>NW_027286070.1:33892562-34539136 GCF_022747635.1 Hetaerina americana
GCCGTGGGATGCTTAGTGATTCCATAAAAAATAAAATGAGCGTACAAGAACCTGATACTCATATATTTCCGTAGTAATTTATCTATAAAGATAGTAAGAGCGATTTGGAAAAACGAGCAGTCATGATAATTCGAACTCACTGAGACGCCGTGTTCAGTCTCAATTATATGTACGTATTTATGGTTTCTCGAAACAAATCCCTTTTACTTTTACTACCGTGATTTTAAGGAAAACATATGATTCATATTATCATGAGTTACATGAAAGAGTAAACTTCAACACTAAAATCGCTCCATAATATAATTTATTCAATTTCGAAGTATATTAATACTGTTAAATATTCTATGTAGTTATAATAGTGGTAATTTATGCATTAATATTTTTTAATTTGCATACCATGACTGCCATTGAATTGCGAAGGTCTTTAATTCGCCACAATGTCTATTTGTTTGGTACATCTGCAGAACATCTTACGCTGGTTCTAGTAACGAGTGGCGTTGGGAGAAAGTGAGTACAAATGGTCCGGGATTAATATGGGAGTGGAAAAGGTCATCTCGCCTTCATATCTTGCACCTCATCCTTTCTCCCAATCCCAAAATTCTCCTTTCCTCTCTCAAGCCACTCCCCGTCCCACCTGCTCTCCTTAGAGTCCAGCTTATGGCCACTGTCCATCTCATTCTTCCGGACCCATCTCCCCGGTCCGCATCAAACCACTACCCCGCCAATTCGCCATCCCTTCCGTTAACTCCACCCTATCCCACACGAGCAAGACACGCTGGAAGCCACCCCGGCCCTCATTCCTCCCACCCACGAAAATGCCTCATGGGTGAGGCAAAATATGCCCTGGATGCGGTAGCAGTTTCGAGACTATAGAGAGTGCGTGAGAGGGTTAGGGAAGACCTGAGTGCATGGGAGTTTGGTGTGGGGTTGAAAGAGGTGTGATGGGGTTTGTGACGGTGATGGCCGAGGAGCAGAGGGATGAGGACGAGGGTGAGGTGGAAGGTTGCATCGGAGGGATGTGGATCCAGGACGCTCACAGGGATTTGGAAGGAGGGAGAGAGGGCCCGGTGCGCACGCGTTGCAAAGCGGATCGGAACATGGAAATTCACTTAAAACACGGCGAGACTTGAAGTTTATCCCCCTTGGCCCCCATATGCTGTTCCTTCGTTCACCCCCCTGTTATATTCTTTCCTTCCATCGGCTCGTACCACCATTCCGCTTCATTCTCCGACACCTCATACCCAACTACCCACGAATCTTATCTGTAGCTTCCTCACGGCAATATTTACGTCACTGGCGTGCTACATAAAAACAGGGTTAGAATATAAATATTTGTACCATCGTGTTATGCTGATTAACGTTTTTAGGAGAATTCAACAAAAATGTACTTCCTCAAATGCTAAGCAAAAAGTACCAAATATTTACCTATATCCTTTTCATTCTTTATCAGAAATGTTGGAGGAATTTTGTAATAAATCTCCTCAAAAATAGAGAGAGCAGAAAAAAATGTAACTCGAAACAGATATTACTCAAAATTTTAAAGTTTTACTTTGTTTGATATCTGAGCTGGCAGAGTTAAAGATCAAAATATATATGACGTTTTCGTGCTCCAAAGACCAAAAACATCTTAACAATTTGCTATATGCACATTCCTTTCGTAACTTTGTAGCTTCTTTTATTTGAGAATGATTAAATAATCTTTTCTAGTCATTAAATTAAAATATAAACATGCTTTCTTCTCGCAATGGTCAAATAATCATTTCATCTCTTCCTTCAGCACCCTCTCTTTTTAAAATCATTTCTAACGCCTACATCTCTTACCGTCCATTATTCTTCCCTCCCTATGATAAAACAATTAAAATACTGAATTTTAATCTTTAAATTGGGAAGAAATAGATTGTTTATTCAACCAACAGCATTCCAAATTAGGCAAACCTACTCAATAACACAATGTCTGCGTTCCACCTAGTGGGCCCTGGAAAAAAATGTAAACTAGAATATAAGACGCTTTATCAAAATATTCAAGTGATCAAACTACTGAGACATTGTTATCAACTCCATAACAAAATGCTTATTACCGTATATCTAGCATATGCATGGAAGAACAGTAGGTTAACAGGATACGTAATACATCACCTATGTATTACCAAACTAAAACACTTTTCCAATTACTTAAGTAGTTTTAGTAGCATTTAGGGGAGGCGACCGACAGCTGAGGTCATTTGCGCCATAGGGGATGGACAGGAAAAGATGAAGGGTGAAGAGAAACCCGGCGTCGGCATTAGCCTACTCTTCACGAAAGGCGCCAAGGGGTCCGCAGTTTAACGTCCCATCCGACGGATGGCGTACTCACTCAAAGTGCCCTCCACAAAGCACCTCAAGTAGGGATCGAGATACCTCTGAAAAATATTCAAAACCGCCGGAAATTGAACTCCGATTACTTAACATCCTTGTAATAATTTCTTTATTGGCCTCAGCACCACAATACTTTTAAGTCCATGTATAGGTGTTTTTACAAATAATATTTCTCAGTGCAAGTGAAAAATATGAAAAAACATTAATAATAAAAGTCTTCAACAGCCAAATCCGAGCGCGAGGAAAAACCGGGATTCAACGGTAAAATTAACTACAATCAATCAAATTACATTTGGTCACACGCAGAAATTACAATAACTTACTAGGTCTCAGGGATACAATTCTTTGAGCCATATTGAGCATATGATTCCCTCATAACTTATCAAAAGTATTAACATATCCTTCAAATTTTGGGAAACCCAATTGAACTAAAACCGGAATGGAATATAATCACACGCACATTGTCTTCTAAAGGCCAATCGGTGTGATTTTCTGATTACTAGAACTTCGTGATAAACCGATCTATGGTAAAGGGAAAGGAAATAATGAGTGAATTTCAAACGGGGTAGAATCGATTCTTAACTATAAAAAACATCATTTTAATTGAATACATTCAAAAATGAATGTAACCAGTGGTTTGAAAAGGATGCATTTTGATTTTTTGAAATTGCCAAAGCGCAAAGCAAAGGAGAAGGTAAAGAAAAATGAATTGAAAACGTATGGAAAAGTCCATACTTAGTTGGGGGAAGGTTTCATTTCACAAAACGCGCGTGGCGGAATCTACGAACCAGCAGGAATAAGGTCCAGGAAGAAAATTTTTCTCAAACCGTTAAATTTAGGGCCCGAAAGTTACGTTTTGCCAGTCCAACCTCGCCCACATCACTGGGAAACTGAAATAACGGGGAATGGAATAAATTGCAAGGGGGGTATCAAAACCAGGCCGGCAATTGGAAGATCCGGCCTCATACTCTGGCGCCATAAAGTGATAATTTCATCGCAAGCTCCCCCCGCCTAATGTAATAATTTACACTAGCACTGTGAAGCTGCATACAAGGCACCGTTGTGGCAACGCCCTCAGCCTACCTTCCGCGTAAAATACCTACAATTGAAAGTGCAACAAGCCCTCCCTTGCCTCCTCACTTCTGGATTGCGAGCGCGAAGAGGGGCGGGGGTTGGCATGCATGAGGTGAGCGCGTGGGGGCCGCGGCGTCGACCTCCTATCTCTGTACCCCACCCCGTAGATCGTAATTCCCGCTTACCGCCTCGCCCACCTCTCCAACAAGTTTCCGCCCCCCCCAACCTATCCCCTCACCCTCTCTCGTGCCATCTCTCGCAACGGTAGCCATCTGTGTGTCGAGCATTATTAGTCCCTCCAACTCTCCCCACCCTAATCAACAACCCACCCCTTATTCCTCTACGCCGCTCTTCCAACCTCTCTTCTCCGTCCGCCACCCAGTAATCTCACCTGAGAATCATAATTAGACAGCTTATTATCCACCTGGCACCCCGTCCATGTATTCCGTTCTCCTAATCACGTTAACCGCGTGCAAACTCATTTCGATTTCACTTCTAATTAGTGATGATCACATCAGTCCTGTAAAATAAACAGCGCTAGGATGGTCGTGATATCATGGATACACAGTTTTCCATATAAATGCTACGATGTATTGGTATTATAATTAATAAGGGAGAATCTGCATTATTCCATGAATTTATACTAAATACTTATTTGGGAATCGCATTAAGTTTTTTTTTCAACTTGCGAGGAATGGTTAATCGTAAAAAATTCTCCCAAAGGGTACACTGCAGAAGATATCAATTGTTTATATTTGAATGTCTCTACACTTTTCATAAAAACATATAACTGTTCCCCCCCACAATTTAAAGACGGCGATTCTTATCTTGAAAAGATAAGGCTTTGCATTCATTGTTAATAATGTGAATAGTGTTAGAATGAAACAATTTTGTAAGCTTTCACAGCTGTTACTAAGCATCAAGACGTTTCAATTTAAACTTCATCTTCCAGTGTTCAAAACGCAGCTTATGTGAACAGTAATTGCGGAGATGAGGAGCGAGAAGCGGAGGGATGTAGAGGTGAGCTCTTGCAGATGAAACTCTGGCAAGACGTGTCATGTAACCCAATTAGCGTATAATTTCACAAAGTGTTTTATTTTTCCATATTTAATATGGAATTTCACAATGTCTAGAACAAAATATCAGCCTGAGTCATAGTAATATAAAAATTTTTGCTATCTTTAAAAATACCACGAAACGCATTGAGTGAATATTAGCTTGGTGCAGGAATGAGAAAATCCGAGTTGGTTATAATTAATAACACGTCTCATAGAAAAGGAGAAAGTGCACATACGTTAAAAATTTATTTCTACGGCGATATTAAATTGTACATTCGAAATATCCCTCCCCGTAGACTCCAAAATTTGAGTTGGTGGGAGGGCTTGTGCACCCTGATGGGTCCTAAAGAGCTGTCGGGAGCAATGCTTATTACGTCTGGTAAGATCCTTCATAGGGCGATGGGTAGGAGCCAGACGAATGATGCGTTAGTCCGTGTAGCGTCTGCTTCTCAGTGACTGGCGGAAAAGGAGCCTGACCAGAGCGGGGCGGCCAATGAGCCTTTTTTGAGAGATTTTTTCCATATAAAATTATATTTTACTACAAACACTTTGATGAAAAATGTTGTTTTTAACGGTGGGGGGACATGGCCGTTGGATGATAATCAAAGATTGGAGGCTTTTTAAATGAAAATGTTGAGAAGAATCGAAAATGTGGAATGGGCAGTAAGGAAAACAGACAAAGTGCTTGGCGACATGGGGAGAATATGGGATTTTGGGGAGAAATCCAAAGTAAACAGGAAAGATGGATGCAGAAAATTTTGACTGCCTATGGAATGTGGAAGACTGTTAGAGAGCGTCAAAAAAAGAAAGAATTAGGGATGCGATTTTGAATTAGGGAGATCAGGGATTTTTTGCCTATTATAAAATATAAGGGTGTTGGACGAAATGAGGAAACGAATGAAATGCATGCGTATTTAAAGAGATTAATTTAGTGTCGTTGTATTTAGAGACGTGTTATACATGTAATTAAAGGCTATCCATGTTGTGCATGTTATGATATAACATACTGGTTTTCATTGTGTCCGGAAAACCCACCATAAACGGTAGAATACCAACAAGAATTTTACGAAACTTATGCGTTTTCTTAAATCGATTATTACTAAATAACATAGGCTATACCTGTGTTATTTCTGCTGCCAATTCCAGTAATTTCCCCCCCGTAACCCTATTTTGGGGGAACGGGGGGGAAACGCGGCGCGCGAATAGTTGGAGAGGCAATTTTTTTGAAGATGGAACACGAAACAAACAAAACTCAACGCCCCGGCGTCGAAAAATGCGTCGACGACGGAAAACACTTTCAAAATAGGCCGTCCCCGTCTTTGAGATGGGCTAGATAATTTTGGAAAGGTGTGGGGAGGTCAGGAGAAGCTCACCGTAATTGAGTCAATTACCGAGAATCAATCCTCAGTAAAAGAAGTCAAAGAAGGACCGCTAAGGGGACATGGAAGAGAAATGAGGAACGTGACAGCGTGAAGTGGAGGCACTTCTCAAGACTCGTCAAGGAAAGGAAACAGAAAAAACAACCTCTGACGATAACAAAAGATATTGTGCACCTTTTTCCTTGGCTCATTTTTCTCCCACCACTTTTTTTGTCTCTTCCCCTATCCGGCCCAAAAACCTTCAGAGGATCACGAGACGTCGGCTTAGGGGGAGGACTACCGACACCCCTTCCGTATCTCCTCAGATCATAGCCCGACCCTCTCGCAACCCAGTTCGCCCTCACAGCGCTTGCTTGCCTCGTGCCTCTGCTTAGCGAGTGTTTGAGTTGGGAGATAGGAAGGGGGAATAGCTCGGGAACGGGAGTTTGCCGTGGTAGGGAAAGAGAGAATGCATGCGGGAAGAGGTGAAGGGGATAACGGGGCAAGTGTTTGAGTGTGCTCGTGTATATGTGTGTACTTGCGTGGGTGTGTATCTGCGTATGTGTGTGTCTGTATGGATGTGTGTGTGTGTGTGTGTGTGTCGAAGTGTGTGTGCGTTTGGGTGCGTACGAAAAGACAAACAAGGAGCGCGTCGTGGGCGGGTGAGGAGGTCGGTTTCTTGTGCTGCTGGGAATCCGCCGAGTGGAGGGTGCAGGCATGAAAGCGAGTGGGGGGGCAGAGACAGAGGAGCGAGTGAGGAGGTGGTTGTTGGCAGGAGCATTGTCGGGTTGAGGGAAGTTAGGGGGAGGGGCAGATGGGCAGGCACTGAAGGTGGCACCGCTGTATGGGGGGAGAGGGATGCGGCAACGTTTGCGTGTGTCTTCCGCTGAGCTCCTTATCTTCCAACAGCCTCCACTCGTGTGGTCCCGTGAGAGGTTAGCCGAGTGAGATAGTGCTAAAGGAGGGAGAGAGAGAGGGAGGAGAGTTCGCGGAAGTGAGAAGGGAGGAGGAGAAAGAGATGGAAATGGAAGGAGCAGTCTCTTCAGGAAACTTCTAGCGACGTGATCTTCAACTGCCTTCCCACATTCCTCCACCATCCCGCTACTCCATCGCGGCCTCAACCGACTCGCGCGCATTACCAACTTCGACACCCGACCCCCAACCCTTTCCTTCACTTCTCCCCATCGCCAAATCCCTTCCGTAGGGAGCATTCTAGCACCGCCCTACGTTACGTTGGCCCCCCCGTTTGAACCGCACGATAGATACCCTTCGGGTTCGAGTCTCTCCCATTGGCATTTGATTTCGTCTTCCCTCGTTCATCTGCCTACCTTCGACGTCTGATTGATAAAATTTTGTGTCGCCCATTTTTAATACTTGAGTGCGGATCTAGCAAGTGAGCAGACACGGTGGGGTGGGTATTTGACGAGCCGTACCCAATGGGTGGATTTATAGGAGACCTTAAGGAAAACGTTTAAAGGGGAAGACACCCCACCAAAAGATATACCTTCACTTACTTCCACGCTACACAAAACGAACATCGACAAATGACGGTTGCGTTCCTGAGTTGGCCGGGTAAGTCTGGCAACGCGTAGTCCTTGGTTTAGTTAAATGAACACTATTCGGTGAGTTTGGAGTCTTACGAGGACTGAACTGAAAGTGTGGGCAAGCTGGTGCCACTCGATTTTTCCGGAGTTGTAATGAAATCCGTCAAAAGAAAATCAAGACTCGGTTGACAACATACAGTTAGGAGCAATAAAATTGCGAAAGAATTCATATTCGCGATTAAAAAATTTCAAAAGTGATTTTGAAGAAACCTTCCACATTGAAATCCTCCTAATATTGATACCAAACTATTTACTTTGCTAATGATACTTTTTACTGCTCTCGATAATTAAAAAGAGATAAGTCATTGGCATACGTTTTCTACGCATACTTCCTGACTGTGATATCATTTGTATTATATCAGTTCATAAATAATATATCCTCTACTTCAAATTATTTGGAAATAAAATTTGGAAATATTGATAAAAGTCTATATATCTGACACAATTTCTCGCATGACTTTATGATTACAGAGTCCAGATGCATATGAATAATTCGGGAGATCCTTAAATTTCGAATCATCTTTTACATGTTATCTCGTTTTAAAACCTCATAATACTTTAATTCACGATGCCACTCAGTGAATTGATATCGTGATAATTCTTTTCACATTATTTTAAACTAGTTCTTTAGCAACCTTAAATCATTTATACCTTATCTCATCCTTACTGTGACATTATAGGGTTTTTAATTTTATCCTCATTCTTATTGGGAAAACTATAATGCAGGTGCATATATTCGATTACCTTATAAATGGTTCGTATCTACTCAATATTATTTTATACGGAAAAATGGAGCTATGATTGCAACCGTCCAAATTTGTGGGCTTCTCGCCCGGCCACAGACTCTTGTAGATAAGATTTTACTTTCACCCGATGCGATATTTATATTTTGCGATAACCATGGTTGTTTTGACCAATGGAAAACTAACAGAAAAAACCTAGCTAAGGATTTTCATTCAAATTTGAGCCTGTAGAGTCATCCGGATGAAAAAATTCAACTCATGGGTTTGATAAAGATATTTCAAGAAGACTTTAAGGAACCTGTTAAAAGGTGAACACCGAAGCGCATATTTCTAGGTATATTTAAATTAAAATTGACAATTTTTCCTGATAAAACAAAAATGATGGCAGCAATGAGATACAGGAATTATGCTAGAATATGGATTGAAGCAATCATAAACAAATGATTTCTTCCAAAACAAACCCATTTCTGTGACTGTGGAATGTGATTGTTCGTGAAATGAAGCTATTCCACCCGCTGATACAAAGGAATAGATTAGCTGTAAGTAAAGGCAAGGGTTCTTTTTTCCGCTACACTTAGGACCAGTTGCAAAAGATAATACCCTTTTTTTGCAAATACTAAAGCGTCGTCAAACATCAAACGGAAAGGGATAAAAATAACGACTCTTTTCCAATGTGTCGTATTGGGTGATCGAAGAAAATTGTTATCCGAAAAGGGACGTCTTTGTGCTACGTACTAGCAGACATGGCATAATGCTAAATTCACCTGGTAATCCGTCACACGTCCTCTGCACAGCTATCCCTCCAGGCCTTGCGTGTGTTCTCTTGCAGTCCCTCACAAAGTTTAACTACTAACTGACTGCTCTCACCATGCGGGAACACTACTTCCACAAGGAAGAAGGCAGTAAGATAGAAGAGCAAAGGTCGCCCCCTCGCTCTAGTGGCCTTCACAAATACTAAAGCATAGAGCTGGAAGTGCATATATGAGGCATTACGAGACCTTCCGTCGCCTTCGGGCGCATTCAGCCGCGTCATTGCTTCCAACCTTCACCGGGCAAATCTTGCCTCGCAAACGAGGGATTACTTCAGTCGGAACTTTGTAGCCGCACTTTGGGCCGGAGTAAATTTGGATGACGTCCCTCAAGTCAGTGAGTGCATGTCGCATACCAGGGGGTCGGGGGAGCCCAGCTAAAGCTCTCGAGAGATAACAAGTGGGACGAATTTCTTTGGGGGTGAGGGAAGGGGAGAGGGGGGGTTGAAGGAGATTGCTGTGAGATGCGGCGCCGGGGAGAGATATCGCGGAAGCTCAGGGGGGGAAAAAGGTGGTAAAAAAATAATGTATTCGGGAAGGGTGGATGGGAAGAGGGCGTGAAGTGGGTAAGAGAGAGCTATAAAGAGCGAAAGCAGGGGGAGGGGAGAGAGAATGAAGGAGGGTGCCATGGGAGCCATAGAAGAAGGGGGCTGTTCAAAGGGTGAGGGGGACGGAAGTGAAAAATATTACAACAAAAAAAAACTCCGTGACCGAGGATAGCTAGGGATTGAGGGGAAAGGAGGTGGATAAGGATGACAGATGTGGACGATGGAAGGGAAGCGTTGGGGGCTTGTGTTCAGGAAGGGCACGAGGGGGAGACGGGAAATGCGATGAGGGTAGAGCAAAGGGGCGAATGGAGCCGGGCTGCCTCGTATTGTGTAATCCTTTGGCTCTCCTTCCTCGACCTCCCCCGCAAGCGCTGGCGTGTGATTGTTCCTTTGAGGCCGCACGCATTGGAAACGGAGAGGTGATGGGATGCGGAGAGGGGTAGTCGGAGGAGTGTGGAGGAATGCGTGGTTTGCGAATGGGGCCGGGGAGAATGAAACGCGAGATCAAAACAATGGCCCTAGGGATGATGAAGATGATGGCGAAAGAATATGAGAGGGATGGAGGGCATGGAATTTTGGTGGATCGCCCGTCCTCCCTCTCAAAAAGGGTTGTTGAGGTAGTCTATTCCACGGGGATGGGAAAACGATATGCAAAAGGTGAACGAGCAGCATTAATAAGGGATATAAGAGTGTAACTTACAAGGTTAGGTTATGGTCCCGTCTATACTTCACTAGCTCCACTAATTGAATGTGAACTGATACAATGACTTCGAGCTACAGCCATCGAAGTGTTGTCTCTCTTTATTTGTTGGGGAAATAATTTCAAATAGCTACCGAGTTAAGCTTGAACTACTCGGCACAGAGAATAAAAAGGAGGGAAAAGCAAACCGAAGAGTCGTAGAGAGCTGTGCGCGTTTAGTGTACGATTTACGACTCAAGTTAAATGAAATTAAAACCTTTCAGACTTCTCAGAAAATATTTCCGAGTTGAAAATATGGAGAAAGAACTTCTCTATTTTGCAAGTATTGAATTCACATTGAAGTTTTTATCTTTACTCTTCCGCCTTTTTGACGTTCGGGTACAGACAAAGGCAGGCGGGGTATCCGTATTTTTTCAGTGTATGTATACATCAAACTATTCTCAATGGCAACTGCTGCTGGGGGTGAGCAAATTTATTATTTCCTTATTTCACTTAAAATGAAGTTTTTAGACGTCACCAGTGCTCGGCAGATGTGAAAATTTTCTTGTAAATTCATAGGGCACAGAGTCTCAAATTTTAGCTTGTAATTTGTAGCTTAGACTACAGTATCTTTTTTTTCAAATTAAAATTTACTTCAGCGCCATGGTAGAGTAACACGATAAAATCCTGTTTGACTAACCAAAGAGTAATGAATTTAAATTTTTTTTAACGAGAACGGTGAAATTTTCTAGAATCCAGAATTTTTTTGTAAAACCTTACTAAGAACAGGGAAAGAACACGACCCAAGAAGATGAATGGGACTTGGAGAGTGGATTTCACACGGTGTAGGGGGCTGCTGAGCTCTACCTTCACCTATAAAACTTTTTTTGGGTTAATAACAGTGGCTATTTATCATGAGCGCAAATATTACACAGCTAAGTCTAGGGTTAGCCCATGTCATCATTCAACGTATGATCATCTCTTGGCTATGAGACTATGGCGTTCCCTGATTTCATAAAGTTTCCTTAAAGTTATTGATGTTAAATATATGCAGTATTCAAAAGGAGAGTAAGGGAGTCATGCCATTCCATTGCCACGAAACCATTGAATCTAAAAGGTTGGTGCGGTATTCTAATGATCAAAATGAGCCACATATCAGTCTAATAGCCAACCCAGTACTGGTATATTTTGAAACATCAAATCCTCTGGGCGATATTCCAGCCAATGAAGTTTGGCTTTGAGGGAGCATTTCTCACTCTACAAACTCGCACAGGATATGCTTTTGTGCTTTATAGACTTGGGTTTTGGCTAGCATTAAACGCAGCGCAATATAACACGAAAGGAAATTCAGGAGGTGAAGCACAATACCACAACAGGCATTAGTAATTGGGGATGGAACGATTTAATACCTCTTTTTCTATGCATATTGGTAGCATGGAATGCTATACATCAAATAACCGGAGAATTTTCGCTTGAAATGTGATAAAACACTTTATCGTTGGTTTAAGCGATTTAAAAATGTTTTTGGAAACCAAGAGCAATTCTTATATTACTCTAATTTACTAATTTCCCGTATCAAATAACTGGGAATATTTTAGTCGATTTTAAGAGAGAGAATTAGTAAATATTCCTTTAAGTAATGGTTTCAAAGTTAGACCTCCCTTCCCTTTGGAAACATTGGAGATAGAGCAAAGAGAGCATTTCATCTATGTTCTGATAAATAAAAACATATGATAAACTTCCAATAAAATTTTAAATTTGATACATATGTATTAACCCTTAAAGAATAATTCGTAAAAATAGTGTAGAGCACTGTAAGGTTAAGGATCAGTACTCTTCTAGTGTTATTGTAATCCGTTTCTTTTCTGAATTTTGGCTGTATTTGAATGTTAGTGTATTTGGGCATGAATGGTAAATGAGTGATATAAATAATTTCACCCTAAAATTCTTTCTTTTCCCTATGCTAGCCTATGTGAAATATTCGGGGCATGCGGAGGAATAACAGCTGTCAGCGGGTGTTCATATCACATAATGGTGCGTGCGTATCTTACCTGAGGAGTGTTTCATTTGAAATTAATCCTGATCGTATATAATCTATAAATTGGTATAATATTTGTAAGTCCACGAATATAATAAGGATACTGTAAAAATGTTTAAACAAAATAAGTCTTACAGTAGCTAGGAATGTAAAAGTTTAAAAATACTCAACTTGAAATGCAAAAGCTTGAACCTCTTGAAAAATCAGTAAAACTTATAGCCAAATATTTTACTCAGATGTTGAATCCAGTCGAAATGAATCCATTCCAGCAGCTCGCATACTCATTTAATGATAATTTAAAGAATTACTTTTCTCTCGCTGTTACGGAAGCAAACAATTTACGTTTAAGAACATACATAAAGATACACCACTACCTTAATAAGTTCCAAAAAATATTCGCGAATTTTTTGCACGCATAGAAACTTATTTGCCTATTTTTCACATTCCAAAGTGAGAACAGTCTCTATTTAATGTATGGCTAAAAGTTTCAATTTAATAACAATAATAAAAATATCAGGGAATTATTCATAGAAGAACGAAAACAGCTCATTAGGGAAGGGAAAACGAAATATAAAAGGATAAAGGGCAGAATCTCGCACTGGATCGATTGATTCGATCGGTCGAGCGATTCCATGGTACGTTGGCTGATCTACTTCCCACCACACGGCCCTGCAATTTATGCCTTAATGCCTCATATTAATATGATGCCTCATTTTTTCCTTTTCTCCTGTGGTTAAGTTCACTTTCTTTCACACATAAAGAGTACCCCCATCGAAATTTATAATTACCGAGTTCAGCGAAGTCTTTCTGCTTGTAACATACAACATTTATGAAATTTCAATGAAAAACGTTAAAAGATCTTTTGAACCACCTCCATTTTCATTATTTTTCTCCATTAGAGACAAAATAATGAAAAAAAACATTCAAAATGATCCAATATTATTTTTATTGGTGAAGAAAATGCCAAAACAATTCAGTCTACCATTTGCTGAGTTCGGATACGTATTTTTCGATTAAGTTCGATTTGGTAATGGCATGAAATTTTATATCTTTTGATGCTCTATTCTAGTTTCGGAAATTAAATTTAAATCATGAGATCGGCTATTGTTAATGGTTTTCGTGAATTTTAGTTGTATTTAAAATAATTGTTCACTAAAGTAAATGGTAAATTATCCATCGATTTCAGAATACATTGATCAATTTCTTTTTCATGGCATTTCAATTAACGGCAAGCAATCGGAGAGTGCACTACGGAAAATGTAGGTAAATTGCCGCCTGGTTATTCTAAGGCGGAATTCCTAAATGAACATTGTGGGAAATCTCTGGTTATGCACATTAAGGCCGAATGAGGGAACGCTAACAAGTCACCTGCCGACCCTTTAATGGCGTTCCGTCAATCCCCAACTTACACGGCCCCATCCAACCACCTTCCACTCCAGAAACACATCCAAATGCCCGTCCGCTAAAAGAGTTGCAACATGCAACGGCACGTCCCGGAGTAAGAGAGCGGCAGCCAGGCACACCCTGGGGAGCAATTACCGACGCCTCTCCGATAGGCTGCATCAAGGATGTATCGGCGCGGAAGCCAACACCCCCGTTGCACCGCATTGCTACGCCATTTCGACCCACCCCTTTTGCTGTTCCCCACACTCCCATGAGTGGAGGGGGGCAGGAGAAAGAAAGAAGTGGGTAAGGCACATGGTCACGTACTACACCCGTCATGTGTACGGCGCGAAATATTCCTTCTTCATCTTATCCTTGGCAAACTCGGTTATTCCCCTCGCCTCTCTGCAATGCAATGCAATGCCGCCCCCTCACACTACAGTAGGGCCAAACTCTCCCTCCGCCTCCTTCCTCCCCAAAGCCATGTACACACAAAAACCTTTCCTTTTTTTCTGCCGACATGCCGCGGCGTGCCTGGAGCGAGAGAGAGGTGGATCTGGAACACGTGTCTGGCGCCCCATTTGAGGCGGGTGAAAACTGCGACTCCGATGGATGGGTAATCCAGCCAAGTATTCGGGCTATTGTAGGGGAACGGAATCAGCGAGAGGCGTGTATCTATGTGGATAAAGAAGTGGAGAATCGATGTCTTTGTGTTGGTGAAGTTCGTTAAACTGGGTGCCGCTGCTTGCAGCCCGTCCCGAGTCAGGATGTGCATTGTGGGAAGTAATCTACGGCCCGAGGATCGAAGGTATATTCAGTAATAGAGACATTTATCTGGTTCTCTTAATTGGTTACCAGAGAGCCTTTGAAAAGACAGAGAAATAGAATGTTTTACAGTAAACATTTCATTGGCGTTATTAGTTTTTACTGATGGCTTCGAGTTAACAAAAACTAGGTTTACCAACAAACAATAATTGAACTTAGTTTATTTAAGTAACTTGACGTTGTATATATAATTTTATAGAGGAAACGTGCAGGCTTTTTATCACCAAATTTAAATAAAACGACTCATTTTTAACGAACAAAACTAAAATTACATATATTTTATTATTCGACCCCCAAAAGAAATTTCGGTTGAATACCAAACAAAGGCCATTCCATAATTTCAGGGATTATAACACGTTAAAATAGTAATTAAAGTACTTGATATACTTTACAAATACAAAACCATGCATCTAATTAGCAGTAAGAATGTATGCTTATTTCAGTTCTCTGTTTTGAAATTAATGATTTTTCCATACCGATCTTCGCTCTGCCCATGTCTTTGTCTTCGTTATTAATTTCAAAAACCCTTCAGGAATAGCAAAACCACCCTAGTTTTGGTGGTGATAATATAAATTCTCCATATTATGTGGCCTTTGATCGAATTAAATTTCTAAATCAGCATTTCATTCAAATGACTTCATCCAGCGAGAGGCTAAAATATAAAATGTGAAGTTGATATTTTATCAACGAACGCAACATTTCAAGTTAAATATCAGTGCATGAGGAATGTTGCTTTCAAAAATTTCTATTTGCGCCTGCATAGATTCTGGTCAGATAAATCTTTTCCCAAGCTTTATACGAAGGTGTTTTCTTCCTTTTTGAAAACAAAAAAATGTCACAAAGGTCTGTACCAAATTACCATAAGAAACACTCATCCCATTAATTTTTGGAGTAAAACTACATGTGGTGGAAGAAACCGCCCTAAAACACGCATCATGTATAATCCCTCTGGTACCACACGTAATATACAAGATTTGTACTAGAGGTATCGGGAAAAGTTTCAAAAGATATATTTTTTTCATATATTGTTTCAATCCTCTAAAATTCATCAAAATACCACCTTTTAGTGTCGAAAAACTTTTGCCAGCGGCTTTTCCACGACTCGAAGGTTACCTGGAAGGCGGATTCCGGCAGGACTTGGAGGCTGCGCGTGCAAGCTTCTTTGACGTCACTTAGAGTCCCTTGGTGGTGTCTTTTAAGGAAGGATGTAACTTTTGGAAAAGAAATTTTCTGCCGGCGCCAAATTGGCACTGTAGGGGAACTGGGGAATCATCACGATGACGTTTTTCGTCAGGTAGTCGGTTACCTTAGAGCAGGTGCGGCATTGTCGTGATGCTATTCCCGACGATGGCTGGCTTCACCCGGTTGACTATTCTCTTCAATATTTTAAATTCTAGGTAAATAAGCACCCTTCACGGTCAGCTTCACAGGTGCAAATTCGTAGTGGACCAACCCCTTGGTGTCGAAGAAAACGATGAGGTTGACTTTCACTGATTTGCTCATTTGAGTCTTTTTTGGATGAAGTATTGCCGCAGTATGCCATTCGGAACTTCGCCGCTTTGTTTCCGGGCCATATTTGAATATCCAACTTTCGTCTCCCATGATTAAGTTCTCTAAAAGGTTGGGGTCTTCTTCAACTTTTTGCAGCAGGTCTTCGCAGACAGACATTCAGCTCTGCTTTAGGTCGGCCTTCTAGACCTTCCAAACGAGTTTAGCGCAGATCTTTCGAATTGCCAAATTTTCAGTAATGATGGCGTGCACTATCGGTTTATCAATGGCAATAGGATCTGCGATAATGCGCAAACTTAACCGACGGTCTAAATTCAGCACTTCATGCACGCGTTGCACGTTGTCCGTTCTTGACGTCGACGGACGCCCAGCGAGGGACTTGTCATCCGCAATCTCTTGGCCACCTTTGAAGAGCTTGTACCAATTAAAAAGAGCAATTTGTGATATTATTGTATCATTGAACACTTAATGAAACATGTCCAACGTATCAGTACCCGATTTCCCCCGTCCAACAAAATATTTGATGGCGTACCGCTGCTCAATCGTTCGCTGCATTTTGCGCTTGCAGTAACTGGACAGGGGTCCACTCGGTGCGAGAGCAGTGAGATGCACAATCACTTCAAATAAAAATTGTTTCTCATACGCTTTATACAAACATTACATAAGTTGTAGCCAATATAATTTTCAGTATTTCTGATCATGCACTTTGCGTTATTCTCTCAATTCAGCGTTGCCAATGTTCACTTCCGTAAGAGCTGTAACTGGGGCTCCACGCCCATATTCCTCTCTGATTGCTTGCCTCCCCTCTTTCAATATTTAAAACTATTTCACCGCTATAATATAGATTCACAGAATATCTTTAACCCTCGGCAGAAAATTTGTGGAGGCGAAAGCAACATTTCTCAGTAGCGTCGAGTGTTAACGACACCGTTGGCATAGGCGAATGGAGCTTTTTTTTCAACTTGAAATGGCAGCAAGTGATGACATGCTACGATGAATGAAACTTTTGCCATACACTTGTACTACAAAGTATATATGATCTAATTTAATTTCAGACCCCTTTCCTCGAAAAATGTGGGTCTTTAAGGTACCAGGGCTGTTTCAAAAGTAAGTTAAGTCTTCATATATTTAAATATTGGCGGGTGAGAATAAAGGTGTATGCATGCATCGCCATCTCTTTTGATTGTTCTTGAGGCAATTGAATTCATCGCATTGATTTAGTAGTCAATTGATGCCGATGAATGCAGTTAACAATGTCCGCGAAAATCGTTGCTCCGGAAAGTTGTGAAGTGCGAGCTGGGAAATGATATCTGTGCGTAAAAGGGTCATCATCTGACCGAATGTATCATGAGTTGTACTTAAGAGTAGTCTACGAATCTACGAGTATAGAAGGGAGTGAAGGAAAGGTTAGAAAATGACATCGAGACTTCAAAAATGGCTGCACAAATGTGCATGATAAAGAGCGGAGTGGCAGGCCCAGGATCCAGACCGATGAAATCATGCAACGAGTGGACAAAGAAATAATCTACATGTAATCGATCAATGTTTGGAAACCCTTAGTTGAATGGAAAACTAAAGCTTGATCATCCACAAACCTAAGTTATTTTATTAATTTACCACTAATTATCAATAAAGCTCTTTTCATTCCAATCCTTCCCAGTTCTTATAGTTGTCCTATATAGATTTCAAACAGTAAACCGTTTAAAATTACATGGGCATATAAGGGACAACTCCGTCTAACTTCTTTACCTAACACAGCTCATCCGCTACTCACAGGAAAAAAACAGTCGATGAAAAGTAAAGGCTGCAGATAAGTCTCTTAGTCTAAGTTAGGTAAATTGGGTTTAAGACTTTCTTTCAAAGCGGGAACATAGAGTAGTCCTTGATGGCTTCCGACACTAACGAGTGACCTCGGGGGTACCTCAGGGCCGTGGCTTGTCTTGAATTTAGTTAACGATTTGAACCGCGAAGTTAAAAGTAAGATTAGGGTGATCATGGATAACGAGGTGATTTATCGGGAGATATCTGGCGATGAGGGTCTTTCAACTATAGCACAGGATCTAGACTGCATCGTACTCAATGGTGTTCAAAATGGGGATTGTCATTAAACCTTAATTTTATTTAAAAGATTACCGGAATTTGGCCTATAAGTCGTTGGTGCGGTAAAATACCTAAGTGTTACATACATACCTGTTTTATTTTTGAGGCTTCTGCAGTTGTATGCAGTGATAGATGGATTATCTTTATATTGAATGACGCCCGTATATAAGTCTGACTGTAAATTAGTGGAGAAATGCGTGTCAAATGTCTTTCTGCATCAATACAAGTGTTTTCCGCTTATTTTATATGTTTAAATTATTTTATCTGGGCTAGCCTCAGATATAACCAACCCACTAAGTGGCCTGCTCTCTATCCTGGTGAAAGCTAGGAGGCCGCAGGCAATTACATATTCTTTCAATTTTCTACAGAATAATTTCAAACCACTCACCTAAATATTTATGCAAAAATTACCTCCTCCTCAGCTCAATCCGCAACAGAAATACTAGGGGTAGTAATAACCTTCTTGTCCCACACCATCGCACGGAATTCTATCACAATTTTCATGCTACAGCATGCCGTCTGCGGAACTCCCTCCCAGATGATATAAAAATATCTTCATCCACAACAAAATTTAATAGAGCACTTCACAAGTTCATTTACCTCGGGTGCATAACTTAACCAGTATACCCTCCCTTCACTGTTTCTGCTTTTTTTGTCATCTCAAGCAGTACGATTTTCCATCATTATTTTTAGTTAATGTTATGCTTCTCATTACTCCGTATGTGCTGCCAATATAATTAATTTCTTCATTTCAATTTCAGTAACTTAATAATATTTTCACTAGGTAAAAATGATTGTTACAATGTATATGTATCTTACCTCTAATTAATAGGGTTTTCGCAGATTTTTCACACCCCCCTTCTCTTCGTGGAAGTTTTCCTGCGTAGGCTTATACTAGGTGAGCAACGCTACGCTATCCCAAGCTTTTCCCACAAACCTCATCCTTTGCTTAGACTTTCCTTATTTTATTGTTTTCTATCTGCACTATCATTTACTTTGAGTATGTGTGTGTGTGTAGGTGTATCCTTAATTTTATGTATGTATGTGTATATGCATACGAGTAATGTGTATATAAGTGTGTGTCCATATGTATACTTTTTCTTCTTTTCGACGTGCAATCTGCTCTAAATGAATTTATGTCTGTCTATATGTATTTATGTGCACGCATGAATGCAACTATATGTTTGATGGCTAATATAATATGTTTACGACGATGGATTAAATGGTAGAAGGGACCATTAGGTCTCAATTTCGCCCAAATAAAGACCTTTATCTATCTATCTATCCTAAAAAAGGCCTACAGTGGTCAAGTGTCCTTCCTATTCGCTACCTTACACGTCGATACCACCGTGGAATGGACCCAAGATCGGTTCAAGTCTACGGATAGCTAAGCCCTATTTTACGACCGTTTTAATGTTAATCCCGAAAATTTTCTTCAGTAGCGATCATTAACAAAATTAAAAAGCTAGAGTACAATTGACAATCTTTGAATTTTAACCATTGATTAAATCGGATGTTGCATGGCAGGGAAAAACTTGGAATATTAATAAAACGGGTCGCAAACCTTAATTGCATACCTTGGGATACCACTGGGCAAATATTAGCCGTAAGCAATAATAAGTGAACCATACAAAATAATGGAAGAGATTAAAGCACTAGAATACCAAATCCGAAAGAGGAGATGAACTTGGTGGAGCAGATACGATTATATGTAAACTTAATGAGGGACCGTCAATCCTAATGTGGTCGGCTTCGGATATACTGCCATCAACAAGCCTTTTCATTTCTCAATAGCTTCTGGCATCTGCTTCTCCAATTACTACTTGGAAATTTTATATTCCAGGTCTTTCTTTGAAATACATCCCTGCCATCCTACACGACTGATATCTGATGGTCTTATATGAATTTTAACTTGTGCGCTGGCTATCTTATATTCATCGTGGCATGAAATACATCAACAGTTTAAAAAATAAAAATAAAAAATATATATATATATATATATATATATATATATATATATATATATATATATATATATATATATATATATATATCCCTCCCCGGACTACAACCTTGACGTGGTGGAAGGGCTTGTGCGTTCCGATGACCCCTAGAGCTGTACTGGCGGGAGTAATAAAAATTGCTCCTGGTAGGGTCACCCATGCCAGATAGGTCGAAGGTTAGGAGCCAGACGAAAGGTAGTCCACGCAGCGTCTGTTCCTCAGTGAGGCGGCTGCAATGGCGTCTGACCCCAGTGGGGCGGCCAGTAAGTGATGGTGTCACGTTAAAAACACTATTGAGGAAGGCAACGGGAAACCACCTCAATTATCATTCCCTAGAAAAATATGATGGACAATAGAGATATTTTGAGTCCTGGCAACCACGGGGCTCGGCCCAATCGGCCGTGTGTCGTGCCCGGCAGCGGGGGAGGCAAGGCTTCCGCGGTCGTCATCCCACGAAACCCTTGCAAGGGAAAACCAGCAGCAGCAGGACAGAAGACGCAGGAGAAGAAGACAAAATTAGTTAGAATAGGAACGTGGAATGTTAGGACAATGATGAGGACGGGGAAATTGGAGAATGTTAAGCGAGAGATGGAAAGGGGAAATATAGATATTTTAGGTCTATGCGAGGTGAGATGGAAAGATAGCGGGGATTACTGGAGTGATAAGTATAGAATAATATACAGCGGTGGGGACGAGAGCCAACGAGGGGTCGCCATAGTATTAAATGAAGAGGTAGGAAGAAGCGTAGTCAACATAGAGCAGGTAACGGATAGAATACTACTAGTGGAGATAAAAGCAGAACCGACGAACTTAGTTATTATCCAGGTATACATGCCACCGAGCAACCATAAGGAAGAAGAGGTCGATAGGATATACGATCAGTTAGAGGACATGATTGCATGTGTTCCTGCAGGGAAACATTTGATAGTGATGGGGGATTGGAATGCGACAGTAGGCGAAGGAAGAGATGGTGATGAGGTGGGGGACTACGGTTTAGGCACGAGGAATGACCGCGGGGAGAAAGCAGTTGAGTTCTGCAGGAGACAGGGGTTAGTTATCACCAACACTTGGTTCAGACACCACAAAAGACGCAGGTATACATGGAAAATGCCAGGTGACTCGGGAAGATATCAGCTAGATTATATCCTGGTTAGACACAGGTTTAGGAACAGTGTGATAAATTCCCACAGCTTCCCGGGAGCGGATGCGGACTCAGACCACAATTTAGTTGTTATGAAATGTAGCGTACGTTTTAAAAAAATAAGGCAGGGGCGGCGAGTTAGAAAATGGAATGTAGAAGCATTAAATGGGTTGAAAAGAAAGGAATACAAACAGGCGGTAGAGAAAATCATGGAGGACGGTAAAGAGCTAAGTACTATTGAAGAAAAATGGGAATGTATCAAAAAAGGGTTGTCTAAAGCGGCAAAAGACACTATTGGAACCGTTAACGCTAAAAGGACTCGTAAACCATGGATCACGGATGAGATGATTACAAAAATGGATGAGCGGCGAAAATGGAAGAATATAAATACAGAATTAGGCAAAATGAAGTACAAAGAATTGAACAATAAATTGAGGCGGGCAACAAATAAAGCAAAGGAAGCATGGTGGAAGACGCAGTGCGAGAATATGGAAAGTCTGCAGAGGAAGGGGGAAATCGGTGCGCTTTACAGCATAGTTAAATCTTTATCGGGAAGTAAGAAAGGGAGATCAACGATAGCAGTTAGAGATAAGGCCGGTAAGGTAATAGTTGACGCAGGAAAGATCCAAGAGAGATGGAAGGAATATGTAGAAGACCTGTATAGTAAAGAGCTTAGACCAACAAAGTTAGACATTGAAAAGGAACATGACGTAGAGGAAGATAGCTTAGGTCCAGGCATACTAGACAATGAGATAGAAAGGGCATTAAGGGAGATGAAACTAAATAAGGCCGTGGGGGTAGATAACATTCCCGTGGAACTTTTGAAATGCTTGGGAAAATGTGGGAGGAAGAGGCTATATGGGCTGATCCGTAGTATTTATGAGGAGGGAATCTGGCCGGAAGACTTTGTGAGATCAGTTTTAGTTCCTATTCCGAAAAAGGTAAAGGCCACGTCATGTGAGGACTATAGGACAATTAGTTTGATATCCCACGCAGCTAAGGTTGTTCTCAGGATCATAAACAAAAGGATAGAGAGTAGGGCAAATGATTACTTAGGGGATGATCAGTTTGGGTTTAGGAAGGGGAGAGGTACGCGTGATGCCATTGCAGTAATGAGATTATTAATCGAGAGGAATATAGAACACAACCAGGAGGTATTTGCCTGTTTCGTAGATTTCGAAAAAGCGTTTGATAGAGTAAATTGGGAAAAACTAATGAGTATATTGCAGAAAATAGGAATAGATTGGAGGGAAAGGAGGCTAATCCGCAACCTGTACATGTCTCAGACTGCTCAGGTGCGGGTGGGAAACGGGGAGTCAGGATGGGCAGTGTTAGGAAGGGGTGTAAGGCAGGGTTGCCCATTATCACCGTTGCTGTTCAACCTGTACGCAGAAGAAATGATCAAAGAGGCATGGGAAGAACTCGAGGTAGGAATGAAAGTGGGCGGGGAATTCGTAAAATCAGTTAGGTTTGCTGATGACCAAGCTTTAGTTTGTCAGTCAGCCAAGGGGCTGCAAGCATTGCTTAGTGAATTGGAAATTCAGTGCGACAGGTATGGGATGAGAATCAATATTAATAAAACAAAAGTTATGCGATTTTCTAGAAAGAAAAAGGCCAAGCTTAACATTAAAATAGGAGGGCAAAAGCTAGAGCAGGTAGAACAGTTTACGTATCTCGGTAGTGTTTTGGACCAACACGGTCAAAGTAGTAGGGACGTAAGGAGAAGAATTGCGCTAGGCAAAGAGGCTTTCACAAGGAGGAGGGAGTTGATGACAGGGACTTTGAGTAAGGATGTTAAGAAAAGACTCGTAAAAACTTTGATATGGAGCGTAGCTATGTACGGAGCGGAAACGTGGTCATTGAAGCAGGAGGATAGACGTAGATTGGAGGCTTTTGAAATGTGGGTGTGGAGAAGAATGGAGAAGGTGAAATGGACAGAGAAGAAAACAAATGAGGAAGTACTTGGTATGGTGGGCGAAGAGAGGGGTTTGTTGGGAGCAATCCTATGGAGGCAGGAAAAGTGGATTAAGGGGGTGTTGACCGGCAGTGGGATGTTGAAGACTGTGATAGAGGGTAGAATGTTGGGCAAAAGAGGAAAGGGAAGGAACAGGATAGGGTTGTTGGACGGGATGAAGGGAGGAAGGAAGTACTCAGAGATGAAGAGGGACCTGATATAGAGTAGGATGATTGATTTTGTGTTTTGTTAGGAGTAATAAAATATTTGTTTGGTAGTTATGTCAGTCCAAAAACCTACCTTAACCGGTAGATTACTTAAAAAAAAATATATATATATATATATATATATATATATATATATATATATATATATATATATATATATATATAAACACAAATTAAGATATTTAGAATATAGAGACACAAAGAAAGGACACTCACAATTTGTTATTCGACGTTTCGACAGCTCGGCTGTTGTCTTCAGAATCCTTCTCCGAACGTCAAATAACAAATTGTGAGAGTCCTTTCTTTGTGTCTCTATATTCTAAAAATCTTCATTTGTGTTTTTATATATTTGTGCGTCACCGAAGAGCGTTCCATTTCGAAGATATATATATATATATATATATATATATATATATATATATATATATATATATATATGTATATATGTATACACACAAACACATAAATATGCACACAAAAATTTCATTAATTTCTTCCGGTAAAACACGTTAGATATTTTTTTCCAAATTTATTATGCAATTCTTTCAAATCCTTGGGTCATGTCATCCCATAAATTCTCCTTTGCACGTAGAAATTCCCATCTGATTATAGGGTGATTCTTTAATCTTTTTTCATAGCGTCTTAATCTTCCAGTATTTTGCTGTTCATTTCCCCTGTAATTTTTTCAAGCATCGTTAACTTCGCTTCATTATTTTTTTTAAGAGAGGTTTCGAGATTTTAAATCATGGTGGAATTACGGCTCCTTTATTAGGTTAGAACAGTTCTTCATCCTTATTGACTCTTTCACTTTGGTAGACTGTCTTGCACTTATTTAAATAATATTTTCATCCACTCCTCCCTGTGTTTTCCGACTTAAATGTCTGCTAATTATCTTTTTTATCGTTTCATATCCCTCTTACCCCTCTTTGGTGCTCCCATTATTCCCACGATATTTTTCTTTCACCATAATATTCTGCGGCCCATTTTTTTCACTTTATTGCTTTTCTTTTGGGCAAACTTTCTTCTGCTACTTTAATTAATCATTTGATAACGTATTCTGTTCATTTCATATTATCCCTTGTTTGTTTAATGTACAAGAGTATCGTCTATAATCCTTTTATAAATAGATAAATAATAGCCTTTATTTGGAGGCGAGATTGAGTCTATGGAGACTCTTCTGCCACCTAACCCCTTTTTACACTTTCACAACCCCTTTAACCCCTTTTAATCCCTTTACAACCCCTTCTGTCATACATTTAAAAGAATATAGTTAAAGATAAAATTTACGTAGTATGCATACATAACAATAAAATTAGTACTTTCCATATCTTATATCTAACATACTTTCAGTGTGTTGATCAGTCTGTCGCTTTTAATCGGTCAGCCTGAGTTGAATTGCCTTCATTTTTTAATCCCAAATCAAATTTTCATGAATAATTGTCATAAAATTTATTTTAAATTTGATGACTTAAATATTGTGATTTATTCTGACATTCGCAGTTGAAATATCTAACATATTCGATGTGTATTTCAAGATTTACGTTCCGTTATAATAGTTGAATTGCAATTATTTTGCCCTTTGGAAGTTTTTGTCTTTCTTATATTCCATTGATTTCAAAAACTTATTTTTGCACACATATTGGGAGTGGAATGCAATCACGTAATGTTCTTGTTTCAATTATCTCCCCAAATCGAATATTTCCCGCTCTTCTCGTTTTGGGCCTCCTCGGCAACTGCGAAATATGATTAAGTTTTCATCCATCCTCTTGTTACTTAAAATCAGCCATTTTCCATTAGCAATAGTCTAATGAGAGTAGATATACATATATATATATATATATATATATATATATATATATACATTCAAACACGAAATCCCGCCAAACGGCGAATAAATACTCATATATACAGAAACAGATATAAGGAAAAGGGATAGGAACACATATAAAGGACGAACACAATAAAGGTGGGGAAGGCGGAATCGAACGGATCACAAGAGTAAAAATATTTCCTTGACCGGGACTCGAACCTCGTATCTTTCCACTTGCCGGGCGGATGCTCTTTAACACTTGAGCTATCGAGGAAACGTAATTTACCCTGAGATCCGTGGGTGTAATATGTCGCCAAGCGCCCCGATTCTTTAGCCAAGAGATGGCGTCAGGGGACTGTTTCACCCACCAAAGGAGAAATAGACAATACACAAGAGGAAAGGACAGTGGTTTAGAATTCATACAACATCATACAGGAAAGGAACAGTGCGTTTCGTGGCACGCATAGCCAGAAGAAAGAGATGAGCCACATTGGCCAAATACACATTCAAACACGAAATCCCGCCGACATATTAGGCCCACGGATCTCAGAGTAAATTACGTTTCCTCGATAGCTGCCTAGATAGCAGGACGTGCCTGTGTTCACCGAGTGTCTAAAATCGCCGGCGTCCGAGGCTTCGGTCGCCGGGGTTTGGAGAGCGGCACTGCCGGACTCTCTCGGAAATCGAGGTTCCGATCGTGTTTTGTTTCGAGCGGCGGTTGACCGCGTAGTTCATCAAGAAGCGCGCAGTTTGACTCTCGACTTCTTCCGCCGGGAAGGCCGTACTTTTGTTTTGTTTAGTAGATCAAGACTGACCTGTTTCTGTATATATGAGTATATATATATATATATATATATATATATATATATATATATATATATATATATATATATATGTTGTTGAAACCCTCCATCACATTCCCAGACTCTTAAAAGTAACTTTCACGCAAATTTCCATTCATGTATGCAGCTAATGTTACAGTTTTAGGCCCAAATTGGTTTTGTATGGGCAGTCCCATTCCTCCTAATCCCAACTCGCCCATTAAGGATCAATGACAACTTTCGTTTTTTGAGGTAACGCATCTGCTGTTCTCGAGCGGATTGCGACGTTTTGTAGGGCAAACATTTTATTTTTTATCGCATATAAATTCAGTGTTGTATGATTTAAAATATAAACCATGGTTTTTTTACATATATCAAAATAGTCTCCTTACAGAATATTAATTGAATTTAAAAATTGCATAAGATAATTATCTAATAGCCCTACGAAATGAGCTATTACATAAGTATACAATCTAAATATACATTTGATTTTAAATGTTGTTAGCCATCTTGAAATACACGAAAGAAAGCAAACCACGGCGTGCAGATATGCATGTTTATTACTTTTAATGGTATGGTTTTGCAATGAATTGTTTGTTTGCATTCAAATGGTCTGTACATCGGGATAGCTCTCTTTTAATGTTATCTCTTTCTAGGATGAGATAACCTGATAAAAATAAAAAAACATTTTGTAGTTTACCCATAAGGAAATTCTCTGTACTTCTTTGAATTTGTCATAATACCTCTTAACTAAAATAGAGTATCTTCCTCTTGCCCTGGTCTGTTTCACCTTATTAAATTTTTGTTTTTCTTTATCATTTATTAAGGGACAGAGTAGCTTTTGCCCTTCGGTTTTAGCCAAAAAAATTTATTTGGTCATTTTATGATCATACTTCACTCGCTCAAATTGTTTGTGCATGGTGCACTTAAATGAAAAGTTCTTTGTTTATCGATGATTTCTCGTGAATCTATGAAGACCTCCCGTTTCGACATTCAAATTGATTTCTGCCAATAATTTAAAATGCTCATCAATCATATATGTAGATGGTCGGTGAATAATGAATTTCATGAACGAAAGCTTTTAAGGGTACTTTACTGGTTCATCAGCTAAGTTGAATGAGATCGGCGTAACATGAGTAGCCCTAGTGATGGAAACTGGGAGTTGAACGAGGGACAAAATTTGAGGCACCACGGACTGACGTCTTAGCACGTCCAAACCAAAGTAATGGAGAAGGGTCTGGAGAGAAAGAGAGAGAGAGAGAGAGAGAGAGAGAGAGAGAGTGATGGAGGGAAATGTGGGGCTGAGGAGGACGGAAAAAGAGCTGAATGACGGGAGGGGGTGATGGGATGATGCGAGAAGGTCTGGCGGTGTGGGGCCGGAAGGGGTGCGTAAGTATTCGAGGGGAAAAGAAAGTGCGTGAGGGAAGCTGAGAGACGCGTAGAATGGGGGGGCTCGTTGGGGGAATAGGGGAAAGAGGGCGTGGAGGAATCGGGGTGGAAGGCGGGGAAGAGCGGTGGGAGGTTGGGCGATATTGAGCTGACGCTGGCTCACCGGCTAAATTGAAACTATATATCAGGATTTAGGCCCCCGAAGGTTGTGCCGGGGTGGGTGGGCGAGAGAAGGGGGGATGTCTTCGGGGGCGGGGAATCGGGCGTGCTGGAGGAAGGACCGGAGGCGAGAGGTAGATGAAAGAAGACGGAAAGACACGGATACAGAGCAAGGGTGAAAGGAGCCATGTCTGAAATGGAAAGGAGAGAGGAGGTCGGGGGGGAAGCGCGGAAGAAGGTAGCGAAAGAGCATTGAAGAGAGGTTGATGAGAGAGGTGCGGCGGAAGAAGGATACACCCGAGCAATCGCGTTCATTGAAATCCCCATATCATCAAAATATCTTATAAGCTCATACTGGTAACACTACGTAAAGGGAATGTGGTGTAATCAAGAGCAAAGAAACCGGTTACGAAATGGGAAGATCATGAGGCACTTTGAAAACATAAATGTTATCAGTAGTAGTAACGATTAGCCAAATATGTAAATAGACACAGCGAGTTTTGGAATATATAGTAGCTTGCGCAAAATTTTCACCTTTTTCTCAAAATAAAGGTAAAAAATTTTCTCAAAAAACTATCGTCTTGTTTTGATTAATCAATATCTCCGTTTCGTTGGAGTCAGCACGATGTTTCCATTAGAAGAGTTTAGTTCAGAAAAAATCGCGAATTAATTGTTATTTAAAATCAAACTGGAAAAGTTACTTTGTTAACACGAGGGTACGTTGATATCTGTGGATGGAGTCGATATTATTTTAAACCTTCAAAACCCGATGCGATTTCACCATGTGCTATGGCTTCCATTTCGGGTCAATAAGGCCAACAACTCGCTTTGTGCTATGTCATCCGCTCCCAGTTTCAATGAGCAAATACTCTCCAAAGATCTATGTTGGTATACCTCAGTAGATAGGTACAAAATAGCCAATGAGGGAGAGGGACGTATTTTTTGCTCCATTCACAGTTACGTGTTCAACATAGCGGGCGTAGCGTAAGTTCCCTCATTATAACTGGATAGATCTGAAGTGTTGATGCAATTAGATCAAAAGGGATCATTTTTCAAATTTGAAATAACTAGCAACAAAATTTAACATTAAATGTAATCATGTCTGAAGCTGTAGTCAAAATTAAATGTAAAGTTTCATCCTCAAAATTCTTTTTATTCTTTTAGTTTTAATTCTGGAACTGAATCAATAATATTCTTCAATACGAATACTAGATGTCACGAAATTACGTCTGCTAAAATGCTTTTAAATCAAGGACGATGAATTCCAGTGATATCATCTAAGCCTAGACCGATGAGGTTTTAGGCTAGGTTTAGGGTTTGATGCTCATAAATTTCTAAATTTTCATTATCTTCCAATTTAACCGTACTACTTTACTTAAATTTAATATTTAAATTTACTAGGCTAGTAAAGGCTAGGCTACTAGGCAGGAATTCGTGAAGTTCTTCTGCAAGTACAGGTATATTATCGGAATATAATCAGCCTGCCTTGGAACTTATATCGAGCCACGAGTTAATTATCATATATACACAAAATGTGCATTAAAACTCTATAATCATTGAGTTATTATCATTGTCTTTAACTGTTGGCATAATAGCTGATCTACCTAATGCCTATATCACACATGTAATTTCGTATTTTGACAAATGAGAATAGCTTAGCGACCTTCGAGTTCCATGTTCGCTTTCGACACTAGCAGCATTTAAACTATACGTACGCACTAACTGGAATGTAAGTATGCAAATTATATTCTATGAGAGACAAAATTCATAGAGTACTTTCTCTACTCCATAACTGCTAAAGATTCAACTGGTTTATTCCTAGTGTAATTTTATTCCGACCATCACTCATTTAAGTACCCACGGTGGTCCCCGATTCTAAAACTATGAAATCAAAATCAGAGTAAGATTTTACAATGGAGCTTCATAAAACTCATTACAGTGCTAATACGGGAATAAAATATTTGAAGCATTCGTCTAGAATGGTGTTTAAAGAGGGTTGTCTCCCGGTATGAAAGATATGTCATATGCTGGCCCCACTTATGGTTCTGACTAATCTTAATCCAATTCACTATTATTCCATAAACATTCGACAGGTTTCATTGAAACTGAGCCATCACAGTCGATGGGAAATTCAAGAGATGAGAGAAATTGGAAATATGCCAATCTTTAGGGCTTGCAGTAAACTGCTTGATCATTTTTTTACATAGAAAGCTCCAAACATTTCCCAAATTATACAAATGAACTGGCAAAATACTGAGTATAATGTTGCTAATCACTAGGAATATATATTACCATATCAACATAGCGAAAACAATATTTTTATTCATTAAATAATATATTTTAAAACACTAGCCAACGTAAAAGCTGTTCAGCTGGAGACCGTAAAGGAATATGTTTGAAGGGATGTGAGTTCTGGAGAGAAGGCTTTAGAAGTTGAATGCTGGAAATTAAACTTACATTAAATTGTATGGTGAGCAATGGCGAATTCGACGGTGAATAGGTTCAAAAAGTTATTGGTTTGGAAAGTGAAGTAAATTCTATGGTTTAGAAGAGATAAATGTCAAACGGCGTCAGAGGAGACGGATTAGGAGCCACTCAGTGAATTCTTTTAGAGAGAATGAAATAAAACGAAGTAGTGTAAATGGGGGAAAGCTTCTGATAAGTAATAAGGAACTTACTAAATATGTTATTAGCGTGGATAGATTCGGGAACGTAAATTTCAGCCAAGAACCTTTCATTTGCAGGATTGGCTTTCGAAGAATGATGAAAAAAATGTTGGTGGAAAACTTTCTTTGGCATAGGCCATGTAGAGGATTTTTATGAACTTCGGAGTGACACAAAAGGCCATAAGGGTAATTTGATCATACTTTTTTCTCGCCTTACTACACAATCGATAGTATGACACCTATTCGAAATCGCTTCCTTCTCAGACTCGTACCTTCAAAAATTCCCCACCATGCAATGTTTTACGCTCGCCTTTTTGGGCCCTGTGTCAGCTAGTTTTTGACGCTCGGCAATAGCTTCCGCCTCGAAGATGGGGAAGGATTAGTTTTTGAGACCGTAGCGCCGGAGGCTTGATTTCGACTTGGCCGTCACCAGACAAGGTCCCAAGAGTCTTGACATGCAATGACAATTAAATGGATAACAAAAAGTTAACAATGGAGTATTTTCTAAATTTAAATTTATTTCCTAAATCTGAAGTCTCTTTTAAGCCATAGTAACTCTTGTAATTTGGTAGAATGTAGTAGTTAAGTGTAAATTGATTCCTCGACCTGCATTTGCAAAATGATGATTGATTAGTTTTTCCTAACATTGTTTTTTTTACTGTAAAAACTAATGGAATCAATAAGACAAGAAATTTAAATAACTCCGTTCCAACAGTTGCTTAACCGTAGACCTGTATCCATAAATATTAAATCTGAAAACGTAACGGAAAGCAGGTATTTTTTGCAACCTAAAAGCCTGTTTTTGAGGTCCACTATCATACATACTATTTTGTTTACTCCTATTCCTCGAGTAAATTTTGCGTTTAAGCAAAGCCAGCTTTTTTTAAAGATTTTTAGTTTTTCAATATCCTTAACCTAATATATCCTGACTTTAAATCTATTTACTGGAAGACAATGTAGAAAGACGCGCTCGGAAGTGACAGGGAAAAGGGGAAGAAAAGGGCGCGTGGAAATGAGGATCAAGAGATTAGATTGGAAGCTTGGGACTAGATTGGGGATAAGAAAGGCAACTACGCAAGTATTGATTTTTAACCGAAACGTCCTCCGTTTAATGGAGTATTGTTGATTCAAGGAATGCAGCCTCATTAAGAAAGGGAAATTACGCGTATATTTGGAAGTAGAGAAAAATGCAGAGAGGAACTCATAGAATTGGTTATCCAAGGAAAGGCGGGAATGGGCACGTGCATCTCATCCAGTGAAACGACTAATGCTGCAATTAAAACTACAGGATCCGATTCACAGATAAAGCTTCAGGTATAAATTATAACCCCTCTGAAATGTGTAGAGATCCCAAGGTACGCGTGTAAAAATGTTTCTTATCTCCTGATTCGGATTGAATGTGGGTAGCCAGTGCACTTGCTACTAATATAGGCATAAGACTACATGTAGTAGAATCTAGTAAACTAGGCTAAACCATGTTCTTTTGAGAAAGGGAGGAATAAAATGCCAAAATAATTCAATCTAGATGCAGAAGGTTTTGCCCATGAACAGCCCCGAGAACCACCAATTTAGGAAAAAGTTGATAAAAAATTATTTCGAAGAAGGAATAAAAATATCGACGCCCAAAAGTCCATTATTTTTATGGTATAAAAAGTAAAATGAAGTCAATGCCAAATGTGGGAAGATACGACCTAACGACGAATCCTGGGATCTCTCTCACCTTACGATATGTTCTTTGAATCTCTGGTCTCGCGTGGAATATTTCATAGGCTAGGGCATTTTAATCTTTACGCTGGAAAACACCCTTTAAAGAAGACCTTGGCCAGCCTGCGGATTGGAAGGAAGAAAGACGACGTTCCAAGGATAACGGAGAAGGAAAGGGAGAGAAACGAAGGAAGTCGGCCGTGCGGGGAGATAGTACGCAGCGCGGTGTAACGGGCGACACGAGGAATGGCCAAGGAGCTTGAAAACGAAAGGAGCTTCGAGAGCTCCCCTCCGCTCAATCCCCCCCTGCACCAAACCCTCTTGCAAGAAGACCATCGCCCAATTCAATTCCCAAACCGCCGTTCCATTCAGAGACTGCGTTTTCGCTCCCCACTTGATTCCAAAATACCTACCCCGTGCTCGGCCAAGGATGGACTCTTTCAATCCCCCACCCAAAGAGGGGCAAACTGCTGAGAGAGGGGAGGGTGGAATACCCATTTCCCCTGCTGAAGCTACTACCCCACACCCTCTGTTTCCCCACTTTGGAAACAGGGACTCCCACGCTCACAGCTTACCCTTCCACGCACGCACATACGCACCTCAGGGAAGCGTTTGCGCTTATTGTCCTTGGACATTTCGAGATGATATACGCCTCAGGTTTCGCAGGGCCGCCTGCCTCACACGTACGCCCCAGAGAGAGATCCTGGGTTTCTCGCATCCCGACTTTATATTGTCCCTCGCACGCTAAAGCCCAGTCCCTCCCCATCAAACACCTCTCCCGGCGAGCCTCCCACCACTCTCCCCAGCCCTCTGTCCTTCGTCCCATCGGAGCCCTCGCCACTCGACGTCTTGGCTTCGTCTTCCTCCGCATATTTTCCCCCGCTCGCAATCCGCGCGTGCGTCCCTCGCGGCACCCTTTCGCCTCAACTCCTCCTAATCCACGCCGTGACGCAACTGTTTTGGCGCAAAATCATTTATCGCTTACCACACAACTTATTCCGCCTTCTTGCACCATCAGTTTTCCTATTGTAATCAATCGTTGAACGAATGGCTATCGGCGTGGCAGGTGCGATAAAACCACGTACGTGAATTGGTAAGACTCGTTTCATTTGACTGGCACATGTAAAAAAACCTAATACCTTTAAACTTGGCGGTATCCCATTTAACTGTATTCCCAGAATGTGTAAAAAGAACCAGCACTGAAAAGCCACACATGACCTGGAAAATCATAAGGTACCTGATAGTGGGGTCAATGCATGGAAAACCAGGTTGAGCATGACTTTTTAACGATGAATTGTAAACATTTTCCAGAAATGCATAATAAATAAAGGATATATTTCCATACTTATTGGATGTTATCAAATACGTGTATAAATGAGTTGAATGTATTAATGGCCAAGTTTGATGAAGCCCAATGAACAATGGAATTGGAACATTATTCTCAATGGAACGAAATGAATAGTACTTTAGTGTTCGCTCTTGTTTGAATTTGACGTTATCCTTTGCCTAATTTAGTTCCATTAGGCATATAGTGAAAATCAAAATATTAGAACTCTAGTGTGATTTTAACTTCTATATAAATATGCCAGAAAAATTTCATTTCGGCCCATCTATGACGCAAAAACTCATACATACATTTATTACTTCTCTCACATCCATCAGTGACTTAACCATATCAATTGTCTGACGAAAGTACTAATATTAGTATTCATTTCAAAGAGATGAACTTTAACAGTCGAATTTGTGACAAAATATTTAATCGAGCAGGTTCGAGTGTAACATTCTGAGCGGAGAGTGCAAATATGATGAATAGCTTTAGTAACTCGCAGGGAATTGCATAGGAATTCACTTTAATAGAAGCATAGAGCAAAGGATAAATAAAAGATACATTTTTTGAACAAATGATGAATCAAGGTACAGCCTAAACATTCAAGTATTCACAAGCTTAACTTTTTAATCTTTCTCCACATTACATGATCTTCAATTTGTGCACTGAAAGATACTTTTTGTATAAAAATGTCCTCATTCAGGGGGAATTTTGTTCTAATTGCACCAAAATGGAGCGTAAATTTTCCTATTTCAAGAAATTGGCATTATATTATAAGCTAGTTGGGGCGTGTTAGTTCATTGGGTAGAGCTCTCGGTTACTGACCGGAGGACCCGGGATCGATTGCCCAGTAACGCCATAAGGGCAACCTCGGCCTCAATCAGTGCCCCAACCTGTGTGATTTTTCGGGAACCCGATCATCCTGGGATGCCAAAGGTAGCACAGGAAAATGAACTGGCTCCCTTACACTGACGTGCTAATTTCATACGCCGATGGGCTTAGCATTAGGTAATCTCTACCCTCGCCTATCAAATCAACCTTCAGGAAAATTACTGCGTTGGTTCTATGCTATATTCATGGTCTATGGTTATATATTGCATGCGGCACGGTTGGAAAATTCGTCCTTTGGAGGGTATCGGGTTGAGATCCGGTTGATGTCACAGGACAACCCCAGCTGAGCTTAAACCGTGTGATTTACGGGGTAACAGGCCCCACGGGGAAACCATAGGCAATACAGGAAAAGGAAGTGCCCCCTTTTCATGACGTGCGAGTCTCACACGTCATTGGTCAAATATAGATGAGCTTTATTTTCACCAATAGAACCAACGAAAAAAAGCAATATTAATGCTTTTAAATCATCCTTTGGATGCAGGAATTATTGAAATTATTTTAGAGCATAATAATCCATTTTTTTAAATTTTCCAGAACTTCTATTTTTAAAGAAGATTTTTTTTATAAATGGGTTCGCGATGAAAAATCCTTCGAGAACGAAATTCGGTTCCCACCAATTATTCCATTGATAAACCTGCATAATGTGCTGCTGTATACCAAGGGTGTTAAAAAAAAGCTAAGACTGCCAGAAGTTATTTTTAATATTGATGGTTTAACCCCCGCAAGCTTTCCTTACTATCGTCCACATTTCCGATTTCTCCCTATCATTTTCAATCGTTTACCACATTCATTAATAAATATTTGTACTTCAAACAAACACCTACCATTCTATAAAAAAATTAATCATTAGTCAATTTTTTTTCAAAATGTTCACGCTCGACTGGTGGTAACTCTTTGATACTTAAATTCGGCCAAACATTTTAGCGCCATTCGGAGAATGGGTTTAAAGGTAAAAGCTTCCCTATATTCACTCAGGCAAAATCATAAAAAAAGAAAGCATTCCTTTTAAATAATTTGCTTAGGGAATGAATAATACAGAGTTAAAGTTTTTTCTTTAATAATTACTTTAGTCACGTAATTTGATAGTTTTATATTTTATTGCAAGACTAAATATGTAGAAAAATTACCAGTACTTGTTATTTCTATTACTAGTACTTGTTTTTCATCGAAAAATACCCAGCTCTCTTTGACTCAGGAAGTTCTGTAGCCATGCATGCAGCATTCATTTCCTTAATAATATCTCATTCTGCTGTTTTAAGAACAGGACGAATTCATTCACGGCATATTTTTCTCATATATAGTATCATCTCATTTTGAAAATTGAAACCACTAATTTTAGATACACGCAACGTTTCCTGAAATCAAAAATAAATAATATTGATTAAATCCTATAATGGAAGAAGTACCTTGAATACTCTCTTTGATCGTCATTAGCGTACTCTTAATAAAAGCCGCCAAGGGGTCCGCAGCTTAACGTCCCATCCGACGGACGGCATACTAACTCAAAGTGCCCTCCAAAAAGCACCTCAAGTAGGGATCAAGACACCACTAAGAAATAAACGTCACCGCTGGGATTCGAACCCGGTTCATCTGAGTGGGAAGCCAGTACGTTATCCACCTTACTATTCCGATCCCTGTGGTCCTCAGAATCATCAATAAGAGGATGGAGAGCAGGACAAATGAACACTCCGTGCATGATAAGTCTGGGTTCAGGAAGAGAGAGGCACACGTTTCGCCTTTGGAGTGATGAGGAAACTAACAGAGAATACAAAGAATGCAATCAGAATGTTTTTGTCCGTTCCGTGTATTTCAGGAAAGCATTTGATAGAATGAATCGAGTGAAATTAATGAATGCATCGCAGAAAATCGGAGCTGATTTGCGGGATAGGGGACTTTACCGCCATCTGTACAGGTCACAGACTCCGGGGTGATTGGCGGGTGGAGTGTCCGGATGAGCAGTGTTAGGAAGAGGAGTAAAGGAGGGTTTTCAGTGATAACCTGTGCTGTTTAACGTCTGAGGGGCAGTCAAATGAAATCCTAACGGACCAAAACACTAGACCGGTCCGCGCACCAACGAGGATATAACTCAAAACGGTTTGCGCCTGTGCATTATCACTATGCAGTTCTCCTACCAAAGCGATAGCAATATCGATACATAACAGCAGTGTAGCCACCTTTCGCGCGATCTGGGTGTTATGGCGGGTGCTCGGTTTTCATTTGGACGCCCCTTATATATGTGAATGAAACAATAAAATAGACATGGGAAGAAATGGGGTGAAAACCGAAGTGAAGTTTATAACATCTGTTAGTTTTGCCGATGATTAAGCTTAAGTTTTACAATCAGCCAAGGATTTGCAAACGTTGCTAAGCGAATTGGAAAGTCAATGCAAAATGTATATGGTGAGCGGAAATGTAACCAAAACAAAGGTTATGCAGTTTTAGAGAAAGAGGAAATGTAAATTAATTACCAAAATGAATGTTCATGAATTAGCGCAGGTGGAACAGTTTACTTATCTTGGAAATGTTTAGGATCAAAATTACGAAAGAAGCGGGCAAATAATAATTTCAATGGGTTAAGAAACTTCCCAAGTTCCCAATCCAAACTATCCCCCTTCCCAATCAGGAATTGATGACAGAGTGGTTGAATAAGGATTTTAAGAAAAGGACTTTCGAAACTTGGATATGGAGCGTGGTTCATTATGGCGCGGAAACAGTCATTGAAGCAGGATGCTGCTTATGGATGAAGCATAGATTGAAGGATTTTGAAATGTGGGTGCGGAGAAGGAGGGAAAATGTGAAGTGGACTGAAAGGAAAAATGAAGTAGGAAGTGATAGGTATGGTGGGGTAGACGAGAGTTTTATTGAGAGAATTTAAAAGGAGGCATGAGGGATGGATTCAGAGCGTTTTGATTGGGAATGGAATGCTGAAGACTGTGACAGAGGGGAGAACGTTGGGCATACGACGAAGATGAACCAATAGGATAGGCATGTTGTAATGGATCAAGGGAGGTAGGAAATATGCGAAATTGAAGAGGAACTTACTGCCATGCCCGAAGTAAGGTTGTGATTTTCTTAGGACAGGCAATTAAATATATTGGTGATCCACTGTATAGGTAACTCACATAGAAACCAACCAATTATTATCTTCCAGTTGATCACGCCTATTCCACCAACTTAAGGATGGTTTATGAATAAGTACAACCATTTGTTTTCTTCGCCCACTGCGGTTAATATTGAGTTTTTCAGTTAATTTATATTGACTTTTGATTATCTACATTTAATATTTTTAAAAAGTAAATAAAACTAAAGCTGGAATAAAATATAAAATTTATTTTAAAATATATATATCAACCGTTACACAGACGAAATTGAATTGTGTAATTTGCATTAATTCAGACTTGTTCAAATATACTCTTAGTAGTATTATGAAAGATGACGCTGAGAGAATATGATATTTTTCAAAAGTTTTGGTGAAGCGTAAAGGCAGAAAAAAGGAATAGAAATTTGCTGCAGCCAGTTCTTGGATATCATTCGAGATATGTGTACGAGTATTTATAGATTCTGCTACACAGATAAAAAAGAAGAGTCCAGGAATGCGAACTAACACTGTGTTGTAAAAATGGAGAGTAGAATATTATTTTAGATTAATCAAACTAATAAGTACTTGGACCAAAACATTATTTTATCTTCGAAATATAATATTTTGAATTATTTACGCTTAAAAATTGAGCAGAAACACAAGATCGTATCAGGCTTGACTACGTGGAATTTCATCTACAATGGGAGAAGAATGCTAGTTATTTCGCATACACTTTTATTCGGTACTACTTGTCTCAACGCGTATGTGTCATCTTTAGGCATGAGTACTTTTTGGTATGGTAGACGAGGAAGAGGTATTTATAAGTGGGGTTTTGCTACCATGCCCAAAAATGTTTTGTACTTGAATATGACGCCCTTACTTTAAAAGTAATAGAACCGAATATACCAAGTATTCCATGTTTTTCTTTGAGAAAAATGAGAAAAATTATATTTTTCAATGTTATTTATTTCCAAAATAGCGATACTAGACTAAATAAAGCTATAAACGATAAAATACAGGTTAAAGAAACTCTGTAAATCAACCAAAACGTTATTTTACCAACACCAAAGTGGTTTCATCAAATTCACTTCCAAGTGTACATTGCCCATATTTATAAGGCAGCGGTCTCCAAACTTTTTCGATCCTCGGACTCTTAATTCCCTGCCGTTGGCTGCGGCTCCCCATTACGTGCCAGTGGGTGGGGAGATGGCGGTGGGGGTTCATTAGCTAGTCTGCCGTTAGGTTGTTACAGGCTACCAGGGTGCCCCACACTGGTTTCGGCGGCGACCCAGGGCCCCACGGCTCACAGTTAGGTTACATCTCTCTGAGAGAGTCAAAGTTTTACTAGATTTCTGTCACATCTTATTTCGCATATTTTGAAGATGTAGATTCCATCTGTGATTTAGCTCGGTGTGAAAATTATGTGATACCAAAAGGGTTGTCCAGGTTGCACAGAAATATTTTAAATTTATTTTTTTTAAAACAAGGAAAACAAAAGGTATTCGTTTTAAATGCGTTATTATGATTAGGAGGTCCATTTAAGCTGGTAAACTGCAATTTGAAAATAATTTGATGCCTCAAGAAACCTGATATTTCGCAGAAGTCTCCCATAGCTTGCAAAACGAGAAAGATAAGTAATCATTTAATATGCTAAAAAATATAACGAGTTTAGTATTCAAACTCTCTCGAATTCTACGGTTGAGATCCTTGTTTTCACATGCCCTTAAGTAAACAAACGGCATTTGCGTTCCTTTCCCCTCTGAAACGTCTCATTTAGTATTCTATTCCTTTGCACTATTCTGACTCCCTTCCCCCCTACGTTCTACTTCCATCACTCCTTCCATTTTCATTAATTAATCCATCTTATCTTAATCTCCTCCGAACCCCACCGTTTGTTGATGCGGCTGAGAGATAATGGCAAGGCTTCCCTGGGGTTATCCTGTGTTTTATTTCCCAGAAATGGATCCCTGGGGGAATCTGATACTTCTAGTGAAGCGAGAAAATTCACCGCAGTCAGGTATCATTTAAATACGGCGTCGTTAAAGTAACATCCAATAAAATTAATAAAAAGTTTGGAAAACTATACCACCTCCCTTTCCAATCATAAACCTTTCCATAAAATTATTATATATCCACCCACCGATTCCTTTTTGCATGAAGCTCACGTAAATATTATTTTTTGATTATATTTTTGAAGATATTATTTCTCGTTTCAGCTTTTTCCATTCGACTTCCTTAGCGATAAAATAATTCATCAAAAAATTAGTCAATGTTCCGAGTATTTACCCGGATTTTGAAAGATATCAATGCAATTATCTCTCTTCCAACGCCGCATGCCTGTAAAATAAATTTCTCCTTCATTGTCCTGCTAAACTTTTATTTTTAAATGAATCTTAAATTAATACCTGCAATAGTTTATGTAAATGTTTACCTTTAATCCAAAGCCAGTAGGAATACAACATATAATGTGCATATACTAAATTATGTGTGAGCAAAATATTTAGCTACTGCAGGCATATTTTAGCTGTTATAATGTAGCTAGGAATCAGACCTATTGATTTATTTTTCTTTAAATAATAATAAATAGAATTTATGCCATAATAAAAAAGTGTGAGTGTCAATAACCAGTTCATTAATATATCTGAGTTTGGTTAAATTAAAAAGTTGTTTGAATAACAGTCGGGGTAAATTTTGAGTTTTTCGGTTAAACCAATCTCTCTTATATAATAATTTGCAATATCTGCTATTTTTTCATCAGTGAAGAGTTGAATAATCAAATTAAATGCCAATTTCAAAAACATTTTTTAGGCTGAAAGTCTCATTCTTTTGAGTGACTTCTTTGTGCTTCCTAGCTTACAAATAAACAAAGAACTTTATATCTTGCTCTAAGAAACTGATATTCAGTCATGAAGCAGGGAGCCATGGTAATACATATTTGTGTATGCAGCACAATATTACAGGCACAAGGAAAAGTGGAAAGAAAATAAATTTTTGAAATGCGGTGCTGGTGGGAATGACAGAATTCATTTTCACACTTCCGATGGGAAGAGAATATCTTAAAAGAAGAGGAAACGTAAAGGAAGTATGGTTCCAGGAATCTCCTACGGAAATTAAAATAGAGATGAAGAGAATAAAAAACATAATTAATGCAGATGGATAGTAAGAAAGGAAAAATTGAAAGTAAACCTGTTAAACGATATTTCTATGGACAAAACCATTGAGTGACTATTAAAAGGTGCATGAACAGGGGTAAGGGGAAAAAATATATTTGAATAGAAAAAAATGACGGCTTCCAGTTGCACAACAATAAGAATAGATTGAAGACAACAGTTTCCGATATCAGGTCATTGGGGACAAAGTAATCCATGCGTCATCGGTGTTCTTATTTTATATATATTTTCTTCAACCGGTAAGGAGCTAGTTAAATTTTAAAAGGCAAAAACGACCCTTGCGAAATTTAAACATCCCTAAATGTATGTAATTTATATGCTCACCTAACATTCCTCCCTTGGCGCTTCAGTTTCTCGATGCCGACATTGAATACACAACCCCCTTGATGATAAATACTAATAACATCTCGAAGTTTACTCGTGGATGATGAAGTAAACAATTGTGAGTACCGGTTCAATTATTCATGAGTGAGGAGTAAATCAGCGAGCGGCATTAAAACAAGGTTCTCTCGATCGCTCTCATCTAATTCACATCTTTCCCTCACTCCCCTACACGAGCTCCTCCCTCCGCACGCCCTGCCCTCGACGACTTGTATCGCTGGCCACAAAATGGGGGACGCGGACCGCATCAGTTGGCACCAGATAAGGCGGGAGCGTAAGGTGGTGGACCAGGGAGAGGAAAGGGAGACAGCGTAAGCGAGCGAACTTTGAATGCGGATCGTTTTGGGACGGAAGGGGTTGGGGAGACACGCGGCGCGGCAGTCAATGGGACCAACCCGTTTCCATCGCTACCCATCCCATCCGCCGCCTTTTGTTGTCCGATCCCTCTACACCCCAGCCACCCTCATTACCGCTTGTCTGTCCGCCGTATCCGCTTCCAATGCCATGATCCGGCTCTCCCATGCCACCGGCCGCTAGCATCCGTGTTCTGTGTGGGGGCGTCATGGGAGGGTTGATAGAATAACGCGCCATGCGTCGCCGCGTTGTCCAATACTGAGCGCGAGCCCGGTTAATACCGACTCCCATGGAACACTGCCTCCGTTCAAATGTCGGAAATCTTCCTAAACCAAAGTCGGTATCCTTTTTTCAAGTGCCCACCACTACGTTTGGCAATCGACCCACCACTTTCACGATACTCCCAATGCCGACTAAGCGATTTCATTAACTTTCTCGACCTAAACTCCAGTCCGTCTGCATCGTCCAAATCTCTTTCAGCTCAAACTCTCCATCCTTATTTCGTTATTTTTTTACTTTCATAAACCGGCCAAGTCCTTTATTGAAAAATAAAATTTTTGCTTATGTGGGTGTAAGTGAGAGGGATGATTAATAATATTAATTATCTATATTAGTATTATTTCATTGTTTTATGCCTTATAAAGACAGGAAGAAACAATAAAATGGAACGAATTATTTTATTGCATCTTATGAAAATTATATTTATTGGAGTTAAAACATGTTTTTCCAAAAAGTTGAAACTGATTAAGAGTAAATAAGTTTAGCAGGAATGTTAACACCCAGAAAAGTAACGCACTAACTGCCATTTTAATTTCAAAATTTTGAGCCTATTTGAGCGTTCTAGTTTGTTTATTTGTGTGAAGTTCAATTTTTTTAGCTGTGGGGCTCCTACTAGAAAGGATTTAATTAAGAAAGCAATGGTGTTTATTAAGATCAAGTGCTTTTCATGGTGCATTACTACACATTAGCCTCCATCAATATGATTTTGGAAGTTGATTTTAAAAAATTTAGGTTAGGATATTAATATTATAAATGGTCGCCAGGATATTGATGACGAAAGAAGAAAGGATTCGGATTTTTAATGTATTTTCAGCAAAATTTGAAGTGAGTTCAAAAAATATATGGCCATGATTGTTATTAAATTAGAATCACAAAGGGGTAGTAATGTCATAAATTCAAAGAACGGTGGGGAAATACCGCAACTATCACTTTAACAAGGAATAATTCACTCCACCCAAATGCAGGAATTATAGAGTGTAAAAATCCTGAACACATGTATTATGAATAGTTCACTAAACCAACGGAGCCAGTGGTCACAGTTGAAATTCATTTCCCTTATCTGCCTCATGCATACCATGAAATAATTTTGATCTATGTGCGAGGTCTAGGGTAACCTTTTATATTATAATATGATAAACATCGGCAATTTTTATAACGGCTAAGTCATTTAGTCATGATTTTGTTTTCAACTGTGGATTCACAACATATAATAACGGTTATGGTATTTACAATATTTTACACCCATTTTGTTATTTGATACATGTGTGACTGAGAGAAAAATAATATCCCTTCTTCTGTTTATTTTTAAATGATTTTTAACCGTTTGGTGAAAGAAGGCTCTCGGCGCCTTTCAAATACTTGAGCTGAATATTGTTTGTACACACGGTCGTCGCTTCGAATTTTTATTCCGACAGCCACGCCCGAGCCGTTTTTTTGAGAGACACCACCCCTGGTGGACCTCCTCCTTATTTCCTGAGTAGTGCGGCCACAGAAAAATCTTCTCGACGGCAAGTTGCTCCCGAGGCGTTGTTTCTGCGAAGGACGAGAAGCAGAAGGTCCCATTGCGACTCACACACGAGAGAGGGAGCACTTCGAGAAGAAAGAAAAGGAAAGAAAACTCACGCCGAATAAAAGAAAAAGAACATCCTAGGGCAAGGCTTAAATCACTGTCTTGAGATATCGAAAATTCCCCTTCCCTCACACTCTTACCCGATCCCTTTACGTTGTCTGTCTCCCTTTCCCTACGCCCATCGTCTCCCTCTCCCTCCACACCCGTATATCTTAACCACGGCATCGCCTTACTCGTAGGAGCAATAGTCACAGCAGCTGCACCGCCAGGAATCGGCATGGGCTGTATATTTCTCTCTGCTCTATCTTTCTTTACACGTTTCTCTCTTTTTTCCGGAGGGATATGGAGTGAGAAATAGTGGGGGAGAGAGGTAAGGGAGTGAGCAAGCATTAAATATGGTCCCATTGTGCGTTTGAGATGAAGAAGCCCTCTCGGGGGAAGCCAGCGGCGAGGAATTTTTTCTTTCATTTTCTTTATTTTTTACTACCCTCCTTTGCCTCCCTCCCTCTCTGTCTCACACACTCACACACACACACACGCTCTCTCTTTCTCTCTCCGGTCTTTCCCGCCTCTTCTCAACTACTCTTTTTCTCTCTCTCTCTGCACCGTTCTTCCCCTTTCACCCCTACACCCTCTACCTCTTGCCAAACCCACAAAAACCCCTCCTCCTTTTATTAATGGAAACCCATTTCATCTTCTCTACGATTTCATCACTGCAAATGGACTCGCCAACTCCTCATCCTTATACAGCCTTTCTTGAGCCAAGTAGCTGGGTCCAGTCTATCTCCATCTATGCTCTCCAACTCACTCTTCCCTCCCCCATCGCTGGTTTCAATCCCCGCGTCCCGATCCCTCGTCCCAAATAGTCTCTCCTCTCTTCTATCTACTTTCACCGTTTCCCCTCTCCTTTCCACCTGCCTTCCCCTCAGCCCCCCTCGCACCCTTTCGCCTTTCATCGCCACCTTTCCCCACTCTCTGGATGCCCCCTTTCCCTCACCCTCGTTTTCTCTCTCTCTCTCTCTCTCTCCTTGTACTCATCTCATCCCTTCGCCCTCAACGTTCCAGCCCCAAGAAAATTCAAAGGTAATATTTTTTCCTCCACCTTGAAAATATTTCAAGCTTATTTTCGATGATTACGGCCCTAATGCTGCCACTCTTGTGAGTAAAGGTGAGGGAGCGAGGGAAGGAGAGAAGGTAAGGGACGGAGCGAGCACCCCACCGACTTCTCCTCCGACACCCGTACACAACCCTCTCCTTCCCCACCAGAGCTCTACGGTGTGAACTGCTTTTGAATATGAAAGAGGGTTGCTTCATCCGCTCCCCCTACTTCACCTCCCCTTTCAAATTCGAGGCAAATATGAAAGATTGCGTCTTAATTCCGTTTCTGCGAGTTTCTAATGGTACTAGCGATAATCATCGTTTAACAATTTTTGCACTGCACTACTTTGAATGAATATTTGCATTATTCATGTGAATCTTTTCTCATAATATGCCAATGATGTCGAATTTGTGTGGAGTATCAGATGAGGAACTATATAAACAGGCATAAGGCTAATGATAGGTAATTTAATGGCTCCACAAACCTAGATTTGCTATAGGTATACCGCCAACTTGGTTATACGGATATTCACTGTTTATTTTTCGAAAAAATGTTGAATTTAGAAAATTCATGGCAAATTGTTTTTGCTAATGCATAATTTAATTAGATTCATTGTCCAAAAGGTTGTCTTTGGTTAGAGTCGAGCGATTTTTATTGCGAGCATAAATTGGAATCTAGATATACAGACTGTAATTCTGATTAAAGGAAGCATATACGAACACCTATAGATGTGAATTCAGATAAGGAATATTCATTTAATAAATAGTTGCAAAGAAGAATTACAACTGAACGAAATCCGCCTCCTGCACATAAAATAATGCATTGCTAAATACATTAATAGTATCTAGTCCCTTTCGGAGTGCTAATTATACACCTCTCCGTCCATTTACAGTCCGGTACATATTTGGTTAAATCAATAAAAATATATCATCCGAAGAGTACAAACAATTTACTGTAAAATAGTCTTTCTCGGAATTGGAAGTTATATTTTTGTATTCATAAACACATCAAAACTGATTTAACGCTAGGAAACTTATTTCGTGGATACTAATTGAAAATATTGAATTTTTGTTTTCACATGATCGGTTATCATCAAAATAACAGAGTTCAGTCTAATCTAAAATATCTTACCATAACGTCTACCTAATATTTTTATCTAAAAAGATCCATAAAGTATGCAATTCGGTTTTAATTTCAAGCTAGATGAAGTGTTTCATGGGATCCGCTGAAAATATTTTCTCTTTCAGAATATATGCTAGAATGGAATAACTATTTTATGTTTAAGTTATGACACATATTCAAATAACTGCGTCTACTTTACATCACATCAGTCAGTAATTATTCTCCTAATGAATTCATCAGTTCCGTTCCACTTCTGAATTATTTATTTACATAGATCTATATATTGATGCTTGGAAAATCGTTTTCTTATAATAATTAGCACGTTAGTAAAATTTTACTATCGCTAATTTAAATATAAGTATTATTAGGCAATCATAAGTAAGCACTTTGTATTGTACAGTTAGATTCGAACGGTTTCATTTGATCATTTATCACAAAATATAATTTTTAAACCTTTAATGCACATCATGCTAAAATGCAATATCAAGTGAAGATTTCATTAACGAATGATTTCAGGTTGAATTGTCAAATTAAACAGCAGAAATTAACAATAAAATATGATTTGGCTTGCATGCAAAATTATGCAACGCTCTGATGGACATTTAATCATTAAAAATTGATCTCCGCAAGGATCAAAGGACATCAGGGACGGATAATTTTATAGACTGCTTATGATCCATTGGAATCAAGTATCAGAATTTTATCACGAATTTAGCATGCCTGCCGTACTCCGATGTATTTATCGGTCAGTAAAAATGTCATGAGATCGATAGAAAATAGGCAGCATACTCTAATAGTAAGGTGCCACTTCAAAGTCAATTTGATTAAAGATAACGTAACAAAAGGACGATGCAAATGTAGAACTTGGGATAATTTGTTATTCATTTTGGTGGATCGACGAAATTATCATCGAAAAGTTATTTCATTGGAATTGATGTTGTGTTGTGAGGTCACAAAAGTGAAAGCAAACGTACCATTCCTAAAAAAGTATTCCAATAGTTACAATGAGATAGGGTTGAGTGAGAAAATCTTTTTAGGGATTTTATTCTATCCAAATGTTGAGGAAAATAGAAGCCAAACTGCGTTATTTGTTGAATGGTAACTTTGTTATTAACGTCCATTTACAAATAAATTATACTTTCTGATTTGCATCTACCAAACATTAAACCAAAGGCACTAGGAAAATGAAGCGTTAAAAGTGCATACAATTTCTAATTCTCTCATTGATTAACTTACATTATCTTTTAAAGTCATCGTCATGTGCATTCATTAATGAGACTTATGATCATAAATCATAAATCTATGACTCTTGGAGATATTTTTAATTGATTCCATAAAATAATGATGTAATAGCTTTTATAAATGAATCATAAGCGGGGGTCAAACGTTTGCGAGAAATCGGCCAAATTCCATATTCAGAATATTTTGCTCAGTTCGATTTTCCGTACCTACTGGAATGTGAAAGTTAGAAATAATCTGAAATAAATATATATTATATGTCATTAAGAGAGCAGTAATTGCTCTCTGAAGTTGCACCACTCTCAAAAATACCTTTCCTCGTGTTAACCAAAAAAGTTGATCTCCAGTACTACGGTATAATCACAAGTTTAGATAGAATCTCTTCACGTAGAAACCGAGATAAAATAAGCTTCAATCGGTATATTCATGGATTTAGTTTGATTGAAATTACTATATGAGGACAAATGTATGCGAGTAATAACTCAGCTTATTTATAAATAGACAAACAACTAATATTAACCAATAAAAAATATATAGAAATGCATCGTTCAGCGCTGTACGTGATAATTTACACTTTTAAGAAATATCTTACATGAGCATTTTATATTAAGTTCGATAAATACCACCCAAAGGGCCCGGGTTCAAATCCCGGCGGTGTTGAATAATTTTCAGTGATATCTCGATTCCTACTTGAGGTGCTTTGTGGAGGGCACTTTGAGTGAGTACAACGTCCGTCGGATGGGACGTTAAGTTGCGGACCCCTTGGCGCCTTTCGTAAAGGATAGGCTAATGCCGACGTCGGGTTTCTCTCCACCCTTCATCCTTTCCTGTCCATCCCTAATGGCGCAAATGACCATCAGCTGTCGGTCGCCTCCCCTAAATACTACTACTACTGCGATAAATACGCATAAACATAGATCCAAATTAAGTTTTCCTCCTTTTTCCGTCTTTTACCTCTTAAGCGCAATACATGACAGGTCCAATTTATTAATAAAATAGAAAACTATTTTAACAACTAAAGCTATTTTTCATTTATTTGCCGCGGAAATTGGTTATGATCAGTGTGAGTAGAACTCACTTCGTACTAAGCTGGACCTTGCGTAGTTCTCTGTTAGCGAAGTGGATTTAAAGAGAGAACAAACTAATTCCCCGTTCCATGCGCAGATTTCGGCAAGAAGTGATCGGCAAAAAAAATTACGATATTTGTTTTGAAGACGTTAATAATTATTGCCATCTAACATTTTTCTTAGCATGACCATTAGCAATTCGCTCACCAAAGCTTCTTTCAAACAACAATATTATAACATTTCATTTCCTGATACAGCGATTGTGATATTAGGATATTTCTGTTTACAACTTACATATGAGATGATTTACATGTATAAAAAAGCCTCCTGAGTTCCTCATATGTTATTTGTGAAATGAACGAAATCTACTGGCTAAACTCAAGTTTTCCGGCGTTATTTAAATTAATATCTGCACTTGTGAAACAGAATGGCTTTTTTGCGTGAAAATTCCAAATACAGAACGATGGAAGTTTTACTGAAGATTTTATATTTTTCCATTTATTTCGATTTTTTAAGGGAGAAAAAATTAATTTTATGCTATAATTATGAATTATGCATGTCGGAACTCAGAGCATCAATCAAGAGAAGATTAAATTGAAAAGAATAGTCACTTAAATGCTTACTGATGCCTTTATTTAGGCCGCTTTGATCCCTTTTGGTCCATAATGACTCCGCCTCCAACTTTGGATAGATACACTTATCGAGTTTAATTGAGTTTAAATTGGGGCAAGGGTTGAGACTTATTTTTTTCTAATAATATTGCTAAAATATTATGTAATAATTCTTACGAAAAGTATAAATTACACCCACAAAATATATGTGAGTGAGTACTTAAAATTCACTCATGTATTTGTTCTGTATGAGCTTCAGAATGTGAATGATAAATGACCGGTGTGAAATCTATGATTCAATTCCTAAAACGACGGGCATCGCCAATTGCTGTGGTCACTACAGGAGACTTAGACTTCACATTCCATTTTCTACACTAATGTTTATGCTATTTCTTGGAAATAGCTTCGTATGAAATATTAATAACGATTTTAGGTGTTATAGACCTTTTTAGAAAAGCCCTTGAGTGATTCAGAGTTGATGTGTCTTTATTGGCCATGTTTCGAGGTTGTTTACTTGGTTTTTAATTTCATTTAACCAAGAATTTTGACGCGCTACCTTATGATAATCTAGTAAGCGGCTAACTGTTCAAAATAGCAGGAGTATAAATTAGTGATAAGTCGTATTAAGTAGCGTTTTATTAAACTTTAGATGGCGATTAAGGATTAACGATCCTTAGTGAAGAGGTTAAAATCAAGAGCCAATTTTTCCTACGATAATACTTAAATAATTACGCTGCTGATTTCACAGGAATGGTTTGCAAGCCTAATGAAAATGCTATAAATTTTGGCGGTTAACGTTCAGGAAAATTCAACATCATCTAATGTGTAAAGTTATGACTGCTAATGTGCAAATAAATGACATGCATGGAATCAAAGGATTTTGTCGTAAGGTTGGATCGTTACGGTAGGATGTCAATGTTGGATGATATACTAATTATATTCACATCACAAAGAGAGAAATGAGCATCAATTTCAGATTATTCATAATTTTTTATGGATAAAATACTGAATAAATTAGCAAATTCTGAGTTAAATGCAAGCAATGAAAAATATCATTAATGTTTAAGTATTTAAAGTTACAATTCCTTTTAATCAGGATATCTCAATAATATACATTGATTAATTATAAATCAAAATGACCTTGTAGTCAACTCAATATAATTCATTCCTAGTTATGTTTATTGTAAACAAAAAGACTCTAAATTGCTCAATTATTAAAATAATTCCCATCTCATTGAAAATGCATTCAATTTTTGGCATACATTCCCGGGAGATAAAAATCATTCATCTGTACGGAATTCGGACCCTTATCCCTCGATAGCCAGTCCAAGTGCTTTAGCCAGTTAAGTTACCGGAGCGCCAACTTAATTCTAGAGATCCAATTTCGAATCCTGGTGAAGGTGCTTATTTTTACGCTCTGAAATCTTTGCATTGTAATACAAATTAACGGATGACTCTGTTAAAATCACGTGATATGTCACGGCATATCACGAAATTTCTTTGAATTTGCCTAAGTACCCTAGTGTTTGAACGTTGGCTTTAACATTGGGGATTGTGGTGCAACGTGCACTGCTACGGATACCTGTGACATTGTATGTACGGTATTTCGTCATAATATCCTTTTCCGTCGAAGCCCTCAAAATTTCGGAGAGTAAGTGGACGCTTCGATAGCTTAACTAGCTAAAGCATTCGGCCGAGCATCGAGGAATCCGGGTTGAGATCCCGATCATGGCGAATGATTTTTACAATTTGAAATTGTTGCATTCAAGAACATTGTTCCCTTCATCATCGAGTGAGTGGATTCAAATACTAATTGTATAAGATATGCTTAAGTGATATTGGGTAAAGTTTCTGCATTCTGATTAGGTGACGCAGCAGATCGATCTTAGCATCTCACCAAACTCTATAAACCAACTGGAAGTCTTAAGCAACCTCAACGAAGATGATGCAAAGACTCCTTACGCAATATTTGCATTAGCTTGTAAAATACAGCAGGGGTTTAAACGTGTATGCAACAGTCGGTAATGGTATATTGGGAAATTTTGAAAATTCGAGACAGAAAGAAAAAAAAGGTAGAGTTACCTACGTGGCCATACGCTACGGAGGTACGTACATACAAGATGCATAGAAGGGGCACGCTGCTTTCCTTCGCCTCCCTCCGGTCTCCTTCAAGCGATCAGTCCCTTTACCCGCAGCAAATGCTCGTGAACTGGCTACCATCTTTTTTTTTACGTTCTCTCCGTTCTCCGTCTACGAAGACGAACTGTTCCACAATTTACGCGATTTATGGTCTCAGCATCGCCGAGTTCACATTTTTTCCTCCTCCCCGCCGTCACTTTCTGGTCTGGTTCTTCTTTCTTTAGTCTCCCCTTGGGCAGAATGTGTAGGCTGTAGAGGCCCGTAAGGGGAGGTCAAACCTCACAACGGAGAGAATTCATAACAATTCCGGTGTGTGGTAGAAATGGGCTTCTCTCCGAGTCCATTCCACCTTTGAGTTTTCTAATCGAAGACGTTCAGGATACGAACACTCACCGTGCGATTTTTTGTTTTATTTGGACTATTAGCCCTCTGACTTATTTCACGAAGGCTTACTCAAGGTCTTGCAATCAGATTTGTAGGAAGGAGCGAAGTACTCATTAAACTTGAGCCATAAACTTTAAGCTCGAATGTCGAAAAATGAAATAAAACCTGAAAGAATAACCTTAGGCTGACTCGGGGAATAAAGAAAACATTCGAAACTTCCAATGAAAGTTACAATTTATAGTTTCCATTCTAAATTTCCTCCAAATTTGTTAGAATTACGTCCAATAGACGTCATCATTTACACTGACGTTATCTTTCTCGTAAGGGAAGATCATGTTTGAAAAAATATGCGCTGTCCTTTGACCTACATGTCCTTGACTTGAACACTTTTATTGATCTCCATCTTGATTTTATATATTGAGGAGATTGCTTAGAGTATCATCAAATATAGTTTTGATATTTGAAATATTTTCAATCGATGTAGAAAATGAGTAGTGAATTGAGAATAGAGTAATAGCATGGCTATGGTCCACTTTAGCCAGAGCTCCTGAGATAAACAAGGGGTGGTTGCATGGTAATATGACAGGAAACGCCAAATCCCACCAGGAAGCCCGAACTCACGAAAGCCTATTGTTCGGGGTTCCTTGGAAGATGTGGCTGCCGTTTGAGGAAGCGGAAACGGGAGAAATCCACCCTGTCCTCCGGAGCGTAATACCCGCCTAGGTAGGTTGACCCGTGAGTGGGAGAGTAGGGTGGGTGGGGAAATTTAAAATAGCGGAGTGCTCTTAAACGGAAATGTATATCGGAGTTGGGTCTGTGGAGGCCAGGCAGATGTGGAGATATTGATGTTCATTTTCATTTTCTATGTACATTTTGATATTAAAGGCAAGAAGACGATTGTATCAGTAAGGAGTTTTCTTGAATCAATCACACACACAGTATCGGGCCTGAACCGAGAGACGAACGTAAAAGGAAAGCATCCAATCCTTCATTGATTGTGCGCTGGTATGAGTTGAAATATACACTACTCTTGTATTCTACCAATTATGTCGTGTCTTAGTGGGATTCCGCCCCTAAATATATCCTTCTTGAAAAACCGTTTTTTTCATAAGAATTATTTTGCTAGACACATTGATGAATGGAACATTATTATAACTATTTACGTTGTTACTTCGACTACGTGATGAAAAATATAATCGATAGATTTGGTGATATTCATGTGAGAAAATATTTATCTTTATTAGATTTTAAATCGAAATGACGAGTTCTTTGTAATTATTATACTCGTATTATGGCTTATACACTAAACGCACAATGTACAAAACGTTTATAATTACTAAACGTCATCATAATTAGTTTAGGAATATTCTACTTTGGATTTAAAAAGGGAAAGATGGAATAATAACGGAAAATTTTAATATAATATACAGGTAAATAAATAACGAAAGAAAAACATATTCCAAACCACATATCGTAAAGCATCATATTGCCTAAAGCAAAACAGACCCGGCTTTGATATTCATATTTTCAGATTTAAAATTCCGTAGTCATTAATATAGGGGATATGTGAATTTGAAATAAAATACGAGCTCCGTATTCAGCACAGTGATACCATTCCATGCATATTCATTTGCAAAACACTCTTGCCAAATCAGGTCCACACATGTATCAAATTAATGACCGAGTGCTGTCAAGAGACCTTAAAATATATTTTGATATCTTGATGCCATGGCTTTACTCCATTGCAACACATTAATGACAAAAAAATGAAGGGATCCTGTTAGCTAACGCTAGCTTCGGTCACTGTACGGACTGTATCACAAAAATATGGCTTCCAATGATCTCTGAAGATTTGTCCCTATATGAGTCATGGTTGACAAATAATTAAGTGCATATGTACATGTGTGTACATATATATATACATATATATATATATTATAAAAATTTGATTCTGAAGACGACAGCCGAGCTGTCGAAACGTCAAATAACAAATTGTGAGTGTCCTTTCTTTGTGTCTCTATATTCTAAAAATCTACATCTGTGTTTTTATATATTTGCGCGTCGCCGAAGAGCATTCCATTTCAAAGATATATATATATATATATATATATATATATATATATATATATATACATTCATGCACACACCCCTGGATACATGCATTAATGCTATAATTTTGTTTATGTATGCATTATTATATTTTATCTTCTGCAAAATATCCTACACATGGTGAAGTTATTACAGCAGCGGAATTCGTCTTTTCGTATTCGTTAAGTCTTTTCGGAATCTTAATTCACCTTCATGAACATCTTCTAAATAATTAAATGTAACTCATTCCACAAAACATTTATCATGGCATAAATGTATCGAATACTTTATATTTAATAAATGAAATATTACAAATTGAAATATTCCATAAATATGGTAATTTAAAAATCTTTGAGTTTTTATTTGCCAATTAAGGAATGGCTAGATATAACTATTATAATTCCTAGAAAGTTTAAAAATTGAATCCATAAAATTGAACCCAGCCAGCAAACAGCCCGCCTTACCCAATTAGAAATAGACATATCAAATTTAATCGCATTCTACTCTAGGTTTAGAGAGAGGGAATTACGGGGATCGATGCGAGCTAATGGATTCTTCAACTTCCGTGAAATAGAATAAAAGCAATCCGTCAAGTCCATAAAAGCAACTCCTGAGGCCACGGCTTTGAATCGCATATGGGTGAAAGCACAGCGTCGAATGAATGAGCATCCACTATAATTTTGTTAGGCATTTTTAAATTTTATTTACACCCCACGGTTGATGGGTGGAAAGAATGGAATGATTGTATGCAAGCATAGAGATTATTTATTCATGTAAAAAAACGCTAACGCACACAAACATATCATATCTGCACACGTCTCACTTTCCTGCACCACAGTTGACCCAGTAGCGCAGCGGGAATAGAGACATTCGTTGGGGAGTTAATGGGAGTGAAAGGGAGAGAGGGAAGTTCAAGTAAAGGTGACGAGAGGCGAGAGTGATGGGCAGTCAATAGATGGGATATTGGAGGCAGCATCGGAAACGGTCGGGTTGAGCAGCAAATGATGAATGCAGGCTAACTTTCGACTGGACGGTCGTCCACCCGCGTGCAGGCTCAATCGATTGCGTCCGACGAGCTGTGAATGAGTGATGCCGGCGAATATGATTTGCGAGGAGCAGCGGATACCGCAGATGAAGGGACGCGTCGCAATGGCGCGCATGTCCTCCCAGACACACGAGGGATGAGCGATTGTACGGAAGCGAGGGAAAAATGGGAGGGAGGGGTTGAAGCCACCGAGTGCAAGTCATCACCTCAAAGGAAGGAGCTAGGGCAAAGTTCGCTTTTTCTCCCGCAGGAGATCACATATAAAGACCATTGTAGCCGATTACCTGGCGAATGGGTCGTCGGCGAAAGCTTCAGCTTGCCGTGGTCAACCGAGTTCCATTGGGATCGCTGATTACCTGATCCTTAAGGTGGCACAAAGATTTTTCAAGATTCAAGTATGATAGAACAGAAATATTCCTATGCAATATTACTAAAAAAAAAAGAATCATTGCCATATTGCTAACAGCCAAAAGGGCTCGAAGAAATACTGCCACTATGAAAATATGGCTCAATTAACGCAAAAAGTTGGAAATAAATTTTAGTAATTTCCGCCCTTCGATAAAAATCAGGCAGAAAAAAATGTTTTTATTTAATACGGAGAGGATGAAATTCTCGATTTGGTGATGAAAAACAGCATGTATACTTCACAATAATATAGTGTCTCATTACATGTCGATTTTCAGAGCTGAGTGTTTGTATCATAAAAAGAAGAATGAAGTGACCGTGAGGGGAAAGGAGTTTTTAACAGCATGAAAATACTTGATGATGACAAGTGTACAAAAGGTTTCATTGAAATAAGCCACTTTGTCGCAATGAAATCAACTTTGCATTGTAATTACGCGTATTCCGAAAGCTTTGAGGGTAATTTTCATATGAACTCACGAAAGTTTTATAACGCTCAGGTTATTCCCAAAAAGGGGTGTACTTATGTTTAAAAATTATTGGGAATAAACTAAAAACAATATTCCGGAAGCGTGAATAAGAGGATACAAACGAAGCAGTCAGGGATTTTGGAAACGGGATAAAATGATGCTTATTGATAGATATGTTCTTTTTTATCCCGTACCTAGGAAAATCAGTAAATAATTATCAGCACTATGAACTAAGAACGATTAGAAAATAAAAAAGAAATGGGTGAAAGCCCTAGTACATCACTTTCAACTATAATAGTCAGTCGTACGGTCCTGTGCCACGCAGCATGTGGGAACTCTATCTCACATTCCGCGCTTACCATACTCTCACCATTAGCTCTAAATGTGGTGCTATGCTAAGTATTATTTGTGAAATTTATTAAGATGTAGAAATGTGAAAACCAAGAACTCCACTCCGTTCATTTCTCAAAGATTCCAACAAAAATGATGCACAAAAGAATAAAACATAAGTTGGAGCAAGTAATTGCTTTTGACCAATATGGATTTAGAGTGAAAATCGGAACAAGTCAAAGAAAGTTTGACACTGATAGCACTGATAAAACTAGAATAAGAAAAAAAGACGTACATATCATTTGTGCGTCTGCATCATTTATCGGGTGGATTGAAATTCAATGTTCTGGGTGCTCACAAATATTGGCATTATATTCAAAGATATAAGAGTAATATATTCAAAGATATAAGAGTATGCCCTATAAAAAATCAAGTTGCGATTATTAATGCAATATGAGAGAAAAAATAATAAAAACTGAGTTAGATAAGGAAGTACACTTTTTCCAATACTATTTAATGTGTATATTCAACAGGAAACAAACTAAATGCGTGTGATTGAAGGGGGGGGGAGAAAAATAAGGAAGAATAAAATAAATACTGCGCTTTGCAGACGATAAAGCAATTAAATAAAGAAATAAGAAAGAACTGGAGAGGATGACGGCAGCAATGAAGATGGTGTTTACAGTGCATGACATGAAAATTAAAAACCAAAAGCCTAAGGTGTTGTTGATCAGAAGAGACAGAAGCGTACAATGAACTACATGAAAGAGCAGGGAATAGGGAGAAGTGGAGGCATGTGACCAGCTACGGCATACCAAGCTTACAGTTGAATAGTTGAGAAGAAAGACCTCATATATTAAATGCATTTAGAATACCTGTAAATGGCCAGGGGTCGTAACGTATCATCATTATAAAAAATTATACCTAGTATCCATTAGTTTTTGAAGTCAAAGGTAAAGTTCAGGGGTCTCTTGTTGCTGGATTAGCCATGATATAATTATGAATTGATTAATAATAAAACAAGGTAATTATATATTAGCAGAAATCAGTAAACATATATTTAGTTTATTGCAGATTGTCAATATTTTCTCATACTTTTACACGACCTTTACGTGCCCTAAATAATGACTATAAAAAGAGTAATCCTTTTTTTTAAGGAAGGAGGAGGGTCCATCAGCATGCATGAGTATAGCAATCAATAAAATATCTAAATAGAGGCTGCTGTCTGGAACTTATTAACCCTGAGCGTGCGTATAAATTTTTCTTCTTGATCAAATAAACATGGCATTCGGTTGTCTCCTGGTAACATTTTCCTAGCATAAACAGGAACCTTCAGCTCTAGGAATGTAATCCAGAATTCTAAATCCAAGATAATTTCAATGTCAGGGAACAATTACCCAAAATCTTCCATTGTCAGGGCCTCTTAAGTTTTATTTTAGAGATATCGGTAGCGCATATACAGATTCATATGCCTACAATAGTACTCCTTCTTATAGCTACATTCAACGGAAAGATAATATGAATTTGCTATGTATTTATTTGAGTCAGATATTTTTCATTTCAATGAAGAAAATTATTTACTATTATTAATTATGATGTTAAAAGAACGTTTTCCTATTTCAACCTATTCGAAGCACATGAGGAATATCATTTAATATGTGTTTCTCAATTATTTACACTTAAAATAACTTTTACACACAATAAATAAATGTAAATACGGTAATGGTACACCTCTAACAGCATAATAAAATAGCACAGCAGAAATTTATAACGAAAATTTAGACCGGGCCCTTTAGCCGGCTGGTTAGTTGTTTTAGGCTCCTTTCCACTGAAAGTGCATTCTTTCATAAATAAAGGAATTTTAACTACTATTGTCGTTGAACTAGAGGAATAAAATCATAATATTACAATTATTCGGGAATTTCTCAATACAGCCAACCTATACTAAAGTAAAATATCTCATTAAATGTACGCATTTCTAGCCTGATTTTCATTTCTTCGTGTGAAAAGTCAATATCATAATAGAAAATGAAATCAAATGTAAATAAATTAGGAATGCAGTACAACAATATGTGAAGCCGTTTTCACTGATATAAACTAAAATTTTATTCCGCCAGCTAATCTGAGGTAATGTAAACATGCATACGGACACAAATGGATAAAAATTGCAACATTCAAACTTTCTTACCTTGTCCATTTTTCAAATATCAAATTACGTGCAAATGACCAATACGTACCCCGTTTCCTTCATTAATTGAGCATAATATTTCATTTTCGTAAATATGGAAGTAGAAATGATCATTGGATTGGTATTTCATTAAAATCACCCAAATGATAGCCCAATGAGGTTTATAAATTAGTTACTTATGCTGAATGGAAAATGGTATTTTTCGCCTAATTGAGTTTATTGCTTGGTTTAGTTAATTTATTCATGCAACACATATTTCAAATATTAATAAATAAGGAATTATATCCATGATAAAAAGTCTTAGGGTTAATTTTTTGTCGACTATAAATTCAAACATCTATAAGTCCGATGATATCATTGAACTGTCTGCTGATCGCTGGAGATGCAATAGTAGGTTACTTTATATTTGAAATATGGAGACGCTAGTACTGTTTCCTTTCTACAGTATTTGCCGTATTTTAGGATTATTTGACACTTTATTAATGACAAAGTGCCTGATAATCCTTCCATATCCCCCTCCTCCCTCATCGCCACCGTCGTCACCAATCATCAATCATCCTTGCTTCAGCTCCAGCATCCTCTCATGTTCTCCCTCCTTACTTAATATTTTTTTCCCAAGGCTTCCATTGAATTAAGGTATTTCTTCTGTGATTACTTTCCATAGTGACTTACATTTTTTTTTTATTTTTACAATTTATTCTATCCTCATTTACTCTATGCATGCCAGTTAAACTGACGAGTGTAGCCAGCTTCCATTTTCATAATTTTCATAATAGAATTTCTACGAATAATTCAGTCGTCTGGGCCACTATTCATAGTTACCAGACTTTAGGTCAGTAGTTAACATCGAAAATCCATCATATTCATCACTAAAGACTCAGTCTTCATCATTTTCAACTTAAAAATTTCACATACCAAACTAATAGTCACATATGATACTATGATGGAGCAAGTTTTTAGGAGATAAGCCAAAACTTCTCAAAACTTTGACAGTAATTTATCGTTCAATTATAATTATTTTTGAAAGATAATTTGAGATTCAAATGTTATAGGTGTTCTATATCTCTAAGATATAGTATTGCAATAGGGTAAAATGATTTGAAAGAATAAAAATGTGTACAATTAGTCGAACGGTAGCCGTAGTGGTAGACAGAAAGATGTCGGGCCAAGGGAATTCCATTGCTTCAGATTTTTACCAGAAAATTGATTGAAATATTCTATTTGCTGGATATTTATATGTTAAAATTGATTACAGGCTACATAAGTATAAACCTTTCTCTAAAAAAATGGGTTAAAAATAATTTAGCCTTAAAATTAGGGCTGCAAAATATGAACTTTATTTTTGGTTTAATTTACTTAAAATAAGTTTCACGCATTTAAATATGAGGTACTCTCGAAGAGGATAGAATTCCCAGAACTGAAAATACGTGTACGTAGCCCGTGGGGGATAGGTACAAGCTGCATTGCTTTCAATAAAGGCTCATTTTAGATACTGATACTCCATCCGTAACACCGTACTCTCAGTACTTATAGTTTAAGTTCTCGCAAGAACGTATAATTAAGGGTGATTTTACAAGAAGCATTCATAATGAATTTTACAAAATAATAAATGGTTCTCAATATACTGAAACTAAACCGATATCACATGATGAAATTAAATGGTGTTACGAACAACGTTACATTTACTACATGTTTTAGCTTTGATTATTACTGTACACACACGGTTCAAACTCACAGTATAATAAGAGAATGATATAACAGGTATATAAAAAGTAAACATAAACATTTCCTTAACAAAAAGACAAACTACAGTAGCTCATCTAATCGATTACCTCCTGAATAACTTAGAATATAAGAAATACATTCAAATATTAGTTAATAATGGCAATTTAATCCCCCAAGTCCTAGAATTCACCTATCTGAAAATATGTTCAGCATCTTGTTCATCTCTCCACCTATGATTCATCGAACTTCCCTTCACTTTTTTAATAGTGTGCTTTTTCATGGTACATTCAATTATTAAATATTAGGTCCAGAAATAGTTCAACTCTTTGAAACATTCATCATATTTAAAAACAGACCATTAAAGTAACGGATGGAAATAGCATTTTGTTTTAAAATCGTATTTTAACAGTCTATGGTAGTGGGGAAGTGAATGGGAATGAAAAAATCGCCTGGAGAAGTATAGAAGGAAAATATTGGGAAGACAAGATGAAGTATTTTTCTGACACCCTCTGGTTCGATTGAACGAACCTGTTATGCTGGGTTCCATTCATTGCCATCTATTGTATTCCTCTTAATTGAAATTTTTCTCCGATTTCTCATTTATTTCCCAATTATTTCAAAAGGGATTCGAAAGATCAAGATATTTTTCAGAGGCATCTCTGAGTCAAAACTAATTAAAGCCAACGACAAAATGTGCCTCGGGTCCGGTTTTGTGAGCCGTTGCCTGGGCAAAGGGAATAGACAATTTTCGCAGACGGCAGAAAAAATTTGAGAATACCACTTTATCTATTTACTTAATATTTGTAATGACAGGGCTTAAAATTTTATCCTGAATAGAATTTAGAATTTATTTAATCTCAAACACGAGTAATTTGTAATGATTCCAATTTAGTTGTAACAATGGAAACTATTATATCATGATAATGCTTTTGACACATTGTTCCTAAAATCTTCTTATTTCATCTTATTAAATGTTCTTGAAATTCCATTCAAAATTGGCGATATTCACATAATATCATTATACATTTTTATACGATAAAGTAATTATTAAATGTTTCGATATTTATGAGCCTTCAGTCAAAACTTTTTGATTGCTGTTTTGAATTATACATTCAAGTAATAGTTATTATTATTCTAAATCTTTCATCTCTCCCGGTTAAACGTATAACTTTTCATTGATCACACCTAAATTATTTCATCCGCAACTATTTAAAGCTGAGGCAAAGTACGTTAAAAATCCTAATTTTATTAAGTTATTTTAAAGACTATCATCTCCTATAATAATGAATTTTATATAATCATGCATCCATCTTAACTGTTGGCTAAACCATTTCACTTATCGAGTTGAAAGACAAAGTAACGCTTCAATTACTCTTCCATGAAAATTCCTCACCTGATATGTCACTGCGCCATCTTCGCTGTTCACCTGACTCTCCACTAGGCTCTTTTGTTCCAAAACTTTAATATCATGTTGACAAGTTAATGCAATTAAATGTCTCTAGGTATTTCGGGAAAGAGAATTTCGGGCAAAATTAATAAGCGTGCAATTTCTCCAGAATGGCTTGTACAGTATCCCTAAAACGGGCACTAATAATCTGACACATATTTCACGCAGTGCCCCTTCCCGTCGGACATATCCCCCTTTAGCCCCACCCCATATAGCCCCGCCCTTACCACCTCGACCCAACCCCTCGAAATTTTATTCACCCCTTCCTGACCTGGATTCTGAGCTCTCCCTCACGGCGGCTGAGGGAACCTTTTCCGTCCCTTCCTTGCCTGAACTTCGCGTCACCTCAACCCCTTCCCTCAAACTTCCCACTCGCTCAGCTCTCCCCTGATGTCTTCAAGCGACCAGAATCGTAGTCGGAGTCCCTCCTCTTTCGCTCACATCCACTTTGCCGCTCCCTCCACTCCTGGCGAACAAAAATGAATAGGATTACGGGAGGATTCCGACAAGGATAATCAGCGAGGGTCTTCCCCCTAATGGGAACGGCACCAGCAGGTCTTTGTCCCTGCGATTCCTTTAAAACCGACTCAACCCTTCTCCTCATCCTCCTCCACATACACCTTTCTCCCTTCTCCCACCCTTTCCACGGTCCTTCTCGACTCCTTCCTCTGCCTCGTCTTACATAGCAAGGGAGAATGTGCCATTATGCCTCCTTTATGTCGGGTTGTGGAGAAAAAGATGTAAGAACGCTGTCTGAGGGAAATGGAACACTGCAGTAAGTGTCGGGAAGGAACAAGCGAAAGATGATTTAGAGTAGAATGAGGATAAAATAAACAGGCCGACGCCTGAAAAATACAGTACTAAAAATTTTGGAGAAAAGTAATCGTATTTATCGGCATGAATATTACCTTTTCTAATGTAGTTTTGTACATTCAAAATCTCTTTTTTGGATTATTATCACACTTAACGAAGGGTGTTCTCCTAGGGCACGCGAATAATTGAATGTGGGCGAAAATTACTTATGTGCGACGGTCTCCACGTTACGGGCTGTCAGCCCGTATTAATTCTTTCATTATCACTCCAACCAGAATAGGTTAATAATAATCTTAGAATGGGATATTAATAAGTCCATAAATTTGTAAACCACTATTCCCACATCTTAAAAAAAACGTTTTGAACGCGTCTTAGAAACCTACACGTGAACGGAACTCTCTTATGAATTAGGATTATCAAATAACGAATGTAAAACGAGGACGCGCAGGATGAGAAAGAATACACCTAGAAGTAAAACACTGTTGGCAATTATACTCAGAAACTTTAAGCTTTGTACATATCGCTGTCAATGAGGAGCTTATAAAAGGATTACTTTCATATGGACGGACCGATTGAAATTTCCACCATAAAAACGCATTAACCAAATGTCGTCGGATCCCTTTCATGGAGTGAAAAATATTAGCATATAATCCCAATGTCTCTTGTATGTATAGAATATCAAGAGGGACGCAAACAGTTCGCGAAATGGGAAACAAACTATGAGATCATTAAGTCAGTAGAACTGGTGGAAAGCTATAATAGAGGTTTATGGCTACATAACCTTAAGCTAGATATTATAGCCACTGCACTCCTTTTGGTGCACACCAGTATTAATGAGTTATTGATTTATAAGTATCGATGAAACCAGAATGGATGTAATTCGCAACAATAAGGAATATTAAAAAGTAGAAGGTGAAAAGAAACCATAGACCTCACGCTAGAAAGGTAATAAATTAACCTAAGAGGAGCAATACAACTATCACCCTTTTTTTTTAATCCTAGGATTGGTTTACTGCAGCCCACTTTTCTGCTCTATTTAATTTCAATGCCCTCATTCCCTGATACCCTCTTTGTCTTACGTCATTTTTAATTTGTCCCATACACATGTCTCTTCGTAATCCTCGTGGAATCTTTCCTTCTATTTTTCCTTTTATTTTTTCTTCTATTGTCAACATCTACGTCGAAATAATACGCCGCAAGCCGCCGCAAGGGCATGTGGCGGGGAATGTTAAGTTACCACCCGTAAAAAGGAACAAAACCACATGCCAAATCAACTCATGCATGCAAAACTATACCAAAAGTGGCGTATTATATTCCTTATCAATCTATTGCGCCTCAATGTGTGTCGAATGTATCTTTTTCTCCATATGGTCCTATCCTCATCTGCTCTTCTAGATACTTCCTCGTTCCTTACTTTCTCTTTCTATTTAATCTTCAGCATTCTCCTCCCGCACTGTTTTAAAAGCTTCTATTCTTCGCTGGTCCACTTTTCCAATATTCCAAGCCTTGGGATCATAGAGCGCCATTCTCCACACGAAAGTCTTGACGAATGGCTTCCTTGCTTCTAGCCATAGGTTCGTTTAAACATAGTTATTGCCTCTTCTCCATGAATGTGTTCTTAGCTTGGACTATTCTTTGCTTGATGTCGGTTGAACTTCTCCCATTCCATTTTATGCTCCTGCCCACGTCGATGAAGGATTCCACTTGCTCTAGTTTCACCCCTCGAAATGTGATATCTGCATTCAGCTTCTCTCTTCTACATCTACATCAACTAAATCCCCCGCAAGCCGCCGCAAGGGCGTGTGGCGGGGATGTTTAGGACACCACCCGTAAATAAGAAAGACAAAAATCCCGCATGCAAAAGCCACAAATTTATACAGTCCACAAACAAAACATGTTATGCAGTCATGCAAGACCACTTACATCCCACAAACATGTAAACACACAAACTACTAACTAACATAGACATACATCAAACAAATGTACCTGATATCTTTGCAATATTTAATTTTGTTCCGACTTGTAAATTAAATTTTTTAATATTTCTAAAGTGATTTTGGTATTTTTCTACTATTATTTATGATTGTTCTGAAAAAAAATGAGTTTCTCTCTTCCAAACACAAGGATTGTAGTAAGCTAACAAAGAAAAAAATATTTTAAAAAGTAAATAAATTTGATACTTTTCATGAAGAGTCTCCAACTGCCGAAAACACTTGCTCTGCATCTATCATAAATGAAGATGTGGATAATCTTACTTTTTATGAGTGTATTTCTGTGAATTAACTATTTGGTACCCTTTATTCAAGGTATCCTCTGAATAAGAGGTCAAACTCCTAAATATATATATATATATATATATATATATATATATATATATATATATATATATATATATATATATATATATATATATATATATACACACACACACACACACAGAGAGGTAACGGAAAGGCGGTGGCGATAGCAAAATGTCCTACATCTATCTCATGGATATACTTGTCTCATCCTATACTCCAAAGATTCCTTATCTTCTTCTTCTTCGTTCCCTTCTCTCGCGGATATGAAGATGAAAACGTAATCACGCGAGAGCCGGTGGCAGTAGGCAAGGCCATGGGAAGAGGTGGAGGGTAATACGCAAAGAGGATTATGGTAGGAGATACAGCAAGTCGGAAGGTTAAGTCCAGACAGAGAGATTGGAGATGGGCGATGGTTTAGGCCGACATTTTTAGTAAATCTGGCCGAAAGGGTTATAGGGTCTTCGCATAAAATGACTAGGAAGCAGAGAAAAGATCCTCTCACGAGGAAGGGGATTAGCAATATTACTGAAGGCCTTAAAGAATCACACGTGAGAAGGGGATTTTATTTCAGAACGAAAACAAGAGTTCTAACGAGATGATTTGACAAGGAGATATGGAATAAAAGGAAAGGGATTGGGGAGTGGACAGAGATAAGATGGTGATGATAAAGGACCCAAAAATAGTTTTGTGGTGACGAAGTCGAGTCATCTCTTTCACCAGCAATATCGGCTGTTGAGGTTCCTTTTTTCTGCTGAAGGCAAGCAAACACCTTACAATGGTGAAAGAAAGCGCTTCAGTCTGAATCAACAAGCAAGTTTAGAGAGCGAATTTAAATATTTTCTAGTCTATTTAAAAAAGCTTTTTACTTCGATGAGGTTTTTCCATTCGTTCCTCGGGATGTTTTACATGGAGAGAGCTTAATGTCTAACATTTGAGAAACTATGTGAAATTTAATTTTTCTTACAGGCTTATCTCACGCCAACTCTAAGTATTCCTCCGATATTTTACAAAATTTTATTGATATTTACCAATGTAACGTTTAAATACATAAAGTCTGTAGTAAATATAAATCTTACAAGATTTGATGGTTAATACACCCTAGATGCCTTTTTATCTGCTCATTCCCGCTAAAGAACTGAACCTTGGACTGCTGACTTTTGGAGGCCTCGGGTTCGATTTTCAGGCAACCCTCTCTGTGCACCCTCAGTTCCGCTCAAGCTCTGTGATTTTTCGGGTGCCAGATCTTCCTGGAAAACCATAACCACCACAGGGAAAGGAACTGGGCCCCCTAACTTAATGTTTGAATTTCACACGCCGTTAGTCTAAGTACTAGGTGAACCATCACCTACCAAACTGACATACGGGTTGATTACTTATGGTTTTTATGAATTGACATGAAATCGGAAATTGCCAAAAAATAGTTTTTAATGTCAAACAATGGCAGTAAGCAATAACCATGATACCACTAATATTTTACACTTTCATAAGTTATAATCTGTGATATTTTGCCATAAATAATAGTCGTATATAAATGTTGACCTTGCACACATTTCATATGGCACGTATTTGTTGGTGTGTATGTTTTGACACATGAAATAGAAACAATAGAAAGAAAAAATTGTAGCAATATCTCATTATCTATGCGCATGAAGTCCTCGTAATGTTTTGATAATTAATACCGGCTATTGAGATGCCTAAATTGCCGTAAATCAAACGATTATGATAGAACGAAACGAACCTGATGTGAAATGGATTTCAATAAACCAAATCTGCTGCTTTATGCCCCATCGCTGTTTTTAATAATGTAGTCTACTATATTTCTGTCCACAAATCAGTGCTGTTTCTTTCCGATTTTCTTATGAATATAAATCAGGTATTTTTCCAGACACGAACATCTTTGGATGATTAATTGAGCTTTTTATTATATTAAGCTTTATGCTGTATTCCAGAATAGTTTGCTGTAATCAGAAAAAAACATTGGATTCTTTTGGTCGGTATTTACTGATTATATCTTCCAACTGACCATAAAGTTGACGTGGTGGAGAGGCTTTATTGCTCCTGGCAGGATCAAAGATTAGGAGCCAAAGGTTAGGAGACGGAAATGTAGTCCGCGCAGCATTTGTTCCACAGTGAGGCGACAGCAAAGGCATCTGACCCCATTGGGACAGTCATTGAGTGATGATGAATGTATCGCAGAAAATAGGCACAGATTTAAGGGATAAGGGGCTAATCGGTACCTTGTACATGTCTCATACTGTTCAGGTGCAATCAGATGATGAAGAGTCCGGATGAGTAGTGTTTGGAAGAGAAATAAGGCAGGGTTGTCCATCATAACCTGTTCTGTTCAACGTATATGAGGAGTAAATGATTAAAGAAGCATGGGAAGAACTGGATATAGGAATAAAAGTCCGTGAGGAATTCATAAAATCAGTTAGGTTTGGTGATGACCAAACTCTAGTTTGTCAGTCAGCCATGGGGTTCCAAGCATTTCTGAGGGTATTGGAAATTCAATGTAATAAATATGGGATGAAAATATATTATGCAAATCAAAGGTCACGCGGTTTTACAAAATGAAAGAGGCTAAATTAAACATTAAAATATAAGACCAAAAACTAGAGCAGTTTACGTATTTCGGAAGTGTTTTGGACCAAAATGGTTAAAGTAGCAGGGACATAAGGGTAAGAATTGCGTAAGTTATCACAAGGAGGAGGAAATTGATAATAGGGACGTCGAGTAAAGATTTTAGGGAAAGTTACGTTGAAACATTGATATGGAGCGTAGTTATAGTATGTACGGTGCGGTAACATGGTCATTGAAGCAGGATGATAGGCGTAGATTAGAGGGTTATGAAATGTGGGAATGGAGAAAGATGGAGAAGATGGAGAAAAAGGAAAATAAATGAGGAGGTGCTAGGTATTGTGTGGTAGGAGAGGGGCTTGTTGGGAAAAGTCATAAGGAGACGGAAAAAATAGATTAAGAGCGTATTCTTTGGCAATGGGATGTTGAAGACGATATAAGGGAGAATGTTAGGAAAGCGAGGAAGGGGCAGAAATAGGATATGGATGTTGGACGGAATAAAGGGAAGAAGGAAGTATACGGAAATGAAGAGAGGCTTGTAGAAGTGAAGGATGTTGGGTTGTGTTTTGTTAGGAGACCTACGATATTTATTTGGTTTATCTTAAACGGTAGATTGCCTAATATTGCCATTGCCATTAAGTAAGTAATAACTGAGCATATTTTACTTCGCATTACAATATCATAATCTTTCTCAACCAATCCTTAGTCCACAAAATGGACTTTTCCCTCGCATTTGACTGTTTTTTTCCATTTATCATTTTTTAGTGAGCTATTTTCAACTCGTTTGGCGAAAGTTGTCGGCCATATAATCAAAATGCATGGTATTATCTTTAAAGTATTCTTTCGGGTGTTTCTATGCGTAGAAAACATTTACTTAGATTGGGAGAAAACAACACACAAGTCAAGTATTCCTGGATTTCAAAAAAGCCTTCGATAAAGTCCCACACATTAAAACACAACAAAACTGTTACATAAATGTAATACTATGGAATCAATGATAGAATAATTAATTGGATTAAAGACTTCTTGTCAAATCGCAAACAAATAGTAGTCATAGATGGGTTGTGCTCAACAGATAGAGATGTAACTTTGGGCGTCCCACAGGGAAGTGTAATAGGGCCTCTTCTGTTCTTAATATACATTAATGACTTAAGCACACACGTTGGTAGCAATCTGAGGTTATTTGCTGACGACACGGTGGTATACAGGGAAATAAGGTGCCAACTAGATGGCGAGCTACTCTCTAGAGACTTAGACAATATCTCGGAATGGTGAAACAAATGGGGATTAACACTTAATATAGATAAATGCGCAGTTTTGAAATTGTGGAACGAAGGAAGCAACGAACAGGATATAAACTAAGAAATAAAGGGTTCAGTACTGACTACGGCCAATTAAGTTAAATATTTGGGGGTTGTTCTAACACCACGCCGTTCGTGGGGAGCACATATCAGGACAATATGCGGATCAGCTTTAAAGAAACTTGGCTTCATAAAACGGGTGGTTGGGAAATGTAATGAAAAAGTTAAAGAGAGGTGTTATTTTGCTCTAGGTAGACCTCATTTGGAATATGCCGCAAGTATTTGGGATCCTTGGGAGAAAATTTGGCAAAAGGAATTAGATAAAGTCCAGAGAAAATCCACTAGATTCGTTAAATATTGTTATAATAAGGACATAAGTGTGACTGGTCTCTTAGGGGGTTTAGGCTGGGAACCACTTGAAGTGCGGAGAGAGAAAGCGAGGCTTAGACTTTTAGAAATGTTCAGAACAAACGAGTTTAATTATGACTCTGAAGGAATTATAATTGCCCCACACTACTTAGGTAGATCAGACCACAAAGATAAAATAAGGGAGATAGATTCCAGGACAGATAGATACAAATACTCATTCTTTCCCCGAACAATCTGAAATCATTATAGTAAGAAACCGAAGTCACTTTAGAAATATTAAAAACATTGAATTTACAAGTCGGAACAAAATTAAACACTGGAAAGATGTTAGGTATACTTGTAGGTGCATGTGTATGTTAGTTGAAAGTTTGAGTTTTTGCATGTGTTGGGTGTAAGTGTTCTTGCATGAATGCATGCCATGTTTTTTTTGTGGATATATGAAATTGTGGTTTTTGCAAGCGGTTTTTTTTTTCTTTTCTAAATTGTGGGTGGTTTCCTAACACCCCCCACCACACGACCTTGCGGCGGCTTGCGGGGTATTAAGTAGATGCAGAAAAGTGTCTATTTGCCAAGGATCAATATTTTGGTAGCCTTTGAATCTTACCGTGTCCATATTTACCTGGAAATGTCATTTTAGCTTGACATATTTGCCTATTGATGCTTAAAATATTCCATTATTTCATGTTATATCACGGTTTTTTTATATCACTTTTAAATTTAATACGCGTGACTTTTCACCAATATATAACCTATCTGAAGAAATGCTGGTGATTAAGCAATATATTTTTACTCTTGCTTGCACATAATCCTCTGACCAGATTTCTAATTATTCCAATCAAACTCAGAAGTACAGTTCTACAAAATATCTCCAGCAAATTTTATTCAAAATTCCAATCAATTCAATAAGACAAGTCAAGAACACTTATCATTTGAGCACGAATATATTTCTTATCGGGAGTGAATGACCATCGTTACTCAAAAATAGTGTACTTTTCTGTAATTAATGGTTTGTTCAAGAGAAACAAATGAATAAATATTAATAATAATAAAATAATAATAATAATATCCTTGGTTTTAGTCATGGAAGCCCAATTAATGCATGCAATACATACGACGAATACGTAAATGATAGTAGATCAGTTGCTTTTTGTTTACACTTCTCAGTCTGTTACTCTGAAACTAGTTAAACGATATTCACATAACTGTTTTATCTACACTGCATCATACGTAATGTCAACTAGCAATAGAAAAAGCTCTGTTAGTACAACATCTTATGAATAAATAAAACCTACCCTTTATTCGTATCTACTACAGTTAAAAAGACGCCTTTCAGTCACATTTTTTCTATTTTTAGAAGCTATAAGCAACGAAATTAGAGCACAATGAGAGACAACAAAATCGTATCGCAATGATAGGCAATAACATTTACTGATCGCTCGTATAGACTAGAGAACAATTCAAAGAAAAAATGCACATGAATAGTATAGCCCCTCAGTCGCCCATGTCGTTCGAATGGAAGAGTAGTAAAATGAAATACTACCAATACTGCTTCATGAGCATAAAGGCACTCTTCTCAAAAAATCAACGGACTTGAATTGGTACTATATTGTATTGCTGAAAATTCTCAACCGATGGCTCATGAGCTCCTTTTGGGGAGGCAGAAATGTATAACTAGTTTAAGTTGCAAATATTACCGTCAAACGAGAAATTAGCGTTTCGACGCATGGACGGATCGTATTCCACTTTTTTTTCTATTTATCTCACCGTTTACTACTCGAGCATGTTTGTTTCAAGGATTTAACATATTTTTCCCGAGGCTATTAAGTACATTTACATGTAAACCATGAGAAAAATAAATCTGTGCACTTTTATAAATGCTGCACAAATATCCAATTGACTTTTCCGGTGTTTTTCACGAGCACTGAGAAGATCTCGAGGGCTGCAAGCTTCGGCACGAGTAAAAATACCTCTTTTTCTCTTCGCGACGAAAAAGTCCCCTTCTCCGCTAGGAAGTGGACAATCTGCAAAACGTCCACTCATGTTTTTCCCCTTTTCTGATAAAAGCCATCTCCCCTCTAGACTCCTAGTTCTTCCCGCACGTCCGTTCCTTTAAAGAATCTCCCATCTTCACCCATTCCCTAACTTTCATCCTCTCTGTTACTCACAACCTAATTCCCTCCTCGATGCGACTTTGAAAAAGGAACCTTCCCCTACCTACCGAGCGTGGCTACGTAAAGCCATATGGTTTGTTTTCCTTATTTTCCGCGGATCACATGTTGCTAGCCGGTCAACCAACGGGAGAGATTGCTTGCTTGCTTCTTCCCTTCAACTCTCTTTGCCACCCATCCCCTTCTCCCTGAGGTAAAAGCATTGGGCTGCAGTAGCATTTGAGAGGATTGGTGGAAGCATTTCCACAGGGAGAGAAGTGGAGGTCAAAAGTGGTTAAGGAAAAACGGGTTCCCAGGTGTTCTATTCATACCCTTCACTGAAATAGTAGTCCCCTCCTATACGAATGTACATAGAGGCTTAGGTATTTCCGAGAAAGTGGAAAGAGAAAAGGTAATGCGTTCCTGAAAACGATCTTGTTCATCCTGTCTATGTATAAATTTCACTTGCTCACAAATCACGAAATGATATTATTGTGAATATGAGACGTGGAGTCAGCTTAACGGGAAATTAATAAAGCGTCAGCCATAATATGCGTGCCTAGGTATACGGTGGGCATATTGCCCAACGATATGAAGTAATGTTTCCTGCAAAACTTACGATCATCAAAAAAGTAAGTGGAGGAATTTTAGTTCTCGAAATTTCGTGCTCAATTCCCATTTGTGAAACTATCAACTATCTGTTCAAAATATCATGTATTTCAGTTGAAAAATAATCATCCCATATATGTTTTATTAAGTTCACAAAACTTACCACTTAAGACTCTTTGGGGGTAGAGTGTTTCGTGGTGCATTTTCATGTGGTAGTGATGTTTCAATTTCTAGCTTGTTGTGTCCTGGCTTCCGTGTTGTAGGATGTCTTTCGTGCTGCATCATGGGGTGCAGTTTTTTAGTTGTTTTGCGGTATATGTGTTTGCATGAGTATTGGATGAAAGGATTTTTGCATGAGTTTGTGCGCTGCTGTGAGTGTAATTTTCCGTGTTGTTTTTTTGCATGTGGTATTTTTCTTTTTTACGGTTGGTGACCTAACACCCCCCGCCACACGCCCTTGCGGCGGCTTGCGGGGTATTATGTAGATGTAGATGTACCAAATATGAAGTGGTTAGTCGAAAATTTTATTCAAGTAATCATCTAATTTTAATTATACTTCTTCGAGTCCATGTTGACATAAGTGCCACCTTATCATTGAAGTATTTTTTCTATAAAAAATTATTTCAATAAAGCGATAAAATATTTACGCGTTATTTGGGAACTAAAGTGTAATTACTTTAAAAAGTCGAGATGACCACTGGACTTAGCGACCGGCTAATGTGGTGGTAGCGGTGGGGTGGAACTCAAGTCCTTAACCCGTCGTAGCAACGGAATCACCCAGCCGGAGGGTCTAAACCAGAACTACTGCTCCGTTCGCTTTATACTACGATACTTGAGCATTGGCGACTGACCACCCCGAAAATCCCTCCCACGAGACGGACTGCCCTCACGCCTCACAAGCGCAAAACCACCAGTGCCATCCACCGGAGTTTCATCAATGCTAAAAAGGGCGCCCACAGAAAAAAATGACGTAGCCACGCCACATATTCCTACTCCACAGGAGCCGCGACCCCTCTCCTTGCTATATATACTCTATCCTCTAAGGTTTACAGACAAAAATATAATAACGTAAGTAATTTGTATATATGAGTATTGTGTATACATTGGGACTTAATTAAGGAAACGCAAACCATCCCATCTATTTGAATTACCGTAACGAGGAACTTTTCCGGTTTTCCATATGTCCCCAATTTTGGACAATCTGTAAGAGGTCAGCCCGTCTCACCCAAAACTAACCATGCTGTGATCCACTATGGCTGATAAAAAAACAAAACCTTTGCAATTTTCATAATTTTTTTATAAATTCAAATGATCTGTGTTGTCAAACGGTCGAAATATTCCTAAACATCTGCTCCAATGTTCGACGAAACTCTTCATTTGAGTAAAAATACTGAGGACCTTATTTAGTTTTGTTTTTCTTAATTTTTTCAAACTCCCTTGCAACAAAAACGGTCCCGTTTCCTGAGATAGATTTACAAGGAAGCCCATGTATCCGCACTATTTTATCACGTGTTTGTGCGGGAAGCGGTCTTCTACGATTACTAATACGACCGTGTTTTCGGCCTTACCACGCGGATCCTAAAATAGTTCTGTTTTGTTTCTTAATCAAAGGCGGTATACGAGCACATTTGGACCATTTCAGTTTGTTTAACCACCCTTTGAGCTACTAATTCATCAAACATGGGTGTTGACATCATGTTACTCGTAACGCCTGAATGCATTAATACTGTCAACTCCTCTCCACCCATGAACATCTGGAGCAGGCTATATTTTCAATTACTCGCCTCATGGCATTACCCTTACTGTAATAGGTGTTTATTTTTCGTCCTTCCTAGAAAAAGGCATTGAATAATTAGCTGGATTAGTTTAAGTACCTATTATTCTAGCCTCCTCGTCAGTAAAACCTTCCTGGCAATTCAAATGCCCTTTATTTTAACTCGTGGGGAAAAACCTTGAACCAAGCTAATATTACACTCTTCTGGCGGAAAAGTATTAATTTCAAGTAAGTTTTAACCTCAATTTTCAAGCGTAAAATCGTCTCAGCGTGAAACATAAATCTATTTGCCATCCTATCTGGTACAAAATATCATATTTCCAATATTTGATATATCACAATCCTCAGGGAATTAAGTAGCGTCTTATCATTTTTGGAAGCCATTTTTTCTGTTCCTTCAAATTTTCCGTCTTAACCCATCAAATTGCGATGTCTTGACCCATTGTTGCCCCCGTCTCCTGATCAAAAGGTCGACATCCGCGTTTGACGGCCTATCAACTATTCCTTTTAGATTTTTTGCCCTTTTTTCCTCCTATATCTATATATTTAACATAATCTCTAATTACCTACTTAAGGTCTTCTTGATTCGACTTTAGGCTTTCTGTTTAACTGGTATACAACTTTGAAGTGCGTTGAAAAAGATCTGTTTGAGACCGAATTCTACGTATTTGATGCGCATGTTTGAGTAATGTTATTAGTCTGAAATCAGTGTGCCAAGGGCAAGTACTTCTTTATAAGTGGTCCTTGATGTTTGAATCCACATGTAATTATATTTTCCGCCTCGTTTTCTGATACTATATATAGATATTTCTGATCTGAACTAAAAAGCTTTCTGATTGTTCTACGATAAAATTAACGCTAAATGATGTGTAGCAGTAAAATTTACTTTACAGATGGCTATTAAATTTAGAGACGAAAGTTAGATAGTGTAACAATTCCCTCATTCGAATATCCTCAACGAATGGTATTATAATTCAATTAATTGATTATTCATGTGGATATATTAAACGTCACTCTGATTTTACATATCAAATGGAAATGTGCTTGGATGTGCATACAAATTTGCAAGTCATATTCACTTTACCTGTCAGTATGTTGCCTGCAGCTTTAATTCCTATGATGAAAACATTAAAAATTGGGCTATTAAATTTACATATGCATACTTTTACATATCTATACATTTACATATCTTTCTACCACAAAATTTTATTCATTATTAACTCATATTCAACTTGCAATACTTCCAGGTATTTTTAAACAGTTCTGGTTTTATCAAGAAATACGTATCTCTTTTTCTGTTATTTTCCAGCAATCAAAAATTAAGGTAATGAATATATTGAACACGGAAATGTTTAAGCCCTTTTAGCGTAAATTAATAATAAAATATAAATGAGCAATGATCTTGTACAACTTTTCTCTAATTTATATTGAAATTCCATCATTGCAAATAACAATTCTACATTTTGGTATAATCAATTTTAGGAAAAATAATTTCTCGAGGCTATCAAGCTAATTCCACTGATTTCAACATTTAAAACAAAATATGCCAGAGCCCATTTCGTTGTTACTAAATGTGTACTTTTCATTTTACAACAAATGACTTTTCATTGATATTTTAATATATTCCTATCTAAAACAATGTGATACTTTTCAACCGTAATCCACTTGGCGGCGATGAATACCCAAAAGATATTCTAATTTTTTATTAAATTGTTCTAATTTAATTATCTTCATTTCATTTCTATGCAGACAATATACTTGAACGACGGCATACGACCACATGACACCCGACATTTCAGGTTGAGTACAGCGCGCTCACACCCAAATAACCTCAACAAAGCCTTAGTCACCCTGATCCAAGGAATACATTTCAAACAAAATCCGTTCCTTTATTCGAATGTGAATCATAGCCGCGTTACCGGATGCGTTTGAATGGTGCTACGGATTCGCGCCGAGTACCTGAATGCCGCCCCGCACATAATCCTTCCCCTAATCCCTCCCCGCCTTCCCCGACCCCAAACCCCGTCCGCAATACAGTTGCCGACTGCAGGTGGCAAAGGAAGTCCCTACACCCTACAATTCCTCGAGTTTCCATTCTTTGCAAACGGAACCCGAGATAAAAAAAGGTAAAGTGACATAAAAAAGAACGAATTTCCGGCACACAATTATATATTCCATGGGCGACCCGTGGTCCGCGGCGTAGCTTTTGCCGCTCTTTTTGCTGCGCACCCTTGTTTTCCTTCCAGCCGTGCAAATTCGTTTTTGTGTCTCCCCTCCCCTTTCTCCTCCCACATTTCCCACCTACGACGAAACCCCAAAACGGCCCGGACGATCGCGGCAAGCTAAGAGGAGAGGGCCCGGCTTGCAAAGGTTCGGAGGAAGGGTGAAGTGGGAGAAAGAACGGAGCTTTTGGCGTGCGGTGGTCATTTATCACCTCCCGTACTGCTCTTTTCAGCATCGACTCTCTATTTTGCTTATTTTTCGTCTCACGAAAGCAAATATATTTTTTTAGAGGGGGCGGGGGAGATGCAACGAGCCTGTTCATTTGTACGTGTGACGTGTAGAGCAAATGCTATTCAAATATGGAATCCCGCAGGATGTGCACCACAGGGACTGAGAGTGAGATAATAAAAGAGATTTGACCCGCCGGTGAGCATCGGAGTTAGGCGGGGTATATGGGCGAATTGAAAAGGTGCGCGATCGTCACATTTGGCTCCTACTCTGAAAGTGAAAAAATCTCACTCACAGAAAAATATTTCGGATAATATTATCAAGGGATGTATAAACGCAACGCGGGGTTAAATGGACTTCACTCACGAATACGAATGCGTCTCATTAGTCCAATACACCTGCGTTTAAAAAAAGTACAGATATCCTTTGCTTCCTATTCTTGTCTCGTTTCCATTTACGGAATTGTGAATTCAGGATGGTAACTATCCTCCGTAAATGATGAAAATTAACTCGATTACCATTTCTCTAATATATCGAAAATACCATCCATGGAATACGATTTGAAAATTCCAATAAGTTTTGTTCACGTGGCGATATCATTGGTGATTAATTATTCCTTCATACAATTACAACATCGACATTATTTTTAATTTATCATTCGTGACCTTTTGAGTACCGATTATTAATAATATTTATGAACTGATCAATTATTTTAGGAATGTGTGAACAATATAAAAAGAGGTATAATGCGGCTACATTTGTGAATAATGAAAGCTAAATCTTTTTATAAAAAAAATATGGAAATATTAGTGATCTATGAAGAAATAAATTTAGCCATTTATTTCAGTTACAAACATCGTTATTGAGGTTAATTCAATTCTGTTGACCGTATCTATATTTATCTCAAATTTTCGAACAAAGCTTTAGCTAAAAGCTAAAGCTTTGTTCCAAAGCTTTGTGTTTATCAATATTTTCGCGGTAATTTTCTTGAAAATATCCCCCGATCTCTTAGAAAAAAACAATTGAGAGTCATTTCATCCCAGAATTTATAATTTGTTATATTTTTAAAATAATTTTTTTTATAAAATTTAAATTTTTTGATCAAATAATTTAGTAAAAACAAGTGTTATACCCCTGCTAAAACATAAACTTCCAATTTATTGAAATATTTGGAATACCTGAGAATATACTTGGACGATGCCTAACATGGTTTGCTTATTTATATCGATTTTAATAAGTGAGATCATGTAAGTTACCACTTGGGCCTAATGAAATCAAATGGAGGAAAAGTTTTTGTGAGTTTCTCCAATGCCAGGGTGACCAAAATTTTATTCCAGTTTATAAAGTTGAGCTTACCGACCTACCTTCTAAAAAAAATGCCTATGCTCATTGAGTGAAATTGATTTTTCTAGAAACAATATTTTTTACTGGTGGAAATCATTTCATGAGTGGACCCAATGTAACCTATTTCTTGGTTGAATATTTTGGCCATGTTTGACACTAATCCGTTGTCACTCACGGTTTTACAACCATGATTTTTATTATTCACATCGAATTAAGTACAGAACATTTCAAAACCTTTACGTGAGTTTTCGATGAATACCGTTTACATAAACGCATGACATTTTACATACTTTCGCAGTTGCTCAAGTGTAATGATTTTACAGAGAAATAAGTGAAATATAAACTTTTATTCAATTGCCATAATATTCATTAGAATCTGATTTATAGCGTTCGATTATTTTTGTAGCCAAGATCTTGTCAGGTCCAGTATTTTTCATGCAAGTGTCCGGTGACATGTTTAAACCAAAAATGTGATATTCTGCCTTCCTAAATACCATCTTTTTCTACTCAATGCTAATATGAAATTAAACTCAAAATTGATTCGTGAGGAAAAGGGGAGGCCACAGACGGCTACTGGCAATTAGTTACAGGGAAAAGGAATTGAAAATGAAAGAAAAAAGTATACCTAATAACCTATAAAACTAGAGGCAAAAGGAAGAACATGTATGGGAATAAAATATGGTCTTTCAAAGAAATCAGCTAAATATAATGAAAACCAGCCATCATACAAGAAATGAGGAGACAATCCAAAAATTAAGGTGAAACGCAGTATCATGATGATAAATGAAAAACAGTATTGAGTAATAGAAGATGAAAGCTTATAAAGTAGATGTAGTTAAGATGAGATATGATGCAAAACCTAATGATTCATTAGGTTTGTTTTCTTCCAGCCATTAAAAATGATACTTGTAAAAGTACTTGCCCTTAAACAGTTCCCCTTGTGTAATGTGGAAAATACAAAGCAATTTTACTTGCAAACAATGCATTAGGATTAACTGCCCCTGGAGTGCTGGTACCATACTAGTATTTTCTTAAGTCCTTGCTTCCTCGCTTCCTCCCTCATCATTCTTTTCCATCGCCTAATTAAATAACAGCAGAATATTAAGACAAAATAATGACTTTAATACTAAAGAACACAAATTAATAATATCTTGGAGATAATGCACATTTTATTCCGATGTAGTATGCGTGAAAAATACTAAGAATATTCCTAAACTAAATTCTAGAGAAAATTGTAGAAAAATCACTAAACTTAATAAGAATTTCCAAACCTAAATTAAATGAATTCATTTTCCGAACGATGACACTTCCGATACTATTTTCCGTACATATTTAAGAAGAGTATTGTAACCAACTTTTGAAAATTATATCGTTACTCTAGAAATGAATAGAATTAAAGGGCATAGAACAAAATATTGTGCTGATCAGCCGTGGATGAAAAACTGTAGTCAAACTGGATATTAGATAATATGCAGATTCTCATTAGTATTCTTCAACATAAGCTTCGTTTAGGGTTAAATTGGGTCAGAACTGATACTAATGAAAAACGAAACAAATTTGACGGAATTTTGTCTTTGAAATGATCTTCATAAAACAATCGGATATCTCAATTTAAAAATAAGTGCATATCATATTTCGAGGTAAATTAATGGATACGGAACCACTCCCATAGCATAAAATATTGCCTCACAAAGGCCAGTGCAGTATAAACCAAATATTTGAGCAAAAAAAAATACTTACTCTAATTTTGTAGTTTTTCTGGTTGTTTGATGTGAAACACCATGGTCCGTGATGTCTGTAACATAGATAAATACTCATAGGATTTTTGGTGCATAACGGGTTGGTCCGGAATGTAATGGGATTACACAGGGACGCTTCGGAAGTCGTGTTTCAGAAGACGCAGAAAACAGTGAGAGAGAAGACGCAGGAAAAGGGACTTTCTCTTCGAGGGAGGAAGCTCTGAAGGGGGAATGGTTGAGAACAGAATGTGCGAGACTCCTGCAATTTCGTAGGTGCCACCTAAGTTTCCAGAGCGCGCATGTGGAACAAACAGAGTGATCATCCTTGTGGACGATGCTTTATTTGTACAATCCCAGGGGATTTCGAGAGAATATGTTGCTGAGTTTTCGCTTTCCTCTCTCGCTTTACCACTCCTTTCCCCATCAACGATGAAGAGAATGGTTTCAACATCTATCTCTATTTCAGTTTTGACTTACATTTATCCAAGGGACCGAGAATTTCATTACGAATTGCGGTGAAACCCCTATTCACGAAACTTTGACAGAGACGAAAAGTCTTCGTTCTTTACTTAAATAATAATTTATAATTACTTTGTAACCCTCATGAAATATATTTCAATTCATTATTTGATAATTAATATGAATCCTTTCATCGGATAATTGTATTTCCCTGCATATTTCTTTTTAAATTATAAATAACACTAACTTTTGTTTAAGTAATCAACCGGTCAAGGTAGGTAGGATTGACTTAACTACCAATAAATATTTCGTGAATCCTAAAAAAACAGGACCCAGCAACCTACTCTACTACAAGTCCCTCTTCATCTCTGTGTACTTCCTTCCTCCTTTCATCCCGGCCAACATCCCTATCCTGTTCCTTCCCTTTCCTCGTTTGCCTAACATTCTCCCCTCTATCACAGTCTTCAACATCCCACTGCCGATCAATTCGCCCTTCATCCATTTTTCCTACCTTCTTAAGATTTCTCCCAAAAAACCACTCTCCTCGCCCACCATACCCAGTACTTCCTCATTTGTTTTCTGCTCGGTCCACTTCACCTTCTACATTCTACTCCCCGCCCACATTTCGTAAGCCTCCAATCTACGTCCATCCTCTTGCTTCAATGACCACGTTTCCACGCCGTACATAACTACGCTCCATATCAAAGTTTTTACGCGTCTTTTCTTAACTTCTTTACTCAAAGTCCGTGTCATCAACTCCCTTCTCCTTGTGAAAGACTTTTTTCCTTGTGCAATTCTTCTCCTCACGTCCCTTCAACTTTGACCGTGTTGGTCCTAAAGACTTCCGAGATACGTAAACTGTTCCACCTAATCTAGTTTTCGTATTCCTCTTAATCAGTGATCTCATTACTGCAATGGCATCACGCGTGCCTCTCCCCTTCCTACACTCAAACTGATCATCCCCTAAGTAATATTTGCCCTACTCTATATCCATTTGTTGATAATCCTGAGAACAACCTTAGCTGCGTGGGAAATCAAACTTATTTTTCTGTTGTCCTCACATGACGTAGCCTTTGCATTTTTCGGAATGGGAGCTAACACTGATCTCACAGTCTTCCGACCAGATTCCTTCGTCATAGATACTACGAATCAGTCCATATGGCCTCTTCCTTCCACATTTTCCTAAACCTTTTAGTAGTTCCGCAGGAATGTTGTCTATCCCCACGGCCTTATTCAATTTCATATCCCCTAAAGCCCTCTCAATATCCTTGTTGAGTATGCCTGGACCTAAGTTATCACCCTCCACGTCATGCTACATTTCTTTGTCCAACCTTGTTGGCCTAAGTTCTTTATCATACACATATTCTATATACTCCTTACATCTCTCTTGAATCCTTTCAGGGGCCACTATTATCTTACTCGACTTATCTCTAACTGCTAGCACGGAACTTCCCTTCTTACTTCCCGATAGTGGTTTAGTCTTGCTGTAGAGCGCACTAATTTCCTTCTTCCACTGCAAAATTTCCATAACCTCACACTGCGTTTTCTTTCATGCTTCTTTTACTTCATTTGTTACCCGTCTCAATTTATTATTTAACTATTTATACTTCATTGTGCCTTACTCAGTGCTTACATTCTTCCATTTTCTCCTCTCATCTATCTTTCTAATAATCTCGTCCGAGGTGCATGGTTTCCTCGTTGTTCTCCCATTAACGGTTCCTGTAGTTCCTTCCCTGCGGCTATCGATACCCACTTCTTGATACTCTTCCATTTTTCTTCCATAGTACTCAGCTCTTTACCGTCATCCATTATTTTCTCTACAGCCTGCTGGTACACCTTCCTTGTCAATCCATTTAATGCTTCTGCATTGCATTTCCTAAACCGCCACCCCTGCCTGCATCTTTTTGAAACGGACGCTACATTTCATAACAACTAAATTGTGGTCTGAGTCCGCATCCGCTTCCAGGAATCTATGTGAATTGATCACAATGTTCCTAAACCTATGCCTAACCAGAATATAATCTAACTGATACCGTTTTGAGCCACCTGGCATTTTCCATGCATGCCTATGCATTTTCTGGTGTCTAAACCAAGTGTTGGTGATGACTAACCCTTATCTTCCTCGTGCATAAACCGTAGTCTCCCACCTCATCACCATATCTTCCTTCGCCTACCGTCGCATTCCAATCCCCCATCACTATCATATACTATATTTCTCAGCAGGAACACACGAGATTATGTCCTCTAACTGATCTTATATCCTATTCACTTCCTCCTCCTTATGGCTACACTCATTAAACAGGAAATCCCGCCATATGGCGAAAAAATATTCTTTCACAAGGAAATAGATATAAGGAAAATAAATAGGAACATATAGAAAGGACGAGCACAGGAGAGGTGAGGAAAGCGGAATGAGGCAAATCACGGGCGTAAATATATTTCCTTGATTATATATATACATATATATAACAAACTTTGACAGCAACAAAAAATATAAGAGCATATAAAAAGAAGATTCTCACGTTATTTCTTGATCATTTCGACGGAATTCAACTCCGTCTTCATTGGAAGAAATAGAAGTAATGACTGCTGGAATGCGAGGGGTGAGGGGTGCGAGAGAAAGGGAAGGGAGCGAGGGGAAGGGGAGAACGGGAGATAGAAGAGGGGTGAGAGGAATGGTTGGGGGAGAAGAAAGGGAGAGGAGTGACTAGAGGGGAGCGGAGGTAGGGAAAAAATGAGAGGGAGGAGGTGGAATTGACACAAAATAGGAAAAGAAAACAATCTGCTCACCACAACTGTTACAACATCCGAGACACAGGTTTGAACTTACAAAGTCGTGATCAAGACCCTGGAAGTCGAAACAAAGGCCACACACACCAAAACTCACGCGGAAGAATAAAGAACTCACCTCTCCGAAATGCATCGCTTCCACAAAGTGACAACTTAGACCATTCTCATCAGTGAACGACATTGAGGCCCGGATGTTGATAGGTTATACAGAACCAAATGAATGCCATTTCAAGAGTTTTTAATTCTAAAGGGTTATCGGATGTGGGATGGGACGCTAGGACGGAAACATTGTAGCACTGGTTGAAGGGGGTTTTATGATGGGAAGCATGTTTAGGGATGGGGAGACCCACGGACAAGGAGGAGGGATTGCATGAAGCGCGGTGAAGAAGTCCGAAAGCTCAAACAATTTACCGTGTGAGTTTCCTTTTAAATGACACTATTTTGTTTTCTATTTTGCCGTCCCAATATTATACTGCTCGTGTGAGTTTTTCCGCATAATCGCTATATATATATATATATATATATATATATATATATATATATATATATATATATATATATATATATAAAAATATATATATATATATATATATATATATATAAACACAGATGTAGATTTTTAGAATATAGAGACACAAAGAAAGGACACTCACAATTTGTTATTTTACGTTTCGACAGCACGGCTGTCGTCTTCTGAAGACGACAGCCGTGCTGTCGAAACGTAAAATAACAAATTGTGAGTGTCCTTTCTTTGTGTCTCTATATTCTAAAAATCTACATCTGTGTTTTTATATATTTGTGTGTCGCCGATGAGCATTCCATTTCGAAGATATTTTATATATATATATATATATATATATATATATATATATATATATATATATATATATATATATATAATGTATAACACTTAGCACTAGTGGACACAGACAAAAACACAAAAAAAGAGACTCACTATTTTTCGAATTTTCGGTGGTCGTTGCCACCTTTATCAAGGAAGAGAGGGACAGAACTGAAGGGAATACGAGGGCTGGAGCGATGGATGGAAGGGGAAGGTGGGGAGGGAATTCCGAAGGGACGGGTATGGAGGGGCAGCGTTAGAAGGGTGGGGAAAATGTAGAAGGTGATGGGGGTGGAAGGGGTATGAAAATATAATTAGAGCAGGGTAATTAGTGCCTAATATTAATTCCTGGCCAGTTCCAGGACTCCAAAAGCCAGATGAAGGAATAAAGGAAGGAAGGAGGAAGCAATAAACCCAGATGCAAAACATGCCCTATTTTCAAAACCAAAATCCCATCCCTCTCCCACCCGCTTTTTAACGCTCTCCCACCAATTCCCTCCTCTACTTGCACTTCTAGCAATGTAGTGTACCTTCTGAAGTGCCAACTTTGCCCTGCCTATTATATTGGGCAAACCACCACACCCCTCAATATCAGAATCAACAACCACCGAGCCTCATGCAAAAACTCTTCCTTAATTGACATGCTCCCTATCCCCAAACACGCCTCCGAACACAACACTCCCTTTGATAAATGCTATAGTGTATCCATCATAGCATCCCTCCCACCCTCTGATCCTCCTCTGAAACTGAAAACACTGGAGCAATCCTTCATCTGGCTTTTGGAGTCCTGGAACTGGCCAGGATTTAATATTAGGCACTAATTACCCTGCTCTAATTATATTTTCATACCCCTTCCACCCCCATCACCTTCTACATTTTCCCCACCCTTCTAACGCTGCCCCTCCATACCCGTCCCTTCGGAATTCCCTCCCCACCTTCCCCTTCCATCCATCGCTCCAGCCCTCGTATTCCCTTCAGTTCTGTCCCTCTCTTCCTTGATAAAGGTGGCAACGACCACCGAAAATTCGAAAAATAGTGAGTCTCTTTTTTTGTGTTTTTGTCTGTGTCCACTAGTGCTAAGTGTTATACATTATTATTCACGTCCGTGAGACTTTCAAAAAGTGTTATATATATTGTGCGTATTGCAATCATCCTTCGTCGTCTTATGTCAACGTGCTGCCTCTTCGGTTCCTGTGCTGTAAGTCGCAACCACCTTTATCTGTGTGCCCTATCCCTCTTTTCACCACTGTGTTACCTTTATTTTCTCTTCCTCTTACTTACCACCCCTATCAAATTTACACCTATCCTATCCCCCGTCGCATACATCAACATGAATAACATTGACCCCATCCCCTCATGGCTACGCCACATCAGAAAATATTCCTTCAAACTCGCCCAATATACCGGTCACTCTGAGTTTCTTTCGGCGTGCATCACATTAGGCATTATTCCAAATGGTTTGCGTACAAAATTCCCACTTTCGGGCTTACCTCCCCAACTGCGTCCTTCCTTGAATATACTAACATTCCAACACTCATTTTTCCTCTGTCACTTTATACGAAATCAGTACTATCATCTCATTGCCGCATATCAAAACTCAATAAACTCCCTGATTAAAATCATTTCCTTGACCGCGCCACATCTCCTACACAGAGTAGAAGAGACTCTTAGGGCGTCCGCGCGCTCGCTACAACATCGGCGTCAAAAATTACTCAGGAAACTTTCCTCTGCATGTCGCACTTCCGAGAAGGTCTCCGATTACCGCTCTGCCTGGCCACCCTCCCCCCTCCTCCCCCACCCCTACACCTCTTCAAACCGGACCTTGCTTCCATGTATAATCTGCCTCCACCGAACCCTCGAGGGCCTTTCCCCCAAAGACACCCCCGCTCCAGACCCACCACCCCCATCCCGCCAGACGAAGACACGGACGCGGCAAGCCACGTCGTTAACCTTTCTTCCAAACCCCTTAGCCCAAATATGGCCTCCCTTTTGAACAAGGGCCTCTCTTTTACCCCCACCCCCAGAGTAAATCACGTGACAATCCTCGCGGACGTATTGCATTTCTGCCGGAATCTCCGGTGGAAGGCATTTTGGGATTCCCAACCGTCACTCCAGCAAGTTTCCAGACCCCTTCACAACGCCTTACATAAATTCAAGCCGGCTTCTGCCCAAGAACCCAATCCCCTCCCCCCAAATCATCCAATTGAAATTTTTATAAACCTTCTCCTGTCCATAATTTCCAACCCGTCTTTCCTCAAGACCCTAAATCCTCGACCCAACCTGTCTCCAACCGAATCCACAGAACTAAAAAGGCTACTTAAGGATCCTAATATCATCATTACTTCCGCGGACAAAGGTTCAACAGTTGTTGTCTTAAATAGATCGGATTACATAACGGAGGTTGACAGGCAACTCTCGGATACGTGCGCATACCGGCAAATCCCCGAAGACCCAAACCCCGCACTTCAGAAGGAACTTATTGAATTTCTCGTGTCCAACGGGCCAAATGAGGGTCTATCTCCTTCAGACCTGGACCTCCTCTCCCCTCCCCACCCACGCACCCCTCATTTCTATATCCTTCCAAAGATTCACAAGCCTGGGAATCCTGGTCGTCCGATTTTATCCTCCCGTCACTCCCCAACTGAAAGAATCTCTGCATTTGTAGACCACTATCTCCAACCGATAGTCCATTCCCTACCGTCACACACCAAAGATTCTTACCATTTCCTGGAAAGGCTAAAATCAACCTCCCTCCCTCCAGATACTGAGATCATTATGGCCACCATAGATGCAACATCCCTATACACATCGATTCCCCACTCAGAAGGTATCTCCGCTCTCAAACATTACCTCTCCCAACGCCCTGAGCCACACATACCCAGCACAGATTTTCTCCTTAGTCTTTCCGAGTTCATCCTCACCCGCAACTCCTTTTCCTTTAACGACAAATTCTTCTTGCAAATCAAGGGCTGTGCCATGGGTAGCAGGTTCAGCCCTTCCTATGCAAACCTCTTTCTTGGTCTCGCAGAGAAGAAATTCCTGTCAAAACAACCACTGAAACCTCTATTGTGGCTCAGATACATCGATGATATCTTCCTCCTCTGGCCACATGGCACCGATTCCCTGAAAGCTTTCATTTCCGACCTCAATGCTTCGTCCTCTATTTCCTTCAGTTCTACTGTTTCCTCCTCCCAAATCACCTTCCTGGATGTAAATGTTACATTAAGAAACCAAACATTTCACACCTCTGTACATATTAAACCCACAAACAAACAGCAATACTTAACTACAATAGTTGCCATCCATATCACACAAAACGCTCCATTCCTTACTCCCTATCCACAAGAGGACACAGAATTTGTAGTGACCCTGATTCCCTTGATTATTTCCTTTCAAGTCTACAATGTTCCCTCCTCAAAAGAGGTTATCCCGAATCCCTCCAGAACAAAAGAATCCGAAAACATACGTACACTCCCAAACCTTCCTCCACCGCGGAACCCCACCCTCTCTCAATTTGCACAACATACTTCCCGGGCTTAGAATCTATACGATCAATCCTGAAAGACCTCTACCCTATCCTAAAAAATCATAATGCCACCGCCAACCTTTTTCCCAAATGCCCCTCAGTTACTTTCAAACGCCCCGCCAACCTATCCGATCTCCTCAAATCAACAAATCCACTTTCTTTGTGTCTCTATATTCTAAAAATCTACATCTGTGTTTTTATATATTTGTGTGTCGCCGATGAGCATTCCATTTCGAAGATATTTTATATATATATATATATATATATATATATATATATATATATATATATATATATATATATATATAATGTATAACACTTAGCACTAGTGGACACAGACAAAAACACAAAAAAAGAGACTCACTATTTTTCGAATTTTCGGTGGTCGTTGCCACCTTTATCAAGGAAGAGAGGGACAGAACTGAAGGGAATACGAGGGCTGGAGCGATGGATGGAAGGGGAAGGTGGGGAGGGAATTCCGAAGGGACGGGTATGGAGGGGCAGCGTTAGAAGGGTGGGGAAAATGTAGAAGGTGATGGGGGTGGAAGGGGTATGAAAATATAATTAGAGCAGGGTAATTAGTGCCTAATATTAATTCCTGGCCAGTTCCAGGACTCCAAAAGCCAGATGAAGGAATAAAGGAAGGAAGGAGGAAGCAATAAACCCAGATGCAAAACATGCCCTATTTTCAAAACCAAAATCCCATCCCTCTCCCACCCGCTTTTTAACGCTCTCCCACCAATTCCCTCCTCTACTTGCACTTCTAGCAATGTAGTGTACCTTCTGAAGTGCCAACTTTGCCCTGCCTATTATATTGGGCAAACCACCACACCCCTCAATATCAGAATCAACAACCACCGAGCCTCATGCAAAAACTCTTCCTTAATTGACATGCTCCCTATCCCCAAACACGCCTCCGAACACAACACTCCCTTTGATAAATGCTATAGTGTATCCATCATAGCATCCCTCCCACCCTCTGATCCTCCTCTGAAACTGAAAACACTGGAGCAATCCTTCATCTGGCTTTTGGAGTCCTGGAACTGGCCAGGATTTAATATTAGGCACTAATTACCCTGCTCTAATTATATTTTCATCCCCCTTCCACCCCCATCACCTTCTACATATTCCCCACCCTTCTAACGCTGCCCCTCCATACCCGTCCCTTCGGAATTCCCTCCCCACCTTCCCCTTCCATCCATCGCTCCAGCCCTCGTATTCCCTTCAGTTCAGTTCAGTGTTTTTTTTCTTTGTCCACTTGGGCTAACTTCATATACATTAAAATTCACGTTCATGAGACTTTCACAAAAGTGTTTTATATATATATATATATATATATATATATATATATATATATATATATATATATGTATATACATATATCCATACACATACCCAAATATAGTACCCTACTACGATTATTTTATATTCGAACCGTATTTTACCTTTTAAAATGTGTAGTCAAATGAATGTTTATACTCGTGTTAGAACCTGATTGAATAATTCTTGAACCGCGATGAATTTAACGCTTCGTCAAAACAACTTCCTTGAAATGCATATGGAAATCAGTGCATTATATCCAATTAGATCTTCTGCAGCTGTTATTAAGTGGTAGAACACATTTTGAGCAATGATTTTCCCAAGCAAGCGAAAGGTTGTCAACTAGTAAGTGTTCGGCCGCAACGGCACTACTAGCACTCTATCCTGTAAACTAGTCTGATTTGTTTTGCCACTTAAACTCATGACGTTCACGCGGTGACTGTCTATTTTGTGGAGGTTGTGGCGGTCAGTTTGTGGCAACGATGCCTGTGATCCTCGCGTTGCAGATTCTCGGACATCCCGGGGATGATGCGCTTGGGGCGGGACGAATCTCCAGGGAGCAGAGGAGTTGCAAATGAAATGTGTGGGAATGGTGTACGTCTAAATCCAAATTAAGCCTTTCCGTGTGTAGAGGCATTGAGTGTAAAAGCCTGCCGTCTGTGCCAGTGAAATATCATGCCCATTCGGATAATGAATGGGAATATACTTTCCGTGAATATTTTGTAGGAAAAATTGAGATCATCGTCTTTAGCAAATAGGCTGTTCATAAGTTAGATGAATAGCAAGAGTGGAATGTGATTTGTGAGATAGATTAAAAGTGAACGCGCAGCGAGTTTGCATGCGAGAGGTCTGTTTTTAAAGACATCGTTGGAAATTTAGAATGATCATGCTCTATGAGGACAGATTGTGCATGCGTTGGAGAGGGTCCTCTTCGAATTACGACATGTGGTTACGTACAGTACTCCGCTGAGCCGCTTTATATTCGTTCTTGTGTTTAGCAGATTGAGTGAGAGCTTTAATTTAGTATTATTAGAACATTAAAGCTCATCAGCAAAATGAAAAGGATCTTATTTATCCTAATTGAGATAACTCATCGTAATAGTGTTTATTCATCCTAATAGTGATAACTAAATGACCCTAATCTGCATCATATTTTGCATGTAATTTTATCTATTTAGCCGTCGACAAGGATTCACTGTATGATCAATTCAATTGAAAGTAATTATTACTTTGAATTAATAAATTGTTTATTTATGTATGTAGGGACGTCATACGTATTGGTTACCGTAGGTCGGGTGTCTTCTAATAGAGGTTAGGTGGCAGAAGGGACTCCATGGTATCAATCTCACTGCAAAATAAAGACAGTATCTATCCATCTTCAATTGAGACAGACTTAAACAAGAAAAATAGGAATTATTTAAATAAATCCAAGTTGAATAGGGCTGGAGAGCAAACTATCTACCCAGAGTTTACGTGGTCATGACTATGAATAGTAATCTGACTTAGAAACTGACGCTGGATCAGTTTGTTATTCTCCAGTGAAAGTAATTCGTTTAATCATTTTTTGATAATTGAGTGTTTGCATATTTGCGTAAATATCCGCTCACTCACGTACCACAAATATTCATGAAAATGTTATTGAAATAGGCCTTTCCAACTAGGGAGGAACTGAAGTCTCTATGATTGTATAGCATGCTGTGCATATATATATATATATATATATATATATATATATATATATATATATATATATATATATGCATATATATATATATATGTGTATATATATATATATGCATATATATATATATGTAATATTATATTATATATACAAAAATATGCATAAAGGTAAGTATCCCAATGGGTATACTATACAAGTTTGAAGCAAGGTATTAGAGTATACATAGTTCGGTTGATTTAACTCAGTATAACAAAATTAATTCAGTTTTCATTCTCTGCTTGAGTGAGTGAAACGGGATTAATGTAAAATACAAGAATATTCAAATCATCCACAAGTGACTCTGAGGGAGTCGCAGCATTCGTAATGAATAAATGCTTTGCCCCTTTCACCAGGTACGTTTTCTAGCGGAGAATCAGCAATTATTAATTCATTGATGACTCACCCATGCGGCAACGACCCGTGCTAACAGCCACAACAGTTCCAAGTCGTCGGCACGAGTTTTGGAAAAGAGTAAAAGTTTACATTGGAATGTTCTGAGGGGAGGGATGGCGGGTCGGACTGCAAGTGACCGTAGAGGACTCTTGGTGGAACGCGTTAAAGGGACAGAGGCACATTGGTGGTGGGTGGGTGATGCCGGAATTGGGGGGCAGGGAGGGAGGAAGGAAGGGTTGGCGGGACGGTGAGCCGGGCGAGAGACACAATGGGGAAATGGGAGGGAAAAGGATCGAGGCCTCGCGAAAAGTGTTACCACGGGATCGCACTTAATTATCCGACCGCAAACGAATCCATTATTCATTCCATCGCGCAAATCCCCAGCCTCCCTTCCCCCCACTAAAAAAACTCATCCCGCCGTTCCCTACAACCCTCATATCTCTGCACATTACCGCTCCAACCCCCCCCCGCCATGGTCACCTACTCTACCCCACCACCCTCTCCTCCCCTGTGGTGCCTGAGCGCTCTTACACGAGGGGGGCATATGAGACATGGAACACGGAAGAGGGTTCATCATGAAATGCCGCCGTTGTGTGTGGCACAACCGCCCCGCAACGCTCTCCCACCCTCGCCCTCCCGCATGGGAGACTGGGTGATGGATATTTGGGGCACGAGCGTTGACGAAGGAAATATTTCCTCCATTTTGATGTGTAGCGAGCGTGTGTAAGAACGTTGCATTTATTTTTATTTTTTCCTACGTACATCACTGTTTAGGTCGAGACACTATGATACAGTGTGCGTGCGTCACTCTCCACCATTAGCTACGCTATACATTTGATCATTAATGTCGTCGAGCATGAGAAAAAATACGCAAGCTTCCTTGTTCCTTCACCCTTCGGTGCAATTTTATGATGAGGAGGTGTAAAAAATGATAGCAATGGCTCTAGATGTTTAGGCTTCAAACACATTTACGAAGGCGTAGACGCTTCAAGTCTGCTACCCTGGAGAAGCGTCATTAAATTGTAAGTTTCCTTCTCACAGGGTAGAGTCTGGATACCCATTGTTTTGTGGACTCGTAGACTCTATTGAAGATTCTGTCTTGCTTTAACTTTCATTGTATAAAATAATAGTTATTTCTTTCATCTATTGACATAAGGTCAAAGCTCCAATTACTGAAAAAATTTTTATGGGAATGATTTAATAATAATGGAGTAAAAACTGTCATATTGATAAGGGTCACCATTGGAAAGTTGGTGAAAATATATATTCCAGCTCTTTATAATATTCCTCTTACTTTAAGTAGTATTTTTGTCTCTGCAAACTGAAATATAAAATGGAAGTAAATAATTCAATAGTAATAATCTAAGTTAATTTATTCACGGGTTCTTTGCTGAAGCACTATAGGAAAATTTTGATAATTTTGAAAACACATACGATATTATGTGGCCTCCGTTAGGATTGAGTTCAATATTAAAACAATTTTATAAGCAGGAGTTAGCCAGAAAGAGTATAAGAGAGTTTTGCAGTTTTTCTTAATTTCAGCGGTCCAATTTTGGATTAATGATGAAAACTTTTACGATATTTTATCTGAAAAAAATAAATATAGTGAGTAGAAAAATGCCTAAGCGGGAAATGGTTAAGAAACAAACATGCATGAATAGTGCAGTGGCCATATTCCGAGAGTGAGGAAAAGAGAGAGAAACATGCGTTACAAAAAAACTTCAAATTCATGGCTGCACTGTCGTCTTGGTGGTAGGCCGGAAAAAACGAATCTCCTCGAAATTTATGAGATTGAAATTTCAGACCTCTTTAACATGAAATGTCTTCAATCTGTCTTTGCTTCGCTATATTTTTTTCAAAATTAATAGTTTCATAGATCCAATTCTTAAACTCAGAGTTATCAATTAATTTCTTTATCATTAATCGCCCGTTGAATTTCATTTTCCGTTAATACATCATTCCAAGCATATGAACGTAGGTCTAAAAAGTGGCATTTCAGTACCAACTCACGAAAGAATGATAAATACTTTTAACGAGAGAGAATATGATCCTCTGCCTACGCTCATTAACCAATTTTTCGGGCACTTATACATTAAAAGTGTAATCCTCAAAGTCTGTAATGTATCTTAACGCGGTACTTTATAATCCATATTGCCAAGTACACCACGACTAAATATCTTTTGTTAATTTTCTTAACTTAGAAGTTAGGTCGTGGGAGCATCATTTCCAAAGATACATATTTGCATACGTTTTCTGCAAATAATATAAAATTATTTTTATAAACCTCGACACCTGCTCACAATAATTCACTTCTGCGCGTATCTCCATCATCTCAAACATTGAGTTCATTTGAAATAATTGCCAACGATACCAACCCTTGTGAGTAAGTTCCAGTTTGCAAATCGAAGAAGAATATAGCCACAGTGAGCGTCTCGTTACCTATTTCATTGAAAGGGAAATCAAAACGGGAATAAAATTGGTTGCTAAACCGATTATGAATAGGTGATTCGTCAATAAAAAAATAACTTATTTTGTTTACAGAGAAACTGAGTCCGTGCGCCAATTGTGGCTCATGAACGGGAATACGAATGACTGAGCGTAATTTAAAGGTTAATTGAACACACAAACGAAATTAAAACTCATTCGCTTAAGTAATTAAAAGGGCGAATTAAATTACCAAAGCTGGTGCCCTGATCGTCGATTAATTCAATTACTGTTGCGACAAGCAAGCATAACGTACACCCTTCTAATGCAAATATTGCAATTTCTCGGGAAAGCGAGGAAACCAATGATGATTCACCATACGTAGGGAATCGCTGATGCATATTTTATGTGCCAAAAGATTCAAGGGTCCACCGGAAAAAAAACACTCCAGTTACATGAAAAGGAAGGTAATTCATTTAAGTGCTACATTGTTCTCTAATCTCACAAACAAAAGGGGTGAAAGAAATGTATTTTGAACGTAAATATTGGTTGACAAAACATCCGGATCCATGTTACTTCCCCTAACCATTGCCTCTGCGTTGCTTGTTCAGGTTTATGTGTACATCACACATTTGAAAACAAAACTTTCTCGTGATAGTATGGTTAAAAAGAGTACCGAATCTTTCGTGAACTAATAAAAAAATTCAGTTTTTTTCAGTTCTGTTTATTACTTAATTTCATCATCAAATCTATTCTTAGGAAAGATAAGTTTTTCAATCCCACCCATTGATTTACCTGCTTTTGAACGAATCAAACTTTTTAAAAACGCCCAATATTTTATCATTCTATTCAGCCAAAATAATATTTCTTCACACCTGCTGAACTTAAAAACCGTGAATGTGTAATAAAATCCTCATTATGTCAACCATGATTTGATATTAAATTTGCCCTGGTTATTTAGAACTGGAGATTAATCGATCGAATGGATGAAGATAACTAGTAATAATGGTAGCTCATGGAAAGAGAACAGTCCTCGTTCACATCGAGACACCAAAACATTTCCTCATCACAAATTTCAGAATGATTATTTATTTTTTCATTATTGTCACGCGTGATCGTATCGAGCGGTGGGTTATACCAAAATAACTTTATTTCGCAGAAAATATTTTTTAAATTATAATTGAAGTAATAGCTGGTAAATAAATGAGTAAATCAGCAGGTAATACAGAGGAAATCCCTACCGATTATACATAGAAAAATAGATAGTTATCTAAAATTCTCAATTTGAACTTTCAAAATGAGGGGGTATTTTTGAAGTTTGAAAGGGTTGAATTCAAAGTGAAACAGGTGGAAATATGAAATTTAAAAAATGGTAGTTAGTAATCAGAAAAATATTTTTGAATATAATGCTCAGTAAAAGTTCATCAGATGTTATTTATTGTTAGAAAGCTTCTGATAAACATTCCAGGTGGCCATCGAATAACTTCACTATAATTGTAAAATATACGTCCAATTTAAATAAAACAACGCATTCGTTATTCTTTAAAACCACAGTAATCAACCCGAATGCATACGTAAGTACGTTAAGGTAGTGAAGGTAAAGCCCCCCACACTATTACCAAGGCGTTTGAAATTCACCCATAAGAGCTTCTTATTTTCTCCTTGCCCTATGGTTTACTAGGAAGTTTCAATGCCCGGTAAATTCACTCAGTTCAATTGGAGCCGATACTATCCACCAGGACTTGAGCCTGGGACCCTTCACATAATGTCCTAAAGCAGAACCTACTGAGTTACTACAACACTGAGAAGATATCAGCTAAATGTTTTTAATTATTCATCTATGCATCCACAGGTAAAATTTCCAATTGTTAATCAAGCCAATTTTTCATTTCTAGTAGCTCTCCAATTTACGATCCTGTTACCTGCGCAGATTTTCATTCGCTGGCGACTCCATATTTTGGTGCCCCATTCCTTATTGTGGTGACCCATCATTATCTTGACTGCACTGTACGACTTAAGATTTGCACCACATAGATTTTTAACAGAAAACACTCTTTACTACTTAAACAACAATTTCCACCCCTTTTGCTTTCTTCATTTACCATTTGGTTTAAGCGTATAACTATTTTACTTTAGTAACTTGGCTTTGCATCAACATATGAATCTTAAATCGGTATTTTCCACTGCGAAGTTCTAGGCAAATATAGAGTAAGACGCTACCAGGTACCCACATCTCGCGCTCCAAATTCCTAAGAATTTGATTTTATAAATCAAAATAGACACGACCTCATCTCACAAAGTTCTACTTTTTTTCAGGGTTCTTTGAGGTTTCTTCCCATCTACTTATATTTCCCTCCCTCATCGTCTAAACGGATGTGCAATCCATTCAAACTGATTGTCATTTTCCGGGAAGGAAGCATGACTCATTTCTACGTGCCTCTCTTCACCTGGTGGTCTAATCGCGGGATGAAAGCGACATCTCGTGACGTGAGTACAACCTCCTCTTCGCGAGCCAGTTCCCGAACACGACTAGACACCCGAAAACCCGCCGAATGCTCTTCAGGGGACGGACGCCTTTTCTGAGTGCATGGAAAGGGGTGTCGTAAGGCGTTCGTTCGGATGGATATCGGGTGGATGGGTGGGCAGCATGGAAGGATGGGTAAGGTTCCTGGAGGGATGTGTGATGGAGGCCTCTCGATTTGAAGGCCTTGAGGAAAGGGGAGGGAAAGAAATGGGGGGAGGAAGGCGGAGGAAAATCAAGAGAGGGAGAGAAAAAAAAGAGCTGCACGCGGAGCGAAGGCGATCCGGTACGGAGGTTTTTAAAAAAGGGAAGACGAGCCGGGAAGAAGGAGATATAAAAAATGACGGAAGATGGAAAGGCGTGCAAAAAAGTGAGAATCGCATCAATCAAGTTCCATTTTCTCTCCCGTTCCCACCCGTCTCACACACAACGCGAACGCTCCCTATCCACCCCCTCTACTTCACCGGTCCCACTCCCCCTCGCCCTGACCAACGAAACCTCTCTTTCTCTCTCTCTCTCCAACAGCCTCACCTCTCTCGTCGTCCTTTTTCTCCTTCATGGGAATATCCATTCCCATTTCACTGATATCAACCTCCTTCACTCCCGCGTTTGGATGACTCTCCGTTTCGGTCCGCCCCTACCTCGCCTGTCCCCCAGGGCTGGGACATCGATACCCAAGCACATGTTAGACCGCGTTGTCGATTCGCTGGAGAGATTTCTTTTAGGGTTGTGAAAAACTATCATCCTCTAAGAATCGATGCTTCAAAAATATCGAAGGCAATATAAATTAGCACCTACATACTTAACTTTATATTTATTAATTTTATTTAATTTAGATGTTAATATTCAAATTCCGTAACGTTTTTTGCAGGTAGGTAAGCACTGTATTTTCATCTAAAATATGGTCAAGAAAAATGTTTTACCACAGTTTACCAAAGTTTAACATATGACTGACAGTTTAAACTGAAACAAACTGGTTTATCTTGAGTTATTTTCATGCTTCCAATAATATCCCTAATATCCGTATAAATATTTTTAATAATATCCCTAATGATATCCCTCTACATTATATTATAATAATGAAATAACAACTTGTACCTGAAATAATAAATGCATAAACTTTTCATTTTACGTTGATGGCTTCCGGCTTTACTTAATGTAACTTAATACTGTTCATTCCAAATGAAACTTACGTTCTTTAGATGCTTTCACAATAATTTTTAATATTCTTACGCGAACATGGTTACAGTATGTATTTGTTCCAGATGATGACGTTTGCTATCAAAATCATGGTCGTGTTAGAATATAAAAAATGAATGAGTAAATAAACAAAGTACTGATATTTTGTTTCATTTTACATGAACAGGTAAGTTTTTTTTGCAAATCAAATAGCTTCAATGTAGTGATCACATAATTGTTGCCTACATATACTCAGTGTTCGAGATTACTACTTTATCTCGGTCATTTTCCCGCATCAAAGATTCTATAAATTACGCTAATATTTTACAGTTTACAAATTAAAGTAAAAATCTCGATTGAAATACAGTAATTATTGAAATTAACAACTTACAAATTATATAAATTCAAAATTATTCAAATTTAAATATCCTAATTTTACATTCAAAGAAATGCCACGACAGTAGCTTTGATTGGTGTCATCCACTAATGTGCATGAAATACAACAACTTCAAAGCACAATCCAGTCAAAGCGAATGTTTTTTACACTTTTTAGTCGTTGCAGCCTACTATTTAATCAAAGGTTTTTCGGACAGTGAATTTCTAAACACCTATGGCCGATATAATAATCATAGACTACAGCTTTCCAGAGCTGAGTGTTTATTATTACCCTGTAGTAATACCTTGTATAGCATCAGTTTGCCAATTCTATACGCAATGAGATACCATATCACACGGAAATGGCAAATAATAGTATTTAATAAATGTTTAATTTTTTTCCTAAATCGATATGCAAAAACTTTCTGGAATTTATCGATTCAATTGTTTCTATCATCGTGCATAGAAATATTGTTGCCAAGAAAATGGGATTTGGTTGGTATATGTCGATGTTTCGATCCCATCAACCCACTAGAATCCTCCGTTACTCTTCCTCTCTGGTCTCGCTACCCACTTCGCTCTTCTCTCAAAATCATCCTCGGCCGCGACGAATATAGGAAGGACGACGAGAGAGGGAGATCATGGGAATAAAAAGACGTCTTTTCCGAGCTTCTCCTCGAATGCGGGGGTGGGTTTGAGGACGGTTAACGTCGGGCTGGGAGAGGCGGGTTATATGCGGCAGAAGGAGAAAGAGAAAGGGAAGAAAGAGATCGACGGTCGGGCAAATGGAAAGAAGAGGACCGAGAGGGGACATAGGAAGCATCAGACGTGCACTCAAGTAAAAAAACGTTGAATGTAAAAATAAAAAAAGAAAAGCGACATCCGCCGTGGTGGAAAGGAGAAAATGACAGGGCTTGTGGGCCTGTGGATGATGATTATGCGAAAGATTTCCATGCATGCAAAGGAGGGAAGGGCACAAAGCAGCAGGAGGATGCGATTGTGCGTAACTATCTAAGGATAATACATATGTGTGTATATATATATATATATATATATATATATATATACATATATATATATATATATATATATATATATATATATATATATATATATATATATATATATTGATTATTTCGTCGAAGTAACACGGAAGTATTGAATTAAAAACTTGGGCAACAACAAACAATATAAGAACACAAAAATAACACTCACATGTTATTTCTTAATAATTTCGCTATTTAGTCTTCCTCAGATGAAACAGTAGTACTCATATACATACGTACATATGTATAATTGTATGTTTGTATACATACATATATATAATACATACATAAAATATATACATACATATGTATAATTGTATGCATGTATATGTTTGTGTTTCTGCTGAAATGGTTCATCTCATAAGTTTTGAGTATCTTCATTATTTGACTTAATAATCATTACACACCCATGGGGATAAAAACATGTTATTCGGTAAAGTATGGTAAATGATTTAAGAGGTAAGAAATTTTTCATTTTTAATTATATTTTTCCTCTCGTGGAAATATGGCCCAAAATCCTAATTATGGAGATATGCCTTACAGGTAACAGAAAAATGTAGACGAGCACACTAGTTAGTCGATAATGGTAAAACCAATACTGCTTCCGTTAACTTTTATGCCAATAAAAGAATTGGATATTTTTAACCTATCAATTATATGCACATCGGCATTAACAGATAGTCCTTGAAAGTACATGATCCAAATCTCCTGAGATCAATCTCAAACTCATCAGAATTAATTCGAACAAAATTATTTTTTTTTAAGTATTTTAAATAAAATGCATTTAATGTATCAGATTATTAAATTAAAGCCACCAATTTCGCGAATGGTGACTACTATTAAATTGGTTTACCAAATTTTCTCAACGCACAAGTGCAACCCGCAGCCTCTGAGACTTACAGGCAACCTCTTTGACACACCCCGATACTGTACTTGTGCTGCAGTGGTTTATGCAAGCTGTTGGCGTTTTGTCAACTCTTAGACTTAGTCTTAACATTTAACCTCGATGGTGACCTACATGGAGTTCCAGCACTGATATCCACCACGGAAGGAGATATATTTTCACTCAACTCCGGGTACCTCGATACAGAGCAAATCCTGCTTTCTTGTAGTACCCTGACAAATGTTTTCCTCATATATTGACACTAAAAGGAGAACTCAAATAAAGCATGCTGCAAAAATCTACATACACGAAGAGTTACCCTTTAGTGCCCCAGGAGATGGCATGAGCCAATAAAAAACGAAGACACTGATAAATGACGAGATTAGTACGCTGGTGAATGACTCCAAGGTTCGCAGAGGAGCAATGCCGTATCTCAAATGAGCCGTTTTATGGGTTAAAACAATTAGAAACAGGTCAATTAATGCTCTGTTATTAAAAACGACCATAATTTAGACACAGTGAATGTTTCAAATAGTCATTCCTCTGTTGAAACCACGGTCGGTATTTTGAACATAATTGTGGCTGTTAACCAAAGTTTTATTTGGTCTTTTCATGTATATCTATAATTATTACGCAGTGACGCCATTCCTGCAGTCTGTTTTAGTTCCCGGCGATATGGCGAGGTTAACCAGCAGTCTGGATATACTAGCACCTAAGAGAAAACCCACCCATAAGATTCACACAGAAGTCCTTCGGGAGGGAAATAATGAACGTGAAAACAAGATTTTTGGCAACCCAAGTTTATATATATACGAAATTTCTCTTGTAAAACTATCGCTAATCAAGGAAGGTATTAAGAGAACAGGAATGATTGCGATATGGGGCAAGTTGTAACAGCGTTTCAGCCGGAGAAGAAGACATAAATTTTGCAATAGACCTTTATCTTACGTCAATGGTCATGGAGCAATGTCGAAAGATAGCTATATCTGAAACCTCCAAGTAAACTTCATTTGATTAATCTTCTATCAAAAGAAAAGTATATATTTTCTTTTGGTTCTTGTTTATTTGTTAATCAAAACTTAACGGTATAAAGTAAGACTTTCTTCTATAACGTTATGCCATTAGGATCATTAGAACTCACAGTTGGTAGTTACATTTTGTAAAACTACCCCTGTGAAGATTTGCGATACGGTTTCATAGTGCGGTAGCTTGCCCCGTTAATTCAACATATTAAAATCCTCAGAATAAGCAAGTTATTACTCCTTGTTAATTATTTATACGTACTTAACTCCGAAGTGCTGATATTGTGGTGTGCAAACTGTTGCTATCGTTTTAGTACTTAACTTATTGAACAGTTAATAAAGATAATTATCACACACAAACCGATAAACCAAAGACAGAGTAGAGAAAGAAACCTCAAGACATGAGCAAGAGAACCGCAAAACCCATTCCATTGAATACTGAAAACAAAACCTGCACTGGGGAAAGATAACTAAGAAGTACGGAAGTAATTTCTACCGGTCGAGATATGCAGTGAAAGTTAGATCTAAGTCAAAATTTGACAATCAAAATAGATCCCTTTCTTTTGCTTCAATAATTCGGGGAGGGTGTTTCATGACTATTGATAGAAAGGCCAGAATAGGGCAGAGTGATTTTTATTATTTGTATTCTAGTTATCCTTTTTTGGTATGTTTTCAAGGAGGAATACTGAAACAAGGTACATTTCTTGGCCTCACCTAAAAAACGCAACCTAACCGACAAAAATTCAATAAACCCTTCCTAAATTCCACATACTTGTGCATACTTCATAATTCCACATACTTCCTCTGTTGATCCCATCCAATATGCCTTTTCCATCCGTAAACCTTTCTCGCTTTTCTAAGGTTCTCTCCTCCATTACAAACTTTTTAAGTTCATATAAAATTAAAACGTCTTTCATCAACATTTTCAATCTCCATGAGATTTCCCCCAAAAAACCACTCCTCTTCTCCACCATGCCAAGTACATCGTCCGTGTTTCTTTCCTTCCATGTTACGTATTACACCTTCTTCACACTCACATTTTATAAGTCTAAATTCTACGTCTTACATCTTGCCCAATGGCCATGTTTCCGAATCGAGCAAAACCACGCTCCATATCAAAGCTCTGATGAGCCGTTTCTCAACATCCTTGCTCAACGACCTCGTCATCAATTCCTTTCTCCGAGTGAAAATTTCTTTACCTAGCGTAATTCGTGTATCCCTACTACGTTTAGTATTTCGGTCCAGAGCACTTTCGATTGGTAAATTGTTCCAACTGCCCAAATGGATAAGCTCCTATTTCAAAATTCAACTTAGACTTTCTATTTCTAGAAAACCGCATAACTTTTATTCTGTTTGCATTTATTGTCATCTATTACTTATAGCACTGACTGTCCAATGCATTCAGCAATGTTTGAAACCCAATGCCTGACTTACAAACTAACCCTACCCTGTTCCCTCTCCTATTTCCTGTTCCTATACTTTCGCTTGAGGCTTTCAATATCCTCTTTTAGTTCTATTCCCATTTTTTCCATAGTTCCCAGTTCCTTGATCTCTCCCATAGTTTTCTCAACAGTCTGCTGATACTCCTGCCTTGTCGTTCCGGTTATTATTTCTACATTATATTTCCCGAACTTATTTTTCCTACCATATCCTTTTAAAACTGACAACATACTTCATTATTTCAAAACCCTGAACTGTATCCCAACCTGCTCCGGGTAAACAGCGAATTAATGACGATGTTTCTAAATCATAGCCTTGCGATAATGTAGCCTAACTGACATCTTCCTGAATATACTGGATATTTTTTCTATGCATGCATACGCCTGTTTCTATGTCCAAACCAAGATTTCGTTATGTTTAATTCCTGTCCCCACTTATTCCTTTTTCCTTGTAGTCCTGCCTTGTTCCTGAACTGTGGCCTACTACTTCACTATCATCTCTTCCGTCCCTATCTTCGCGCTCCAATTATCCATATTTACCTAACGGTTCATTCTAGGAACACCGGCAATAATTTCATCTAATTTATTACATACTTTGCCGACTTCTCCCTCCCTATCATTGCTTGGTGGTATGAAAACCTGATCGACGTTCCTTGGTTCAGCTTCCACTAATTATATTCTCAGTCGCTTGCTCTTTGTTTACTTCCAAGCTTTTTGTTTGACGTCACTGCCACCCCCCCCCCTTGCTGGCCTGTTTCCCCCCTTGCGCTGAGTATTACTCCATAGCTATTGCTCAAGTAATCCCCGCTATTCTTCCATCTTAGCTCGCACAGCCCTAAAATATGATTGTTCCCTCCATCACAGCTCTTGGAGTCATCATAATGCACTGGCCCTTCCATCACCCCAAGGGTTTTATTCATGGGATGGGCCACTTCAACTCTTCAACCATTATTTTATTAACATCCTTATTTATCATAAGAATCGTTTCCACGGACGTATGAAAGTTTGCTTTCGTAAAGACATTATTCTTTTCATGCCCCTCTTAATTTAATGGTTGTGATCAAATCGTGCCCTTCCGCAAGCAAAGCTAGTCATTCCCTATGTATTCCAATGCCCTCCTCTCCAACCAGTTACTCATGATCCTTAGTACCACTTTAGCTGACTGCGAAATAAAGCTTATTGTTCCATATATCTTACATTAGGCTGCCATTACATTTTTAGGTAAGGAACTGACACTGATCTGACGAATCTTACGGCCAAATTTCTCCTTTTCAAATGCTCAAAATAGCCCAATGAAAATCTTCCTTTCAAGTGTCACTAAATATTTACATGGGCATTTCAACAGTCTCCCTCGCATTGTGTGATTCCATGCTCTTTAATTCCCGTCTAATCTCTCACTCAACCATACTTGAACCTAAGCAATCCCCATTTACGTCCTAATTTTTCACTGCTTAAATATTTCTCGAATAGTATCTTAACAGCATAGTGAAGAGTAATCAAATAATATTGTTGGATTTTACCGTAAGCCAATGCTATTATGCTTATTTTCTTAATCAGTGAGCTCAAATGGAGCTTCGCGGACAGAAAATGAGATAGCTGAGTGTTACCATGAATGCTGTTGCTGTTACCTATGCAATAAATATGATATTCATATGGTTCCTTATCCCTAGGGAGAATTGCAGTATTGTTATGGTAATGACTGACTGGACCGAATAAAAGTATTGGTGGACCGAACGGATGACAATGGAAGACAAAAAATATTACCCTATGATTTATTATGCACTTCGTTAATCACTATAATCCTGGTCTATCCAGAGCAATCCCTACTTCACCAGCTAACCACCTGTCACATTTCAGTGCTCGGTCGATTGATCTATGCCAAGGGTTCGGTTTCTGCAATTATTTTCACCGTGTTTGCTCACTGGATTGTTTTTCTAAGCCTCACAGTATTTGACCTTTCAGCTAAATAAAATATGGTGCAGACTGGAACACTCAGAACAAAAAAAATGCTGGTATCTACCAGATTTATCAGCTTGTGAAGCAAATTAGCCACGTCGAAATATAATGTTGTGTTCATGAGATGTTCCTATTTATCCATTTAACGCTAATATTTACAATGGCCGACTTCTCATTAGTCTCTTCAGACAAAGACGTCCAACAGAGAAGGGCGAACCAGTGAATATGCTATCATAAGATCATATTTTGCTGACACCGTTTGAATAGCTACTATGTAACGTTTTGCCTCAGATGTTCTTTTAATTGGCATACTGTCAACTATGGAGGGGTGCCTAGCAGGAATTCTTAACCGTGAATCATTAAAAACAAGTAGCGCCTCATCCTCCCACTGACTATTTGCCTGAGAATTTTCACGTGAAATCTTGAGACGGGTCTCAAAAGAAACGCTTTGAAAAACACCAGAGAAATAAAGATGAAAGAATGAAGACTGATGTCTTCAAGGATATGCTGGTTAATAAGAAAATGAAAGCTTCAACAATGAAAAATGGAAGTAATTATGGAATCGGCAACCATAAATAAAAAGGTCAAGACGCTCAATTTAGATTGGAAGAAAGTGATTAGGAAAATACTAAAATTTGATCATTTTAATGGAAGCAATTCTCCCGATTATGTGAGTTGATATGATATGTTCTCTTTGCAAATATAAAATTGATAATATCGAAAGTGAGCAGTACTTAAAAGGCAGATGTTGGTCCTATTATAAGATATGTACAACATATAGTATTTTCATTGCGTCATAGTTTTCATTCTGATCACGAGGGAGTGAAAACTTAAGCAAATAAATCAATTTCATATTTTAAGTTGTGTATCTTAAAATTTGTATTTATATGGCAATCATAAATCTTTTATTTAAATGAGCCTTTCCTTGCAACCAGCCCCTACTCTGGGAACGATATACAACACTGGCATTCCCACGAAAAAGATTAATTTTATATTTATTCGAGTACGGTTTTCACCAGTTGTATATTTATATTTACAATATGTAATAAAAATATTGACCGTTTCAAATCCAACTGTTGGATGAAGAGAAACGAATATAAAATTCAAAACTCAGAAATTTGCACCCCGCCGCGGCCTCCCTTTTATAATTTCCATTTTAGAATCTAAAAAAACCTTATGAATATACAAAATGTCTAGGATAAAGTAAAACGTTAATGGAACAAGAGTTCAAAATATAAAATTCTCAAACTGGAAAAAAATCCTAAAAATCAATTTTTTTATAGCGTCAGGAGAGATAATTGGTGTAACATACTACTGTAACATTTGTTTCAATTGCTAATAAATTAATACCATTGCATTCTGATACTACCTTGAGTGAAAACGGAAACAACAGATGGCATAATCCAACTTATTATCTCAGTTTTACCGGGAAGACATCGCGCATCTACATAAAAGACAACTTAATCGCAGTAAAAATGAATGACGGCTTATTTTTTTATTTTAAAAAATATTGTCAGTAATGGTCAACGGGTTTCTAAAAAAATATGTCTAACGAAGGCAGATGAAACCAATTCTTGATTCACGCTTCTGCTTAGATACTTATTAAGTATAGTGAAATGTTTAATTTCGTGCACGTGTTCTATGCACAGCAGAAAATAAATAGAAGACACTATTCAGCGTAAATAGGTGTCTTTTGAAAAGAAAAATATCATTCTAAGAGTCCCATAACTAGATAATAGATAAAAACTGATCCGTTGGGGCAGCTGTAACCGCAATTTCATGATTCTCGGTCGTAAATTATGGTATTATTAATACTTTCACATTAAATGACGTGATCGTGGTGCAAAATATGTAATTTAGTGAAATTTCCTTGGGAGAGGTCAGAAAAAAACAAAGGAAGTTTGAATAATATATAGACAGTTCCGCGTAGATCTGTGGTACAATCCTTTGTTGAATTTTTTTGGCTGTGCATAGTTATATATACTAAATGTTGGTAGCTATAATGTTTTGGATGGAGGAATATCTATTTTGTTATCTATGATATATAGGAGATATCATTTGCCGGAAGAAGGATGTAAGAAGGATACGGAGGTCGTAACGGCGCGGAAGAACTGTCCTGTACGGCGGAAAGGGTGGGGAAGAGGTCATATAACACAAACCGACATGGTCCCGAGAAATGATTGATAGGTGGAGTTATTTGCGCCCGGACAAGCTCGTACAGACACACTCACACACCACTAAAGATGATTTATCTCACTCCACACTGCCTTCCCTGCCCCTGAACCACCCTTGACACACCCCATTCTTTACCCTTCCTCCGTCTCAAATCCCATCGTCCTCCCCCCATTAACGATCCCCAGCCCCATTCTCTCCTGCAGGAGGATCTTCCTCGTTCAGCTGTGTTGTTTTTTCTTTCCTTTTTCTTCTCTTCCGAGAAGACTACCAAGACGTCATATCCGTTGTCGGATGCGGCGGTAAATGCGGCTTAGTCTTGGCGCAATGAAATTTCGGAATGGAGATTGCATTTTGTGGGCGGGAAGAGGTTGGAAGGGGGAGGAAGAGAATTGAAAGGATTCCCCCACCCCCTCTCGGATTATCGCCCACGGCAAGGGAGGGGAGGATGGTTTGGTCGAGGGATGTCGGGAGGAGGAAAGAGGGGAAAATATTTTGGGGAAGGGTGGTACGTAGTGAGTAGAGGGAAATTTAGTGTGAGGAGAAGGGAAAGGGTGCAGTATGGAGAGAGGAAGGACAGAGTAAAGGGAGGCTCGTTTTCTTCATATCACAAAATGGGTTCATATCGGATGAGGGATGGATAAGGACGTCAATTACGCGGACCCTGCTATTCAATGAAAATGGGATGGAGTGGAAGGTGGAGGAGGATTAGGAGAATCGAGGCTCACGCGAATAAAATTACGGGACGAGGAAAAAACGTAATCGAGGAAAAAGAGGAGTTTTCCATTCAATAGAGTGGGTCATATGTAAATTTCATGGTGGCGTGGTGTTTATAATGCAGTAAAAATGTAGTTTGTCACACTCCTCTCTAATGGCTGTCGCTTAAAAATGCATTAGTTTGAGACAAGTGTCCCAGTTAATGTTCAGATTGATCGCGGGCGACTTGGGAAACCATCTCTACGTTTGAATGAGCTTATGCTTCCATTTAGGATTAAAGACTAGGTACTTTCATTGGGATTACTGTTGCTTCAATGGAATCCAAAATCCGAGTCTCAATGGAGTTAAAAGCATAATATTTCAAAGGGAATTTACTTATTAAGCAGCTGTAAATTGCATCGCGACAATTAGGCATACATAGATTAAACAAACTCCGAAATGATTAATTTTAAATTTCTTACTGCATACATTCTGAGCATAAAACTAGGGTATACGACTATTAACTTAGACGCTCAAAAGGTCCATTCCCTTACATTATTTCATCATGCTGCACAAATAAAGTGTGGTAGCAATTTTTTATGAAAATCAGAAAATTAAATTTTTCCACCATGTCTCTGACAATAATGGCCAATCGCAGTATTCTCCAGAAATCAATCTTCAGAAAAAATGGGAAATCAGTACTAGTAAAATTATAAAAATAATATTTAAATAAATCATCGTACCCATTCCGTAAAATAATTATTAATTAAACTTCAATTCATCGGCATCTTCTAAATACGTCCGACCTGCTAACACAATTTTTATAGACTAAATAAATATAAACTAGAGATTTCAATTCAATGCTGATGCTGCAAAGTAATATTAAAACCCCAAATTTTATAAAAATGTTCGTTCTTGGCTGTCATATATACCAGCTTTGATGATACTTGGTGTGCCAAGCACACATAATCCTCCAGAGCAGTTTTCTTGTGCATTAGTGAAACAATTATCTGGGGAATTGCTTGCATAAATAATATCTAGTTTTGCTCTACTATTATTTATGTCTAATAAATACTACTTTTCAAACAGTTTTTCAAATTAATTGGGTTATTTCTCCGAGGAGCATTAAGGGATCGCAAGGCATCCCTTCTGAAAGATGTCCTACTCCATTCGAAGTGATTTCCACGTTTCCCCGCAACTAGGGATCGGGATTACACTGAAAAATCCTGCCACCTTTTGGATTTGAACTCGGACCCTCAAGATGGGAAGGTTATGCATTATAAATCGCACCATACCGATCTCCATACGGTCATTTCTTTAGAATTCTTTAAAGCGTGAAGGGTCGAAAAAAGCTGTAAATGCCATTACGTGGTTCATATTCTAGTAGAGGACGGAGATTAAGTAATCCTTTTCTACTTGTAAATATGCTCTTAGATCGCCACATTCCCATTTCAATATGTGGTGTAAATGGCATTGGTATTCACCCCTCAAAAACGATTTTACCTCATTTTTGAGGGACAAAAATAACCAAATATGCCAAAAAAACCCCAACGTAATGCGCTATTAGTAAATCCATCATCATAACTAACATTTTTATCGATACTGAATTGTATTACTGATAAAATGAGATGTTCATTATTTATAACTATGACTCTAGGAAAGGCATTTGACTTCATTTTTTATTAAATATCAATATTTCCATTTGGTCTGCATTCAAGATGACAACACATTTTTTAGCTCTAAAATCTTACATGTGTATATCACTATGTCATGCATATCAGTGGGGTAAACTCCATGTAAATGAAAACGTATCACAGCTTATGAGATGAAAATCGTAGGAAATTATTTTTAATAAGTGTAAAAAATACTCTTTAAAACTCACGGTTTTTTTAATGATTCCTACGACTGCACTTTTTAAGCGACATTTTAAATTAAATGACAAAAAAACTTGATGCTGAGATTACTTCAACGATCGAGTTGAGCTCTCAAACTGAATTCAAGTTCCAAGTAAAATTCACATGGACACTGACGTCTAATGAGATTAGTTTTTCCTCAAAAATACCAGACTTAAGACAATTAAACATAATCCCAGAAATAAAAATATCTGCTCTCCTCGATTTAATCCGGTTACCACTCCCCCTCCTTGCGTCCATAAAACAGTTCAGCCTTAATGCATGGAACATCGGTGCTCCTCTTCGACCAATCTACTTCCACTTGTCTCCGTCTCCTTCGAAATCCTTTATTCCCATTCCTTTCCTCCCACTCCCCTCTCAACCCTTCCCCGCCTCTCAAACGGCACTTCTCTTTTCCCGTTCCTCCTCCTCTACTCGCTCCTGCTGCTGAATTTGTCCATAATGACTCTTAAAAGCTTCATCCACTCCAGTGCACTCATTTTTTATTCCTACACGTCAAAGAATCCTCCTCCTCTCAAGCCTTGAAATCCAAGTCACTCAATTCCTCATTTGCTGCCCCTTTTCCTTTCATTCCCTCCTCGCAAAAGAGATCTCCTTCCTTCTTTATATCCCTCATCAACCAATCCTTACTATCTCCATTTCTCTCATCCCTTCCCACCGATCACTTTGCGCTCTTCGTCTCACTTTTGCTCCCTGATCGACTGTTTCACTGGAGATTTTCCTCGGATTTCCAAATCTTCCCTTTTTTATGGTCAAAATAATCGAGTCCATTTTTCTTATTTGGACACCAATTATTTCTCACTCACTTCTCGTTAATTACAGTCGCATTTTACACTTCGATGGTTAATTGTTTTCATTTCCATTTTTTTTCAATTTGGCCCCTAAAATGTCCTGTTCCCCTCCCCTTTCTGTTTTCAAAAACTGTAGTTCGTCACGCTCCGACCACGATCAAATGAAAAAATATTTCTAAGGGTTTAACATTGTACAATTTGCATGTGAGACTGTTTTCATGCATACGAATACATTATTCCGTCTTTAATGGAAAGTGTAGAATGGATAACCATTTTTAACAATATTAACTTTATGGAAGGCCGTATGTATGATCTTCAAGTATCTGATAACTGTACGGTTCTGCAAAAAAATATTTTACCATAATGATTTGCTATGGAAATAAATAATATTAAATGGTGAGGTTGGAAAGTATAAGTTTTTTAATATTTAACAATAAGAAAGTTACTGTTACAGTTTTACAAAGCAATGTGCTGAACCGAGCATAATGATAGTTATTACTCTTAAGGACGATCTACTATTTTACATAGAGAAGTTGAGAATTGCTGAATACTAACTTAAAATATATAGGGGAATTGGAGTAATTTCCTTCGGTCAAGAATGTAATAATATGCTCCAAGTACTCTTCTATCCATAGCCATGATAATAATAAATGAATTTTAATTTTTTGCTATTCAAACAATTATAAATATAGAAAGCCAGACAAACTATATTTTGCGTGCAAAAAAATCGCAGACCCGTTGTACCTCTAAAAATCCATAATCCAAAACAGGCCGTAAGTGTAACGGATAATATTTTTCCTCTTGGAATCTGACCTAGAACACCCTGAAATCAATATAATGAATAAACTACAGCCACAAATATCTTTACCCGCATTTGTTTACATGTATTTAAGAATCAATGCTATCACAATGGTGGCAACACCCTTCTTTTTTCACTTATATTACACAATTAAATTGTATGGCGCGATATATAACCCGTGTTTTTCTATTGCAAAAGGATTAGGGCCTAACACTCTCGGTAAATATTTGTGTGTAATGTTTGTATGAATGCATGCAAACACCCGGAATAAAAGTATTACGTAAAATTATTTTTCATTTTTTTAATAATGAAGATTTTTACCCATACCTGTAAACATAGTAAGGTCGCAAATATTCACCTAACTTTGCATATTCTCTTGATATACTTTCTACTATTTATAAAATGCATTTAGAAAGCTTTCAAAGTTAAGGAATACATAACTGTAGCGAAGATAAAAATGTAATTAAAAAACTGCATCTTACACTGTATAAGGCTAAAGAGTATAAATACGTAGTTGGGTATCCTCCAAAGACTACTAATTCTGATTCATTAAATGGCATTGAAGATAGAGAGCTATTAACGCCCAGGGCCTGAGGACATTTTGTTAATTTTACTTCTAATTTTACTTCTTTATTCATCCTTGAGTCAAGGAGTCACTTTTTTGCCACTCTAAACATGCTGATATTCTTTTATATCCCTTAGTCTTTAAAAATTTCCCTGAGATAGCAGTGATCGAGATCGAGGAAATCATAAAAGGTGGGGTGCGAATAAGTGGTGAAAAAACAAGAAGCATTCTGCGACTTGCTAGCGTTACGAATACAATAGGAAAGAAGAAACATGACCTGTAAGAAGTTGATGGAAAATAATAGACTCGATTCGTATAAACAACAATTAGACTAAATTTCAAGTAGAGAAGATAATCTTTAACAACTAGGAAATCCACACTTAACCACTGAATGAATTTTGAAACATATGTAGCAAGGTTACCAGTAATTTAAGATATCGGAGGAAGATAACAAGCACCAGATTGAGAGCAGGATAATTCTAAAATTATGGAAATAAGATGAGTGCACTGAACATGGGATAGTGATATTTTTCGAAGTTTGAGAGAATCCCTATGAAAGGAAAAAGAGGAATCAGAGAGCAGTTAATTAGGCACAACCTAAAGCACATTAATAAGCCTAAGTATATAATAAATGTGAAACTCCAATAGCCGTAAACAGTTTACCTTTCTAAACAAAGTAAAAATGAAATTAGTTGGCTAGCGCCACAAGTCAAGAAGGGGTAAAAGGTAAAAAAGGATAATGAGGTAGGTAAAAGGGGTAAAAGGTAAAAAAGGAGAGGATAAGAAAGGAGAATTTTTACTTTGTTTAGAAAGGTAAACTGTTTACGGCTATTGGAGTTTCACATTTATTATAAATAACTAGCCGTAAGAGCTCATTCCTATCAATAAGCCTAAGTATGTAGAATATCTCATGTCACAGAACAATTAAAAAGACCGACTACAAAAGTAGGTGATAGAAAGAGTCATGGCAACGTAGTACTGATGAATTTAAATATTATAAGGTATGAGGAAAGTTTAGAAGGTTGCCATTAACAAATTTTTTTTACGTAATAAAATCATGGTTATGACAATTTTGTGTGATGAGGTTAGTTTAGATAAACAATATTACTAGTACTATGGGAATTTGACTGAAATTGTTCAAAAGGGCCAATTTTTCTCAGTATTTTTTTCTCTCGTGAAAGAAAATGTAAACATCTATTGGCTAAAAATTGTAGTTTTTAAAGTTATGATCTTTTACTCGTCATATTTCATGTTGGAGTAAGTGGAAAAGAGGGTTTTATTAAAATCAAACTTCAGTTCTTACTTTTCGAAATTGCGAAAAATAAAACTGATATTTCATAAGATATCATCGCTGTACAGTAAAAATATCCAAAAATAGAATTACTTTTAGTTTCAGTGTAAAGAGAATCATTGAAAGCCTGGTTGAGTTTTGTGAATCCGATCAAAATATAATATAATGTAGAATCATAATATAATAGTTTTCCCAACTGAAAAGCAACGTCAAAATTAACTGCCTCTTAATTCTTAGTTACTCTTGGGTATGTTACATATTTCAAATAATGGAACGCTGTTGCAACAGTCAATGTTCAATACTTACTGTATCTAAGAGTGAAATACTTCTCTATGCAAGCGAGAGCAATGCTAATTAAATATCGACCCACAAAACAAATAGTGTGCCTTATTCTGACACAATGTTTGGGAAATTTCGAAAGTAATGGTTTGTGGAGGGACAGTGTTGTGGTTGGTGAGTGCAGTACACATTCATACATGTTCTGTTCCCTGATGCCATTTGGTTAGTTGGTTCCATTGCTGGCTCCGCAATACAACTCGAGATGAGGAATGGAAGATAATGTATATTTTCTAAAAGAGTAATTTCTTATTTTTTATGAGAGAAGTGTGATTTGGGCAAAAAGCATACCATTAAAGTAATTACGGTCTAAATTATGTGGACTGAAGGCTCGTAAAAAGTAAGCAACTCATATTATAAATGCATTTAATTTTCATGACATGAGATAAAATACTCATATTTCTAATTTAGACAACTTTGAAAGTTATTCATTCAACTTTACAGCAAGTCGGCGTGCAATTTCTTGACTAGAAATATAATAAGCAAAAAATTACATGCATTTGAATTTTATAAATGGCCCCTCACTCCATATATTGATCAACTTATTTGGTTAAAAAAGCTATTGACATGCAGTTGATGATGGTATCATGCGTAAAAATTACTAATACCGTATTTTAGTACTCAAAAAATATATTTTGCAGATATATAGGAAAATTCTGGAGGAAAACAAAATCCAATAATGGTAATGTATATACATAATTTTCCACCTGTTTTGAATTATATAAATCACATATGAGATTTTAATACTATAATAAAATTCGCAAATGTATCATTTTCATTTAGCTATTTTTCATTTGTGTCATTCTGTCTCTGTAGGTGCTAGATAATTTTTCACCCTGGTGACTGTTCAACTTTTCATAAGCTTAATTTTTTTTGATAGTATTTCTTTATCTGAATGGAACTTTAAGTGAACCATAGCCCTTATTATTGGTAGTCTACCGTATACGAGGGTAATCCCAGAAGTACCCGATCCAACGAAGAAAACACAAAAATGTTGTAAAAGAAGTCTTTATTTATCAACATAATCTCCTTTCAGCTCTATACACTTTTCCCAGCAATATTCAATAAATTCGATACCCTTTTTAAAATAAGAACTGCCTTAATGAATTCTATGGTCTCGGGCTCAACTTGGTGGAGGTTCATGTTTGTTTGAATGAAAATACTTTGTAACTTCCACACAATTTTTATTCGTACTACCGTTTTCAACGCTTCGGCATTATCATCAGGTAGTGGTACCTGATGATGACGCCGAAGCGTTGAAACCTGTAGTACGAATAAAAATTGTGTGGAAGTTACAAAGAATTTTCATTCAAACAAACTGCCTTAATCCTCAAAATAGCCATTAACTGCCGACAATACTTCTTTACGGTTGGAAAATCTTTGGCCACCGAGCCATTTTTTCACGTTGGCGAAAAGAAAATGATCCGAGGGGGCTAAATCTGGCAAATAGAGTGCATGAGGTAGCATATTCAAACTATAATTCATGAATTTTGGCTATTGCAATAACAGATTTGTGAGCTGGTGCATTGTCTTGATGAAATAACATTTTCTCCTTAGCCAAATGCGGCCGCTTTTGCTTGATTTCTTCGCTCGAACGTCGCAATAAGTTCGTATAATAATCGCCGTTGATAATGTTTCCTTTTTCCACATAGTTAATGGAAATTATTCCACATGCATCCCAGAAAACCGACGACATGACCTTGCCTGCAGATGAAACGGTCTTTCGATGAAACGCCTTCTTTGGAGACGGTTCTCCCCTTTGAATTCATTGTTTTCATCGTTATTTTATCTCGAGCGTGAATTAATGGACACATATTTCATCCATGGTTACAAAACGGCGCGAAAATTCTGCTTTGATGCTGTGAAACTTTGCTAAAATCTCAATTGAATCATCTTCACGACACTGGTTTTGCTCGAGTGTTAGCAAACGTGGCACCCATCTTGTACACAGCTTTCTCATGCCCAAATTCTCAATTAATATGGGAAATAAGTCTTCAAAACTTGAACCATATGCTTTATAAATTGCATACTTCCTAAAACAGTGATAATTTTTAAACTACCGTCATCTAGGTCAGGCCGGGTACTTCTGGGCCCTACCTCGTAAATTAGGTTTCGGGTGGGCACAGACTGTACATTTCTTAGCTCCATCTAAATAGCAAAAAACCTGACAGCCTACGCTACGGTTGTTGCTCTTTAATTCTGCATAGATTCTATCTCCATTCATTTCGTCCGACGTACCTACCTCTTTCCTACCCATACCTCAATTACTTAACATCCTCCCCATATATCACAGTCTTCATCATTTCATTGTCAACGAATGTGCTCTGAATTCCCCTCTTTTACTTACTTTGGATTTCTGCCACACAGTACTTCTTCGATTTTTGATCCATCTATTCTAATATTCTAGATTTTCGACTATCAAATCACACCTATCATTTTGCTTGAACGACCAAGTTTACGAGATTTACAGAAACAAGCTCCAGACCTAATTTTTTCTTATATACTCTTCCCTTTTTTTATATGATCCCTATTTCCTCAGATTTGAATTCATCTTCCTATCCCCACTCAAAATTTCTTTTACTCCCTTCTGGTGGTCATTTTTTTGTTATGTCTGATGCTTCGAAATTCCATTTCCTTATCCTCTAGTTTTTTTCCTTTTGAATCTGACACTTTTCATTGTTATCATTGAATTTAAATTAGCATCCATCTCCCCATTACTGAGAGAATTGATCACGCTATTCTTAAATTTGTGCCTAACAGTAATATAATGAACTGATATAATTCCCATTTCTCCTAATAGTGATGCCTTTTTTCTAAACCGTAGTGGCCTGTCTCAATTCCTTCTCCTCTGTCGCCCACCTACGCATTCCAATTCTCCGTATCTATGGAACATGCCCTTTTAGGAGCAACATTAATATTTCTCTAATTGATGGTATATCCTGCCTAATTCTTGTAGCCCAGGTTACCATTCTTGATTTTGAAATAAACCATAACGTAGTCATAATACCCCAATTTTTGAAATTTGAAACCCATGGAACACAAATACTACCTTGATCAAAAATTTCCCGGAATTTATTCAGAAAATTAAAAATACAAGTTTATTCATCTAAATCTATATTGTCCCCTTCAAAGTAATCCCCATCGACTGCAACACACTTATGCCAGCGCTTGATCCAATCCTCGAAACATTTTTTATATTCGGTTTTCGGTATGTCCATCAGTGCTTCCTGCGATTTTTCCATTACTTCCTCTCGGCTGCTAAAACGCGTCCCCGTAATGGTTTTTTAACTCGATTGAACAGAAAGAAGTCACAGGGAGCCAAATCAGGTGAATTCGGTGGCTGTTGGATGGTATTTGTTGCATTTTTCGTCAAAAAATTACGAATAATGATAGCACTGTGCGACGGTGCGTTATCATGGTGCAAAATCCACGAGTTTTCTGCCCACATTTCTGGTCTCTTTCGGCGAATTGCTTCACGCAAACGTCTCATAACGCCCAAATAATACTCTTTGTTTACTGTCTGGCCTTCTGGCAAAAATTCATGATGCACTACACCGTTGTAATCCATGAAAACCGTCAGCATTGCCTTCTTTTTTGACTGAAAACGACGTGGTTTTTTTGGTCTCGGCTCATTTGGTGATCGCCATTCACTTGCCTGATGTCTGGATTGCGTGTCGTACTCATAAACCCACGTCTCGTCTCCAGTAATGATCCTTTTGATGAATGTGGGATCGGATTCAGCCTCGCAAATCATGTCTTTTGCGACGTCAACACGGTCTCTTTTTTGCATGAAATTGAGGTCTTTTGGCACCAACTTTGCTGCTACACGACGGAAACCCAAATCATTAACCACAATGTCTTGGGCGGATCCATAGGCAATGTTCAAGTCCTCCGCTATTTCTCTGATGGTTAATTTGCGGTTATTGACCAACATTTCTTTTACTTTATCAATTTTTTCACCGACTTTCGATGTCGATGGTCTGCCACTGCGTTCATCATCTTCGATTGACTCACGACCACTTCTGAACCGCTCGTGCCACTGGTAAACGACCGTTTTTTTTAGAGAATCGTTGCCGAAACATTTTCCAGCATTTCCAACGTCCGTGCGCCACTAAATCCGTTTTTTACGCAAAATTTAATACAAGTTCGTTGTTGCAAATTTAAATCCATTTCTGCAATTGTAAAAAATCGCCAACACACACAGAGATAGATGTACTCTTGGCTACGTAACTTTTGCAAATGTCAAGTTATGACACTAAGATTTAAAGGGAATATCAACAACAGATGTACCAATTTAACAAAAAAAAACAGAACTCAAATCGGAACGATGGGAGCGCCACACGGTGGTTATTCCGGGAACTTTTTGATCAAGGTAGTATTATTGTACGCTGCATATTCAACTTCACAATGTAAAATACGCACTTTGCTCCTGGGTATACATATCGTACATGCTGCTCTTATTAATTGAATCGGGATTTTCAAAAATCCTGTTTGTGCTTGGATCTCGATTCTCCAGTATCCCGGGAATACTGGAGAAACCATGTCCAAATTTATTTTGAAATGGTAACGAGGATAAGTCGTGAAAACTGAGAATTGGCCTTCCTCTTGATAAAAGGGAATGACTGGGACTGTAAAATATTTGTGACTGATTTGACGACAAACTTTCACCACACATTCCGGCTAAATTAATGATTGTTCACTATTAACACAATTTTCTTCCTTCATAATGCATCTAATAAAAGAACCATGGCGACAGGAAAATAATTTTTTTTATGAATCACTATCCCGGAGTAATGGAGGAGAGAGAACATAGAACATTAAGAGTTTCACCCTTTGCTTATTTATTTAAGTGCATACTTTCAATACTCATTCATATTTGGCCTAGAAAGGAGCCAATCACCTTTTACGTACCCCATATCTAGGGATACCTCAAAAAATATAAATTTTGTGTGGGTAATCAATATTAAATATTTCACTAGTGAAATTTTACGCGTTAAATTAAGATCCATGGATAAATTTAAAACTTGAATTTCTCAAAAATTTGAAAACTTATTCAGTTTTTTTTCTAAAAAGATGAAAAAATAATGCGCATGCCATTCATTTCTCAAATTCCTATTTCAGAAAGATATCTTGGGTACGTAAAATTGCTTTCCGTAAAATCAAAACGGGAAAATATTGAAACTTTTTCCTATGACATTAGAAATTTTTATGATGAAGAAATTAGAGATATTTTAATTATTATATAAGACACATTAATGGTCCACCATCTATGCATGGTAGATTGGTTTAAGGCCTTTCAGCCGTATTGAGCTTTTAATGTAATTTATTCTTACATAGTGAAGTAAAATGTATGTTGAAACTAATCATAAGGTTTATAATTAATATCAGTACGTAGAGGAATCACCTCACATTCATAGCTTTAAAACTAGAATGGAGAAGTATATTGCTAATCGGTATCAACCACAATTGCCGGTCTAAACTTTTCAAATTCTATTTTAATCAATAAATAATCAGAACATTTTGATTTAGAAGGCATTAATATGGTAATTTAAGCATTTTTGAGTTTTTTGTAACCCAAAACATCCTTTCTGGTTGCCAGTTCTGATTCTGCCATTGTTCCATTGATAATCAACTTTTGGCCTCAAATTTAAAGGCTAGGACAGCTGCTGGTTTCCATTGTGATGCCTTTCGTAAAGTTCGTCGTGCTAATTAAGAATGTTCCATCGACTTAAATCGTAAGATGAATGCGAAACTTTAGAGAAAATTACTTCGATCCCTCCGAAATCCATAGGCCGGAATTTGATTTTAAAATTTTGTTAAAAAAGGACACCTTAATTAGACAAGTTTCATGATTTGATAAGCATTCAATATGGTAATGATTAAACACGCTTGGGGGGGTCACCGGACGAGAAAGTGCGCGTCGACTTGTTGAAAAGTTTCTCGTAAATTAAATGAAAAAAGTCTTTGGCATTTTTCCAAAGATTTCAAACTCTGTCTTAATAAATGTCACTCGACGGCTGGAACAAAAGCATGAGAAAAAGAGCGCCTAATTGCGTCCACCTGTATTTCCACCTTTCAATTTCATCTCACTTCGTAATTTAGAAGTTCTATGTTTGATTTTTGATGCCAGCAACCATCTAGATCGCAGAAATAATTTTTTTGCGTGTACTGACGTCTCCAAACTATCCAGAGTTTTTGAAAGGCCATAGCTAAACTATTAATTTAAAAAGCTGGGCTGTTTATGCCCAGCTTTTTGGATTATAAACTTCATGAGCGCTAACAAAGTAGTACATAAATTTCTTGTTCACCGTTAATATCCATTTGATGTCTGAAAGGGTTAATCAACTTAAATAAAACATCGTCGTCAAATCCAAATATGAATGATTCAGGTTATATTTTTCAATCCTGAAATCAATAATTTTGATAAAGGCTTTGTTTTTTTATTCAAAAGGTGAAACTCATTTCTATTCTGTGAAATGGAGAGCAATTATCCTGCAAAGTTTATTTATGGAAAAATGAAGATATCGAGGTCGCCCTATAACTAAGGGACGTGTAAATTCCGATTATATCCTTAAATAATGTATTAAGAAGGACATAAGTCCTTTTTTGAATTATGATTCATAATTAATGGAAAACATTTTATTTTAGAACCAAAATTATCCTTTTTTAGATTTTTTTTATTTCCAAGAGTGCTTGCACATAATTGCAATCAATTTACAAATTGTTTCCGTACACATAAAAATTCTTAAACTCCGAAATACCGTCCTCATTTCCAGGAATTTGGTTGCCTGCCACGTTTGACACACTTTAAGATCAACGTTTATAACCATAACTTACAATACTCTTCATACATGGCAATAAGGGATAGTAAGGAATTTTGCTGTAGGGGGGTGTACACAACCAATAAAATAGCTTCGTCCACTCAAGGAAATAAATCCACGTTTAAGCATTTTTATGTATGTATAACGAAATATGTAGATAGGAGCAGGGAGCTAAGTAGTCCAGAGGTAGGACGCTGGACTATTACCGGAGGACCCGGGTTCGACTCCTGTGCACACCTCTCTGGGCACTCTCAGCTTCACTAGAGTGTGATTTTCTGGATACCAATACTTCCAGGAAAACTGATGGTGGCATAGGGAAAGGAACTGGCCCCCAACCATGATGTGTGAATTTCACACGCCGTTGGGCTTCATATTGGGTGAGTTCGACCGATACCTTCCAAACCGACTTTCGGGTTCATCACTATTTTTATGGTTTTCTTATAACAATAGTTGAAACGATAATGGCTATTTGTAAGAAATTTTGTTTAGGTATTTGAGACGTTAATATACGCTGCATATATTTTATTCATTACACAATATATTACGTAAAGGATAATAAAAGTAACCTTTCAAAATTCATTTTGAAAGTAACATTTACCTTCTTCTTTGGCATGGTTTCTCCAAGGGGTACAATTTATATATTCTACTATTTTTTTTAAGTTTCTTTACTTTACGTTATTTCCAAATTATTTTCAAACCAATGATTTGAAAAAAGAATCCTTGTGTGATTCGGAATTCTTGCCGAGGGATTGTGTCCGTGCCTTTTCGGGAACAACTGATTTGAATGCATCAAAAAGTTCAACAGTTCAAAAGCAGGTTGATTGTTTACTTAAATTTGCTACCATAAAATGATTTCTATGTGATGAGCGTCAATGTCAGCCGCTACTTTGGTGACACTGCTCGTACCCGAACGGCAAGAAAATCACTCCCAAAATATTTCCCCGGGCTCACTTAAAGTTTTTAGTACGATTTCCCTTTAGCGAAAGCCCTTGAAACCCAGCGAACAAGTAGTTAGTGATAGTTTTTCCGTGCGTGTCTATTAAATTATTACTGTACAGGACAGCATGGAAACACGTGGCATTTTTTATATGGCGAACGTATTCTGTCGAACGATTTATGAATGTTTTTTGGTCAAATACTTAGTTGAACATCCGACTCATGACGACCTGAATTATGCAAAGGTATGTACCAAAATATTGTGCATCAAACACTAACTCCTGTTACTAATTTGGGTGATATTAGTTATTCATGTATGAAGTTTTTTCCTTATTATTTGGCCAATAGAGCCTCAAGGAAATAACTCCCTTTATTTTAATTAAATATTTTAATTTTAATGGCGCTTATTAAAATTCAAACTATGGACCTATAATAGTGATTTTTTACTGAATAATTAATAAAATAATATTCTTTTTAGAACGTAATTGCATGCCTTAACATTTATAAACGTGTTATTTCATTGAACCAGTAACAGTAATTCCCATCATACTTGTGAACTGTTACTTCCACGAGTTTCCCCGAGCTCTCTTTCTTTACGGAACCATGGAGGAAAAGGGAATATCTTTGAGAAACCACTCATGTTATCGCACTATCATTTTACTATTCAGAAAGTCCCACGCATACTCCCTTTCCCTACGAGAACCTTTCCCCATTCAGACATCCCCCACACGTGTAAGATTTCTCGCGTTCGTAGCACAGTTTGTAGTTAAACACAGCACGCTCCTCGCGATTTACAAACACCCACCAGTTCCACCGTGCAGCTCTTCCCGCAGTTTGCGCCTCGCAAATAACGCCACACTCCCCGACTTAGACTCTTTCTTCAGCCGCCTCATCCTCCCTTTGTTCTTACTAAGCCGTCGACCCTCCTTCCTCCCCCAAACTTTACTTTATCCGAAGCAGTTTCCACACCTTCTTCCCAAGCAGCGCTCGCTCGTCGCACGCGAACACCACATCCTCCCAACTTTTCACTTGAACATGACTTGTCTTTCGCTGCGCCTTACGCACCCTGCGAATTACACACACCTGCACTTGCGTACATATATTAACCACCCGACCACTTTTCTGATGACTCTTCTCATCCTTTTTCGTGTTAGGTCACCATGTATCCGGCGCTCAACAAACTCAAACTTTCCCTATTTTAGCGTCTTAGCGCAACGTTGTTTTCTCAGCAACACTCAATTGCGTTCTATTGATTCAAAAACGTTGGTGACGACCAAAATCAAACGTGCAGGGGCGTGGTGAAGACCAATTAGAAAGTTTGGATGAGTAAATGTTGGTATAAACATAGACAACCTTATGCGCACAATTACTTTTTCCATGAAACCATTTGACGAGAGGGAGAAGAGAGAAGGACGTATTTAAGTAAATGACTAGAAGAGGTAAAATATTTGAAGGACGTATGCACTAATGTACAATCACTTTGTGAATACTGCGAATTGTTCCTTTGTGAATAAGGTGCCATTAAAGGGAAATTGTGTAGGTAAAAAAGGAATTAATGGAACTAAAGTACGCGATATGTTGATAACCCGTTAGAAACTTTGAGATTTAGCAGTAATTCACACAAAACAACATAAAATATGGAAATGTTACCTACAACCAAGCTCAGAAGTACTTACTCGTACTTAATGTTGACGGCCAAGTTAATAGGAGTTAGTATTCAGAGTGCAACCTATGTTTTCATGGCAATTCATCACGTCAGTTTCCGAAAGGATTAGCCCTTAAATTTAATTCTACACACTTTGGGTGATGATCCTGATTATTTTTTAAATACTGTCATAAAATTTTATCTCACCAAAAAATATTTTTTTCCAAATTCCCAACCCATGGAAGATGGAAAATGTCTACCTATGTGGATTAGATCTCAAATCATCAACTTTATTTATAAGATGACATGCTAAGGAGACTCAATGGTGTAAGCAAAAATACTGGATTTAACATTTCTAGTGAAAGAGCAACGACATGGCGCCAATTTTATCTGCGTGGGTTAAAGTACTTATACGTGGATAAAGAGATATCTGAGTAATAAATAGTGCATGTGAACAACTTTCTTTCACACAATTTGATCTTAATTGGAGGTTATGAAGAATTAAAAATTGCAATATTTGGATCATAACCAAAAAGTAATTCATATGCTTGTTTTTTTCTTCCTCCTAGTCCCATCAAGCGTAATAAATACGCATACGCCAGTATTAAAAGTTGTTGGGGCACAGTTGTTGATCGTTAAAAGAAATGAGATATTACTAATCGCAAGTATTTTTCAAATTTAAATCTCACAGGCACAACATTACGGTTTTTTTCTCAAACTAGAAGCTTCAAAAGTAATTCGTACTGCATTCAATTCTAAACCTCTCTTTATTTCTTCAATGGAATCATTTAAAAGCGTTTCAAAGTGAATAAACACTTTTAATTTCCTTACTCGAAGTGCGCAATTCTGGCAGTAGATATTGGAGACATGCCTTGGAAACGTACTGCTGCGAGAAATCCTTTGAATGTTTTAATTCATCCACTAGAGTGAACTTCAATTGCTGCGATCAGTCGTTCACGAGCCTCGATTGTGACTGAAGCGAATATAAGAGCAAATTTAATTCCTCCTCAGCGGCGAACATTTTGAAATGCTTAGTGAAAAAATCTTTCCACTTGTCCCGATCAAAAAATATGAGCAGATTTTTTTACTAGTAATGATTTACTTTCAGTGCACATAAAATACAAGCCAATACATTTCCTTGAGACATATTTCCATGCGTCTAGAATTTTCTGTATTTATTCTAATTCCTGAGGATAGGAATACATGAAAATTATCATTATCCATCAGAGTATACAGGATATGAATTTTATATGAATCCTGTATATGAATTTTAAACTTAAGCAGTCCATAGAAAATAATTCAAAAATATTCTAATAATTCTTACATTGAAAGTTATCCACCATCAGAGAAAATTGTATGCCGAAGGGCGGACGGAACTAGCCGATGGATATGAAAGATCACAAGACGAAATTATTTTATTTCTACCGGCAACCGTTTAGACGAAGTTATTCCAATTTCGGAGAGATATTTGCCATCAAAACTTTATTTATTTGCGGAAAAGGTAACTCGAAGTTTTGTCACCCTTTGGCAATGGCTCAATGGTGAGTTATGTGTACTGACAAATTGGATGCTGTGAATTTGAAAGAGGTGCTGGAGGCATCCGGATAATAAAACTATAAGTTTATCCAACAAAATTGTACTTACATTTCATTAGATAGAACTACAATACCGAGAATGAGCTGAAGGAATCGGAGGGGTGAAATCGGAGAGAAGAGATGGAGAAGGGAGAATATAGGGACGAAAACATTCGTATGTGTTGTGGCTTTGCTTCTTTAGGACCGAGCATTTGAAAGATGAAATTTCCAACTCAAATATGGCACATTTCTCTCAATCTCCAGGATTCGGTGCAATTAAAACTCATGCTAGATGAAACATTTTCGAGTTTGCTGAATAAGCCTAACAGTGAATTCGCATTTAATAGCTCACTCTCTGCTTTACTGAGGTAATGCACAAAACTTGTGGGTCCTAGTGTATGCAGTTCTAATGGAATCTCAGTAACTTCACTCGAACAAAAGTTCCTGTATTCCTTTGGCCTGGAGGCAACAGTGTATTCGCTCATCGAACATCTGGTAACCGACTAGCGGAAAATTTCGAATGTGATGCGTCTTAAACTAAAAATTCAAATTACCAAAAGGTTTTAGGTGTGCGATTTATTGGGCTCTTTAAACATAATTTTATTTGGATACCAAATGAGTAAAGGAAGGAAAAGTATCCAAATCCATAAATGTTTATTTTTTATTTTTAGCAAAGCAGTCCCGTTGGCTAATATGATATTGAACCGCGCATTTATAATGTTATATTATTGATTATTTTACTGATGATATTTTTATAATGCATGCTTCAATAGAGTTCAAAATCGACACTGAAGTTCTTGGCTTTTTGCGACGTGTTTCATTCAATCCCGATTTGAAAATATAGCATTGAATATCTCATATATATTTTTACTTAAGCTAGCTGAAGGCAGGAATCAAATTTAAATCAAGTTCAGAGGCGTTTCAGTAATCTAAAAGCACAGAAAACTTTTAAGTATCAACTACAGCCATACACTACTCATTGTGGAAAATAATAGAATGTGTATATTTATGCAGGAAATTACATCGTTAACAGTATATCATGAAGAATAGGAAGCAATTGGAGCTTCCATTTGAAACGCGGTTTGTGACATCTTCCTCGTTTTAGCTATTCCATCAAAACCTAATTGTATGCCCTTGGAGAGATATTCTACACAAAGCCTCATTAATATTTTATGATGATGCATTAGTTCGTATTGTGGAATTTTTAGCTTTAAGGATATGAAGAGCTTCATAAACTTAAATAATACCCCCTTCTTGTATAAAAATATCAGGAATAAAAGCAACGCACTAAGCTTCACATTGTCAAAATTCTGAATTCAGGCTAATATTACTTCGCTGCCTCGCGAGAGCAAATCATGTTAACACTTAGAGTATTGGACCATTGGACAAGGGGTAGAGGTAATTGGGTTATTTTGCCGGGTATTGTACTGTATTGACATCCAGGGTGTTGGGTTCAAATCCAAGTAGGGACAATATTAATTAAGGGGTATCCATTTACTTCGCGCGGTGATGGTAAGTTGTTTATTGATATTTAAATTTAAGTACGCCATCAGAGGCATTATTTAAAGACTTTTAACTAAATCAAAGCTGAAGGTGGGGAATTACCAGAGGACACTTTGTAGACAGGTAATTTGGGCCAGCTTCCAAATTTGACGTTTTGAACCTTCTGTAGCATTATATGCACGATCTGCGAGGAAAAGTGTTAGAGGTGTGATAATTTCAGTTAGTGCTTTCAAAATCAAATCAAATATTTCAGATCTAGAGTAGAGGAGAGAAGTAACTGATGAATTCCTTCTCCTGTGGGAAAGGCGGTACCGCCACCGAAAATTCGGGATACGTATGAGTTTCTGTTTTGGGTGTTTTTTTTGTGCGCTAGAGATATATTGGTTGCACATAACTTGGTGAGTGTGCGTTTGTGTGTGTGAGTGTATGTATATATATATATATATATATATATATATACACATACCTACATACATATATATATATATATAGTATATGCTTTCATAGACGTAACACGGAAGTGCCGAATAGTACAATACACAGTAACACATAATATAGAAACACAAAAAAAGAGAACACTCACACGTATTTTCTTGATATTTCGACGGAAACAATCCGTCTTCCTCTGAAGATGTAGAAGTAATGATGCATTACTTCTACATCTTCAGAGGAAGACGGATTGTTTCCGTCGAAATATCAAGAAAATACGTGTGAGTGTTCTCTTTTTTTGTGTTTCTATATTATGTGTTACTGTGTATTGTACTATTCGGCACTTCCGTGTTACGTCTATGATAGCATATATATATATATATATATATATATATATATATATATATATATATATATATATATATAAACGCCAAGTTATACAATTTTTGCTTGAATTGAGGAATGATGTTGAATGAATCAATAAAATCAAGGAACAATAAAGCCTACCTAAGGTTACCAAGGGTCCAGGACCGTTTGAAGATCTGCTAAGGCCGTTGTACGCAAACTATCACAGAAGAATAAAGATGAGAATGCAATGTCTTTTTATTTATAATATTAAAATACAAGTGAAAGTAATAATGTTGTTGTGTACTCATACCTAATAATGCTTTTTACACAGGAACACTAGGCCGCGATGTGTTGTCGCTGAAAATTTGATTCATACATTTTTCATGCGCCTTTCATGATATATTGTCATCTTATTGATCGATTATGCATGAAAACAAAACGGTGGACGTCTTAACCTGCATCAGAAATTCCGTTTTTACAGCAACCTCAGCGCGATTACTTTTTTTTGGCGAAAACGCATCAGAAACAGAAATTTTAATGGATAACTCAGGAAAGTGGAGACTAAATGTTTTAATACTCGCCGAGAACAGAAGGGAGAAAAAAATGTAATCTCCATCTTAATCTATCAACGCCTTCCTTCGACTGCCATCGACACCTTTATCCCCACTCCCAAAGAAGACGGAGGGAGACATACTCTCCGCCTTCCCCACTGCTATATGCGCGCCCGCCCCCAACCCCATCCCATTCTCTCCACCCACCTCCCTCATTCCTTCAGCCTGTCCCCGCCTGTGTTTCGCCCCTTGCGGACGGATCGACATCAAAAACTCATTTGCGACCAAGACCATTCCTCCCATTTCCCCCGCCGTGATCTCTCGGTTCCCCTCCAGCCCCATTGCTCAGCTCCCTTGCCCGCCCTAAACCTCTCTCTCACCCCTCGACCACCCCCTCCATTCTCCTCCCATTAGCACCTCCCGCTACCCCCGGAGCAGAATCCCCGGGGTCCCTCCCCACCCACCGTCAATGTAGTCACACCCCTCTTCCTCCTCCACTTTCCCCGCCTCCGAGAGCGGTAGACCAGTGGGTGGAGTGGAAGGTGTCCGTCGGGAGGGGGGATGTTGGCGAGAAAGAGAGGGAGGCGTGGAGGAAATGTCAACTGGGATCGGGCAGGACGAGGGGAATGCGGTGGTACCTGCGTTAACGGGGAGTGAGCGAGCGAGTGAGACGAGGAACCGGAGTGGACAAAGAGAAAGAGGGTCACGGCAAGTGGGCGGAAAAGTGGAATAACTAGCGCCCCCAAGCGGATTGAATCTCCGAGGAAGGCGGCCGTCACAAGGTTCCGCATCAAATGGCACGCTGAGAGGAAGGGTTATTTCGGATTTGGAAGGTCGGATGACGCAGGTGAGCTGAGATTGATTTGTTGGGGTGATGCCTCTTCTCCGCAGAAACCACTTCACCGGAACGCTCATACCAAATATAGGTATCCTGTGTTCTCCGTTTTTGATTTCTTGGCCGTTAGTTTAGCCATAACAGTGGGTGATACTTGTGGCATCAGTTACTCCAGTTTCATAATTTTCTCAGGAAGGTTGTTTAGGAAAGATTTAGCAAGAGTTTACTTTCATTAGTTCACAAATAAACTTCAATGCTGTAAAACTAATTATTTAAGTGATGTAAGCATAATGACTTATTATTGCATAAGTTTTGCTTTGATAGATTATTATTTATTATTTCAATCTATATTTGTGAGTATATATCGTTTAATAATTTACCACTCCTAAGTCACTCAAGATATATGGTATAATTTTTTCTATCCATTTATTAGGGACGTGTCCTTTAGTTCTGTTCTAATATTGAAAATGTTAGCGAAATGTATCATATTATGCTAGAAATGAGAGAGAGAACAAAACAGCTCAACTCAAAACACTAATAAGAAAACAACCAAAAGTCCCAAAGAATTTCCTAACCGAATTTTGAATAATAAAGATTAATGGTTTACGGGCTCGCACGGGGTTATCGTCTTAATGAAAAAGCATCCATTGCATAAAGCAGAAATTCTTAAGGTAATGCTATTGAATTAAATCCTAATATAAAAGGAATTATACAGGCATGACTACTAACCATTCATCAAACATTGCAATTCTGAGAATTTCAAATTTTTACATAATCATATTACCTTACTGCGTTTTAGGCATCACTGAGTTATTTTTATAAATTTAATATAAACCACAGGATTAAACAGACACTCAACTCTCTCTAAAGTTCTCATTACAACATCCAGTGCAAAGACAAAGATGCATTTTCATATTTACAATTACACTTAATTTAAATTTCAAAACTTTGCCCCGATACGATTTTCTTGGACTGGGTTACTTGTTTCAAATAGATGCGTATTCGGGATTGTATTGTGATGCGGATATATATTTACAAGAGGTCGGAGCCAACCATGGATTAGTGGACTAATGATGAGTGAGGTACTCATCAAGCTTACCCGGCCGGCAAGTTTAGATGGCAAGATGGAAGAAAGAGAATGGGAAGGGACTTACGAGGGAGGAGTGAAGTAGAAGGGAAGTGAGGGGGAATGGGGGGGTAGATGAATTATCCCATGCGGTCGCAAAGGTTGGCGGGATGAGCGACCTCGCAGACGTTTCCCTAGCAACGCCTCCCCCTTCTCCCCGCGCGAGACCACCGCCGCTGTGACCACCCCTTTCCTTCCAACTCTCAACCCCCTCCCTTTCAAGCACCCGCACCCCACCACCCCCTCGGCCGGTCCTCACACCCCACTCACCCACGGTCCAGAGTCGTCGGTGGAGCGAGAGGAATGCTCGGCCCTGGGCAAACCGCAGCAGCGAACGTCGGAGATGGCGGCGAAGGGCCAACGACAGTTTGGGAAAGGAAGAGAGGATGGACGAGGTGAAGAGGCGAGAGTGGGTGGGAATTGAGAGGAGCGCCGGGAGGGGATCCGAGTGACGGACAACCACGCCGCTCCGTCCGGACGAAAAAAACCGGGTCATCCTATAACCCTCTCCAGCAATTACTGTATGATTTCGCCTCCGCACATAATTTACGTGCCACAATTTTTCCGCTGCAAAATGTATATGACGATGTACATATTTCAATCCTTTTTCCACGAACTTCCGCACGAATGTCCTGATCTGAAATTAAAATCACCGTAGTATGTTTTTGTCAATATATACCCGTCTACGACAAGGTTGAGATGGCTGGAAAGGTAATGTAATCAACTGAGATGCTTGGACTTATTTATTTCTTTTTATCCGCAAGAAAATAGAAGTACCATTGGTATCTTAGTACCTCAGTCTCTTTCCCTACTAATTAACTCATATTGTTAATTGAAGCTGAGGCCCGGCTTGTTTGTCAAATATATGATTTTCAACGTGTACTTCGTGGATGAATGATGCATGGCCTTGGCGTAGATGAAAATATTTTAGCCCATATTTTGAATTATAAATTGAGTGTGTCATGAAGTAGACGGTGGGAGACCAAGTTAATGGAACAGATGAATCACACGATTGGGAATTAGTTAAACGGAGTCACTAGTTAGGATGAAATGGGTGGTGTCAATGTCAGAGATGCATCGTTATTCAGTTCAAAGCTACCAACTGCCAAAGTTTTGAGGAAGAGGTTCATGTGTGAAGGTTTAAATCAGAGTGACGGTCGTGCAATAGCTCAGTTTTTATTCCATTGATTGTGAGTCCTTCGAAATGTCTTCTACGGTTCAGACTTGCACATACCTTATAATGTCGGTCTAATTCGTTCAAGTAATTGAGGGTGAGCATGCTAATTGGCATCAATGGCGCACGAAACCATTACACCATCACGGTAAGCTTTCAGCGTAGGTGTCGAGGACCCCCGCGCCTCCAATTCATACTCCTGAGTTGACTCTGAGCATTCATTTAAACTTAGAGCACTCTTAAATGAATGCATACATTAATTTTCGCAATATAAACTTTTGAAAGTTGCAAGGGGAGTTGTGTAATTTCCATAATGCACTATTTTATGGACCATCGACGGAATGGACAATGATTGTAAATTTTATGATACTGACTAGGAATTACCATAAATGCCAGTTATTATAACAGTCTCGGAAGGAAGGCATCGATTGTTATCTTTTGCATGAAGAAGGGGGCTATTTTAGTGTACAGTAGGGTTATTTTTTATGATAAGGGCCCAGGGAGGATTTGGTTTCAAAATATGTCGTTTTCCCTAGTTCTAAAAGTTTAGTAATTTTAACCCTCTACTCAAAGTACATCAGTAATGGGTCGGATAACTTGGTGAAAACAACAGTACTTTACGAGGGCATGTACTGTGGGAGTCACATAAGAAAGAATTTACTATTCAACCGATAGTGCAAAACGGCAACTACATGTTCAGTTGGTGACGGGCCTTTTTTTTAGATGGATGATCGATAGAAAATATTTCAATCTTAACTCGTCACAAGCGTATCTAAAAGGAGCCTAAAAGTTTGTTCCAGTCAGGATCAGATCGGAACTCCTGTCAAATATGTGTTACCTTTAGTCGCTATTACGTCATTTTATATTCAGCCCTCTTTCTTTTTGAACGGTTCCTTCTTGATTCATGGAAGGGTGACTGTTTTACTGTAATTTACAGACATTTCTAGTAATTTACACAAAGAGAAAGGAGGATATTTTGATTTGGTGGGACCTTACAATTGCGACGGATTTCCGGAAAGTAAGGTCCAAATCGCCATGATTAATCGAATTTTGAGCGTATATCTACATCTACATGATACCTAGTAAGTCATCGAAAGGACGTGCATTGAAATTTTTATGCACACCGGACTCCCTGCATGCCTTGCGGGTTAAAAGACGCCATTTACATCGGTATTGTTGTAGTGTGCTGTTTACAATGTCAGTTCAAATGGTTTAAAACCATTGATCATCCCACTGACTGTATAATACGTTCAGTGGTTCGTTTTTTGACATCAAGAAACTTTTAAGCAGCGGAAATTCATCGACAAATAAGTGAAGTGTATGACCCCGATGCGATGACTGACAGCAAATTCCGTTAGTGGTTGAGAACTTTCAAGGACTGATGGGTAAACGTCCATGATGAACGAATAATAGTGACCACAACAGATTCGGTCAATACCGTGGACGGAAAGATTCGAGAAGACCGGATTCGGACGACCCACCGTACAGTTCAGACTTGATACCGACCGATTTTCATTTGTCCCGCTACCTAGATGAGTTTCTCGGAGGCAAGCGTTGCGCCATAGATGACGAGTTGAAAGCATTTGAAGACTGCTTATCCTCACAGGCGGTAGACTTCTATGACTTTGGTATACAAAAGCTTATGTAACGTTATGACAAATTTTTAAACAAAAATGAATACTGAGTAGACAAATAGAGAAAGATGTAAGGAATTAAATAGAAAAACTTCTTTAGAAATTTGTGGTGGTTTATTTTTTTATAAGAAATCGGACTTTACTTTCCAAATAACCGTCGTATGCACAGGGAAGTAGGCAACGATTTTCTCCATTAAGGAAGTATTTACTCGGCATTCTCATTAGCAAGGGGTTGAGTTTAAAACAAGGAATGTAATAATAGGTGGAATGTTTGACATACGCGGAGCATAACGAGTCTATTTACAGTTATGGCTATAGGAAAGATAAATATAAATGCTATCCGCGCTCCAAAAGGACCAAAAAATATCATTATTTTTCATACTATGAAATTCGCGTCATGCCAAGTCTCATAAATTACGAGTAAAAAATGTTTCTCACTTATGGAACACAATCACAAGCTATGTGAACTAAAAACGGAATATGATGGGATGAATAACATACACATTGATTGTAGGGTAAGTTGCAGTCATCCCAAGTACTGCATATGGAAAAAATACACCATTTTCCATAGAGAATTTGCGTCGTGAAAATATTATGCAAACAATAACAAGAAATAAATTTGACCTCTCACGCCATTTAAATACACCTAGTAATATTTATTTTAGATTAGGATGAATACATATTCCACTAGAAAAGATTCGACGTACTTCGGATTAAAATAAATAAAGTTCGCACGCATTTATTTCGAACTACATCAAGTAACTTAATATAGCGTTTTTAGAAATCTCAAGTAACATCTGCTAAGAGTTGCTTCCATAAGTATCTATAGCGTTAACATCACAAATAAAAAATTGGTATGACCTTAATCGTAATCTTTAATGAATTTATATGACAACATTCTTTTTCCAAAAGATAACTCTCTTCAATTTTTGGCAACATGTATAATGCTAATTTTAATTTACCCCACCACAGAGAAATACTACCTCGATTATAGCAGTATTTTATTATTTTGCCAATTCTTGGAGCGGAAAGTTTGGTTTTATCGCATGTTATGACTTGTCAATGAATCCACAAATCCATTCGGTAATAAAATATTGATAAACATTTTACCGTATCTTTCAAATATAACCTCTCCTTTTAGTAACTGATTTATACATTGACAACCGGGAAATTCAATTCCATATTTACAAAAAGCTTTGTACAGTAGAGAAAATGATTCTCATCACGAGAAGAGTCGTCAGCTGTTCTGCTAATTTATTAATGGCGATAATTATCAAAGAGTTTTCAAATTCCAGCAACATAAAATCGTGGTGGAATCAATGGTGAAATCAATGCCCATCGAAATATTATAAGCCAGTTCCCCACTCCAGATGACGACCATTGGAAGATTGATTTATACAAAAGCTTCAAGTCTAATTCTTTCATATGATTGACGGTGAAATGATAGAAGATATTTAATGCACATCCGAACGCGGTATAAAGAGAGTCGAAAATTATATATTTTTCATTTTAATTTTACTCTTAAATGTATTCTCTAAATTATAACATATCTTATGCAAAAATAAATTCTTGGACACTCTAAATGTTGATGATCGTGATTAAAATTCCTTAATTAAGAAAATTATACCTAGATCTGCTAATATTACTCAAGTGGAATACAACTACATTTCAAAGAAATTAAGGAGCGATACGAGGTGTATCAGTGATGGATAGAGGGCTTAACACGGTAATAATATTTATAGATCTTAGAAAAGCTTTTGACACTGCAGATATTGTTAAAAAATATAAACTGAATATGAGTTTGTGGACCCAGCCACCTTTGGTTTTCTAATTGTATTAAAGATAGAAAATTAGTCACTAAAATTAATATCGTATATAGTGGAGATCTTTTTATATAATCAGGTGTGACTCAAGGACCTATTCTTGGCCCTTTACAATTTATTATATAAATTCAACAATTTCAGAGTTTAAAGAACATTCGCCTTGACTGGGACCCGGATCCCTCATTGTCCAGTCTAGTGATTTAGCCAGTTAAGCTATCTAGGCGTCCTCAAAATTTCAGAGTTTAAGGGCTTAAATTTCAAAATTTAAGTTTAAGGAGGTTTATTTTGAAGACAACTCGATAGCTTAACTGGCTGAATCAATCGACTGGATATTGAAGGACCCGTGATCGAATCCAGGTCAAGGCGAATGATTTTTATCCTCTAAAATGGTTGCAATTAAATGCATATTAGCAGATGACTCTTTTAAAACTTACTATTACGGCATCTCCCGCAGTTCCTTTGGTATTTATAGTACATAGAATGACATACTACCTTGATCAAAAATTTCCCGGAATTTATTCAGAAAATTAAAAATACAAGTTTATTCATCTAAATCTATATTGTCCCCTTCAAAGTAATCCCCATCGACTGCAACACACTTATGCCAGCGCTTGATCCAATCCTCGAAACATTTTTTATATTCGGTTTTCGGTATGTCCATCAGTGCTTCCTGCGATTTTTCCATTACTTCCTCTCGGCTGCTAAAACGCGTTCCCCGTAATGGTTTTTTAACTCGATTGAACAGAAAGAAGTCACAGGGAGCCAAATCAGGTGAATTCGGTGGCTGTTGGATGGTATTTGTTGCATTTTTCGTCAAAAAATTACGAATAATGATAGCACTGTGCGACGGTGCGTTATCATGGTGCAAAATCCACGAGTTTTCTGCCCACATTTCTGGTCTCTTTCGGCGAATTGCTTCACGCAAACGTCTCATAACGCCCAAATAATACTCTTTGTTTACTGTCTGGCCTTCTGGCAAAAATTCATTATGCACTACACCGTTGTAATCCATGAAAACCGTCAGCATTGCCTTCTTTTTTTGACTGAAAACGACGTGGTTTTTTTGGTCTCGGCTCATTTGGTGAACGCCATTCACTTGCCTGATGTCTGGATTGCGTGTCGTACTCATAAACCCACGTCTCGTCTCCAGTAATGATCCTTTTGATGAATGTGGGATCGGATTCAGCCTCGCAAATCATGTCTTTTGCGACGTCAACACGGTCTCTTTTTTGCATGAAATTGAGGTCTTTGCTGCTACACGACGGAAACCCAAATCATTAACCACAATGTCTTGGGCGGATCCATAGGCAATGTTCAAGTCCTCCGCTATTTCTCTGATGGTTAATTTGCGGTTATTGACCAACATTTCTTTTACTTTATCAATTTTTTCACCGACTTTCGATGTCGATGGTCTGCCACTGCGTTCATCATCTTCGATTGACTCACGACCACTTCTGAACCGCTCGTGCCACTGGTAAACGACCGTTTTTTTAGAGAATCGTTGCCGAAACACTTTTCCAACATTTCCAACGTCCGTGCGCCACTAAATCCGTTTTTAACGCAAAATTTAATACAAGTTCGTTGTTGCAAATTTAAATCCATTTCTGCAATTGTAAAAAATCGCCAACACACACAGAGATAGATGTACTCTTGGCTACGTAACTTTTGCAAATGTCAAGTTATGACACTAAGATTTAAAGGGAATATTACAGATGTACTTATTTATATTTAATTTATATTACAGATGTACCAATTTAACAAAAAAAACAGAACTCAAATCGGAACGATGGGAGCGCCACACGGTGGTTATTCCGGGAACTTTTTGATCAAGGTAGTATTCAAGTGCTGTCATTTCTGAGAGTTGATATTGTATGCTGATGATGCAGTACTCATATCAAAGCATAGGGATCTAAAAGCAGCTATTCAGGGCATAAAACTTTACTTAATTAGTATCAGCAAATGGGTAAATGATAACAATCTCGATATCGATGAGAAAAAATTCCAAGTCATGTTTGTGAAACTCAAAACCTCTGAAAACATCCTCGATATCCAATTACAGATTCATTTACATTACTATCTACATTACACCACCAATAACTGTTATTGCCCCTGCTAGAACAAGTAAATAAAAACAACTACTTTGGGGTAATCATTGACCAAAATATTAACTTTGGTGAGCAGATTTTAAAAATAAATAACAAATTCAGTTATATCCTTCGTCAAGTTCACTACACTACTAGTTTTATAAGTTTGAATGCTATCAAAATAGTGTCTTTTGCACCGGTTGAGAGCATTTTAACATATGGTATAACAGTCTGGGAATCCACTGGTTCTACAAAAGTTAATATCCAAAAAAATAAGCAGCAAAAATTCCTATAGAAAATGTCTGGGGCCAGATTAAAAATTACAAATAATATGTATGGAAGAAATATCTTTCTAAAATTAGGAATTATACCAGCAGAAAGGCTCTACAGATATGCCATCATAATAGGAAACTATTTTTGTGGCAAATACAAATTACCCGGTTTAAATAAAAAGGAATTTTTATTAAGGGACAACATAAAGTATATAATAAAATAACTTCATACAAATCAAGTGAGGAGAAAATTGGATGTTACTGTACTTCTATTTTTTAATGCAATACCTATCGATTTAAGAATATTACAGACAGAAAATGGTGCAAAAGGTAGAATAAAAGACTGGATATTATACAGAATGGATGAGGGCTTGGAACAAAACGTGACAAAATTTATGTAGCTTTATAATTGCAACACTTTAAGCTCTCATTTTTGTTTACGTGGCACCTGCTGTCAAGCCAGAACTGACTGACTTAGTAGGACAAGAATGAGTATTCCATGTATAATTTTTTTATACTCATGTACTACAATTTTATATTATGAAGATCATATCACTATTATATATAATAAAGATTGTCCGTAGTTGTATGTTGCATTAATTGCCTTAATTCTTTGTATAGCATAGCATATATGATGAAGATTATGCTACAATTGTAAATTAAATTAAATTTTAAAAAATATTTGTATATTTCTACCAACGGGGTAAAAAAGTGAGTAACGTATACTGCCACTGGTAATATTTGACAGAAGCATTCGAGGACATCAGTTGTGCAGGAATAATTAAAGGATTGTCTTTTGTAACGTGAGATGATTCTTTTTGAATGATACTGGGGAAAAGAGCAATGAAATTCTCATTTTAATCAAATAAGTCTTCTTTACGAGTGTTATTCATACTTTTATGTCGCCAGCAACAGATGCGTCTTGCCTCTGAGTTATTAAAAATAATGCTGCGGACAAGTATGTCGCCGGGTGGGATGTAATTTTCATTCCAAATTCCATTTCAACGAAAAGGGCATCGCAGTTTCATCGTGGGAATATTTCCCCAGCGTCACACCGAAATGGATCAAGCACACGCTCCCAATGAGTCAATGATTATGATACCCGATTATTCAGCTGGATTTCACATTTCAATCGCCAGCAAGCAGCTGAAGTCGAAGCGTACGTTTCTCTTAAAATGGGATTGAGAGATATAATAAAAAGAGAAAGGGAATCAAAAGATGTATTTAATGGACGTGTTAAACGATTTTGACATGAAAATACAATTTATAAAAACATTTATTCATTCTAATCAAACCTTATCGAAAATAAAATGAGATACATTGAAACTCCTAGTATGATCCATACAAGGTTCATATTAAGCATGCGAGCTTTGGTGGTTGAGTGTGTAGCATATATATGCATATTAATATAAAAAGGTAAAGGCTACATCATTTGAGGACTACAGGACAATAAGTTTGATATCCCACGCAGGTAAAGTTGCTCTCAGGATTGTAAACAAAAGGATAGAGAGTAGCGCAAATGATTACTTAGGGGATGACCAGTTTGGGTTTAGGAAGGGCAGAGGTACGCGTGATGCCATTGCAGTAATGAGATTATAAATCGAGAGGAATATAGAACACAACCAGGAGGTATTTGCCTGTTTCGTAGATTTCGAAAAAGCGTTTGATAGAGTGAATTGGGAAAAACTAATGAGTATATTGCAGAAAATAGGAATAGATTGGAGGGAAAGGAGGCTAATCCGCAACCTGTGTATGTCTCAGACTGCTCAGGTGCGGGTGGGAAGCGGGGAGTCCGGATGGGCAGTTTTAGGAAGAGGTGTAAGGCAGGGTTGCCCATTATCACCGTTGCTGTTCAACCTGTGTGCGGAGGAAATGATCAAAGAGGCATGGGAAGAACTCGAGGTAGGAATTAAAGTGGGCGGGGAATTCGTAAAATCAGTTAGGTTTGCTGATGACCAAGCTTTAGTTTGTCAGTCAGCCAAGGGGCTGCAAGCATTGCTGAGTGAATTGGAAATTCAGTGCGACAGGTATGGGATGAGAATCAATATTAATAAAACAAAGGTTATGCGATTTTCTAGAAAGAAAAAGGCCAAGCTTAACATTAAAATAGGAGGGCAAAAACTAGAGCAGGTAGAACAGTTTACGTATCTCGGTAGTGTTTTGGACCAACACGGTCAAAGTAGTAGGGACGTAAGAAGAAGAATTGCGCTAGGCAAAGAGGCTTTCACAAGGAGGAGGGAGTTGATGACGGGGACTTTGAGTAAGGATGTTAAGAAAAGACTCGTAAAAACATTGATATGAAGCGTAGCTATGTACGGTGCGGAAACGTGGTCATTGAGGCAGGAGGATAGACGTAGATTGGAGGCTTTTGAAATGTGGGTGTGGAGAAGAATGGAGAAGGTGAAATGGACAGAGAAGAAAACAAATGAGGAAGTACTTGGTATGGTGGGTGAAGAGAGGGGTTTGTTGGGAGCAATCCTATGGAGGCAGGAAAAGTGGATGAAGGGGGTATTGACCGGCAGCGGGATGTTGAAGACTGTAATTGAGGGGAGAATGTTAGGCAAACGAGGAAAGGGGAGGAACAGGATAGGGATGTTGGACGGGATCAAGGGAGGAAGAAAATACTCACAGATGAAGAGGGGCCTGATGTAGAGTAGGATGTTGTGTTTTGCTAGGGGCCACAAATTATTTAATTAGTAATTATGTCCATCCAAAAACCTACCTTAACCGGTAGATTACCTAATAATAATATATACAACATCTGTCCGACTGATTTGAGGAAGGAGAAGAGATAAGTCTGGTGGGGCATTGTCTAAAAAATTCGCATCCTCACTGACATGGTCGAGAAGTTATTGGCAGATCCGCATGCGAGTTTTCTTTTTTCGTCCGAGAGCACTCCCGGCGCCGACTTCGAACACACATTTCTCATGCCCATATTTTCGGTCACAAGTCGATGCACATCACTTAAAGGGACGCCAAGTTCACCAGAAACAATGCAAATACTTAATCTCCTATCCCTGTCCAGCAAACCTTCACTCTTGCAAAATTTTCGTCCCTTTTTGAGGTCGAAGGTCATACTGAACGTTCGGCGTCTTCAATATCTTCTCTACCCTCACGAAACAGCTTATGCCACTCAAAAACACCGATCTACTACTATGGCGTTATCACCATAAGCTCCCTTGAGCATATCATGAGTCTTAGTCCCGGTTTTGCCCTGTTTCACGCAAAATATGATGGCGTAGCGCTGATGCAATAACCGGTTCGTGATAGAGCGGAACGAGGTAACATCATCGAGGTTTCGCAAATGAACAATTAGCACTCAGCAAAGGCTGGGAGCTAACTACCACCGGCCTCCAGCCTTTCCCTAGACGCCCCTGCCTCGAACCTAGCCATAGAAACCGCTGCACAAAAAAAATGTCATACTACTTTTGGGACAGTTGCTATATTGTTGATTTTAAATTTGAGTTGGTCAGACACGATTTTAATGTCTCGAAATTCAGATTTGCTTCACAGGTTGAGGGGCTTATTTCTTATCTTTATTGAATACACACATTATTCATTAATTGGCTACAGCTGAACTAACTCCCATTATGCCAATTTTGGATAAAACTATCTCCGTCATAAGTGGATTAAACCCTTGTGCTCCTAAAATGCGTACGAGTTATGTGTTCATACGTGGGAGAGCATAAAAAATAAAAAAATGAATCATTTTAAGAAAGGAGATATAAGATGTACTGCCTCTAAAAATTCTACATTAAATGTTTATACTACTAGTTTAAAAATTCAAAGAGATATTTTGTTTATTTTTGAAGCCAATTTGCAGATGCAGATTTGTCATCCATGGGAAAAAATGTGTATTTATGTAATATAATTCATGCAAATCACAAAATTTTCAAAGATACAATAAAGCTATGAGGGGCAGTCGAATGTAAACCCACCAAATAACACCCACTGCAACGTGACCTTGCAGTGATATGCGCCCTTCTCTGGTTCTCCAATGCAACTCGTGAATAATCGTCAGGGATATGCAGTGTTCACCATAAACAGCAGAAATGCGACGATGGATTTCGCGTACTCCAGTACCCTCAGCCATAAAAAACGAACCACACCACTCTGCTCTTCTTTGCTTGCCTCCATTTCCAAAGCTGGACGAGCATACTAGACCAGTCCGGGCACCAACAAAGACATAATCCAAGAACTGAAGGCACCTATGAGCTGTCACTATGATTCTCTCCTGCCACAGCAATGGTAGCATCGATATGTAACAACAATGTTGCCACCTTTCGCGCGGACTGTATTTTATCGCGTGTGTTCGGCTTTCCTTTGAATGCTCCTCATACAAATGTACATACTCGTAAAAACTATTTGACACGTATATTTGAAGAGTGAGCCTATTTGGTTTTACATAATTCAGTTTACAGGTAATCATTTTGTTTGGAAACAATGTTCTACACTGCTACGCCTGCACTAATATTTAGGAAATAGTGATATTCCGTCCACTGCTTATTCAACATTTCTATTAAAATCATACTGAGGAATATTTATAGGCAGAATTTAAAAAAATGTAAATTGTTTTTAGAAAAAACTTTGTCATTCCAATTACATTGTAATTTGCAAATTTGAATATGTCTTATTTAAAATTTGTGCAAATTCAATTAAAATTTCAGAGGCGTTACATGTCACCAACATGTTGTCGCCTTTTTAAACGGTACGGTGAAATATATTGATTGGAGTATGACTGTATTTATCCATAACCAAGTCCGTTTCATTACACTATATGGTCGGCCTCTACAAATTGGATTCAATTATGCAGACTGTATAAATAATAAATACTAATAGAAGCATTGAAGTTATAAAAAATTATACACTTTATTAAATTGTGTGGTGGTTAGTCAACAGGTTAGCCCGATAAAACTTCCTACTTCAGAGCACATTGAATAAGCTCCACACCACTGTTTTCGAAGGCATTTTCACAGTTAGCAATCCTCTTTCACACACCAATCATAGGGAAAAAATTGCTTGCATGCAAAATTGGCTTGGAATCGGTGAAACGTTTCCAATTTCTTAAAAATAAATAAAAATATTTACATTTCATAATAATGAAAGTATAAAACTATCGGCGAATTCTTTTATGCTGTTACTGGCCATTGATCTTTTGCGCTCGAGATTACGTTCTTCAGAAGATAAAGTTTCTCAAAGCTCATTAGTTCCCAGGGTTTCTTCTTCTAAAAGGCTCTTTTTCCCTCATTTATGAACCACATAGGAAACATATCTCGACACCTTTTTACAGACTCTCTAATTTAGGTTATGGAACGCAATATTTTACTGCACATAGTTCCACTGCAGGGTAGAAAAGTCTCAGCTTACGAGCTGTACATAGAATGTACCAAGACGCAGGGTTTCTGAAGTTACCAAAAAGGAAAGATGCAGTAATGCATGTAAAAGAACAAGGGAAAGAGAATGTTTATCAAAGTACGTTTTTCCTAGGAAGTAATGCAATTATTTCTGGTTCATTGTGAGGAGGCCTATATATGATGGTAGACAGCGGAGAGCGGTACAAGCAATATGCTACAAGTATGCTGCGGAATGATCACAGAGGTTGAGGTGAGTCATTTACTTTAGGGCTTGTGAGTTACTAAACACGAGAATTTTAGCTACAAGAGTGAAAGGGAATCGAATGCATAGATTTATTTGTTTTTTTTTGTTATCATCAATTATAATATAGTATAGCCATCTATATCAAATATCCGTCAATGTCCTCACTCTTTATGTATTTTCATATCTTAAATCCAGATAGAGGCATTCGCCGAGGACCTGTCTGACTGAAAAACGTGAATTCCTTTTCCTGCGGCCGAATTCTCTTTTGATTTCAGTACCCCGAGCAACAAGTCCTATTCTTGTAAACGGCACTGCAATCAGGGTAATGTTTGCGGAAAATTCCACTCCGATCATGTAAATAATTTTCTTTTGATAGAGTAATGTGAAATTTGACACCTTGTAAATGATTTAAAACTGCCACAGCGAAGCGTTATTAGCTGCAATGAAGTATTTTATTTCAGAAAGATACTTAATCTAACAGTCTTTTAATATATTCCTTAGAAATGCACTTCCGCAAATTATTGGCTTCTGGCATCGCGTCATGGTTGAACTCACCCCTTAAGCTTAAGAGGTGAGCCAAAAGCTACAGCTACTTGGCAACCGATTATAATGGTAGAATGTTTGCATCAATTTCTAATATCAGCGTCCAAGAATCAAAAATACATGCAATAAGAGGAATTTTTGAAACAAACATGAGTAACAATATGGTGCTAAGTCGATAAATCCGAATCGACTGAATCATATCACGCGAAAATATATTTCCGGTAGAAGAACGGAGGAGATGCGACGAGGACGAGTTGGACAGATATTCAAGTGGGATAAGGAGGATTAAAGGGAAAAGAAGAGAGCAGTAGTAATAGGGAGTCGGACATAAGAGGGAGGGAGAGGGCGTGTGTAAGCGTGGGTGTGACGACGAGATTCCTCCTAAAAGGAATGCGAGCTAGGGACGGACGTAAATGGTGGAGAGTCGTAAGGTGGGAAAAGGGCGAGGAGGGGCGGGAACATTCTCGACGGGTTGAGAAGGAAACTGGGATGGGGAACACGAGGGGTGAGATAGCGAGGGATTGAGGAACGGCAGGGGCAGATGGGAGGATAGCGTGGCCCTGATTTTCAGCCAGCATCTGCCGATGGCTCCAGCGCGTGCGAGAACTGCCGACTCTGCGGCATAAATCAGGCATCCTTTGCGAGAATGGCAGTCCTTCTTGCCCGCCCTACCTCTCGCTTGCACCATTCTTTCACTATTCCCCTACCTATCACCCTCTACTTCGCTTTTATCTCTCTCTCCCGTCTCCGTATCTTTCTCCCATCTCTTCTCTTCTGCAGGTGTTCCCTTCACCTTCCCCTACCCGTAAGCAAACACCGTTTTCCTTTGCTCTGAAAGGATAACTTCCTTTCATAGATCTTATGTTTCTGTAAATTTGGTTTTGACGTCAATATTGGAACATCATTTAAAAGTTTGAAATGTGTGGCAACTTCTGAGGTGCATGAGAAATAGTTTCATGGGTTGAAACAAATGGTGACCTCATGGATTTCCATTTACTGAATATGATAATGAATAGGTTGGTAATATACTTTTCGGCAGCTCTTAATATTTTTGATTAATCAATCAAATAGTTGTTTTCTCATAAGAGGACATTTATGACTGAATGAAACCAAAATTATGAATGAATATCTCTTTTATTCTCAGGTCTTCTATTCTCAGGCACAAATAGCCAATCTTCAACAAGACATCATTTTTTTATACTCATATTGAATCATATGAAACGCCTTGTACTAGGGAGTGTCATTGGTAAGTAATTGTTAATAAGAATAAACCGAGCTGTCAGGAAAATATTTACTGTACATATTACTTGATGCTTATGTGCAAGGCATTTTAGATTACAGCTATTAAAGATGATTAGTTTTGTAAGAGAAACTCGTACATTGAAGTGACTCGTAGTATGGAGAAGGCAAAGAAGGGCTCGCAGTGTGATTACGTTACTTCATTTGAAAGGTTATAGAGCCAGGAAAATTCAAGATAAAATGATAGTCGTTTATGGAAAACATAGTTTGTTATATGGCACAGCTGAGAGGTGAAAAAGGAATTTTCAAACTGGTCATATGTCCCTCACAAACGATGCTTTCACAGTGAATAAAAAAGGACTTCATCCTACTAGACAAAAAAGCACCCATCCAAATGATCATGAATGAGACTGTTCTTAGTTATGTTAGTGCGTGGAAAATCATTTATGAAGAACTGCACAGGTCAAAGGATTTAGCAAGCTGGGTCCCTCTGCCACTGCCTTCTTTTCAGAAACAAACGGCGCAACCTGCAAGGACGACCACGGCACGACTGGTCATCAAAGCGATGAGGCATTGAAATTTCGTCTCACCTGCCTCATTCTCCCGATCTCATCACAAGCAACTTTTTCTTCTTTCTTCTTTTCTTCAATCCCGGGGTGGGATATTTGACGACACAGATGACTTTATTCAAGAGGTGGAACAATGGGTCTCGTTGCAACCTGCTCAGTTGTACAATAACGGCCTAAAAAAGATCAAAAACCGCTGGAGTATTGTGTAACTCTTTTGTAACTATGTGGAAAAGTCTTAAGAATTATTACTAAAAATTAAGTTTCTATCTCATTTATTTTTGTAACAATGAAACATTTTTGATATACCCTCGTATACATACACGAATCTACCCTTTCAATGTTTTTCTCCTGTGCCCTATCCTCATTCACCTTATTCTCAACGGTGCCTTAATCCAAAAAAAATCAATTTCCCACTAAATTACATCAACAACACTTGATAATTCTTCTGAAGAGCAAAATTGAAATATGATATTGGTATTATTTATTATCACTCAACACTTAATTCATTCTGCAATCGATCTGGGTATGGTAGCATTTTTTTCAATTATTGTTCCACCACAGCCGTAGATGGAAAGACGTATTTTGCGTATCGAACTTTTCATATTGTTTCTTACAGGTCATTGGAATGGACAACCGATGGCTTGGTCAGGTAATAAATCAACGTCTTTACGATCTGGTTTTAATTTCCTCGAGATGCGAAACGAGCAAATTTCGAATTAAATTTGTATCAACGGATACATTGTTTAACGTGATACTTTGACTAATGTATAAATGATTGCTATTAGAAATATCACTGCATGTTCCAATATCTTCAGTCCTTATTCATTCATGTTCTGTTTCTCATTTTTAGCTAACTCTGTTTTCAATCTCAGACAATTAAGTAATTAGGCTAATTCAGAAAGTAGAAGAAAGCTAAGAAGAGAAAGAAATCCTTGACAAATATTCTTCGACTCTTGTCCCTGCTGTAAGAGTTCCAGCGTTAAATGTCCTTTTAAATTTTTGATTAAAAGTACCTTCTTTTTTATTTCATCAATATACTAGATTACGAAGTAATGCACACAGGAAAAGCTATACCAAATTAACATAGAGTTTTGTTTCAATACAATGTAAAAGTTTTATCAAGTACACTTTCCTTATACCCCAATTTCGTGAGTAATTACAAAAGTACGTATGAATAATCAAAATACATACATTTTTTATAACGCGTATTCAAAAAGTAAGACCTGTTTTCTTATACTTAAATATTGTCGGGTCAGAACTAAGTTTCATGCATGAAACGCCATCTATTAAATGTTTCTGAAATCATTGAAGGTAGTTTTGAACCAGTAATGGCTTGAAGAATACGGATAACAATATTCGCGCAAATTGTACTCCTATCAGTTGCGAGGTGCGTACTACTGTGATTCGATTATTGTGTGCCAAACGATCATTAGCTGTCAAATTCATCGGGAGTTTTGCATACTCTATGGGTCTGCAGTAATGAGTGGAGAAAAGTTGAGACAGTAGTGTCGAGACTTCAAATATGGGCACAAAAATGTCCATGATGAAGAGCGGAGTGACGGGCTCAGGATCCATAGCGATGAAATCATTCAAAAAGTGAACCAAAACTGCGATCTGGTTTACGATTGATGCTCTGGCATATATATTGCCTCTTGTTGGACGTTCCACAATTACACGATCGTTACGAAAAATTTAGGATATCACAAATTATGTGCAAGGAGGTTAACGAGAAGGCTTTACGGACCCAAACAAAGTACAAAAAATGTTGAATGGACGAGAGTTTTTGGACCGTTATCGAAACGGCTTGGTGGACAACGGTTTGAAAACGACGAGGAGATCAAGACTGCCATTGTTCATTGGTTAAAATCCAAGCGGAAGAAATAAAGAAGTTGGTGCGGCTTCACGAAAAGTGCTTAAAAGTGATCGGAAATTATGTAAAAAAGTGTAAAACGTTTGTGAAACCCTTTCCAACAAAAATATATTTCATGACCAAATGGGCCCAGCTCAAAAAAATAACCTTCATATTAATGTTTCAATATCTTTTCCGCATATTAAATGAATTAGGTACAAAAGGTAAATGATGAATGCGATGATAAGAGGTAAAAAATTCACGCTGACTAGAATTTGGTATATATTCGGCGCATACCTTAAATATGCCTATATTGGTTATTATAGAAAAATGTTATTAAACAGAGCTGTTTCAGAAATTATAGTTCTCTGATCATTACGAAGTTCATTATGCATAAGTTCACTGGATGCATGGTATGTTTTTATCAGTGGAAGGAATGTGAAAATCCACCTTTTCAGTTCAAATATAGTTTTACTGTTTACTAGCTGCTTTGATTTTTTGCGTCTTTATATTTAATTAAATAAAGTTATGTGCAAATAACATTTTAAATACTGACGATAGTAGAAAGATTTCTGAAGGTATGTATTTTTTATACTTTACGTGAATTTTAATTAAAATTTATTTCAACCAATCACTTCCGTTGTTTTGGTAACTGAGGATAAGCTATAATTTCTAAAAACAAAATTGACCCTTAGCGTATACACCGCCAAAAAAAAAACAAATTAAATTTTTGAAAAAATCCTTATCTTGTTATAAGATGAAACAACTCATGAACTAGAATTGCAGCTGTACTCATCCGTGAAAGGGTAAATATAACCAACCATGTACAAGGTGGGATCAAAAAAAGATAGGACTGATTTTATAATTTGTTAATTTCGACGAACATAGCTTAACCGAACTTGTCGCCCTCAAAGTACATGCCCTGGCTGACGACACACCTGTGCCAACGTTTCTTCCAGCTCTCGAAGCCTGCCTGGTAAGCCGCCTAAGGGATCTTCTTCAGGCCCGCCGTACAATTAGTTTTATTGTCCGCAATAGAGTGGAATCGGCGTCCTTTCGAGGTTGATTTTAACTTTGGAAACGAAAAGAAGGTTTTAAGAAACTCGGGGTCGGCATTAGCTCGATCCAGGAGTCCCTGACAAATGTCCACACCTTTTTGTCCCTGTTCATCAGCCAGCACCCGCGAAACGAATTTTGATGCAATGCGCGTCATGCCCAAAATATCGGTCAAAATTGTCTGACAGGATCCAAAACTATTGTTCACTTTCTCAGCTATCTCCCTTAAAGTTAAACGGCGGTTTGCCGGCACCAATTTGACATGGTTTGGGTCTGTCGAAATGGAAGGCCGCCCCGTTCGTGAATCTTCATCTGTTGAGGTTCTGCCGATTTCAGACGATTGTACCACTCAAAACACTGGCTTCGACTCATAGCTTCATTAGCAAGGGTTTGCTGAATTATTCCAAATGTCTCCGTAGCACTTTTTTCAAGTTTGAAATGAAATTTCACGCACACACGCTGTTCCTCTAGCTCATTGCCGTTGAACGCGGCGACGAACAGGTTAAGATACGGACCGTTGATGCTGCCTAACTACTCGACGTAAACAAACGCAACACCTCTCGTTTTAGTCATTAGATGTGTCGCTAGATGGCGCCCTGAGTCTCGTTTCGATCCGTTGAACGATTGCGTAGAATAAAATCAATCCGGTGTTTTTAAATCACACCTTGTATAACCATTTATGTACCCAAGCATTTCCACGCCCAAGTCATGGTATAGTGGCTGATTTTAACTTCTGAGTTGCATAACATGGCGGATTACGTAACCTAGTGGAACTTATCCATACTAAAAACAAAGACTCGTACTTTTCCACAGATTTTATTATACGGTACAGCGCGTTTCACCGACTCGCGGCATCATCAGGTACAAATTTGCAAAACAGACAGAGCAAGCATATACTATATACCCTCAGGACAGAGTGGGGCCGGGGAGGTTTGGAAGGATTTGAGAGGGGTGAGGGCTCGCAGGTGCGTTGATGGATTGTTTTGACCATTTCCAGGCTAGTTTTTCTGAGAGGAGTGGGGAGGGGTATGGAAACAATTGCTCATTACAAAGTGTCATGTTGGGATTTACCAAGTGCCTTCTAATCTCTAATTGCTCGAGAGCGTCCATTTTTAATCCTTTTGGGAGTGTGTGTAATATCTCTGGGACAAAGTCACTGCTGTGGTCGAATTCTAGTAAATGCTTGGCGAAGAGAGAGTTGTTATTCTGATTTTTGTGACACCTTGCGTGTTCCTTGACTCGTAACTTGATATTCCTGCCGGTCTGACCGACATAAACGCTGTTGCAATCCTCGCATTTCAGTTTATAAATGCCTGATTTGAGTAAGCTATCCTGGGTGTCTTTTCCATTGGCTAGAAGTTTGGAGAGGGTTATGGGTGGGTAGAAGGCTGCTTTGAGTGAGGTGGGTAGGCAGTTGGAAATCCTATATGAAAGATCTCCCAGAAATGGGATCGAGCACCACTTAAACTCTTTAGATACTGCGGGCTGTGATACGAAAATGCTTTTTATGGCCATTACTTTTTGTTTTTTCCGTAGTAATGTGTCAACTAGTTTGGGGTTGAAACCATTGTTGGTAGCTATATTAGTGATATTCACGAGTTCAATTTTGAAGTTTTTGGGGGAAAGGGGGATGTGTAGGAGGCGGTAGATCATGGAGTGGAGGGCTGCGTGTTTGTGAGAAAAGTGACGAGACGAAGCCTGAAACAATAGAATACTAGTGGAACTTGTTCATAATGCGAAAAGAAATAGTTTGCTAACCCTCAATATATTTTTTTATGAATTTGCCAGATGATGATACCCTGTCTCGAAATCGGTCAAACATAAATTTTATTGTGTGGAACAGCAAAGTTTTTTTTCTCATTTTTCAACTCCTGGGCTAGTAGCCTGCCCGGTAGCTGACGGCTTCCCCCAAAATGAAGCCGTTTCTCTGCGCCCGAAAAGATCCAAGGTCAACACCTCAAAATATCGACCTCGAAACTGCACTTGGATGGCTCAAACGTTTGCCATTACTCTCCTGCTCCCTTCAACCCACCGCTCCCTACACAATTCCCTCCTCCGCCTAGCATCCCCTTCCCTCAAAATCCCCCGCGTTCCTCTGTCCTATGGATGAAGGGTAGCGGGCTCAGCCCCTAAATGCCTCTTCGCCTTCGGTCTGCTGCTGCGGTGGAAGGGGGACTATTATTTTCCCAGGAAGTCTCGAAACGGATCCCAGTCGAGAAAAAAAAGAAACGCACCGGTCGGGTTGCCGTGGAGGTGGCGGGCGCGTGTCTGCAGGTGACTAATAGCCCCCGACGTGTGTTTTTGGCTGGTGACAGAGGGGGAAGGGAGGAAGGGTAGGCATTCGGTAGGCTGCGCAAAGTTGATGGCTGGGGTTGGATAAGTGGTGAATTAAAGAGGGGGCTCTACGTTTTATTTAATACGCACTTTCGGTCGCACAGAGTGCTCTTTTTTCTGCCAATGTTCTGGACATGTAGGAATAAATATTTCCTCTGTCAGTGGTCGTCGATACGTAATCCGCCAGCTACATGCCAGGAGGGGAAGAATTAAATAATTTTTAATTAATTTTTCTCACACTTATAAAATTCTCTGTTAGCTCTGAATGCATAATATACATAAACCATATTTTCGAAGCTACGCTGATCCTTTGCAAAAAAACCATGGGGGTGAAGTAATGCATTCATTCTGTGTTCAATTAAAGGTTTATGTAATCTACTGAATATTTCTGTTAGCCAGTCAGTTCCATAGGATCTCAAAATTGGTAATTTATTTTGTCATTGAGTATCCCATTGTCCAAGTACACGAGATGTCACATCACACTCTAGGCAAAGACGAAAAAGAACTACTCGTTAATTAAGCTAGAAAATTCGTTCCCTAACCATTGGATACATACGACATATTTTTTCATATTTATTTATTCTTCTTTGTATTAACTTGTCAGTTAATTTTTCATATAGGTTCGCACTTTAAGTTTGGCCGCAAAGTTCAATATACCTGTCATATTTTCAATCCTCAGTTAAATCGTCGGAGCTAAAAACGTTTGAACAGATGAACTTGTTATTCACTTTTGTTGGCACAATTCTGACGCACTATTTCTTATTTCATCATTTTTTAAAGATTCAAGGTCTACTTTACTGATTTAGTAGAAATAATAATTTGCTTTATTTTTGGAACGGAACGTACATTGTTAGCATTGGAGGCTGTCAGATATAATATTGAAGCGGTATTTATAGGTCTAAAATTACATTTCTGAGCAGACACATACGTACATAGATGAAACTCATTGAAGGAGCAGATCAGGAGATCAGTCGAGGTTATATCAGGTTTATATATATATATATATATATATATATATATATATATATATATATATATATATATATATATATATGTATATATGTATATATATATATATATATATGTATATATACATCAGGTAGCTCGTTTTCATTCCTTTTTCTAAAACAACACACATCACTGCGCAATGACTTTCTCCCCACATCACGCCGCATATTTCCTTCGCATCGCAGGCCTCGTCTCTTCCACCCTTTGCCTTTCCCTTCATTTTCCGTGTCAACTTTAGTGGCCCCGGTCCTCTACCACAATCCTTCAACCGCAAGAAACCTATGTATGAGTCCGCACTCAAACGGCCAAGTCTATCCTGCCCCTACCCTCCCCGACAGGCGGCCTCTGGCCTTTTTACGACCCTCAACGCCCTCTGCCCTCAGCTACGCGAAGCAAGAAACTCATTAACCTTCATGCATACAAATTGTGGCGAAACAGTCCCCTACTCTTTGCCTTTGTCCCTTCCCCTCCTTAAAAGGCTAACTACACGTATATATCCCCAACCTTCTCGCCACAGTTTCTCTCATACCCCCTCCCTAATGCCATTCTCATGAAAATAAAATAGCTAGCTCCCTGATCATGAACTTAACTTCCGAGTTCGGACTCCTTTAAGACTTTTATCTTATTTCTCCCTTCCTCCTCCCTCAAGGCCACCCACCCTTAAGTTTTATCCTATCTTTTCTGTTGGTCCTTTTTTTCCGCTTTCATTTCTCAAACACTCCTCTACCACTCCCTTCTCTGCTTTATCTTCATTCCCTTCCTCGATTTGTATAAGTCAGCATTAAAGAAATAACTACCTCGCACACGAGCGCTTATTGTGGTGCGGAGATGGAAGAGATTTGGAGCTAAGGGGGAGGGGGACTGAATGCGAGGAGCATGGGATATGAGCAAGGCGCTGGGGGTGTTTGGTGGGAACGTTGGCTTCGCGATCGTGCTAGGTTAAACGGAATCAAGAAGAAGGATCTCCTTGGGAGTTTTACGCAAAGTACGCCGTAAAGTTGTCCAGGAGAGATTAGTTAATCGCCGATGGGAGATGATTTAGTCAAATATGCAGGAATCTTTGTACGTTCAGCCTAGTGCAGTCTGACTTTCCGCGAACGAATTAGAATGTTAAAAGCCAAAACAAAGGGCGTCCAAAACATGATAATGGGAATAATATGTGTACCACAAGAGAAGAATATAATACCGTAAAATTGAATTGATTAAATTCTGAATTTATTACGATAAAAGACACGCCGTCAGGAAAATTCTAAAATCTAAAGTTAATTGAAAGTGGTATTTGTCCATTTTCATTTCGTAAATTTATTTTGGTGATATTTGTCAAAGCGTATGCACTTGATGGTAAGAACATTATAATAATATGACAATTTCAATTTTCTAAGTCTCTTCTACTAAGAATCCTGTAAAGGTGAGTAACGAATAACATCAACCATCTCAAGTAAAAATCCATCCAAAGCTCATGGATTTTCATCGTAATTTTTTCAAATGTACTTCTTTATCAGGGAAACCCAATGGCGAAAAAAAATTTGGAATATTATGATCTTTGAGCTATAATAACTAATCATAATGTGAAAACGAGGTAATATTATAATAATCCTCCATAATTTGTTCTTCAAAGTTTATTTTTAATGTTTAATTATTCATGAAATGAATGCAGTTTGAATTAGATGTAGGTTAAGATAAGTCTTTTCCCCGCAGTCAATCTTTGAATCTAAATCAATTTTTCCTTCGTCTGCCAGTGAATTCCAAATTAGCACCACTACTTGGTGTTTCCTTCCAAGAATTTTCCAAATAATTATCCCTGTAAATTATTTCAAAGTCAACTTCCCTTTCTTATTGAATACTTAACCATTTGTTTTAACTTATGACGATTACGACTAGATTGGTTGGATCTTTTTACATCTAATTTAAAAATTTAAGCACTCCCCTGCTCTATATGGAAATATGCTCTCTAAGTCTCTCTATCGTTTCCATTTAGCTTTATAAGTGTCCGTCCTACTTCACGCAAGCTTTATATTACCTTAAATGATGAATTGAAATGAATATTAATTTTTTAATATTAGAAAATCTTTTGTCTAATTTATTAAAACTTTCAGGGTTAATTTGAAAATTATGAGGGTAAAAAGAAACTTAACATATCCACCCTAAATATTTAATATTTATCACGATCATGGTTTTGATGTTGCGCATCATCATCAGGTGATGATGCACTGCATCGAAACCATGGTCATGAAATATCAAATCTTTATTGTGGAAATGTTTCTTTTTAACCTCACATTGAAGGAATTCCACAAAGATAACCTGAAACTGTTATGTTTAATTTGAAAAAAACTTATATGAGATATAATCTTAATGCATGGATATTCATAGTTAAAAAAATTATTTATATAAGTAACTCTACAAAAACTAAACGGAGTGTCATATATTATTTTAAAAACTGTATACATATTAAAGAATAAAGGGTGGTGGGCTTAAAAATAGAGAAAGGCCTAATTTTATACCATGTGAATATTTGTTTTTTGGCGTTCTTCGACGAATTACGATGAGATCAATGAAAACTAGAATTGAATTTTTTTCACGGCAGATTGCATCACCAAATTCGTCAAGTAATTGATTTGCCTTTCTCCGAACAATATATTCGCGGATTCGTTTCATCCGATCCAACACATTTGTTTCGTTTGGGGAGTTATTTCTAATGGCTTTCGGTCTCGGAACCGTTCCAGCTTCTCATTAACTTTAACACTTCTCCAATTTCCATTTGGTGCCTTATTTAATTGCACCCTAAACCTTTTCCGTGATGTGGGAACATTTATATCTGTTTTCCACAAGAATATTTAGTTTCAATACTCTAAATTATTGTTTGAATACTTATAACGTATGACAAATCAATCATGCTCGTTATTTCCATTTCAATTTATTATTCCATTAAAATATTCTCGGGAGACAATACTATAGGTTAGAAAGATAATATTTATAACGTTAGTTTACCTGCAATTACTCTTCCCACCAATTTGAAATTCCTGTCAGCTAATCACATTGTATATTTTATTATAATTTACTATTGACTAACCTCATGACTTTCAATGCCTTATCCATTGCACAAAGATTAACTAGCACCATTACATCCAACACTTTCAAAATTTTCAAAGCCAAATCTTAAAAATTCAAGACTTTTATTTCAAATTGATCCATTACATAACAAAGGTCAATTATAACCTAACATTAAAAACAGATATTCAAGTTTCCGCTTCGCATCTTCAGGCAAAGTAATTATTTTCCAAGGGAATATATCTGCATGCTAACCCTTTTACTAACATTTCGCACAAAGCGTCCTGTGGTTTTAATGCCATTAATGAAGAATTTTCCAATGCTGTAGTCATCAAACTCTTTTCATCTCGAATTTCTCACCATTCAGGGTTAAAGGCAGTGTAGCCAGATGAAAAACAGGAGAGCGCAATCTCTTTTGTGCCCTGGGGTTGGCGATCACCTACTCGGATCCTCTTTCCACTCGGGAGTGGCGATCGCTTTTTATTAACCGTTCGTTATTCGGACCGTCCGAGTCTAAACAGCTGAAAAGGGTTTCGTTTTTTTGATGAGAGATGAGTGAAGAAGCCGGAGGGGCGGAAGGCTGAGAGGAGGTAGGAGGGATTGAGAGAGTTGATGTCCTGATGAAAGAGGTGAAGCGAGAGAGAGTGAAACGTTACGCGCGTTACGGGTGGACCCATGTGTGGGTTTATACGTGTGGTCTTTATGAGCAAAGGGTGTTGGGAAAAGGGAGAGAGAAAGATGAGACAATTTGGACGAAACACGATGATGGAGGTAACAGGTAACCATGGCCACCATGGTCGAGGGGAGAGTGAGAGTGGGCGGAGGGTGGGTGGGAGGGCGTTGGATTTTTGAGGTCGGGAAAAGCGTGCGTGCGGAGTAGTAGTGGGTGGGTGCGTCTGCGCTGTGAGAGAAGTTATAATTGATTAGGCCGTCTTTGGCTATCGAAATGTGCCATATTTCATTTCTATCACCGACTCTGATAGTTTTACTATTAGTCATACACATTCGCTCTCTGGTATATGTGGTATGAATATGGCCTAACGATACATAACGACGATACAATTCATCGGTATTTTATCGTATCATAAAGAAACGTGATCGACTCATATGTGGTAATAAAATGGCGATCTTCCGGGAATTTTTCGAAATGGGGGAATGTGCCATTTGGTTGTTTATTCGGAGGGTGGGTTGAAAAAAAAGCGCTAAAACTGCAGCGGATATTGATGGCGTCGCCATAATATCCACAAATAATGTGTTGATTATATTATATCTTCCATAATTTCGTCGCGCATAGACGATATTTATTAAGGCCTACAAATTCTCCTCATCGATCGACGTCTCCTATTGAAATGACGTCATATCGTCGACGTGAATTGCAGGACTCTAATGGGCATTTGAATTTTGCAGGTGGCTTTAAAGACGTGAGAGAGAATAGAGAATATAAAGAGGAATCTAATGTTCATATGTGAATTACAAAATTTCCTTTCAATATATTAATCTAAGTACCTAATGTTACCTAATTTTGTTTAATGTTTATTGAACCTAATTACACTGAAACCATTAAGAAATTTATTAATAAATTACATTACAAAATATTGCAACCATAAGCTTGTCGTTTTTGAAAGGAAAAGGCTTAATTGACTGAAAAAAATTAATTCGATAAACTGTGAAGCTTGTCCGAACACAATGAAAATTTTTGAGAGATTATATGTTCACAAAGTTTACCCAGCTGTATAAAATAACTAAGAAAGAGCAGTTTTTTTAAATTTTTCAATTCTCACGCTTGGAATTTGTAATCCTCAATCACTTTATCTAAAGAACTAAATGCCCATTTTAAGTATAAAGATATAAATTCCATTTATTACTAAACCACTGAAAATAAAATAAGGTAAAATTCTCCAATTAGTTAGTACAATATTAAAGTACAAAATGTTAAAATATCATGACGCTTCTTTACATTTCTTTGCCTTATATTTGCTGTTAGTTTTACAATCGCACGTTCTCAACATATTTTTGTATGATATTCCCAGATGCATATCCTTAGGGAAAAAACTTATAATCCGAACGACTTGCGAAGCTGCTCATTATGGATAGTCACCCTATCGTTTAATATCGAGGTTAAGATTATTTCATTTACGCTTCAAGTAAAATCTTATGCTCCATAATTTGTTGATAATCCCAGTGGTTAAAACCTCTATTTCAATAGCAAATTTAATAAATTCTGAGATATTTAATAATGGTCACGAATTGAAAGATTTGTTTTTAGACTATCTGCAATCCTTCACTAATGTTTTCAAATGCAGATTTCAAATGCCACTACCATATGCACTGAGCTAAACTAGATGAACCTAAAGTGGCTTCCTTCACTTTTTAATTATGATATATTTATGTTTTTGTGCTCCGCACATTTATGTAACTGGGATATATTTCTCATGCATAATATACAAAACGCGGTGTACTAATGTGGTGAATTAGAATACGTCTGATACCCCTCGCGGAAGAGGATGAAATTGGGGGTCAAGGGAGGATGTGCTGGGAGCGGCGATGCGGGAGTCCGAAGCGCGCCCGCACCCCGGCCGCCTAACGCGAGGGTGGGTGTTTGTGCTCGTTGATGGGCGATGTGTGTCCCGGCGGCGGGGAGGGGGGAGATGAGGGGTGGGATTGTGTGTGGAGTAGGCGGTTTTTGAAAGTGGCGGGATGGGATGAGGGGAAGAGACTAATTGGCCTTCCGGCATATCCCCGCCTCTCGCACCCGGACCTAATTACCCACTCCGCGAAGCGGGGAGAGAAAGGGGTAGTGAGGATGGTGGTACTGGAGGGGGGAGGAAGGAAGTCGAGGGGTTGGTTGGGGTCCCCGTCAGTAGTGAGGTCCGGGAGGGGGGTGTGAGGGGAGAGGTAAAGGACTTTGGTGAGGCGTGGGAGAGAGAGCGGCCGGGAGTAGCGTCAAGAGGAGGATCGGGGACGTTATAAATAAGGAGTGGGGTGGAATGGAGCGCGTTGGAGGTTAAGAAAAGAAAGGGAGTGGGAAGGAAACTCAGAGATATGGCGATAACAGAAAGAGGGTATAAAGGAGGAGTTAAAATGTAGCATTAGAGAGGGAGAGAGAGAGCGGAACCGGTTAATATCGCGAGCAAGGGGGTGGTGGTGCATGAAGGGATGTTAGGGATAATGTAAGTTGAGATCATGGTCTATGGAGGTTTCACTTCAACGAAGGGAAAGAAACAAGTATGTAGTAGAAAACGGACGGAAAAAAGTTCAGTGCCGGAAATATAAGCCGGAAGAGCAAAATTTGTACCCACATATAAGATGAAAGAGTTCTATCACTAAAAGGAGATTCAGGGAGTTAATTACGACGTTTATGTATGTTTAAAGTCTTTGTTACATTATGCAATGAAAAAATACAAGAAAATAGCATTAGAATGTTTTTTGTAAACTTTGGGTTACGCTATGCACAGAAGAATTAGAAGAGAAAGAGAACATGTTGATGTTAATATATCGTGCGTAAACTATACTAATAACGACATCTTTGATTTGTATTACATTTCATTCTCACATTGGACCCTATTCATTTCTTATTCTTAGAAAGCATATTCTCCAAGTTTGCACAGTGTTCCTTGTTAGAATTGTAAAGTTACAATATAAAATAAAATCAAATGAGATATCATCGTATTTTCTTTTATACGTCTTCTCCCTTACTCGTTAACTTAATTTTAGTACTTAAAAAAGTATGAATAATAAATATACCTTTACATATGTAAGTATTTACATATACTTTTATTATTACCCTATTGGCTTATCAGGGTGATTACTTCGTACATCTATAGTTAGCAGCAATTCCAACAGAAAATATACTCATAATAAATCTAATAACTTTGCGATGGTCATTGCAAATTAAGAATCCCTAAAAATATTTTTCCTCTCGCAAACGATAACCAGGTAAAATATAAATCCGCATTATTGCAATTTCTTTAGTAATTTTAACTTTGGATTCCGTCGCATACTCTTTACTTTATTTGCAGCATTTTATTTTCCTTACTCAATTGCTCTTTTCTAAATTTCATTACATATTTTATTAATTTGGCTGGATTAAACTTAAACGAAATATTTTTGTCACTTTAGGCTTTAGCTGAAGTTTACTGAAATAAAAGAAATTTGAACTTTATTTACTCCAATGCTGTTGCCAGTAAAAGTCATTCAATTTGAGTTTGAGTGCGACATTTTTTAAATCATTTAAAAGGCTATGTTCTAAATGGCCTCAGAAAATGATAAGAAATACGAATCAAATAGACATTTTAAAATAAGCAACTTGAAATCTTTTGCTAATTATGTCACGTTATAATATATTTGGATAATTTTGAGCGAAGCCATGTGTTGTCACTATCTCTCTGAACCACAGTGATATATTTCAACATCCACAATAGCATCCTCCTACAACAGCCTTCCATCTTTCAAAGTTACACCGACGGTATCCACGTAGTCGCTAAGGTCCTCCTGACCTTATATTTTAATACTTTGGAATCTAAAAAGCATTGCTTTTTGGCATAAATACCACTTCTACATTTTGACCTAATATTGTAATTGTATCATAGCCACGAAATATAAAATAAAATAAATAATAATAAATACCTGGATTTGATTTAAAGCGTTAGCTTCAGAATTAATATGACGAGATTGAGCTCCCTTTTTTTGCCCGGTCAATCCGGTTCGAAAGTATTTTAACCAGATTCTCAAGGTCAGAAAAATGTTTCCAAATCTGTCATTTTGGACGGACTAATGCAAAATAAAATACAAGAGAGCTTTTCACCTAGTCATCGTAATATATACTCCAGTTTCTTATGGAATCAAGGAAAAGTAGAACTACGTAGATATAAGGCATTGAATTAATTAAATTAGTAAAAGTAAGTTTGGTAAAAAGTAATAATTTATTAAAAATAATAGGTAGTGGATAGTTTGGAAAAAATATGCTCTATAAAGTCATACATTTCTTTCTCAAAGAGAGACTTTTTGTAATTTATATTCCTCGAAAAGTGGCTAGAGATTTTTAATTTATAATAGAAATCACCGGTATGCGTTTAGGGTAAAAAAAGTTAATTAATTCCTTTTATCTCCATTAATAATATTATTTCCCCATTATAATTATTATTTTAATGAAACACAATGAATAATTTTCTTTATTATTCAATTAAAAAGCACATGTAAGGAGAAAAAATGGTTAATTCAGATTTAATGCATGCCTAGATTTGTTATAAATGCAAAAATTGCCCCAGGATAATTAACTTTGAGGATTAAAATACGTAGAAAAATACATGCCACAAAAATAACTCGTTTTAACTTTCGGATATTCATTTATAATATATCTATAATTGCGAAAAACGGGAATAGCATGTTCTAATCTTTTCATTCAAACCTATTCTAAATAAAACCTTAGGTGGCAATTAAACACCACTTGGCATATTTGTATGTCCTTAAAGCTAATAATTTTTTAGGAGAATAATGTACCTAAATTTAGGGTTTCCTCCTAATTTAATAAATCCTATATCATATAAAGAAGACAATTGTTACAATATCTGAGAATTCTACGAGAATAATAGGGCTTCTCATCACATAACTAGCCCTGAATATGCAATCATAGCTGCAAACCCATAGTTCCATATTATTGCAAAATTTTATTTGAGATACTTGAAACAAATCAACAATGATAACCATTCCATAAATTAAATGGATCTAACTTCTAGTACTACATAGTATGCAGTATATTATCCTTCTGTAGTAATACATTGCCATTTTATATTTTCACACTTGTTTAACTAATCCTCGTAATTTAGATAATTATATAGTTATCATCGTATTCCTGGTTGGAAACATTGTACAATGCTTTATTTTATGTAATAAAAATATTTCCCTGACAAGTAGGTCCTCATCGATACAAATTATTCTAGTAATTATTTCCGGGGTACTTTTTCTAAAGGTTGTTAACTCACTTCCCATATGTCAACGCTATTCCAGTTTTTATTCCAACTCAATCAGGATAAGTGCTGTCTTAAGGTAATTTTTCCCTTCCAATGTTGCCATGCTCGTCAACATATCGCATGCACCTGATTTCATCTCAAGGAATCTACACAGCTGCAATGTCTCCTATAATCACATTTATTAATTATGCATCCATACTTTTACTTTAAAGAGAGAGGTTTACTTGAGCCCTATTTAACTTCTACCTAACCCATAATAATCGTTCGGTGCTGACTTGTCATCCAGGTTATTGAATTCGTCCGGCATTTATTGTTTATTATGACACGAACAAATATCACTGGGTTCCTACAGATAATATAAATTGTTTTTCTTTCAAATAATCTTCGTTTATAACACATCTTCTTCAATTCTTCTTTATGCTGAATCAGTATTAGGAACTATTTACTATTTTTTTCGTATACTATATGTTGGGCAGCAAATTATCCTCAGCTGACATATTCTCCAAATATTTCAAGCAATTTACTGCATTTTACTTTCACATAATTTCCTTCTCAATCAACAAACTAGTGGCCGAGGTTATCTCCAAATGCATTCTAATAGATTCCGAATAGATATTGCAATATCAGTATCTGAACTTTTAAGTTCAGTAATGCAATCAATTTTTCATATTCGTTTTAAAAATAGTGTTTTTTTCAATATTTTATCTTCTTTGTGGGTTTGAAACGGAAAATTAAACGCAAAATGTTGAGTTGCGCATAGATTAGCATTTGACCTTTGTCTTTTTCGTTCTGTTTTCTTGATTGACTTTTCATGTTTTTATTCTTAGTTTTCTACCTTTGCGCGTCAATCATTGAATGTTTCTTTTTTCTTTTTCGATCTTATTTTCAACTTCCGTCTGAAAATCCTATTGGGACTAATGTTTGAGAAATGTTAAACATATTTACCCTTGAGTTCATCTATACGCTCTCCTCGGGAGAATAAACTATTTCCCGATAGAAGTGATTTTTTCCAATTTTTACTATCAATTACCATTCAAAACAAAATTTATTCTTTAGTAAGTGTAAATTACGTAAACATTTGCCGTAAATTAAATAGTGAAGTGCAAAATAAATCAATATTTCATTGAAATATTTGGACTTTTTTTTAAAAGAAGGTTTAATATTTTTTCCAATATCAGCAAAATCCTTTGGGTTCTAAGAAACTACAATAGTTCTTCTTTCATATTAATATCCTCATTTGCTACAATGATGTATAAAACCAAATATAATTTAACACAATATTAAAATGAATATGCTGGGGACAGTGATAGGTGAATGAAAAAGAAGGTGTATTGAGAACCGATCGGGGACCTGTGAAAGCAGAGAATTATGGTCACCATATACCTACAAAAGGAGTAAACTGAACTAAATACAGAGTTTTCATAATTACATGAACAATTTCGGGGGAAAATATCCTAGCTGCACTGTGTGGCACTAAAAGATCGTAATACTGTTAAAATTATCTTGTTGTTATTTTTACCTAATATAATTAGCTTGAATGTTCTTCAATAGGGAATTTAAAAGCCAATAAATTTGAAGCGATGGCCTAATTTAAAATTGGGATTGAATTACTTACAGTAACAATTAAGTATGGCTTTAAAGTATAGTTTTTTATTGCAAGAAGAGTTTTATCAAGATAAACATGTTGATCAAAGCATGTTAAAAGGGTTTGTACAGTCAGTTTTGTCAAAAAAGGCACTTGATTACCCTAAAACGCCAAATGGTTCCCGACAATGAGAGACATTATCATTAGAAATTAAACTACTGAAATAGCGAATAATGAAAGTTTTTATTTCAACAGTAGGACATCAAAACAGAGAGATTATACGAAGCTAACTCGAGCGATAGAAATGCACAAATTATTCTGCATCCAACTTGTTAAAAATATACTTTGATATATTACGCGGCTAAAGAGTTCAATACGGAAATAATGCATACCAAACTGATCAATTACGGGCATTACTTAAATTGCAATTTTTCTTAATATGACTTGAATAGATTGCAAGGCATGTTTACATTCCACATTAAAACACTAAACGATGACTCTCCCTATGTACTCCTAAAAATTATTTCAACGCATTCTAGACCAGAGCAAGCTCCCTGAAATTATGAGTATTCTCAAATGTAGGGTTCCTGGTTAATGAATGTAGTCCTATTAAAAATATAGCCCATAATAATCGTATTTATTTAAATAAGTTCAAATTATTGGAAACGGCGGGTGCTTAACCTAGATTTTTTTTTCGTTTCGAAGCAGGTTCTTATGCCTCATGTGGGCACTGGCAAGTATGGCCTAATGTACAACGCATCGTACGATAGCAGAAAATGTGTAAGCGAAGCAGAAAGGGCAGGCTAGGCCATCTGCTTCGGCATCGGACATTTCCGTATCCTGCTTATGGATCTCGTTATGCGTACCCAAGGAGGCGCTATCTCGCGCTAACATTAATCATCCGTATCATCTCTCCCGCAGCGCCACCATTACTCTCATCATCCCCTCCTCTCCCCTCCGTCCCTCCTCCTCTCCTCAGCTCTCATCACCCTTCCCATCGTCCATTTAGTGCCGAGCGAAATCACTTTTTGAAACGATAACGCGTCTAATCCAGGCTAACCGTTGCTGGGAACCACTTGTGACGTCATTAAGCATCACGGCTGCGCGACCGTAAAAACCGTTAATATCCATTCCGTCTGCGGTATTGAGTTTTAAATCATGAAACATTATTCCACTACGCTGGTGGTGGAATGGAGTATAGACGAAAAAAGAGGCACTGAAGCTAACATAATTTCATTGCATCGAAAAAGTTTAATTCTGCACGTGGAAGCGAAAACCTCTCAATTACACCGTAAAGGTCGTGTTGGAGAAGTAATGTTTTCATTCGAGCAAAATGAAGGAACCAACTATTTTAAACACCAGCAATCAATATTGCTCAAATATATTAAAGCATCTCTCGAAATTACAAACACTTATTTTAAATCGCTAAATGATTGATGCACGATAATTGATTTATGTGCATCATTTTCTTAACTTAATAAATTCAATATTACAAGATTTTCTTTCTACGTCATTCTTACCATCAATTAAAAAAAAAGCCAGAGGAGAAAAAATGCATTTTATAATTTCATTGTCTCTAAACCCTAAATCAAAGAAAAACAGAAGTGTATTGAAAAATATTAGTTGTAATGTCAGATATTAAACTAGTTAAAATATATATTTCTATCGAGAAAGTTTCTTTAAGTGTGCCATGAAAGACTGCAATACCACAAATGGGATTTTTTTCATTCCGTTTATTCCGTGGGCGCGTGTTTCGATAGTTGGGATGGAACATTAGTTATATCATTTCAGTGAAGGACCAAAGTTAATTTTGTGAAACAAAGCAACAGCTGTTCTCTAAAGCTAATACATTTTTCTAATGTACTTTTCCTCAGAAAAGGATCTAATAAGTTTTTTAAGCAAAACATAGTATTTCGGATATTATTTTTCAAATGTCTACTATCTGTGAAAGTAGAGGAAAGTCGTAGACGAATCATTATTTGGAGGATGCTAATGTATCTACCATAAAAATTTATAAATTTTATCATGCAAAGGAAATAGACCATAAATAAAATTCACCGTATATGCAAAGAGTCAAATACAACCAGTGAATGCTAAAATGAACAACGCGCACACGGCATACGAGATAATAATTGAGCTCCTTACAACCTTACTGAACTGAGATTCAAACAGAAGATTCTTTCCTTTATCACGAAGAGAACTTACAATGGCCTAGATGCTTCCTTGAATATAAAATTTGTGACATCTTTGAAATGAACATTCGTTCAAGCACTTACGAAAATGACAATTAGGTTTCCTGAATGTGCAACTGCTTTACGACCGTAGACACTGGTTGTCATGAATAAAGTTGATGCTGGAAGACTTTTCAGGACGCATAACAGGGCACTAGCGGATAAATAGACGGGGCTAGTAAAGGACTCAGACTCAGCAGCATGCTCCATTTGGTGTTTAACGAGCTAAAAAGAGACTAAATATATGGAAAACAGGCGGACTTTTCGATTAAATTTTATTGTCATTTTTACAAGCGCTAAAATTGTATACACGTTTTCGTCCATTATTAGATATTTACTAAATTACTTCCTCCAAAGATAATATAAGGTATTCTAATTGGAAAACAAAATTTTAAGCATATATCAGTGGCAGCAAAATTTAAAACTCAAATTTTTCATGCTACATAGGTTTTTCTAAGCAAATTACCTGCAGTAAAAATGGTATTTTTGATAATATTTACCATTTTAATGGTATTTTTAAATGCAATTAATGCATAGTCATCAATGATTCCAAGCTGAAAAATGTAATCCCTAAGCTATATTTACTGTTCCCGAATAATTCTTTGATTTGAGAAATACTGTTTGCAAGATTTCTGAAAAACGTGAAATTCTATTGAAGGTACATCAGCCATCACCAGTATTAGGTAGAGAAACTTGGATTCATTTTATCATTCCATGCTGTTCGTACAATTTCCATTTTTTATAATACCGTATCCCAAAAACTAAGTTAACATAGTCCCCCTTTATTATGCCACCTTAATTTTGAGGATGTATATATAAACAATATAACCATGCAGGAATGTGTTGTAACTGCTGCCTAATTTCATCCGAGCTTCATTTTATATTGCTATATTTCTAGCCAATAATTTCAGTTTTCAAAATTTATTAAAAATTCTCTGTCCCATTTAGATGCCTTTGCTTGTCTGCCAAAGATGCCTCACCAATTAGAAGTAAGATCTTTGTAGTTTAGCCATTATTTACTACTTTTTCATACTGAGTGATGGGATTAAAGTTATCTCGTCATTATCCATTTTACACTTTGTGAAACTTATAAGGGGTTCAGTAGGGACAGGTAACCTAATAATTAAAATTTGAAATTTCTCATCCTCGACATTCTATTTACACAATTAAAAATGAACACACGAGGCTTGTCCAATAAATACGCCAACTGAGGCCAGTGAAACTTTATTTTTGCAAAATTTAGTTTACGTACATCGATTTTTTCCCTTCAAAGTACCCTCCATATGCAGCTATTTACTTATTCCATCTTCCTTTTCCCAGTTATAAATACCGTTGGAAGTCCTCGGTAGCTAGGCTTTTAAGTTTGAAGTTTAAGTGTCCACATCTTCCCAGTGATGTCCCCTCATCTCATGTTTGCATTTTGGGAAAAGGAAAAAGTCGCCGGGAGCGAGATCTGGCGTATTAGGAGGGTGATCATGGATGGTGATTGAATTTTTTTGCCAGAAACTGGGGAACAATCAATTCTGGATATGCAGGTACATTGTCATGGTGAAGGATCCATTCATCACCTTGAGTCAACTTTGGTCGCACACGACGCACGCGATCTTTGAAACGCTTGAGAACTGTACGGTAAAACTCAGCATTTACTGTTTGTCCTTCGGGGAGAAATTTGTGATCAACAGCACCTTAGACATCAAAGAATACCAGGAGCATGCCTTTGATTTTCGATCGGCTTTTTCTTGATTGATTGTTTTGATAAAATCCACTTGAAAACGGATGTTTTCTGCAGAGCATTATCACCATGAAACGTCATTATTTCAGTAATTTATTGATAACTTTTACTATCCTTCACCAAAAAACTTGATGTTAATTCGTTTTTCCGTGATTTCGTCAATTTCCATTTTCGACAATCAGTATATGTAAACAAGGGCAACAGAAACTAACATAAATGGCACCATACGCACAGCTCGACGATCCGCCAAGCACAGACGGCTCATTGGGTCTCAGGCAACTAGCGCCGCTAGTGAACGGGGTATATGGTCGCCTGTATCATGGTCGCCAGATTGCACCAGTTCGCGTATTTGTTGGACAGACCTCGTATATACACATGTCTAAGGAAATGTGCTTCGGAAAATACATTCGTGAAATTTGCCGAATAACAAATGAAAAGTTAGGATTCATAAAAAGGATACGTGGGAAATATAATGAGAGGGTTCAAGAGCTAGGTTTACTACGCTAGTTAGGCCCCTATAGTATGCCCCGCGAATATACATAGAATTTTCACGAGATAGGTTTAGTTTTTTAACTAGATCGAGTGCAAAGTGGATCAGCTAGGTTTATGAAAGGTTATTATGAACAACGTATCAGTGTCACGATACCCAGCAGTTGAACGTACGTTGAAATACAGGTTAATTTTACTGAGTAAATTTGAAGCAGATCCCTTTTCCGAGGATGTCAAAGACATATTACTGGTCCCGACTTACTATGATCACGTATTCAAAATAAAGGAGACAGATGGTAGAATGTATATGCTTAAAATTTGCTTTTTCCTCGTACCATTAGAGATCAAAATAGATATGACAGCAGGCGCGAAGGACATACTATATTTAGCTTAGGTAGTCTATGCATTTATCAATATCTTGTGTGATCTTTAAATAGACCCATCTTTATAACAATTTTCCAGCATGATTTGAATATATTCGGTTATTGAATATTCTCTTAAGCATCTACCCCCTATCGCGTGATAAACTTTTCTCGAATGCAAGGCCGAACTGATATCCGTGTATAGGTGTAGTAATTGTGATTGTGCAGGCACGGATGAGGTTCTAACACCCTCCTCCACATGCCCTTGTGGCAGTCTGTGGGGTATGATGTAGATACACATGTCAGGGAATATGTTGTGTAGTTTGCAAGAGCTCAATTAAGCTTTTTATTTGCTCAGGTAGGAAAACATTGATTGCCTTACACGCCAGTTCTAAACTACAACATATTTTTTTGCTTTCAATTTCTGTTTATTTGTTTTATTCTCTCACTAGTAATGCACCTCTCAAAAATTCCATATCGATTTTTCATCGTATCTGCTTTATTTTTGGTGATATTCACGTGAATCGACTCCTTTGCAAAGAATATCGATTGTTCTAGCATTGCCTATTTACAAGAGAACCGTTACTCTATGTTTGGGATAGCATTTAATAGATCTAATTGTTTACTATGGGAAGAATGTGCACTCATTATTGGTCAACTTTGAATATTTTTTGAAGAAAAGTTATTAAATTAGTGAGGGACTCATTGGACTCTTGGAAAATAATTTCATCAAATTTACAAGGTGTGTCTAACTGTATGAAATTCATGACTTCTGAAAAAATCGTAACTTCGGAATTTTATAAACATGAAAACTAGATAAGAAGACAATGCATGGTAAAAACAGTTTACTAAGCAAGATTATGATATTCAAAGATTAAAGAAATATAAAGTTTTTAAAAGACATTACCGATGGTTTTTAATAATTCCATCAAATACTGTTTTTTTCATATGAAACGCATAAAGTTATAAAAACGACATTTATTCCTATTAATGCCATTTATAGAAGAAATCACCATCCATTCATCCGTAACAGGTATTAATTTAGTGATATAATCTGTTAAAATACCATTCATGAAGTTTTTGAAACTCGACTGGGGAAGAAAATAATCTTAACTTCTTCTAAGTTAATTCCCATGCTTTTTTCTTCCATCATGATGAAGAATTCAGAGGAAGAACTCAGTCTCATTTATGCTTGCAAAGAACGCTATAGTGAAAACAAGAAATACGGTTCCTTAGTGAAGTGAAGGAAGTTTCATGCAATAAATACTATATTGATGAATTGCATAAAGATACGTGGCTGCATTGCATGCGGAGTAATTTTTATCGGTGGACAGCTTAAAACTCTTTTAGAACATGAATTTTTTAGAACAGCTGCCGGGAAATTTAATGCCCCGAAAAGAGTAGAAAAGAGTTCCGAGTGCATGAAAAGTGCGTCCGTTGATTCGAAAAGAATTAAGAACCGCAGTCATCCAATTTCCACTTACGAAATGAACTTACACACACGTCGTGAGATGTTTTAAAGAAGAACCAAGTTATAAGATGACGGTGGACTGAAGCATTTTCCGAAAAGAAAACAGGATTCATTTTTCTTTCACAAGGAGCACCTAATTTTTTCTGTTTTGTATAGCTCTATGTAGCTCATGTCATATCCACTAAAAATATTATCGTAGATAACTTTGGGATACTTTTTCTGACTACGATAAAACTCGTGAATTTGTTACAAAAATTACCAAAAATGTTTCCTGTGCAGTTTATGGTGAAGTTAACTGAATTTGAGGGAATTAAAAGCTAAGTGAAGTTGGAATGTTTTCCTAAAGTATACGTACATGCCCAAACACTACCGCAAAAGGAAGAGAATCTAATGCTGACAGAAAAACGCATAGCAAGATAGCCTCTCCCAATGAGAAAAATATCCTTACAGTGAAAATAAACACGGCATAATCAGAAAGTTTAATTATGTGATTCACGTAATTATGAGTGTGAAACATAAGAAGAATCAACCTTAGCGAAAAGACAAAGAGGAAGTCCAATGATAAAGTTTCGTGAGCTTGAGAAAAAGGTATCTTAGATATTAAAATACGTATAAGGTAGACTTAATTCTACGATTTTATTAGCACTCAAACTACAGTTACTTAAAGATATATTTTTAAAAAAGAACAACAGGGAAAGATCACAAAGTGAGATAAATATGCACAAATCAATTATAATCATAACTATGATAATAGAAACTAGATAACATTATTCGATAATATTAGTAAAGTTTGGTTTAACAAATTCTATGACTAATGGTCATTTATATTTATCTTCAAAATTTGTTAGCACTATTTAAATGCCAAACAACTGTAGTACTTTTATCATGAGCATATATCGAGGTAAAATTATGTTCATTGTAACCTGCACAAAATTTACATTTAAAGCTTTGAGTGTTCCTGCTACATAAATGCAAATTGTGGGAAAACACGCATGCTATTTTGGTCGTCCGACTAATACCCGACCCATTGCTGGAGCTCTGGATATAGAGGACTTTTCAGATCCCAAAACACAACTACGCCCACTATATCCTCCCAAAACCTCCGTCTTCTTTTCCCTCTCCTCACTAATCTTCTCCTTCTGCCCCTCCACTCGTGTTTCACATTCTTCCGTCCCCTCCCGTCGCTCCCTATCGCCAACTACACTAAGATCCCTTTACGATTGTTCGGTGGGTCTCAAAACGAATATGACACCGTTACTCGTGGATGTGCCTTCGTTTTTTCCCATCTTTCGTGATAAGCTCATGACGAAGAGGACACTAAGAACGTGCGAACCCCTTGGGGTAAGTAAGAAATGGTTGAGGCACGTGAGATGGAGAAGTGAGAAGCTTATAAATACATGCACACACACACACACAATTAGGTGCTACGCTCACGATCTTATATGTTTCATGCTTCTATGGCTAGATTCACCTATGTAGCGTTGTATGGGGCCACCATACGAAGTAGGGCCTGGGCGAGGTAGGTGGTGGTGAGGTTGGGTTTGGGTTTTCGCTGGGTGGGGAGGGTGAAAAACGGATTAAAGGGATCGAGGAGAAAGGCGTAAGGGTAGGAAGGAGTAGGGATGGAAAATTGTGTCTTGGTGAGTGATGATGGCTCCACTGAGGTGCACAAGAGAGAGGGTGGAAGGGGGGCCAGGGTGTAGGGTTTTTGAGCAGATCGGGGTAGGGGGTGCCAGTGTGGTGGGGGATGGGGAGGGAGGATATGAGGAAGCGTGTACCATGGGAGTGACGTGGTTATCAATCTGGACGGGCGAGAGGGATTCCCTCTGGCGGACGAAGGGGGAGGCTGGTAGAAGAGGGGAGAAATAAGGAGAGGGGGATATAAGGGAGGGTTAGAGCAGCAGAGTCGCGTGAAATGAGGGTACAGAAAAGACAGAAAGAAATAGTAGGGCGCAGTAGGAGAAACGAGGGAAGCGAACATTGGTTGGACATGCGGAAAGAGAGAGAGAGGCCAATGAGAATAACGTAGAGGATGAAATGGGGAAGAAAACACGATACGATAAATTTTGGAATTCCGCATTGAGGAAAATTTTGCACGTGGCTAATCGTGGCGGGTCTTTATTCGCTCGGTAAACATTACAGAATAGGTTACGTCCGTTGTTTGCCCTGAGGAATAATTTTTCATCTCATTTCACAGCTCGTGTTTAGAGATCCCTCTCTGCTGAAAATCAGAGAATAAAATTGTAAAACCTGAATATATATGACGTATTAAGTATGTAAATCAAAAAAAAAGAGCTCAGATGAATTTTAATGAGACCGTCACCTCATGTACCACGTTATATAACTGCGTGGAGTCTTTAAGTTTAAGAAATCATGTTCATGTGAAAAGTCAAGCTCTACATACATTTACTCTCACTAAATCAGCCACGGATCTATTTCTAATGAGTTAAGCCTACATTCAAGACCTACAAAAAATTACTTAATTTCTTATATATTTAGTTTAAGTATTATAATATTTTAAGGAAACAACATACGAATCCCATCGATTATTTAAAAATGTATGTAATATTTTATATTAGATAAGTTAAATGTTTATGAAAATGATAGAGAAAATAAAAGGAATAAAAAGTAAAGCCAACATATAGAAATCCAATTGCATATACTTAACATGCTACTAATTTATAAATTTGTATAAGGATCTTAAAATATGGAAATATCCAAGCAACTAGAATGGATCCATTGCGGATCTGAAAGTAATGGTAGGAAGAATCTTTGGGCATATCGCGCGGGTTCTTCGGACTATACACTTAAATGGAGCACATATTAATACCTTGATATTTGATTTAGCAATGAAGAAGCACTCAGAAGCTGATTTTCAAAAAACAAAATTTTAACAAATAAAAAGTGCAAGTTTTTCGATGATTAGAAATAATTTGAACACAGTAGACTATTTTCACTTTCCAGTGTCTGAGCAAAGGCCATGAATAAAGGATGGTCCCTTAATTATTTAAAAAATCATGCCAGTAAAGCGAAGAAATTAAAACGAAAATTATTCCATTCCGAATAAATACAAATCGTTTGAGGTTACGACATGAAAGGAGTGATAGCAATCGCTCAATATTGTACTACATAAGCTAGCCAATATTAATGACATTGTTGACATCACTGGACGTCAAAACCAATACCTGCATTTCTTTTACCCTGCCACATTTCTTGAATGAAACAGCAAAACAAAGCAACAATTCCAAAATAATGACCAACTGTTTATTGATTTTACAACCTCGTTATGTTTAGGAAATTGACACTAATTAAATTATGCCTTTGTGTTGCCTCATAGAGTCTTCATTATAGTATGCACAAGTTTATGCATAAAAAAATCAGATTGAATCTTAAATCATACCCTGCAACTGTCGGCAAGGAAACTAGTTAAACCACAAATTCAAAGATATAGCTATAAGTGATGTAAAATATGAATAATGTGACTCATATGAGAAGGAAATAATTTTCAAGGGAGATAAAACCTAAAGAAAACCGTTCAGTGAAACTAACTCAGGACAAGAAGGACAGCGCTGAAGATGAGGGGTCTGAAAAGTATGGAAGAAAAGGGAAGAGGGAGATTATGGTATAGGGGGATATATGTATAAAGAGGAGAAAGGGTTTGCTTTTGGGATCTTAGTCACGGGACCTGTATGTATGTTATAAGATGAAACGGAAAATATTTGGCAGGGGACATGAATGACGGAAAGGAAGGAGAGAAGGAAGATTTGTGCTATAATCAGAGTAAGATTGAAAGGAATGGCAAGAGATGGAGGGTTGAAAGATGGGGAATGATACTGGAAGCAATGGAAAGAGGGGCACCCCGAAGGGGAAGGCGAAAAAGAAACCTCTTAATAATAAAAGGAGAGCACAGTGCCGCGGAGATGTTCGGTGATGCAGAAGCTAATAAAGGATGGAGGGGAAACCGGCAAAGGTGCCGAATGGAGAAGAAAAAAAATAGTTTTTTTCCGGTGCTAATTAAAAATATTTTTCAACTATAAAAAAAGAGCTCTGAGCTTCGGAGTCATATTATTTTACGGAGAAAGATATGTATATAATCGTAAAAACTGCATAAACAGAGACTCTTTAAACAAATCAAAGTATGTTATATCCTATATTATCGTATATCATATACCAAAACGTTAACATTGCGACGTTTTACATTTCTACATCAACATCAACAACGAGCATGATGCATGGTTGTACGGAGGTCAGTTAACATTGCATACTTCCTTGATCAACCAAGAAAGCCAGTACAAAACATATGTCACGTCAAATATTTGAATATTATATAAAAACAATTTCAACACCATTTAATCAAAGAGCTATAACATATCTATATAGAGCTTTTTGCATTAAATCTGAAAAATATTTAGCCTATGGAGAAGTAAGTATTTAGCTACAAATGACCTCAGCCGTCCAGGTACAAAAAAATTTAAATTAAAAGTTAGTTCTTAGCTTTTGGGTAAAAATCTATCAAAACATTCCTAAATCATTCGAGGGTTTATGAACTCCACGGAATAAGCCAAACTGCAATTCTATAAACATATATAGAACAATGACTGAAAACAATTATTAGAAGTGAATCCGTAAAACATTTAATAAATCGCAAATTTGAATTTCAAGTATCAACATTTAAAAACCCCTTGTCTGTTTTGGAAACACATATTAAGTTTATATAATTAGGCCACGAGTAAAGTAAATAGGCTATTGCACACAAAAAGCTAAATATATTCTATATTATCATTTTTTTATTTGTCGATTTATTCGATCATGGCAAAAAATTTAAATGATCATTAATAAACAAGTGGCAGTCATTTCAATTTCCATAATTTTCGGTCGCTTGAAATATACACATCAAGATTAACTCAAGTTAAATACACTGTATCAGGGTAATGACGGAATTCCAAATGCTACATGTAGCTACATGGTAAAATGAGCTTTTGAAAATATTGTAAATGTGTTCCAGTGGTTTTAAATTCATATTTGAAAGCATGGTTTTTTTCTCTAACCAATCAAATTTAATGATATAATCAAGAAAAGTGTGTGGTGGGGGGGTGTTAGGTCACCACTCGTGAAAAAGAGCATAACCACATGCAAAATCAACATAGCCATGCAAACCTGCACCCACAGTGGCGTATACATTCATGCAAAAACTCTTTCAATTTACACGATTTTCTATTAACTAACAAACCATTGCACCTTAGGAAATAGAAAAGCATTCCTCTATATTCACTCTCAGTTCCCTTACCATATGATAACTTTTCTGTTTTCTGTCCGTTTTACTTGTCTCTTGGCCTTTCCTCACAGAATCTTACGTTGAATTTTCCCTTCTACTACGATCCTAACTAATCTGTTGTGCATAAATGTCCGTCTGATTCATCTAGTTCTTCATTGGCAAAGAGTTCTCCACGTTGTTTATTCTTCTTCTCAACATCTCTATATGCAATTCCTCATTTGTTACTTTGCATATTCATTTGATCTTTATCGTTACTTGCAGCAATATGTTTTAAATGCTTCTTTTCATCACTGGGCCACTTTCCCAAAGTTCAAAGTCTCTATAGTACAACAATTTCAGAGAGTAAAAATCAATCGCCTTGACCCGAACGGTTTCGAATTCGGATCCCTCGATGTCCGACAGAGTACTTCAGCCAGTGAAGCAATCGAGGCGTCCTCTTACACTTCGAAATTTTGGGGGGTTTAAAGGAAGAAGATATTGTGACGAAATACCGTGCATGCAATGTCACAGGCATCTGTAGACGTGCGCGAAGCGCCACAGTTCACGTGATTAAAGCCAACTTTAAACTTTTCGTTTGTTTTAGTTTTGACCAATTATCGGAATTTTTCAATGCCTCTGATAGAGAGTGCCATGCTCCATATGAATGTTTGGATGAACTGCTTCCTTGTTTGGAATTGCAGGTTCTTTAAGCATAGTAATTACTTCTTCTTCATGGACGAGGTCTTAGGCTGAGCTTTTCTTCGCTTGATATAAGTCAAACGTCTTCCATTTGAAGTTATATTGCTGCCCAGATAGATGAAATAATACACTTTTTCCGGTTAGATTTTATAATATGTCTTAAGTTTCAATAGCCCGCGCAAAGATTTTATTTCTTCTTTTTGTGGTTTATATTCGATTCCCGAAGCACTCTTGCCGGAAAAAACCTTCGACCAGCGACCTAAGATGAGGTGTCGGGCCCATCAAACCAGAGCAATGGCTTGGAGGAGCTGAAACATGTGCCACAAGGCCAATTTCACGATTGGCAACGCATTCTTCACGGGTTTACGGAATTGAGTCAACAATCTTCTCAATCAACGGCCGCCTGCATCCCTAGCCTACTACGTCGTTCTGGCAATGAAATGCGCCTGCCCTTTGATCCCGTCCCAGCCATATAAGCTCGCGGGTCTGAATTCCGGGACCTTTTTCCTCTTACGTCGCTGCCCATATGCCATCCCTTTGCTGCCATGTGCTCTCTCCGGTCTCTCTCACGGGAGACCAGAAGCGCAACCCCCGTACCCTTTCCGGTCTCTTTCCGGAGACCAAACCGCGAGACCCCCGCGCCTGTTCCGCATGCACGCCGATCTTGACTGACCGCAGACCCACTCCGTACTTAGACAATTTTCCTATTTTTCACTTGCTTGTAATGATGACCACTGGTTTAATAGCTCAGTGGCGCTGAACCCTGTGTAGCCTACCACTACGACAGTACTTGGTCCATAGAATTCCGAGTTTCTTGAAGATCCTTTCACATTTCTACATTTGCTGCGTTGCAATCTGAGAACCAGAGCATATTAATTTCCACGCCATTTACCTTCACTCCTTACATGTCCGATTCTTCTGCATCTGTTATTGACTCTTCTCGATATACGCTATAAAGCGCTGGAAATAGGTCGCGTCTTTGTTTAACTCCTTTATTTAATTTGGTTTTGTTATCCTTCCGTTTTTCATTTACAGGGCTGTTCTTATTTTTAACTTTTACCAAGCGCTTTGAGTACACCTTGTTCCAGTCGACGTCGTCTAAGGTCTCTCCGAGGCCCCGAATGCCATGCATCATATCTTGTTTATATATAGTATTTTTTCGGCCAGAAATCACAAGTATAGAATTGCCTCTTTTTTCCTCGGTTATTCCTGATTCCGAATTGATTTTTCGTGTGGCTTTCTCTATTTTTTGACTACATATCCGGGTAAGTATTTTCGATGAGTGAGGCTTCAGGCTCTCTAATCTGTTTTCTTCACATTTGCGAGTATACGAGTATGCCCTTGGTTTCTTCGGCATTGCAATCATCACTCTCTTCTCAAAGTAATCTGGTAGTTTTCTACTGTCGGAGCTTTCTTTGATTACTTCTAAGAGGGTATCCTTTCCTTCACTTTCCTAGTGTCTTGATAATATCTCCTTTCACCTTGTCAATTCCAAGTTCGTCGTTCTTAAGGTCTTTCTTGGCTCGTTTGAATCGCTCCCGGGTATCTCCGGATGGCGTTCGTCCTTTTCTATCGAGATTTCCTCTTTAATTAACCATCGGCAAGTAGTTTCAGCTCATATTAGATTTCTTCAATGTTTTCCTTCCATATATTTCTAATGTATTCATATTCTATTGGTGTCTTTCCATTGGCATCTCGGATGCTGTGAGATTTAATTTTTTTCTCCCAATGATTTCTTCACCAGTTTATATGCAGTAGTGCGTTTCCTTTCTTGATGTTGTCATTGAATTCATTGCAGCAGGTTCCTATCCGCTCTTATTGGGACTTCTTAATTCTCGTAAGATGTGTTTCGTAACTTCTGATTAAAGGAATCCCTAAGTTTCAATTTCTTGGATTTTGTATTTTATCCTTACTAATAGTAGTCCTCTTATTTCAGCTGTCATTCTTGAGCAATGAGATATCTCCAACTTACTTACGAGTTGATCATCTGATACTTCGGAACTATAGTGTTCAATTTCTTCTTGGTAATTCCACTTATCCCGCCTACATTCATGCCGATGATCGCAATGATCTTTTCTGTAGCTCACTTTTCCTACGGTATCATGGTATTTCACGCGGGTTCCTGCGCCAAATCTTCTTTTGTCGTAGACGGCCGTCCATGACCGCCAGATTTTAATTACTATTTAGTCTCAGATTGATGATAACAAGGAAGCTTAAGTCTTTAAGTAAAACAAGAAGTGTATGGGTCCTATAATTATTACATTCAGTACTCCTGAAATTACATCAAACCAACTCAACCTGCTAACGAAAAGTTTTTGTTTTCGGTTAGATTAGGAGTCTCTAATCTAGTTGATTGTTTTCTTGTTACAACCACAATGTCATAGTTTAAATATTAATTTCTAATAAAAGACTTTGTTGAGGTCTTTCTTGAAATCTGAAATTACAACATTCACCTGGGAATTCCCCTCTCCCAATTTCAGCATATCATTAATATAAGAACCTGGTGTGTCCCACGTACCCTTTTTCCTAAGCTTGTCCTGATTACGACAGAGTATATTTCTACTATGAAGAAAGGTCATTATATTTCTAGCAATGAAATGTTTTGAGATTTGTCAAAATAATGGATGTTAACATAATCGGAATGTAATTACTGAAATCCTCCTTATTGCCGCTTTTATAAAAAGGGGTGCGTGAGCAAGCCTTCAGTCGTGAGATGCTTAAATCTTCTATCGACTATGAAAAAACAATTTTTATGCAAGGCATGATATCTTCCGAAAATGTCTTCAGTATTCTAGCATGTATTCTTTCTGGACATGGGGCTTTATTTGGTTTTATATTTCATCATGAGACAATATCATCTCTCCTGAAGTTAGTGGATCTTCGTTTTGTGCGCCAATGTTTTTGGTTTAGACGTGCTGAAATAATTTATTCAGGATATTGGCCCCTTTTTAAATCCTTTAAACATTTTGCCAGTTGGCACAATAAAAATGTACGTAAATTTTGACGCTTATCTTGTATTTTTAAGGTTATTCAAATCCTTAGTCAATATAATGCGCTCAAATGATAGTAATGTTAGGCCATCTCCTTTTTTTTAATGTGACGAAAAGAGTTTTCTCAAGGGAAAAATATGCTGGAGAAAGTTTGTATGTCATATACAGAGGACATCTAATAATATGTGAAGACATTTATGGTAAGAAAAAGTTTCACATTTTTTCTCCGTATCATATAAAAGTTATACATTCATTGTGGCATAATGGAATCATGTTTTCAACGAATTTGAGTTCGAAAATTCGCGTTCATAAATGTATTCGTAAAATCTTGCGACCGTCAGAGTAATTACACTTTTGCCCTATTGCAAAATTAATTGCCATCAGCAAACCAACCTAAATCAGGATACCGGTTACTTTTAACCCAAGGAGATTTTTTAATTTTCCGGACTCTATCGGTGTTTATATGATATTTTATATGCCCACCCAATGGCTTATGGTACTTTAACAAATAAATTTCCACCTTTTATTTTATAGTAACTCCTTGAAACTCTCCAGAGTTTTTACAAAGATTCCGTTAAATAGAAATCCCTTCTTCTTCAACAAAAAAAATGTATACATATGAGTTATATTAGTGATGATTTGATATATTTCTTTAAAAAGTTAATGCGGTTAATACTCGAAAACATTGCGTGATTTCTGGCCATTCCTCCTTTTATCTCTCCTCAACGGCACGAAAAACGGATATAAGAAATTTTAAGTGGCAAGATTCATTCCTTCTGACTATAAATTCATAATCCAATTCAGGAAGTTTTTCTTCTAAAGCCGGTCTTTCGGACTTGAGTTTTTGCCGCGGCGATTTAGCGACGGGAGGGTTACGCTTCCCGCAGGAAACCAAGGAAGATCCGTAGAAAAACCCACGGGCAAACATAAGTCTATCAATGTAAAAAGTGCTTTGTACCCTTGTACCTCGGTTTTATGTCCCTTTCAGAGGGATTCTAACGAGAAACTTAAACGCCCTCCTTCGGATTACGTGAGCAAGTGGGAATCGAAAGAAAGGTATAAATTGCGTTCCGACTCAAGGAGTGAGACGCCTGGCTTTAAGGGAGAATTTACCTGGTCTCTAAAAACTAGAAGATTTACCTTCCAAGAGGTTTATAAGATTGGTATGAATGAGCAGAGGGCGATGGGAGCATGGGGATTGGCCGAGACAAGAGGAAGATATGGGTGGAGGTGGTATTAGACGAAAGAGAAGGCGAGGAAGAGAGGTTTACGGTGGAAAAGGGCGAGATTAAGGGCAAGTTGATGCCATCAGAGGTAATGTTCTTTCCACAGAAGCTATTTAGAGCATTCCTAACAATTGATTCCCGTTTGAAGCGTAATTAAAAATCAGCAGAAAGTTATCAATAAGATTAATTCGGACGAATATTATTCGTCTCATGCATCATCTTAATTCATAAAGAATTTATTCGAGGTATTGCATTATCTTTTCAATAGCTGATCCCAATTTGTAAAGAAAATTATCACACCTTATAATTATTATCACATTTTCTATCTAAAAATGTTTCTTCCGGTGTGCTGTTGAATTATTAATATATTTAGTACTATCTGCCTGACAATAAATGCCCCAGTTCATTGTAATTTCAGAGTCATAAGTCGAATCGTGACAGAATGGTAATAGTAGTTGCGAATGAGCACGGAGTTTTGTAATTATTAGCCACTATTTTTTTCATTTCCTTCACTATATATAAATCAAATTTTACTACGGTGGAGCAGAACAATTTCCAATGTCACTCGTACCACCGGTTTAAAATTTAATTTCAATTTTTCAATTCATTAGAACACAAATGCTATATGTACTGCTTCTACTGTTCACATTTAATTCAGTGCAAAAAATACAAAAAAAGCTTGCAAATGATTACAACTAACTGAAACAGATCTCTTTAGTGATAATGTAGAAAGCATGCTATCAATCCGATCGTACTATGGTAGTGGGTAAAAGTAGTGAAAATACGCGCAGGCGCTCTATGCGATGAAAGGTGTTTCTCTTAAAAATAGACTAGTATGTTATCTAACATTTATTTTATTGCTCTCTACATAAATATCATCTCTTCTTGCATGCACAGAGAGTTACTTTACACTTTGATAATTTGGTACATAAAACGAGTTGTGTTTAACATAATCTTCATTAGCTGAAATATTTTACATATTTCTTATTACCTAGCAATCAACTTAATTTTGATGTTGCGCGGATTATATGGGATTACTTCATGTCATACAGCATAGCAGTGGATTGCAAGGTACTGTTCGGCATAGAATAGATCTTTACCTTTCACTACCCTACGTTTATGGGTTATTTTTTACAACCAAGGCTAGGAGGTCGGATAGCAGAAGGCTGAAAGGCCAGATTTAGAAGAAATACTCGAAAAGCAAGAATTCGAGAAATGAGAAATGCCAAAAAATCTATAGCTGAAGAATAAATATTAATATATCTCAAAGTAAGTCATTTATATTTTACAGAAAATTTCCGGTTTTGCTCTAACCTGGAGTAGACAGCTCAGGACGAAAAATAGTATTTGCAGAAAACATATCTAATTCCTAGAAACTGTAGACTTGTGGATCAAACCTCTTTTCAATAAGAGCATATTTTACGCAAAATCCACCGCATGATTTTAAGGGGATCGGATTCAATCCGATTAATCCCGAATATTCGATTCTCCTCAGCCCGAGTAATCGATTCTCACATGGAGAACCCAGTTCACATGCTAGGTGTGGTGCCTTTTCCATCAGCATTCCGATCCCCCTTGAATATCGTGTGAAGGGTGCTTCATAGGTCCGTTAGACAGGTCGTTAAACCCCCATGTTCCATGCAGCTCACCCATTGAGGGTTGCCTAATGCCAGTTTAGGCCTACTCTCCACCTATTCTTCAGTTTCCGAAATCCCATATATAGTATTCCGGATCGCCCAGCTACATCCCTAAAAGTGAAGAAGAAAAAGCCACAGGTAGTCCCCTCTAATCAGTACTGAGGATTACGACGGATATGTGATGGTATTCCTATCTCTAATTGGGTGCCCCGTGGAGAGCACGTCAAGAGTTGCAACGCCAATAATGCAGGAGATATGAAACAGAGAACCCCTTAGCCCTTATGATTGAGAGATGGTCGTAAATGCCTCGGGTTTTCTCCCGAAAAAACTTTAAATTTTTTAAAATAGTGTTTTTGCAATGGATCAATGCATTCACTGCTCACTTTCTGATGGGTTATTCGTTTTTTCAACGTTAACAAACAAATTTTCATTCTGATAATTGCGGAATTTGTAAATGCATATACATACAAAAATATAAAATATGTTGTTTTCGTAATTGATACGGTAAAATTCGATGATTTATGACTATATATTACGTGTCACGTTTTTTGAATGTATTGCCGTATGTGCTCAACATGCTCTACGGATAGAGAAACTAAAATATTTGTGATAAAGAGTGCATATACGAAATACATATACTATGATCAGTACAGTTACAGTTACAATGGAAATTGTTCTCGTCACTCAGAGCACGCTACGTTCTTGACTGAGAACGCACTTTTCTACATCGCCCTTTCTTCTTTCTATACTAATTTTACATATCAGTCTTTAATTCAACTCAATTTTCAAATCACTCACCTAATGTATAACTTGACCTTTCACATTTGTTTAATTCTTCTCGTTGTGTAGCATATTGCGCTTCCAATAACCTATATACTGCGTACAGACTTTGAATTTTTCATCCAATGCCAACAAATAATAACTCTGGATTAACGAGTTTGTTTAAAAGAGCTGCATTTTATTATCTTTCAAAAAATCCTAAATAAATGTCTTAAACAAGGGACTGCAAATTTCATTCCCCGTTTTTCTATGTATTCTTTTCTTGAGTTTTCATTGCCAAAAACGTAGACTGAGCAAGAAGGGAAATGCATCCCTGAAATGTTTGTATTTATATTTCTGTAAAAATTACTAAAATTGAATTCTTTGAATTGAATTTATGTGGTTCTCCTTATCAAATCACTCAAATTCATTACTTTCTTGTAGTTTTCACTTACTTTACATCATTCCTGGTGCTTTCATTTTCCTTCCAACGTGTGTCAGATGTTAAAAATATAAAATCTCACAACAGGAGTTGGCTAAATGGTAGTTCGCACAGTGGAATGATTCACGGGGCACATGCATTTTTAAAGCTTATTCATGAAATAATGATCGCTGATAGACTGTGATGCTTGCGAAATCATCCGCCACCGGCCTATTACTCGGAATTCGTGATGAGAAAGGGTCTGGTGGAAAGAAAAGAGAAATTGGTGAAAGTGGATATGTAGTGCAGAATACGGCAATGGCGGGCGGAACAAACAGAGAGAGAGAGAGGCAGAGTCAAGGAGGCCACGAAATAAATAACTCACACTCAGAGGGAGGAAGTATAAAAATCCGAGAACGTATCCGCCTCCGAGCGCCTTATTTATCTCACGGTAATGGCCGTAGGTTTACGGGGAGAGAGCGGAGTCCCGCAACCCCCCTACGACTACCCCGAAAAGGAGTGGATAGGGATGGTTTTCGGGGAGGATTTGGTCCTTGGTCTCGGCTATAACACGGCAATTTGGAAGCGACACGAGAAAGGATAGAGTCGGTTCTGGTGTTGAGAGAGGTGATGCAGTATTCTTCCCCGTGCCGGAAAGTAAATATCCCACGGGGTGACGAAGACACTGAGGGGGTGATTATGGAGTGATTGATGCTGGGGATAAGCGAGCAACAGAATGGTCTGTTGTGAGCACTATTTCAAAATGCTACGAAGATTTAAGGATTAATTTATTTGTAAAACAATTATAAGATCACAAATAAATGCATACTTGAGAAGATATTTTTATTCAGTTTCTTAGTATGGGAACATACCGGGTGCAACCAATTATTTGAAGCATCAAATTTCCCACCGATCAAGAAATTTATCCGTATTTTATGAAAAATAGTTCCCAAAAAGTTTTGAAAAGCGATGTCATGGATATGTTGAATCCCAAATGTGTGATTGGGCTTGCACATAAGCTTACTCGTAATTGACTGAGTTATCGCAGAGGAGAAAATTCTCAGAATGATACTTTAGATAAGTTCTTTCAATTATTATTCATCAAGCCTAGAACTTGAGAGTCACCACGCATTTTTAACACTTCAGTGACTCTATATTAAAGGGAAATTGTAATTCAAAGAAGTATTAATGAGAAATGCAAATGAGGATCTGAGGAATTCTCTCATTTCTTCTATAAGTATTTTTTACTTTTCGTCTGAAAATGAGAACAGGCATTGTAGGCTTTGCGAACTGCAGTCTCATGATAACGGAACTTACTATTGATACTTAATTTGATCCTTTTTTAATCACTGTCAAACTGAGTAATGACAATTAATGAATGCTCTTCGATCATATTGAAAGTAAAGTCTTCACTAAAGGCTGCTTCTCAAAATATTCTCATCAAGAGCTATCAATGGCAGAACTGAAAAATTGTGACGCGATCCATTTAAAAATATTGTTATCACAAAATTGTTGGGAAATTTGAAATTTTATGCTCTAGGATATCAATGGATATGTTCACTAACTTTCGTCTAAGAATTTTTTATCACGATACAGATAACGACATAGGCTCATCTAATTTAATGAATGTTAAGGAAATATTCCACTGAAAAATTACTAGCTGTGATTATACTGGCAACCGTTGCGTCCAACTAGACAGAAAGGAGAAGCTGGAGTCATGACGCGAATTTAACTCATTATAGAAAGGAGGCTAATTTGTTTTCCTGTTGGCATTCGCCCTTACAAACGTACATGAATACATGATCCAAACATGAAATTCAGCAAATTCCTTTTCCCAACGTCTTCATCTTAAATTAAAAAAGACCTTGACCCAGCTAATCAAAATTCGGTGTAATCCTTAAACTAGACATAAATTAAAACTACTTAGTATAACCTCAGCCTCTTTAATCCTTCAGCTTGACAATTTGCCTGTTTTTGCACCATCCAAGCGCACTCAACTTCATAAGCGGAAGGGTCGCTTGAGGCCTTTTTGTCTCCCTAATTCGAATGTAGCGAGATCATGTAGTCATGAAGACGGCGTAATGAGCATGACAGTACCTACAAAGAAGAAATTAAGGTAATGAGGAAATTTGAAACGTGTTTGCGCTGCTGAGCATTACCCTTGCTGAATTTCTCGGCTTCGCTCACTTCCCAGGGGGTCTCTGTTTGAAAAGGCGTCCCGGAACAGAACAGAAATAAACACACCGATGTGAAGTTATGTGCGTGCATATTTCAAAATTCGTCTTTTTTTCTCCCGGCTGTATCCACGAGCCTGCATATAATTTCTTCCCTTTCATTTAAGCCTTTGTCGTTTCAAAATGGGATATGCCATTCATCCTCAGACATAACCTCCGGCCCTCACCCATCTCATCTGCCGCGCTGTGCCAAGTTTAACATTTCTCCCTTTTCTCCCCTTGAGCGATAATATATATGTCCCTTTATTCCCCACGTCTCTACACCCTCGGGGAAGGGGTGAGGGAGAGAAGGAGGGTTCCACTCTCTCGCTAGCTCGCAATTTCAATGACATTTATACTCCTCGCCACTCATACCCTTCCTTTCCCGGCCTTGTTTAGCCCTCACTTCTCCGAACGTTCTCGGCCCGCCTCAACCCTATCCCTCCCATTTACATTCGTCCTCACCTTCTTCGCCCACGCGCACACATACACACACTCCATAACCTAATCCTCTCCAAATGCTCCAAATATCATGCCACTCACATTTTTCACAGCTAACTTCACCTTCTTTCTTACCGCGTGTCTCTACCTCTCGTCTGCGTTATACTTCACGCTACTCCACCGGGGGTGGCACAAGCCACTTCACGCTCCTTACGAGGGCATGCTCTGCTTGTTTACCGAGTTTACTTGGGCTTCATTTGCGACACCATGAACGCAAACCCATGGTATACTTCATACTACCATCATGTAATTAAATATCCCCAAGAACAATGCTCTTTTTGGCCAATATTTTGGACGGTGAGGCTACTGGGGACTACTAATTACTAGAAGGTGACACCTACTCTAGAAAGCCCACTGGATAAAAAATACTGAGATTATTAAAAATATAGTTACATTGGCATTATACCAGTAAAGGTAGGTTTTGTGTCAACACAGCCTACACGAGGCTACAACCATAGGTTTTCTTTGAGTCTCCTAAGAAAAACACTAATTGGAATGCGACACTAAATTAGATCCTTTTTAATTACACATATCTTCTTCCTCCCTTCATTCCGTCAAACATACCTGTTTTACTCTTATTCCTACCCCTCTATTAAGGTCCTGGAAAATTCTTGGCCCATCAAAATGTTCTGCGTCCAACTTTCATCTACACTGCCTCCTTTGGATATACCACGACAATCCTCTCTCTTTCCCCCTAGCCAAACTAGCAGGTCGTTTTTTTCCTTTCTATCCATTTCTCCTTTCCTATTTTATTACATATCTAAAGTGCAAAAGCCTCCAATTTATGCTAATTGCCCTAAAACTCTTCAGTCCGACTATCCCTACGCCTCTCACCGCACCTAAACACACAGACATGCACAGGCTGCGGATTAATTGCCTATTTTTCTAATCAACTATTGTAAAAGTATTCTCTAATGAATTCTGTGCATATACCCCCTTCCTAAATCCACACTGATCTGTAGGCCATCATGTGCAATTCTCTTCATTCCTTCATGGATGATCCTGAGAACCGCTGAGAGCCGTGAGCAACAAAAAGTTTATTTTTCTACAGTACACACGTGAGGCCGCAATCATGTTCTCCCTACCTTTTTTTTGGATGGAACTAACGTCAATCTGAGCAAATCTTTCGGCTAAATGTATTACTTATAAACACTATACAGAGCGTAGTAGTCCGAGGGTAGGGCGTTTGGCTACTGACAGGACGGCCTGGTTTCAATGCCCGGGTATACTTCTGGGCAGCCTAAGCTTCAATCAAGCTGTGTGATTTTTCGGGTACCTGAACTTCCTGTAGAACAAAAAGCAGTACAGAGTACAGGGAACGGAACGGGCCCCTACCTTAATGCGTGAACTTCAAACACCATTGGGCTTAGTGTTAGGTGAGCTCTATTATCAGCTATCAAGTAACTATGGGTTATTAACTGTCTTTATGGTTTATTGTAAAAGTCTACGTTTGCTTTCATAAAAACTCACCCTGTAACGTTTTTTTAAACCCTTAAGTAGTTGTGCAGAAATTTCATCTACCCCCACGTCTATATTTAATTTTGATCCCCTTAATTCTATTTCTATCTCACCATCAAGTATATCTGCACCTAAAATATCCTTATCTACGTCATTTTCTCTTTCTAAAGCTAAGCATCATGATCCAAAGTCCTTAACATATACTTTTTCCACATATTCTTTTCATCTCTTTTGAATGTTCCATGGCTTAATTAATAATTTTCCTCCCTTATCTTAGCTGCTTGTGCAGAGTTTCCATTCCTTCGTCCTAATAGAGCTTTCACCTTAATGCACTTCACACGAAGTTCTATCTTTCCTTGTAAACTTTCCATTACCTCGCGCGGCGTCTTCCACCACGCTTCTCTCGCCCTAATAGTTTCCTGCCTCAGATTATTATTCAATTAGTTTTACTTTCTTCTTTATGATTGTTTTGTTGAAACTCCTCCATTTACATTTCTCGTCTTTATTTCTAATCATTTCATCCGTAATCTATGGTTTACTCGCAAGTTTCCTACAAATGTACTTTGCCTTTTTTTCGTGAGCGGCTTTTGATACATCTTTTTTATGTTTCCATTTTTCTTCCTTTGTACCCATATCCCTTTCCACTTACATAATTTTCTCTTCAGTCAGTTGATACTCCTATCTCTTCGTTCCAGTTAATTCCACTAAAATTCCAATGATGAAATAAGGAAACAAATATTTACTTGACTTCAACCATTACTGATTGGGAATTTCTATTTAAAGCTTACGGGGGAATGGTAAAACTCAAACAGACGGAAAACATTGCAAAGTGGTAGGACCCTGACAATTTTACATGGGGCAATTGATAGTACACGGAAAAGGGAAAACAAAATATTTTCAATACACCTAAGAATCTACGAAAGTTTTATCGAGAATATAACTAAATGTAAAGAAAAGGAAAGTCTCGAAAACTTCAGGAGAAGATCGTGGGGAAATTGATAGCATTATAAGAGACAGGAAGAGATCTCCAAAGATTAAGTTATCATGTAACAAGATATTTGGCTTTAGAATGAGGGAAAATATTCATGATTGCTAAGGGTACTCGTCTACATATGTAGTACAAGCAGGCAAGGGGGGTCGGATGAGCAAAGAAGTTGCGTGAAGCGTTTGTAAGCAGGTGGGTCAGGGGGGTACTGCATACTGGATGGAAAGGTAGACGCAGAGGGGAAAGGGCGCACTCTAATAAAATCATGAAGAAATTAGGGGGGCACTGTTCATTAACTATAATAACAGAACCTTATACGCACGTCGGATAACAACGGAGGGTGTGGGAAAAGCCGAGGGGTTTGTCCAGTCAGAAGCACAGACCTCAGGGATTGAGAATTTTAGGTAGGGGAATTGGCAGGTGCACAAGGAAACTCCGAAAGCATGTTCCTTAAGGATACGAATATTTCCTCGATAGCTCAAGTGATTACAGCATTGGCCCGGCAAGTCGAAACATCCGGGGTTCAAGTCCCAGTAAAGGAAATATTTTTACACTTGTGATCTGCTCGATTCTGCCATCCCCACCTCTCCTGTGCTCGTTTTTTATATGTGTTCCTATGTTACTATTTTATTTGTGTTCTATTGTGCCGATATTATATTTTAAAGGTAATCTACCGGTTAAGGTAGGTTTTTCGATGGACACAACTACCAAACAAATATTTTGTGGCTACTAACAAAACACAACCCTAAATTCTACTCTACACCAGGTCCCTCTTCATCTCTGAGTACTTTCTTCCGCCCTTCATCCCGTCCAACATCCCTATCCTGTTCCTTCCCTTTCCTCTTTTGCCCAACATTCTACCCTCTATCACAGTCTTCAACATCCCACTGCCGGTCAACACCCCCTTCATCCACTTTTCCTGCCTCCATAGGATTGCTCCCAACAAACCCCTCTCTTCGCCCACCATACCAAGTACTTCCTCATTTGTTTTCTTCTCTGTCCATTTCACCTTCTCCATTCTTCTCCACACCCACATTTCAAAAGCCTCCAGTCTACGTCTATCCTCCTGCTTCAATGACCACGTTTCCGCGCCGTACATAGCTACGCTCCATATCAAAGTTTTTACGAGTCTTTTCTTAACATCCTTACTCAAAGACCCCGTCATCAACTCCCTCCTCCTCGTGAAAGCCTCTTTGCCTAGCGCAATTCTTCTCCTTACGTCCCTACTACTTTGACCGTGTTGGTCCAAAACACTACCGAGATACGTAAACTGTTCTACCTGCTCTAGTTTTTGCCCTCCTATTTTAATGTTAAGCTTGCCCTTTTTCTTTCTAGAAAATCGCATAACCTTTGTTTTATTAATGTTGATTCTCATCCCATACCTGTCGCACTGAATTTCCAATTCACTCAGCAATGCTTGCAGCCCCTTGGCTGACTGACAAACTAAAGCTTGGTCATCAGCAAACCTAACTGATTTTACGAATTCCCCGCCCACTTTCATTCCTACCTCTAGTTCTTCCCATGCCTCTTTGATCATTTCCTCTGCATACAGGTTGAACAGCAACGGTGATAATGGGCAACCCTGCCTTACACCCCTTCCTAACACTGCTCATCCTGACTCCCCGTTTCCCACCCGCACCTGAGCAGTCTGAGACATGTACAGGTTGCGGATTAGTCTCCTTTCCCTCCAATCTATTCCTATTTTCTGCAATATACTCATTAGTTTTTCCCAATTCACTCTATCAAACGCTTTTTCGAAATCTACGAAACAGGCAAATACCTCCTGGTTGTGTTCTATATTCCTCTCGATTAATAATCTCATTACTGCAATGGCATCACGCGTACCTCTCCCCTTCCTAAACCCAAACTGATCATCCCCTAAGTATAAAAAGAGACGTTTCAGGCGTGATATGGTGGAATATCATGATTAATTAAAAATAGCAATTTTCCACAAAAATAAAATTTAATGCGACCGGTTTCAATGTTACTACATCATCATCAGGTGACGATGATTATGACGGTCCTGATGATGATGTAGTAACATTGAAACCGGTCGCATTAAATTTTATTTTTGTGGAAAATTGCTATTTTTAATTAATCCCCTAAGTAACCATTTGCCCTACTCTCTATCCTTTTGTTTATGATCCTGAGAACAACTTTAGCTGCGTGGGATATCAAACTAATTGTCCTATAGTCCTCACATGACGTGGCCTTTACCTTTTTCGGAATCGGAACTAAAACTGCTCTCACAAAGTCTTCCGGCCAGATTCCCTCCTCATAAATGCTACGGATCAGCCCATATAGCCTCTTCCTCCCACATTTTCCTAAGCATTTTAAAAGTTCCACGGGAATGTTATCTACCCCCACGGCCTTATTTAGTTTCATCTCCCTTAATGCCCTTTCTATCTCATTGTCTAGTATGCCTGGACCTAGCCTATCTTCCTCTACGTCATTTTCTTTTTCAATGTCTAACTGTGTTGGTCTGAGTTCTTTACTATACAGTTCTTCTATATACTCCTTCCATCTCTCTTGGATCTTTCCTGCGTCAACTATTACCTTACCCGCCTTATCTCTAACTGTTAGCATAGCTCTTCCTTTCTTACTTCCCGATAACGATTTAACTTTGCTGTACAGCGCACCGATTTCACCCTCCCTCTGGAGACTTTCCATATCCTCGCACTGCGTCTTCCACCATGCGTCTTTTGCCTTATTTGTTGCCCGCCTCAATTTATTGTTCAATTCTTTGTACTTCATTTTGCCTAATTCTGTATTTATATTCTTCCATTTTCGCCGCTCATCCATCTTTGTAATCATCTCATCCGTGATCCATGGTTTCCTAGTCCTTTTAGCGTTAACGGTTCCAATAGTGTCTTTTGCGGCTTTAGACAACCCTTTTTTGATCATTTCCCATTTTTCTTCGATAGTAATAAGCCCTTTACCATCCTCCATGATTTTCTCTACCGCCTGTTTGTATTCCTTCCTTTTCAACCCATTCAATGCTTCTACATTCCATTTTCTAACTCGCCGCCCCTGCCTTATCTTTTTGAAACGTACGCTACATTTCATAACAACTAAATTGTGGTCTGAGTCCGCATCCGCTCCCGGAAAGCTGTGGGAATTTATCACACTATTCCTAAACCTGTGTCTAACCAGGATATAATCTAGCTGATATCTTCCTGAGTCACCTGGCATTTTCCATGTATACCTGCGTCTTTTGTGGTGTCTAAACCAAGTGTTGGTGATGATTAACCCCTGTCTCCTGCAGAACTCAACTGCTTTCTCCCCGCGGTCATTCCTCGTGCCCAAACCGTAGTCGCCCACCTCATCACCATCTCTTCCTTCGCCTACCGTCGCATTCCAATCCCCCATCACTATCAAATGTTTCCCTGCAGGAACACACGCGATCATGTCCTCTAACTGATCGTATATCTTATCGACCTCTTCTTCCTTATGGTTGCTCGGTGGCATGTATACCTGAATAATAACTAAGTTCGTCGGTTCTGATTTTATCTCCACTAGTAGTATTCTATCCGTTACCTGCTCTATGTTGACTACGCTTCTTCCTACCTCTTCATTTAATACTATGGCAACCCCTCGTTGGCTCTCGTCCCCACCGCTGTATATTATTCTATACTTATCACTCCAGTAATCCCCGCTATCTTTCCATCTCACCTCGCATAGACCTAAAATATCTATATTTCCCCTTTCCATCTCTCGCTTAACATTCTCCAATTTCCCTGTCCTCATCATTGTCCTAACATTCCACGTTCCTATTCTAACTAATTTTGTCTTCTTCTCCTGCGTCTTCTGTCCTGCTGCTGCTGGTTTTCCCTTGCAAGGGTTTCGTGGGATGACGACCGCGGAAGCCTTGCCTCCCCCGCTGCCGGGCACGACACACGGCCGATTGGGCCGAGCCCCGTGGTTGCCAGGACTCAAAATATCTCTATTGTCCATCATATTTTTCTAGGGAATAATAATTGAGGTGGTTTCCCGTTGGTAAGGTAGAGGTAAGGAATTTGTTATTGCTGAGGGTAATATTAACATCGAGGAAGGTAATCTGAGAGGATGAAATGGTCGAGGTGAAAGACAGGGATGAGGAATCGTTGAGTTGGGAGATGAAGGAATTGAGGGAATCTATGCTGTGTGGCCATAGTAGAAAGATGTCGTCAATGTATCGGAGCCACAGGAGGGGTTGCAGAGGATAGTTTGAAAGGAAATTCTCTTCTAGGACACCAAGGTCTCTCCGCTCTGTTCACACCAAACCCACTAATAAGCAGCAATACCTTCATTACAGCAGTTGTCACCCCTCCCATACCAAGCGCTCCCTCCCTTACTCCCTCTCTATCCGCGGTCACCGCATTTGCAACCATCCCGAATCCCTTAAGAAATACCTCAACAACCTTCACCACTCCCTCCTCCAACGAGGATACCCTGATTCCCTCCTCCATAAAAAAATACTTAAACATTCCTACACCCCCAAGCCTGCCTCAACCACAGACTCCCAGCCTCTCTCAATCTGTACTACCTACTTCCCAGGCATTCAGTCTCTCAAATTCATCCTCAAAGACCTATTCCCCATCCTCAAAAATCACAACACTTCCTCCAACCTTCTTCCCAAATGCCCCTCTGTCACTTTCAAACCTCCCGCCAACCTAGCAAATATCCTCAAATCCACCAGGCCGCTCTCAAAATCCCCTAACACCCCCAGAGCCATACCCACTCCATGTCATCGAGCAAGATGCAAAACCTGCCCTATTTTCACCACTCCACCCCACTCCATCCCACCATTTAACTCTCTCCCGCCCTTCCCCTATTCCTCTTGCACTTCCAAGAATGTAGTTTATCTTCTTACCTGTAAACTCTGCCCGTCATTTTACATAGGCCAATGTTCCACACCACTTAACATTAGGATTAATAACCACCGCGCCTCGTGCAATCCCTCCTCCCCGTCCGCGGGTCTCCCCATCCCTAAACATGCTTCCCATCATAATACCCCTTTCAACCTGTGCTACAATGTTTCCGTCCTGGCCTCCCTTCCCACATCCGATAACCCTATACAATTAAAAACACTTGAAATGGCATTCATTTACATCTGTATGGCCTATCAGCATCCGGGCCTCAATGTCGTTCACTGATGGGAGTGCCCTAAAATTGTTACTTTGTGGAAGTCCACCCTCACCCCTCCTTCGCCTCCCGTTCTCCCCTTCTCCTGGCCCCCTTCCCTTTCTCTCGCACCCCTCACCTCAACAACTCCAGCAGTCATTACTTCTATATCTTCAGAGGAAGACGGATTGTTTCCGTCGAAATATCAAGAAATAACGTTTGAGTGTTCTTTTTTTGTGTTTCTATATTGTGTGTTACTGTGTATTGTACTATTCGGCACTTCTGTGTTACGTCTACGAAAGCATATATATATATATATATATATATATATATATATATATATATATATATATATATATATATATGTATGTATATATATATATCTATGTCTATCTATCTATGTGTGTGCGTGTGCATGTACACACACACACACAAGGTCTGTCCAAAAAGTTGTAGGACTAAGTCGAAAAAAATGTGTTGCCGGGATTATTGCATTCACTAAAAATTCTTCGACGTAGCACCTTTGTGCGTCCACACACCGCTGCCAGCGGGTTCACCACGCCTTGATAAAGGTGGCGCCCGGGATTCCGCTAAGCTCCCTCGTCACGGACTGTTCTAACGCTTCCACCGAGCCATGATGGCGTTTTTTCAGGTGACGTTCGTGGTGACTCTGAATGTCGAAGATCTCGGTCGTAGCTAATTAAAATTCTCTGGAATCAAAAAGTTACAATTTTTCATTGTACCATGAGCCAAATAAATTTTTAAAACTGAGAGAAACTCAAAGTGATGTTTCATTTATTTTTCCCTCTATACGAATATGAATAATCAATAATTGCATTAGACTACCGGATTCAGCTAGATTTACGATGAACCCAGGCATAATACACTATTTTAATCCTAAGCCATGACATAAATGGTGCAAAATATCCATTAAACTTTGGCCAAATACTCGCCCAAATACTCGAATAGCCCTTATAAATCATAATAAGCAAAAAAAATAGAAAATTAGAGTTTCCATTGAAGATATTACGATCTGTAATGCAGAAACGTCCGATAAATTCCACGATTTCCACGACTTTCCGTTTAAAAGGTAAGTATTCACATATGGTATTCTAATTGAGCAAAAATTAGAAAAAAAGTAAATTTGATTATAACATTCTTATGAAGTACAGTTTGAACAATTATAGCCACACACTCTTTGGTGTTCAAATGAGTGTACTGCCCACGCTAAGAGCCTGGCTGGAGCCACAGCTAAGGAACTAACGTGAATGAAACATGCATGCTATATGCCGTACCGACTAAGAGAAAGTAACGATTAGTGAACGAATATTGGGAAAGTACAGGTTATCTATATATCAATGAAATGGTGAAGAAACATGGTTAATGTCTAAACGAGAAATCCCGTAAGTTACCGATACTTATATTCAAGATTATTTGCCCATTTGTATTTAGAAGAAACGTCCCTCACTCAGAAATTATTCCTATTAAATTGCAAAAATCGTTGCACAATTACAGAATGGAAATCCGTGGAAATTCGAAGACTCAACGTAAGATGAAAGTCATCATTCGCATATTTTTACTTGGGATATAAAAGATAAATACGATAACCCACGCTGCATCGACAGCTTGAACAAGAACTAAACTGGAAGATTAAATGCCAAATATTATTCCAAAATAAACTTCACGGCCACAGATAGAGAGAAGAGTGGAATAAATGAATACATATCTCCATTTTACATGCTTCTATTTTATTTCCATTGAAGACATATTCCACCAACCATACGGATCGAGAGGATTGTTACATATTGTTCAGTAAAGAAAAAATACGTTAAACTAATATCGTATAATTAAAATTAAGGAAACGGGCAATATGTCAAAATGCAAAGTCTCCCTAAGAAACTTGTCCACTAAATTCGTGTTATACATCTTGAAATTAAAACAGATATTCATGAAAATATTTAAATATCAACCGACTTCTTTCATACCATCTTTATTTTTTAGATGTCATTCCTTCAGTAGAGATGTGTGTTTGTCTCTCCTCCGCTGTCATCTCGCGACCTCGCCCTCACTCCTTCACTGCACATATCTCACGGTTTTTCTCCTCTTCCCGCCCTCTAATCTCGTCTCCTTCACTCCCGCATCCTCTCTAGAAACCCGCCACCGTTCCAAGTCTCCCACATTCGGATGAAAGATAAAGACAGAGGGAGCAACGGGCCCGTGGTTCCGCAAGGGAGTCGGCTGGAAGTGTTGTGAAGGGCGCGGGGAGATAGGGGGAACCGGGGAGGATGCGTGGAAGGGGGCGGCAGAGGGGGACGAAGAGGGAGGCTTGAAGACACCACCGCTGCGTAATAGGGACCCGCACATCAATCTTGCTTTGTCTAAATCCCGAAAAAGCACCACCCACCCATTCCCTCCCACCCCATCTTGCGCATCCTACTCCTTCCCCATCACTCCCCGGTGTTAACTCCCCATTCCACCTCCTCCAGGTCACTACTTCCCTTCCGCTAGCCCAACCCTGCGATTCACCGGTTCTCTCGCCACTGGAGGCGTCGCCTGCCTCCGGGCTTATCCCCAGCTTCAATCTTCCTTCTTTACACCTTCCTTCGCTTTCTACTTTCTCGTTTCGTCTATCTAACTCTCTCCGTTAAACATTGTCTCCAAATTGCCATAGCATTTCTCTTATTCTAACTTCTGTATCCCAAAGTTCCAGGAAACACTCCATTTCAATTAGATAGTCCTTCTTCGAAAAAACATTTTGTAATATTGCCCAGCACTTCCGTTCTTGGTTTATGTTATTTCACCACAGAAAATAACCCAGTTTGATAGGTGAGATCAGAACTCATCTTTTGCTAAGCCCAACAGCGTGTGATATCCACACATCAGAGCAGGGGGGTCCAGTTCATTTCCCTGTGCTGCCTAAGGTTTCCCAGGATGATCTGGCATCCGAAACATTACAGAGCTTGCGTGAAGCTAAGGGTACTCGGTAGGTAAACGGGCGAGGCGTATCTGAGAGACAACCTTCTCTGGTCAGTAGTCCAGCCCTCTACCCCCAGGACCATCACGCCCCCTTTACGTTAACTACTTACACTTAATTAAGTAAAGGGATGTTTTCCTCAAAGTTTTTAGGGTTTAGGTATCATATAATGAGCATCTTGCTGATTTTCTCCCAGTACTCGTTTTAGATTTATTCCTATTCCCTGTTTATGCATATTATTTTTTTGCAGCTGGCATGAATAATAGAACCTGTGAATTAGTTCGTAAATCAACAATTTTATGTATGATAGCTTCGTGAAAATATAATTTAGCCAACTCTGTCATGCTAGCCTTGAAATTTTTATTGGTGAATTTTTTATATGATTAACATCAATATCTTTTTCAGAGGTTAAGCTTTACCATATGCACACCAGAAAATTAAGAGAAAACATGAGTTCAAGGACTCAAAACTTTGGTTCACGAATTAATTTATAAGCTCGGAGATTTAAAATTTGCATATGCTCATTTCGCACTATTAAAAATTAATGCAACACCACTGTTCTTCTAATAAACTCATAGATACTGTACTCAATGTACTGTTATTGGTACTATTCTGTCGTTTTCTTTGTACTCAACCGTTCAGCATTAAGAACACTTACTCAATATTTATTAATTCGTTTTTTTACATTTCCATGGAACATTGCCTTTTAAATAAAGATGAATTTTAAAGTAAATGACCTAAATTAATGTTGTCAGTACATCACTAGCAAAAACTTCAATATGTATCGGCAGGAGAAACAAGAACTAGTCAAGGATGCTTCGCATTTAGAATGGCAATGGAGTGCTGAGAGATGACTGTGTGGGAATTGGAATATTTAGGGAAGAACGATGCATAAACGAGGTAAAAGTAGATTGAAAACATTAATTCTGGAAGAAATTAAGGTAACAAGAGGTATATAAATTTGATAATGATTATTGCAAAGTGTTTCTGTATTTAGTGCTACGCTCATTTAATTGTAACATTGCGTAATCACCCAGGTCTTACCAAGGCTAGTATATACATTTAAATAACATCTACATATCGCAACTTATCGCCGCGTAACATTTACTAAAATTTGAAACGAAGATGTTCGCTTTCGGTAAGACAAGGAATAGAGGAGAGGACCCTTCCAAAGCCAGGGAATGAAACCCTGTTGCTCCAAATGCAATAGTTCACGTCAGGCAGCTCCATAGTGACAGATACATGTCAAAATTCTTATCAAATAATGCAATGAAAGGCATGGCTTTGATGCTCTGTCATCACACATCAAAATTGGTTTCGGATAGGACTGAACACTATGCCTTGAAGAGAAGGGAAGAATGCTTTCAGAATGAATATTACATGAATTTATTTACTTCAATGAAAAATAAGTTGGGTAAAATTAAAACGAAATCAATGTTGTCGGCATCTTTTTCAATTTAATAATTTCGGAATATCTCTGTATATTTTCTAATTTTGCTGTATTTTTATTGAAATTTAAAGAAATGCCTTTTGATTACTTTCAGCTTTATATTTTGAATTATATTTTCAGATTTTCATAAATATTGGCTCAAGTATTTAGTGTTAATGGAAAAATCATCGAGCAAAAGAATTAAGTTTCATCCCAAAGCTGTTAAACTAATCATAATTACCTTATTTATAATCTTCAGTTGGTCGACATATCCCGGAGATGATTCATGGGCATTCAGGGAATCGTAGTAAGGTATACCAAAATTATTTATTGAATTTTATCAATTAATTGTGCTAACCTTATTTTACGATTTTCAATGTTTTTGCTAATTCATATGAAGTATTTTCGGAGAAATTTGATATATTTTACATTTAAGGGCGAAATATATTCAATACAACTCTGAAGTGCTGAATTAACTGTTTTATTAATTCTCTCGTTTAAATCTTTTGTCTTGAGCTGTTGCTTCATAAAAAGCATTGCTGCGAAAAGTAAAGCTCAAAGGAGATTTTCAACGTCAAATTATTATTTGTCTTGCGGGGGAGTTAAGTGAATTCCTGGAATTCTGGGATACGAATTCACGAAGGTAAAATAAGTTACCCTCAATATTTTACGATAAATAAAGTAGCCACGAGTGTAAAAATAGTCGTTACATGTCATCCATCACCATATTTCAACCCTATTTTCAACTAATATATGTATCCTTGCATAATCCCATCATTGTAACAATTCTGTCCAAAAAGTAGTAGGACTAAGTATATTTTTTTAAATTATTGCCAGAAGAAATGCACCCACTCAAAAGTCCTCAAAGTAGTCCGTCCACACACCGCTGCCATCGGGCTCACCACGCCTCGTACGCCATCTGGAAGGCGGCGCGTGGAATGCTGCAAAGCTCGGTCTTTACGGTCTGTTGTAACGCTTCCACCGAGCCGTGGTGATGTCTTTTCGGCACAGATTTGAAGCAAAGGAGGAGGAAAAAGTCTGGTGGTGCATAGTCTAAAAAATTTGGATCCTCACTCACATGGCAGAGAAGCTTTTGGCGGATCCGCGTGGGAGTTTCTTTTCGTTCGTCCGAGAGTCCTCGTGGCACCAACTTCGACACACCTTCCTAATGGCCATATTTTCCGTCATAAAGCGATCCACAATACTTTTACGGATGCCAAATTCATCTAAAACCATGAGAACACTTAATTTGCGATCCCTGTCCAACAAATACTTCACTCTTGCAAGATGATTGTAATTAAAACATTCCATTATGATACCCCAAATTGAGAGTATTTATAAGTAAGTATAAAGAATATATTTTTAAATTTTCTACCTTGGGTGAGTGTGTACATTCCCTAAAATTCGATCTGAACGCACCCATGCTTTCTATTCGGTTCCTCACTAATTCACTTTGGCGTATTCGCATTATGAACTCTGTTGCATATTATCCATACTCATTGCAGCAACTTGTCTATTAAACAGGAGGCTACATAGTGGAGGGAAAATATGCTTTCTATATCAGCCAAAGCCAAGAGGACTGATAGCCCTTCAATCGCTCATTAAGTAAAATTAAATTACGCTCTATCTCGCTTGAGTTAAAATTGAAAGTCGTAAAAAATGAAAAAATTTTAAAGAAGAAGAAATGTTACAATTATTACTGAAATGATACAACCAATACTTTAAATAAAATCGAGAAATAATTTTTGAAATAAATATTTTCTTAAACTGACGAATACATTGAAAAACATTAACTTAATTTAAAAGAACGTAATATAGCCTAAGGTATCCAGGGTAAAAATCCCCCAGAAATCCCCAGAGTATCGGATGCATAAATTATACTAAAGATCTAATTTTTAGCGTAAGGTAATTTTTACAGCCAAAATTCAGGTGCTGGCAAAAAAACGTAAAATATTTCTTTTAAATAAATGACTAAATGAATATTGCTTCAACATCAATTCAACGGTCCCCAAGAAACCCAATTTTTCGATGTGTTAACGCTTTTTCCTTTCTATCCTGATACCTCCATAGATATCGTGAATATATCTATGTACGTCAGTCTACTTTTACTTTCGAGTATATCTATGCAATCATTCCATATTAACAGATCCTTCGCAGGCTCAAATTTTCATTTTACGCTTGTCTCCGGCGGTTCTTCGTCTTGTCCACCTGATGCCACACCCTGAGTGATATTTGATGTTCATAGAATAAAATAAGAAAACGATGCTCTCGGTCGAATTTTCATCTGAAAGGCTTCGTTAGCGTTTTCGCAAGCTCTCAACTTCCATAGCATACCTTCACATCTTCCTTTCTCATCTTCTCCGCCTTTCCTTGACCCTCTTCTTTTTAAACCCATTTACTCAGCTCTGCCGTCTCTTCCCATCTCCGACATGGCTAAGTGGATTATTTCTGATAAACGTTCGCCCCTGAAGAGGGAAGAATTGGGTGATGTTTCCGCTCATCTGACTCCCTGTATCTTATTTTCCACCTTTTTCCGCCACTTACGTTCCTTACAACGGCCCATTAGATTCACCAAATTTGTTTAATTGCTTTCGGGGTCTCAGAAAATGAACACAAGGTAGTTGGCCAAACCACGTGAAAGCATGAAGCATCCAAACCTGCTCTGTTAGCAAATGTATACCTCATCTTTTCCACGGATAAATGGATCAATAAGTTTTGAAAAAAAAACTTAAAGTAAACACGGGTAATGATATTCTAATATTTTCATGTGACCATTCTCATTCCGCTTCACTCTATTCCATTTACGGAGCTTCATGAAAGGGCTCCTACCATCAAGACGTAGTATTTAGAAGCCCTCAGAGGAATTATTGCTGTGTTTTCTTTTGTATTAATAATCGCAAATAAAATTGGACTTTCCCCTGAATGCCTCCTAAATTATTTGACGATAAACCTGTGGAGATTCATGAGGAACACTTACAAATCTTGCCAAGTGTCGGTGGAAAAAAATCGAGTGGTTCTTGCTTTTACCATTGTGACACATGCGCCCGAAATTCTTCTTCTATAGCAGTCGACCCCATTTTCTCTCGTTTATTTTTTTCTCCTTGGCCAATCCACGGGCCTCTCATGCCCGTTCTCTTTTCGCATCAAGCACCCGACTCGTAGCTTCAACACCACCGACAAAAGACATTCCACAAAACAAAAGAGTGTCTCTCTCTGTATACGTTTTTCCTTCCGCTCAACCCCACTCTTTCCGCTCTCCCAGACTCTCCCTCACACTCCCAGCCTCGCTGTCTCTTTATCTCTTCCACTTTTCCAACATCACTCGTCTCAGGAGGTCGGAATCCAAGCTTTAAGCGCTCTCATTGTCGCAATGGTGAGAGGTCGGAAAAAGCCCGAGTCGAGGCCTTTCGAAACGTACTTCACGGCGTCACGCTGGTCGCAACGGCAACACGTTCATAAACATGTTCCTTTCCATTGAGAGCCCACGCTCTTCGACGCTGAGGTTGTTCGTTATGTAGTTACTTGCAAATATCATATCTCTTCCATTTCCCCGAAAATCTTTTGTTTTGAAGCACATGGGACACGTATATATTTAGGCACTTCAAAGATACATTCTAGTATTTAATATCAGGTATCTGAGCCTACGTGCACTCGTGAAGCACTATATACGTACACGGATAATACTCGTACACGTATATATGAAGAATAGAAATCAGCGACTCTGCGCCTTTAACTACCTTTTCGCGTTTAGCTCTTTTAAGGAATAAATTCAAGTTTACCTAGTGGTGTTATATATGAATTACGTGACCTTCAGTTTCCAAAATCTGAACCAGATCACTTTTTGCAATGGTGACTCCTGTACCTAGGAATGAGAATGATGATGTGGAAATATTAGGATATCATTACCCGTGTTATTTAGGAAATATTCATGCGGCTATCTTTATGTTTTTAGAAATTCATAATAATTATATATAAAAATAAAGTTACCGGCATATCGTGAGCTTTCCTAAATGTAAGAAGGTATTAAGCTACGTATGAACACTCTAGGTACAAGGGTTGCTATTTATATTTTGAGCCTAACAATAAAAAGAAATGTTGAAAATGGCTCTATTGTTTTCCAAAGCATTCTCTTAGATAATCAATACCCTTTTCCATGCGTTCGAATCAATTTTCGTGACATTTTTTCCACTTCGATTGAGATACCTCTAAAACATGGTTTTTGAATGCATCAATGACTTCTTAAGGCGCCGAAAAACGTTGTTCAAGCAATTTTTTCTTCATGAACGGGAATAAAAAGAAGTCATTTGGTTCTAAATTAGGACTGTACATAGGATGGCCCATCAATTCGACGTTTTGGCCAGTCAAATGGGTAGTTGTTTCAACCGATCTGTGAGAGCTTGCATTGTCATGATGAAGAATAATCCTTCGTTGCCGCTTCTTTTTCCGTATTTCACCAAGCACTTCTGGCAAACAAATACTCGTGTACCATTCGGGATTTACGGCTCTACGTTGCTCTATCGTAGGCTCCTCTGACGAGAGTCTGACTTGCCGTTGGTTGGAAGTATCCAGGATCACCAGCAGCCACTAATGCATACAGGTTCCCAGGGTGACCCATGTTTCGAAGACCTGTTCTTAACCCAAGAAAAGAGACAGCATACCGAGCAGATCATCCAAGAAATCTACTCATCTTCAACGTCCACAATGACTGATCAAACGGACATGTAGCATCAACAGACACAAATGGCACATCAAATACTGCAGCTCACATGAGCCCTGCAGCAACAAGGAGTTCAGGAGCCAATTTTGCTAACCATCCCATCCCTCCTGCCCCAAGTATCATCCGTAGGTATGGATCTACCTCCCGACCAAGAGGTACTACAGTTAATTTTCGCCCTACAGAAAACCCGGAACAGCCATCGTTTAAAGGTTGGAGACACTCACGAACTGGACTTGGTTCTCACAATGGCCTCCGGTTGGGAACAATTGAACGATATGGAACGTAAAGCCCTATATAACCGCGGACATGTCCTGCTAGCGGTATCTACCATGGGTTGGACAGATGCGCTCTGGATCGCGGCAGGCGTGCCAGGTAATCTGATCCACTTACCAGCCGGCTTTATTGCAACAGCCCCAGCGCCTCCAGCCCCTAACCCACCAGCACCGCCTTACAACCCCTTTGGCAAGGCCCACCGCGTAACCGGGGACGAGGCAGGGCCAACAGAGGAGGTGCCCGTAATTGATCTTAGTGACACCTTCACCGTCTCCACAGGCCACGAAACCTTGCTCCGATGGGCGGCATCCGGGGAGCCAGACCATCCTCCATGCCTTTATGATCAAATTAAATTTGACATTGGTCTTTTACCAATTGCAAATCCATGCGCGCCACTGGCGATTTTATGGCATCAAATATATAGGCCAGTCCTACGCCTTCACGTGTCTCCCCATGGTCCTCCCTCTTAGTCCGGCTATACTGCAACGCTCGGCTAATGACGTATTACAACTTGTAACTTCCAAATTTTAGATCCATGGCATTGCATATTTAGATGACTGGCTTTTCTATTTTGATACCCAATTTTGTGGCAAAGAAATTCAATCTTATTTGAAACGTACCCTATGTATTTCAGTGAACTTCCGGAAATCTATCATGTCATGCAAACAACGGATGCGATACCTAGATGTCGTCATTGATACCCCAAACCTTTTCCATATGTAAACAAGCAAAGCAATCAGAACAATCCATTCCCTAATCCCGATTATGGCCAAACTTAGACCAATTTACATCCCGAAAGCAGCAGACTACCTCGCTTGGGTGGCCTGTATACTTCGACTACTCACATTCTCAATATCCCAAGTGTACCACAGGAATGATTCCGGCTGGCTCCGGATTCAGGAGTTAGAGATCTTAGAAAAGGAAGTGTTCATCCCACTGTCAACAAGTGTTATTAGTGTCTAAACGGATGCCACACTCGAGCAAGGAAGGATAGCCATTCCCATGCCACTGGGGAACTAGCCGTTCCTTTCCAGTGCCTCAAGACTGGCATATTACTGCCACTGAGATATAATGCAGGCTTATACGGACTCCAAGAAACAGGGACTTTGTGTAACGACCTAAATCTGACTAACGTTAATGTTACAATGTATGTTGACAATATAACAGCTCTGTACACATTAAGGAAAGGCAACGGAATTGTATTCCGAAACCATCCCGATCGAGTAAATATGTTTGTTCAATGTATTAAAGAGATACAGACACATCAGGTGACGTGGTCCTGGATCCCTTCGACCGACACTTTGGCCGAGGAGCCCTCTCGGACCGTGGTGCTCTGATTTTATGTGTGCGCCGGCCATATTGGCCTCAGCATACATACGAACGGAAGGCACGGTCAGACGGAAGTCTGATTTGCCGTCTGTCGGAATGATCAAGGTTCACCAGCAGACGAATGACGAACTAGAAATGTTGGACGGAATAAATAGTTGGTGGTGAGGTTCACATATTCCTTATTTTTTATTTGTGTGAATGCATGTGTGTGTGCGTGTGATCGCGCGCTCGTATGTAATAACACAATGGAGCAAGGAAACAAAATTGCTGACATCAGAAGCATTCACTTCCTAATTCCGTGTATTTCGGAGGTTACAGTCACCATTGTCAATGTGGGAGGAGCTACTGAGTACTCTTTTGTACATTGAAAATGGTGGCTGCGTCCACCATAATATTTAAAATCGTTCTTTTGTTGGCTCTTTTTGTGTGCGTCTATCACATCTTCATTTTGTTGCATATTAGATATGCATTGCTCGATTAAAAAAACGATTGATTCTCGTCATACTTTTGATAAATGATTAGTTATGATTATATTATATTATATTTTAATCGCTGGATGTTATCTTTAGTTTTGCTCAAATTTAATAAGGTTGTTTCTTATTTATTTTATGCATTAACCAATGGAGAAAATACTTTTTTTAAATTTCCTCAGTTTCATTTTATTCCATCTCCATTTATTATTATTATAAGGTGACTTGCTTGGTGGTCATCCAAACGCGTTATAGCCGCTAGCACTTTTTTCCAAATGGCGTGTGGCTCTACTGCTAGCTATGATCCTATAAACCTTGAGGTTTAGTAGCATTCTTGGAAAAAAGTATAATTCTCTTCAGAACAATTGTCATCCTTGCTATATCTCCACAACTTTAAGCTCAGTGCCCGAGACTTTTGTAGCATATCCATTTCATAACTCTATTGACACTATAAAGGTTTTATGACTTTTAAAATGTTCCCTACTCATTGTCAACATCAAATCGTTCAAAATAAACAGCGCCAAAGAAACTTCCCGAAATGGAAATACAGAGAAAAGGTTTATTTTCGTTTTACCTTCTCGAAATAATCATCCGAGCCGTCATCCTGTAAAACGTAGTTCATTGGGGTTTTGGTTCGCACATGCATGCAGAAATTTGATTGTATTTCTGCTGCTTTTCATGCTTCTTCCTCCAATTTCTTGTCCCAACTCAAGAATACATAAAACCTCATAGTTCTGCTATATTCAGATATGGAACTGCCCTGCATGATAATACCTTGTTCAACGAACAATTCATTTTCATCACATGAATGTTTCCACAATAATTGAATTAAATATATCTTAGACCAAAAAAATATAAATAACTTTTAATATTTTATTTCATAGACGTATATTAACTGTATGGTTGAGGCTCACGGCTACTTAATTCTGGTCAAATAATACCTACGTCAATATCATCAATATTCCTCCGTAATTAAATTGAAATTCACTAAACACAAATATACAAAATGGTGGAAAAGAATATGGGCCTTTAAATTGAACTCTTTTGAATATTTATATTTATTTAAACACCTTGTCAGTAAATTCCATTCAAAAGTATACGATAATGTCTAACGCTTCACTTTTTGGAATTTCTCCAATTCCAAGGAATGGCAGAAAGCAAACACTTGAGTTCCACGAGCCATAATTATCAATTTATTTATAACTAGACCAGAATTTCGCTGCTACCCAGAATTATCAGGTCATCAAAAGATACTGATGGTGCTACGTGGCACCGAAATTATGGTCGTCTGATAAATAAATTTGGAATTGCGGATATAAAAATTCTTTCAATCATACCTTGGAATTCAAGAATATATGAAATGGAGAATGTGAATTACACTTGAAGATCCATGAACGAGAGCAATTTAGCGAAATTAAATGAACCTATTCATAAAACATTTAATTTCAGAGAAATTAAGTTTAACATACGAGGGTCATCCGGAAAGTAGTACCCGTTCGTGAAATAAAGACACAAAAGTAAATATTAACAAACATAAAAAATTTTATTTGAAAGAGGATACTTTAAACTACTTCTCAACATAATCTCCAAGCAAATTAAGGCATTTGTCATAACGCGTGACAAGTTTCTGTATTCCTGCTGCATAGTCCTTCGCCGCCAGCTCATTGAGATACGCGAGGGACCCATCTTGCACAAATTTTTGCATAATGCAGATGGTGTTTAACAATTTCATGAACAATTGTTCGAGAAACATTGGGAAAATGCTCACAGATGTCATCAATTGTGACGCGCCGATCGTTCCTCACGAATTCGTCAACTGAGCTCACCAGTTGGTCTGTAATGACAGACGGTCTCCCCGAACGCTCATCGTCGTGTGTGTTCCCCCTCCCCATGTTGAAGTTGCGACACCACCGCCGAACAGACGACTCGTCCATTACATTGTCTCCATACACCTCCTTTAATTGGCGATGAATATCACATGGGCGAACGTTTCTTGCATTGAGGAATTTAATCACTGCCCTCACTTCACAACTGGCGGCGTTCTCAATTTTTTTAAACATTGTAAACAATCACAGAAACAACACAGGCAATGCTAGCGTCACGCAACTTGGCTCAGAGAAGGCAGACAAGCCACTGAAGCTATCTGACCTCGTCCAGCGGCTACTCGCGTCGTCAGCACTTCATGCGGCACGAACGGGTACTACTTTCCGGATGACCCTCGTATTTTGCACTCAAAGCGTTTCTTAACATTGGCGTCTTCTGATGGTATTCGTGTACTTTTTCCCATTAATCACGCTCAAGAAAATGTTATAAATCCTGGCGGAGGACTTCGCGCACAACCATTCTCCACCTACACCTCAGAAAGCCTCTCGCAGGCATACATCTCCCACCCGATGTCCTATCCTCCCTGCCTACTAGCTATCCGCGGTCTCTCATGCGCGTGCGTGCGATTTTCGCATTTGGAGGATAAAAGGCATTTATTTTCCCTGCTGTCATGCGCTGGGCTAGGAAGGAGGACGTGCATGGAGGCCACGCGAAGGGAAGGTTTCTTCTTCGTATCCCGTTCTTCAACCCTTTTTTCCGAGACACTCTCCCTCATCAGTCTCACTCAAATCATTTAAAGAGCCCACAGAAGAGAGTCGCGAAATTTCAGAGCAGCCAAAACGAACTGCCATTTATATCCAGACCCTGCTTCTCTTTCTCTCCGTAGACGCACTCAAGGCAGTAATCGGTCTTTCGTTCTACTTTGTCTCTTATATTACCTGCTCTTTCGGCAAACCATTTATTAATTCTCCAAACCGTCCCATGCTTATCAAAAAACTATACGAAACAAATATAACTAGTGGTATGCCACTCAATTTATTTCAATAGAATTCTTTAAGTAAATATGATACATATCAGAAAACTAATTACACACGCATTCATTCATATGGAAAAAATGTAAGGAAAAGGGATTGGAACACATAAAAAACGAATACAGAAATGGTGGGGAAGGTTGAATCGAGTAGATAACTGCCTCAAAAAATTTTCCTTGACAGGGGCTTAAACCACTGATATTCGACTTGCCGGGCTCTGAAACATTTGCCCTATCGAGGAAACGTAAATTACACTAAAAAATTATCCTTTATGACATTGTGTGGTTGCTTTCCTTACTATGCTTTCCTCCTGGGTCCTCGTTAATTTCTCCTTTTGTGGGTGAAATAGCTCCTTAAGGTCATCTTCAGGCCAAAAAACTGGGGCAAGTGGTTCCATATATCAGCCGCAGATTGAAGGGTAATTTGCTTTCCCTCGATAGCTCAATTATTAGAGCATCTGCCCGGCAAGTGAAACTTTTTTACGCTTGGTATCTGCTCAATTCCACCATCCCCACCATTCCTGCGTTCGTCTTTTATGTGTTCATATCCCTTTTCCTAATATCTCTATCCATGTTAATGAATATATATATATATATGTATACACGAGGTCTTTTCAAAAAGTATCGCGAATTTTTTAATTTTCGCAGGTTACATAAACTTGATTTTCGATTTTTTATGGCGTTATGTTGGTACTTATATCTCTCACTTATGCCGAAAACTTAGGACATTTTGAATATTCAGTTGATTGTTGACAGCTGTTTTGCTTGGACGTGTTTTGGCTTGTCTTCGGTTTTTGCCTGTTCCGAAAAATGGATCGAAGAATTTTTATCAAATTTTGTGTGAAAAAAGGAATTAAGTGCGCGGACGCATTTCGACTGTTGACAGTGGCATATGAAGAGGCTACCTTGGACCGAAGCAACGTTTATCGGTGGTACAAAATTTTCTCAGAGGGCCGACAAGATATCAACGACGAAGAGCGTACCGGACGCCCGAGCACGTCAACAACAGACGAACACATTGATAAAGTGAAGACAATAGTATTGGCCAATCGTCGAATCACCGTTAGAGAAGCTGCTGAGGACCTAAGCATATCGATTGGCTTGTGTCATTCGATTTTTACCATTGATTTGGGCATGACACGGGTCGCCGCGAAATTCGTACCAAAATTGCTCAATTTGGACCAAAAACAGCAACGCAGTAACATGTCTAATGAGCTGTTGGACTCTGTCCGCGACGACCCAAATTTGCTCCTCCCAAATGGATCATAACTGGTGACGAATCATGGGTTTATGTTTATCACGTGAAAACTAAAGCTCAATCATCCCAATGGAAGCTGCAGCACCAGCCAAGACTGAAAAAAGCACGTCAAGTTCAGTCGAATGTAAAAGTTGTACTTACAGCTTTCTTCGATTGCAGGGGCGTGTTGCATCATGAGTTCTTGCCACAGGGTAGAACGGTAAATAAGGAATATTACCTGCAAGTTATGCGCTATTCGCGCGAAGCAATCCACCACAAACGTCCGGATTTGTGGAAGAACAAAAATTCAGTTGGCTTCGTGACGCGGCGGGAGAAAGGTACGACACCGGTATTAAAAAGCTCCTTACAAGGATGCAAAAAGTGATTTATCGCAAAGGCGACTGTGTAGGAAAATAGCTAAATGCTCAGAATTTCCTACGATGCAAAAAAAGTTGAGAATAAACTTGATTTTTTATGAAAAAATAGGAGGCCTTACGAGCTCGTACTTTTCAAATCGCCTTCGTATAATAATCTATTTCAAACTTATAAACTATCTTTTGGACTTCTACAATTCCATTATTTATTATTCCTTCTTACTTAGCACCAAATCATGTATTCAAACTCCAGTCCTCGACAATTAAAATAAAAATCGACGCACTTGTAAGTTATTTATTGTTAATTTTATAATCATATTTAGTTATTGACTTCAATTTCCTTACCTAATCAAACGAAAAAAATCTCGTTTGAGTGAAAATTTATAGGAAAGATATTTCAGTAATTTCAAATTAATCAGGTTACAATATATAAAGTGTAACAAGCACCATTTAATTCCCCCTATCCTACGGCTATTTCTAATTAAAATGGTGGGCATTAAATGTTTCAGCTGACTTTTTTCCAGTACCAAATTTCTCGCTGGCTTAATTCAAGTGCTTTTTCTGGCTAGAAAAGATTGATGTTCACGAGGGCGATATGGGTTCGTTGCATCTTGGGTCGGCGTAAAAACGTCTTCAAATAGACACGAGCGAAATACTTTTCTCTCTCTTTTTGTCGCATTCCCATCTTGTGGAATAGATTCTATCTCCCCCCACTCCTGTCTTTCATCTCCCTCTGTGCCTTCCACTAACCCACCCCACTCTCCTCTTTCCCCCGCTGACCCTCATCCCAAAAGCGTAGGGACAATTTAGCTTGGAGTGCAATTTGTTAACGGAGACGCGTCCCCGGGAATGCGCCGCAACACTATGGCGAAGACTGATAAATGCTCCGAAAACTATTCAGAATAAAAATGTCTCGTTGAAACCAAACGCAGAAGGCAGTATGAAGGAAATATTTGAAGAAATGTACACCGTTTCATAGGAAAAAAAGGCAATATCTTGGTTAGAAGAGCAATATGACGCTATTCATTGCACTTTTTATTTTACCTTGACGATTTTCTACGAGCATTTTCATTCCCAGATAGGCAATATTTTGGAAGTACTAAGAAATAGCTATAAACACTGAGTAATTTAACATTATTTTGATTTTGTTGAGAACATAGTGACAGAACCGCTCACTCTAGCTTTAATGAAAAGTGATATATTATTTAATGCTCCGAAGTAAATAAATCTAATATATTCATACTTTTGTGTCATTTTTAAAATGACAAATAATTTATTTTCAGGCAAACTCAAAACCCATTTTAAAATTTTTAAACGATTTTTTTAATGTTTCTTTGAGCTAATCACGTCAACAGAGAACTTGAAAAAGTTCTAAAAATATTGGCCCATTTTAATATTAATTGTATGCAAATGAGAACCACAGTTTAACTGAAATACAAATCTAACAGTTCCAGGTTAAACTTTGTGGAATTCCTTCATGTTGAGGGTAAAGGTTCATTGGAATTTGAATAATCAAATGTTAGTTATTCAAGTTTGCAACCATATTTTAAAATGAAAATATTTGATTTAATTGACTGCCTAGGGTGATATTTTAAACATAATGATGTGAAATCTAATAATGGAAAATGGATACAAAAACTTTAATACCATCATATATTTTAATAAATAGATTTTATTTAGCTCTATACACATTTTTATTATCTTTTCAAGTTAAATCACCAGTTTCTACATCAAGGTCAGTCGTTATTCCCCCTAATTCTCATCCCACTCTTTACTGTCATTCATACTTTTAAATGTTCTCTCGCAGCTCTCTTCATCGAAGCACATTCGTTAAGCTCATTCTTCCTTCTCTTCAGTATTTTATTCACATTTCTTTTCTCCTTGTGAGAAATTCTTCGTAGTATCTCTCATGTTCATTCAATTGATCTTTATCATTCTTCATAAAAGGTAACATTTCCTAAAAAAAGTCAACATACCTTCTAATATTCTTTTTCTAGTACAACATTTATGTGATTCACTACATAGGACATGCTCCAAATTCAAGAAGCGTTTCTTATTATCCTACCTTATGGACCTCTTGCTGTTACTCATGAATTCTTAAAGATTTCTTATTCTGCCCACCGCATTCTTCTGCTTCCCTCCTGTTATTTGGAATGCTTTTTTTTTCCTTTTACCAAATATTAAAATTATCTCTCCTCTTCAAATTTCCCATGTGGAAACGCATTTGAGATGCCTTTTGTTTTTCTGCTATTAAACACTACTTTGGTTTGTTTCACATCCAGATTGTACATTTGCATTCCATTTTCCAAGGTAATAAGCGTCTAGTTCCTCAAACTCTTCCCTGGGTTTTCCATAGCCGATACGATATCGACATCATGCAGTATTCATCTTTTTTGCCTTTTTTATCTCATTATTTATTTTTATTTAAATTAGGCAATAATTCTCTGAATCAAAATATGTTAGCAATCAATTTTTTTCCTTTTAAGGTGTCAAATTTCATAGTTTCAAAAATTAAAGCCTTATTATTTCATCTATTGTTTCTTCATCGTTTCCTTAAATCTTCTAATTTAATTTCAGGTACTGGTATTTACACAGAATCATGATCGCCCTTGAACCCTTTAACTGTTCTCATATTCTTCAGAAGATAAATGATCCATTCTGGCGATATTATTACGTGCTTGCGGAATGTATCCATTAGCAGAATGAATGATCGCTAGAGCATATACAATGTTTTCTCTACAATTATCCCAAAAACCAAAATTTTTCTGCTTCCCTGAATTACTGCGTTTCTTAATTTCCTACTAACAAATTTATCATTATTAAGAAAACCTTCAACGCTTTATTTTCTTTCAATATTCTTTTGAAGATTTTCAATGTTTCTTATCTGCATTTCTTCTATGAGTAGGTTAATTTTGTCAATGAGTAGTAATTTTATATGGTGAGATATTCAGTACAAGTGATTAATCTTCTCCATATTTGTTTAAAGCTGAAAAGTAATATCATACATTTTCGAATTCTAAGGTATGCAATACTGTTTCATTAATATTTCCTTATTACTCTGATACTGAGTGGTATTTATCTTGGAGGAAGTAACAATTTAAGATTCATCGTAATGAAATTTCATGAATCATCGATAAGTTCAATAGCAAATTATGTAAGTAATAGTGAACCGCTGAACAGATGAACATCAATCTACAGAATAATGTATTTTAAAAGTCTCATTTGCCATTTTTATTTTCTTATCGCCATCTGAAAGGGTGATGTGTTTATCTGGCATTGCAGACAAGCGAAGAAACGGGGAATATCTTGAGAATGATTTCACAGAAATTCAATGCTAATGTAACTTTGATAAGTAAGCAGCAAGCATTCCACGGGAAAAGACGGTACGATAAGACGTTTATTGCTCTGTATCTTACATTCTACACGTAACTACTATATGTCGCAGTTACACGCGTCGACCCGCACTCCTCCAGCCGCCGTCTTCTCATGATCCCTCTTAGGACATTTCCTTTGACTGGTGATGTCGCCTAGGACATTGTGAGATTAGGTTCAAGGATCAACGCCGACTAAAGTGAGAGAGAGAGAGAGAGACATGAAGAGAAGAAAAAGAGAAAAAGTGCCAGGAAGTGGGTGATATGCGGCGAAGGAACTAGTGGAAATACTGCGTTTGTGAAAGCTGAAAAGGTCGTCAGGTTGAATAGCACGAAACACGGAGAAAAACTGTGTGTTTCGAACGTTCATTCAAGCTTTTTATTTATGGACCATCCTGCTATGGTTTGGAAGCCAGTTTAAGTTATCAGGTAATTGAAAGCAAGTAAGACACAATAAAAAAATTCTATTTCTAAAATTGTCATTTGTTGGAACAAGTATTCTCTCAAAAAACAAACCATACATTATGAATCATTCGCCATACACCATTCTGTTAGCCAAAGGAGAACATTGGCCAATTAATAATTACAGATTTCGTTTTGAACTCAAGTAGGAAGTCAATTTCATCGTATTTTTCTTTTATTCTTATCGATAAAAAGTGCATTGCTTTAAATGATTAGTTATTTTTCCGTATTATTTAGCATGGAAAAGCTGGAAATGGTAAGCGGGATACATATACATTAGCACTGTGCTGTTAAGAGCTTACTGATGTAATACAATTTTACTTCAGTTTTTTCCGCAACCAGGTAATTCAAAATATTATATTAAAATATTCATGACATGAATAGAATAAAATTTACAATTCTTCATCCTATTTAGGCATTTATAAATGCTGTCCAATTTATGTATACACATGCAGTAGTAATTATTTATTAGTAAGTATTTCAGCCATAATTCAATAGCAATAAATTTATATTATTTTATGTTACAATAATGAGTGTCACTGGATCTTCGATGGTACTGGGAGTTAGGGGAAGGAAATGCATTTAATCCGAAGTGACCCACCGCAGACTAAATAGCAGCTAGTGGAGCGTAGTCTTCCAGAGATATGCCTCCCAATTCTATAGTGCTAATTCCAAAATCAATCAAATGCAAAATGGCATCAATGTATATTCCGCAATGGATCACAAGGGGAACTAAGCCGTTATAGAGAACGCTCATAGACGCAGATATTTTCACAAAGTATTTCATATTTTTTGATTTATTTGCCCTGACAAAATTGAAAACAAATTATGATAAAAGGAAATGTATGTACTACAAATTAAACACGAAATGGCGAGTAGTATCTTATTGGGCAGAGCTTTTGCATAATCAGTGGATGATTTGAGGCATAATTCCAGGAGGTACCGATTAAAAAAAGCCGTATAATTGAAAAACGGCATGTGCTACAGAAAGGAAAACTTCTGTCGCTTCCCAAAAATTAGTAATAAAGTTTATACATCGAATAATTTATCCTTTCTCAGGTCTATACTGACGAAATTAAAACTTCATGCAGGATATAATGCCCGTTGGCAAGCTATCTACGCAATGCCAATACATGATATTCTAATCTCATATTCAACTCGGCGATCGTATTGTCTCCTACTATTACGACAGTTTTAAATGTTTCAGATGAACATGTCATAACGGTTGAGGATAAAAGAGATTTTAACTTAAGTCTATTTTAAGACAAAGTCCAGGAGTGAGTATGCACATAAATCCACGCGTTTCGTTCGAATGCCATGTACAATCCTATCGTTGAAAAAACTGAATTATTTGTGTTCATTAGTTTTCACATCACTTTACCTTCAATTGCTAATTATGATTTAGCATAAAATTTTATAAAATTAGAATTTTGTTGTGGTTAGCTTGTTCTTTCCATGATATGAGAGCATAGTCTCTCCAAACTAAGCCAAAGTTTATTTTACAAATAAATATTTGGCGGTAAATTATTTTACAGATTGCCATTCAATTCTCATTTCAATTAGAAATGAATGCTACCTCGCAACTTCAGTGAAAAGAAGTACTATAACTTATCTAATTTAAGAACTCATTATTTTTAATTTAGTGAATATAATTGATAATATCTCCATCAGTTTTCAACACACAATGAGTACACAGAAGTATACTTAAGAAAACATTTAATCCGAGTTTAATTTTGAACACATAATGGTAGAGCTCACTTGGAGCGCTTATGCCCCTTGATCGACATACATTATAGCACAGGACGCAATTCCATTTCCTTCATATGTAGCATCTCACAAAGTTTTGAGAAATTTCAAATATCTCAGAGAAAGGAAGATAGTATTTGTAAACTAAAGAAAAAGTTGCAGGAGCCATTTCATGAATAAAAATGAAACAAGATTTTACGGGCAAAGAGTTATAGAGCAAACAATTAAAGAAGACTAAAGAGGAGAAGAGGATGTTTGCTAATTTTGAAAAGGTTGTAATGATGTGCGTACAAAATTTCAGCAAACCCAAAATCGTGACTCTTTACACAGCCTCCGTAAGGTACTTCAAAAAAGAGCTATTAAAAGTTAGAAGGCGAAGTGTTTTGCTACCTGGAAAGTAAGGCAGCCCTCACTCGAAAAAGCTAGTATGAAACATTACGGTAAAATTAAAAAATAGTTTATAATCGAAATATCAACTACTCGCTCAACATAAAACAGTGTTAAATTTTGCATGAATATACCTATACATACTAATGAACATAATGAGTGTTTTGCAGGCACACACGGCATGGACGATAGTAACTGTGGAAATTAGAATATCTCAAACCGAATGCAATTAATCCCAAAGGACAATGATAAAGGCCACATGGGAGCTCTAAAACATAGACGTTGATGGTCTTAAAGAAATGGATAAATCAACTCATTGAAAAAGTAGAACGATAAAATCATCGTGCACATATTGAGGACTAATCTTGATATGATAATTTATGATGATCATTTTGACGAGAAGACTTAATGAGAAAATGAGGGTTGAAAACTGATTACTCTTTTATATTAGGCCTCCATTAGATTCATTGATATAATAAAGCTCTGGGATTAATATATTTTAATTATGTATCGATGAAATTGCACCGGATTATAGCAAATTGCTTGGCAGTTTTCTCACGGCTCATTCTTCTTTAATCCAAAAAATTAACTTATTTACTAGTATTATTTAGGAAAAATAATTAAATTCACATTTAAAAGATTAATATCGAAAATACGATGCGCAGGCAAAAATATATGTAGAGTTAAAAGATGGAATTGAAATCTCACCGATACATTCTATTCACGCTCGATGAATATGGAATTTACTCAGCCAAAAGAAAACTTCTTTGCTCGTTTGGAATCTATTCACTTTTGCTAATCATTATTCATTCACTTTTAAAATGAGAAGAGGATTTTACGACTCTGATGGTCGCTAAGTAGACGTGACCGAAAGGTTGAATAATCTCTTCAATATCCATCTTTAGCCCATAATAGCTGGTTAAAATGATAGTATTAAGATATTACCTTAATTCAAAGTATATGTATTACTAATAAGGCTGAGTATGGAACGAATTGGCACTTGAATCAGGACGTAAATATGAATTATGTAGGTGTGGAAGTCAGAAGTGAAATTGTTTCATAATGTATAGCGAAGAGCCAATATTGATTGTTTAGGCAACTACCTATTTGCAATCTCGCTCTAAAATATAAAATTGTACTATCTTTATTCATGTACACATTCAAAAGAACTATGAGAACGTGTTAACTTCCTAAACGTTAAATATTTTTATAAAATTCGTTCGAACCAAAGGAATTAAATAAATAAAGTAATAAAGTTTTCCTTATTCCCCATATTTTCATCTAATTAAAATATAACAAGAGAAACGGAGAACTAGTATGTATCCTTAATACACCTATATGGGATCATATATAGAATGAATTTACACGATAGCAATACCCATGCGTATTGCATGTTGAAATCAAGAAGCTTCCCTGACCATCGCTCTGAAACGAATGACAAGTTCCTTGAAAAGGGTTACTCCACGGGTTCATTAAGCACACAAAGATAATGTAACGAATATAAAAAGAAATAGTTAAAGAGTGTAAAAATATTGAGCTTACCCTTTGGAAACTGGAAATAAGGGATGTGTTATTTATTTTTTCCTTCCGGGTGAAGGTTTGGCAGGTGGGGGTGAGCTGGGAGAAAGGGTGGGGTCGAAGGAAGAAGGGAGCAACGGGGCACCTTTGGCGTCCTAAGGTCACGCTGATATATCTTGGAGAGCCTCCCAAGGAGTTCCATTCGGATAATTCAGAGAGCGACCCGGAACGTGGGTAGAAAGGGGAGACGGGGGTTCGGACGGGGCGGGGAGGGGCGTGGCGTAGGAAGGGCTTGGCGAAGCCGGGATATCAGACGGAAGTCTCTGGGACGAATGGCTGGGTGGGTAGGAATACAAGGGAAGAAGAAAGGAAAAGGACGAGATTGAAGGAATGGAGAGGACTGGGAGGGGAGCGGGGTGTGTGAGAAGGCTTAAGGGTGGGGAAAGATGGGGTGAACCGGGTTTAAGACGAGCAGTCGCTGGTGGGGAGGGAGTTAGGGGTTGAGTAGGCGGGGTTTCGGAGTGAAAAATTGCCCCTAGCAACGAGCAGTGCTTCAATCCCTATTATTGCCGCTCTAAGAGCTCTGACGCGTCCTCGGCCTCTCTCACGCCCATTCTGTCCCTTTGTCCCACCTCTTTCTCATTCTCCTCTCTTTCCCGTCCTGGTCATTCCAGACCCATTCTAGGTCTCTTCCCTCTCCCGTGATTCCACCTGTCCGGTGAATCTCATCACCTTGACCAACCACCGCTCAACACTTTCGCAAAATCTTAGCCTTCCAATTCATCACCTCCTTCCAACCTTTGCAATGTTGCTGGAAAAAAGCAGAGGACACTTTTTCTTTAAATTTTTCAATACAAACATCGCGATAGTATTCAGGGCAAATACATTCACTTACGTCATCGAGAGTTTTCAAATCTTATGGTATTACCGATAACTTTATGAAAACTGAACTCTTTTGTAGACACCCGTAATTACGAGATGAAAATAATAATGTTCATTTTATGCAAGGTTTAAAATTATGTACATTTACAATCAATGTTATTTAGGCAATTAGTGCTAACTTAATTTTCATTCACATGCAATTTACAGTAAAAATGTTGAAGAGAATTATATATGTATATCTTTAAAGCATGACTTCAGCCTATTTGAGTAAAGTCTGACACTTTTTCTACGTCTGGCTAACGTCTAAACACAATTTGCATATTTATAATGTCGACAGAAGGAAGTCTCAAATTTTACTCGCTCCTTAGTGGTTAAAAGGCTGCTGTTGGCAATTTATTTAGATAAATTAAATAGACTTCTGAAGTACAACTTTAATAGGCTACCAAAAAAATATTTCGTTGGTAAGTTGATGAGTCATTCCCAGAACTCATCTCTATTTAAAAATGCATGGCCTTTTAAATGGTTGAATTAAACATTAATTCATTTTTAAAATACATGTACTTCATAAAACATTAGCCTAAATACGCAAAGCTCCATAGACTAGTTCTGCTGGTGATGACGGTGATTTCACGAAGAGTATTACTGTTTCCTATTAGGATCCAAACGAGTAGTCAAGTTTTACCTGCTTTAATAACCTGGAAAATAAAATTCTATATTCCATTGAATCCACTCCAACTACGAACAAAACCCGCGAACTTTCCGTTGCTCGGGCGATGCTAGTCTTAAAACCCGCCGCGCACAAACATGTCTCATGTTAAATTTTTCTGTGACCAACTTGCGGCCGGCATCTAATGAAATTTTTACTATTTGAGATAGTGCTTTTAACGTTTTTTTGGCAATCTCGTCTCATGATGAATGCAGCGCTTGTTGTTTACTTCCGAAAGAGACGTGGCTCGAGCTTCCAGTTCACATTCCTGTACATCGTCTCTCCTTTCAAAGTATTTAAAACCACATTCTAGCGGTGAAATAGGGAAGAAAAATTTCCCCACGAGCCTCCGGCTGCATTACATGTGCATTGACCGACGTTTTGTCCAGCAAAAGGCAAAATACCAATCCAGCCCTTTGGCTCATCCCTTGTAGCATCTACATAATACCCCGCAAGCCGCGGCAAGGGCGTAAGGGTGTTAAGTCACCACCCGTAAAAAGGAACAATATCACATGGGAAATAAACACATACATGCAAAACTATATTCACAGTGGCGTATACACTCATGCAAAACTCCCTTCATCCGACACGCATGCAAACGCATACATTATCATCCAAAAAACAATTGCACCTCAAGATGTAGAATGAAATCCATCCAACAACGTGCAAGCCAGAATATTAAAAGCAAGAATGCGAAACTCCACCACCACATGAACATTCAACATAAAACGCTCTCCTCCCCAAGGACTATTGTTACTTTTACCACTGTCAGAAGCGATCCCATCATGTTGCAATTTGCAACTGACAAAACAAATAAAACTTCTACCACATGTACATCTTATGTTAACCTATAAATATAGCATTAAATAATAATTTTTTCCTTGAAGCTTTTTGCTAATTAAAATATATGATCTTTTATTTCCGAGCAGCACTCGTACATGATATGTTTGACATTCTTCTCGAAAAAATTTTCACTGATTTCATCAGGAATTGAAGACTGCAGAGCAAAGAACACACGTGAAATGAAATTAAATTTAGTGCAAAGGTATTTTCTGTGTGGTTCGATTTGGGGAAGTGCGAGGCTACGTTACGGTTAGCACATTCTGTAATTGGAGAAATAAAAAGACTACTATTATGCATGTTAGTTGTAACTTCAGGGGAGGCGACTGACAGCTGATGGCATTTTCACCATTATGGATGGATGAAGGGTGAAGAGAGGAACACGATATCGACATTTAAACTGTCATAACGAAGGACACCAAGAGGAGCACAATTAAACGTTCCATTCGACGAATGACTTACTCACTTAAAATTCCCTCCTCAAAGTACCTCAAGCAAAGAAAGGGACACCACTGAAAAATATTCGACACCTCCATTATTCAAACCTGGGCCTTCTGGGTGGAAAGCCAATGTATTTGCCACCGTACCGTCCCGATCCCCGAATGTAAGTACCTCGGAAAACACGATAGTTGCCAAGCAGAAGAAGATCCATTTGGCGTAATGAATAAAGTATGGAATGAAGAGTGAAAGGGGTTGAGTGTTCTTAATGAGAAAATACTAAAGATAAGGAAAGAAAGAAGACCTATGGACAGGAGTAGGTGATAGGAGAGGTGATAATGCGGACGTGGAACCACCCAGGAAGAGAAGTAGAAACGGCATATCAACTGCAGGAAAAAGTCTTATGCTTGATAAAAGAATTATCAAGCCATATCCTAATCCTTCAAAGAATATATTAGTTAGAGAGAGCAAAAAGGGTGAGGCGTAACGTAGGTCGAATTGCGCTGAGTAATTTATATTTTACGGGAGAAAGGCTAACGTATTCCTGAATTGAAACAGATATATGAGCAGCACACAGATTCTTGAAGTAATACAAGTATTATATACCCAAATAATTCATTTCTAGTTCCTAAAAGACAGCCTGATATTAGCTCCATTTTATTCTACAGATGCAATAACATCAAATGCAATAATTATCCTGTCCTGGCCCTATTAAAGATGAAGCCTATTGAGAGAGGTGTCATAAGGGTGCGAACTCCAAGCAGGAAAAAAGTTTCCCCCACCGAAACATTTTTTTCCGCTTGAAATCGGCACCCTTTCGCAATTTCCCCAAAAATAGTGCTCTTTCTTTATGCGTGCATGTTAAGATGCATTTAAATCCCTGTTCCTGTTTCTATATCGGCAAGATTGTTTTCTCCGCTGGACGGGTTTTTGTTATTTTATGCATGAATCCTCGCGAAAGTGTATTCTTTTCATTTACATATATATATATATATATATATATATATATATATATATATATATATATATATATATATATTTATTTATTTATTTATTTATATACACACACACACACACACCATCAGAATAGGAAGAGTTACTGGCATTAAGATAAGGAGAAGGGATGATAATGACGGGAGGGTTTTGCGTGAGAGGAATACGTAATGGATGATTGGTTGTTAAGAAAATAGAAGAGGAATACCGTGTTTGTAATAATTAATTCATACTGAATGCCATTATATCTCAGCTCAAACACTGGTGAAGTAAACTGATTTTATAATGGGTAATAAATGAAAATGTCTTTAAAATATTAGTCTTCAGTGAATGGGATGGAAAAAGATAATATTACATATAAACATGTAAAACAACTACCTTCTTGTCGATGATATTTGTCGTTATGTATTCTAAGAAAAACATATCGGACTACTTTGGAAATAAAATATCAATAAAACAACAAAATTCCAATTTATATGTCATCGTTATCATTTGTTGGAGCCTCATTGGGTGCGATAGCAGCAATAGCCTTCTTCTGAATCTTTTATAAACCAGGAGCAGCTCGTTGTAGCGCTTTCGGAGCCTCGAATCGACGAAGTGGAGTCAATTCCTAGTTTCCCCTTGAGCATGCCTATTTCGTTTCCCAGAGAAGCAGAGGCGCTGGCATCGAATTCTTTCTTTCCCCACCGACACATCGCTTCATTGGCCCCTCTCTTTCTCCCTCTTCCTTTGGCTCCCACCCAAATCTGGAACACGAAAATAAAATACCGATGACATCAAGCGTGAAGGAAAACAGGAATTGATGTCGTTGAAAAACTGTCCGCTATCCAATCGGATATGAGAATAATGGGAATGCCGAGGTGACATCTATGGGAAGATAAGGAAATAATAGGATGAGGGATAGCGCGGTTACACACATGAGTATTTATGAGATATGTATCTGATGAAGGGAGGCATCTTGCTTTCCAGGGACCATTTTCTACCGTTGAACCAGTTGCTGCCTTTTCTCTCGGAGGACGAGACGGTGGAGGAAGTAAAACAATTCCGAAAATATGCCATGAATTATTTAAGACCGAATAGGTTTCAATAACACATGAGAGATATATGCAGCAGTATATTTTCCTAACCGCGACGCGACAGACCAACTGGAATCATAAGAACAGAAAGTCTAGTAGTAATATATTTAATGATAATTGTATTTTTAAAGAAAAAATACCTAACGAATTATTGCAATGGCTTTCAACAAAAGATTTTGGTAGTTGTATTATTCTATTGCATATAAAATATCAGTTTAATAGTTACTGCTTCTCTTTACCTCGGCGAACACCTTGGATCTGGATTGTACAGATAGATTGCTACATTATGAAAGAACTTGTGGAATTGAATGCTGCGATTTAGAATTAACACAGCAAAATTTATTCCTCTTTACTGATATCCAGATATATTTCCTAATAACTATTACTGAATATGATGACATTCAGTTTTAATTAAATCTAGATAGCTTAATATTTTATGTAGGGAATACGTACCCAGAATTTTAAGATTAAAAATATAAGCTGAAAAAAAGCACCCTCCTGGAATTCAGATAGCATGCTTGAAAGGAGGAGAAATCAAAAGAAAATTGCAATTACATGAAAACAATAAATAATTTATGCAAGAGAAATATTGATGGCGATTTATGTGTGGAGAAAATTATAAAACGTTAAGTGATATTATTCACATTACAATCCTAACGAACCACTAAAAAATAAATACTCCTGTAGCACTTGACTCAGAGCCGTTTATCTATGTGACCAAATATTATTTACAAAAACTGAAATAATTCAGAGCTATTCTCAGATAGAGAGATTGTTTCTTGAGAACGAATTTCAGAAGACAGTCATTAAAACCATATCATTATTTAGGTAGAACAACCATTGGACCATGAATTTCTAGCTTTATTAAAAGGACCCACAAACTATCTCACATCTGTGAGAGAGGGCTGGGATGGTTCACCTACCTGCTAACTATATTTCACAAACAGCGGCCAAAACATCAGAAATTGAAATAAGCACAGAGAGGAGTTTATGATGCCATTATTAAAAAGCCCGCCACAACACAGGTTAACACAAGATCTACATTAAAACTCTAGATTTTTGCACAAGTCACCTTGGAATTGTACACAACATATTTCTTACTGTCCGTACATCTTAAACCTCCCCAGTCGCCAGTCTATGATGATTAAGATTTCTTACCACTTAAGCTCTTTATCAGTTCCCCTGATACTTCATAGGCATTTTAGACATTGTTCATAATACTTTATTCCACTAAAACGTTTTCCTTCAATTTTGTTTTAATTTAATTTTCTTTTCGTTTTAGAAAAGATGGTTCAACCGTTTCTTTTTGAAATACTTGGGAATTTTTCTTCCCATGGCACATGTGTCTGTTTGTGTGTGTGTGAATCGGCATACTATTGTTTCTTTAGCATGCGGTTTTATTCTGTTTTACGGGTAAAACACCTTCACACCACACGTCCGTGAGGCGCATTGTACAGATGTACATATCTATCCACGGGGTTCCATTTATATATTCCACTTTACTGATAGCTGCTTAAATAATTTTCTCTCGGTTTATTTCTTTTCTTCTTTTAATTATTTTTTTAATAAATGTTGAAGTGCAATATACAAGTATTACTCACATTTTAGAATGTTAGGTCAATGTTGAGGACAGGAAAATAAGAGAATATTAAGCGAGAGATGGAAGAGGAAATATAGATATTTTAGGCTTATGAGAGGTGAGATGGAAGGATAGCGGGGGTTACTGGAGTGATAGGTATAGAATAATATACAGCCGCGGGAACGATAATGAACGTGGATATGCCATTATATTGAATAAAGAGGCTGAAGAGGTGTATTCAGCATAGAACAAGCAACGGAGAGAATATTACTACTGGAGATACAATTGAAACCGACGAACTTGGTCATTTTTCAGGTATACATGCCACCGAGCAACCATTAGGAGGAAGTAGTCGATAGGATATACGATCACTTAGAGGACATAATCGCATGTATTCCTGCAGGGATACATTTGACAGTGATGGGGGATTGGAATGCGATGGTACCCGAAGGAAGAAATGGCTATGATGCGGGGGACTACGGTTTAGGCTCGAGAAATGGCCGCGCGGAGAAATCAATTGAGTTCTGCAGGAGGCAGGGTTTAGTCATCAGCAACACTTGGTTTAGACACCACTAAAAGCCGTCGATATACACAAAAAATGCCAGGTGACTCAGAAAAGTATCAGTTACATTATATTCTGGTTAGGCACAGGTTTAACAACAGTGTGATAAATTCGCACAGCTTCCCGGGAGCGGATGCGGACACTGAACACAATTTAGCTGTAATGAAGTGAAGTGTCCGTTTCAAATAAATAAGGCAGGGGCAGCGGGTTAGAAAATGGAATGTACAAGCATCAAATGGATTGACAAGGAGGGAGTACGAGCAGGCAGTAGAGAAAAACATGAATGACGGTAAGGAGCTGAGTACTATCGAAGAAAAATGGGAATGTATCAAGAATAAGATATCGAAAACCGCAAAAGACACTATTGGAACCGTTAACGGGAAAAGGACAAGGAAACCATCACGGGATGACGGATGGGATGATTACAAGGAAAGATGAGAGAAGACAATGGAAAAGTGTAAACACAGAGCTAAGCAGAAGGGAGTACAAAAAGTTAACTAATAAATTGAGACGGGCAACAAATAAAGCAAAAGAAGCGTGGTGGAAGGATATGGAAAGTTTGCCGAAGAAGGGTGAAAATGGTGCGCTATACAACCAGGTTAAATCACTATCGAGAGGTAAAACGGTAAGATCTGTGCTTACAGTTACAGATATGTCGGATCAGATAATATTAAAATAGAAAACATCCAAGAGAGATGGAAGGATTATATAGAAGAACTCTATGATAAAGAACTTAGGACAACAACCTAAGGCATAGAAATGGAACATGAGGTAGAAGGAGATAGCTTAGGTCCACGCATACTCGACCATGAGATATAAGGGCAATAAGCGAGATGAAATTAAATAAGGCTGTGGTGTAGACAACTCCTGTGAAACTTCTAAAAGGTTTTGGAAAATGTGGGAGGAAGAGTCTACATGGACTGATTCATAGTATCAATGGGTAAGGAATCTAGCTGGAAGACTTTGTGAGATCAGTTTTTGTTCCTATTCCGAAAAGCGTAAAGGCCACATCATGTGAGGACTACAGAACACTAAGTTTGACATCTCTCGCAGCTAAAGTTGTTCTCAGGGTCATCAACAAAATGATTGAGAGTAGGGCAAATGATTACTAAGGGGATGACCAGTTTGGGTTAGGAAGGGGAGAGGTACGCGTGATGCCACTGCAGTAATAACATTATTAATCGAGAGGAATATAGAATACAACCAGGAGGTAATTGCCTGTTTCGTAGATTTCGAAAAAGCGTTTGATAGAGTGAATTGGGAGAAACTTGAGTAGATTGCAAAAAAGAGGAATACAGGGTTCGTCCGGAAAAAAAAGTGTACTGAGCTCAGGAAAAAAAATGTATTACACTTTTACATATCTTCAGCTAATATTCCTCAAAATAGGACCCTTGTGAGTCGATACACTTGTTCCAGCGGCGTTCCCATTCCTGGAACGCTCCCGCGAAGGCATCAACGGGAACCTCTCGAAGACACGTCGTCACGGCCTCTTTGACGGCGTCCAAAGTCCCGTATCGCGTTCCTTTCAAACTCCTCTTTATCTTCGGGAACAGGAAGAAGTCCGGTGGTGCCAAGTCCGGGCTGTAGGGCGGGTGCGGCAGCGTTGCCACGCCGTGCTTGGCCAAGAAGTCCGACACGACAAGCGCGGTGTGAGACGGCGCATTGTCGTGATGCAGCCGCCAGATGTTTTTGATCCCTAATAATCTCGTGCACTATTGTTTTTGGCACATTACACTGCTCTGCTATCATCCGAACACTAAGACGACGATCAGAGTTCAGAACTTTTCGCACATTTTCGTCGGTGAGTGTCGTTGATGGGCGTCCAGGCCGTGGTTCGTCGTCGACCTCTTCTCTGCCCTCCACGAACATCTTGTGCCACCGAAAGATCATGTTTCTGGACATGGCTGACTCCCCGTAGCCTGGTTAATCATACCGACAGTTTCGGTAGACGATTTCCCAAGCTTTACCGCAAATTTGATGGAATAACGCTGCTCCAAAAACTTCGGCATCGCGTTCCGTGACGTGGGTCGAGCGTGGAGGTTCGCGTTAACAGAGCTCCTCACTACACCACAGCTCAGAGCCGACTGCCTTTTTCAGCGTCGCTTGCCAAATACCCCCCTCCAATCGCAGCCCGTCAGAGCGGTGCTGGGCGCGCCTGGAGCGGCGGGAAAAAATCAGTACACTTATTTTCCGGACGAACCCTGTAGATCGGAGGGACAGGAGGCGCCTGAGACTACTCAGGCGCGAATGGGATAAGTCCAGATGGATAGTGTTAGGCAGATGTGTAAAGTAGGGTTGTCCATTGTCACCGGTGCAGTTCAACATTTATGTGGAGGAAATGATTAAAGAGGCATGAGGAGATCTGGAGGTAGGAATGAAAGTCGGTGGGGAATTTGTAAAATCAGTTAGGTTCGCTGGAGACCAAGCTTTAGTTTGTCAGTCAACAATGGAGTTGCAAGCATTGCTGAGTGAATTGGAAATTCATTTTGATAATTATCGGGTGAGAATTAATAAAAATAAAACAAAGAGCATTCGGATTTCTAGTACTAGAAATGCTATGTTAAATGTTAAAATATAGAACCAAAAACCAAAGCAGGTGAAACAATTTACGTACCTCGGAAGTGTTTTTGGCCATAATGTTTAAAGTAGTCGTGATATAAAAATAATTCCGTCAGCCAAAGAGACTTTCACAAGGAGGAGGGAGTTGATATCAGGGACGTCATGTAAGGATGTTACGAAAAGAGGTAAGTAAAGAGGTAAAGGGGTAGTTGGGTCCGTGAAAATCTACCTTAACCGGTAGATTATTTCATAATTTAGTTCTCATTTCCCCCATAGGTTTTCCCTCATCACTGGTTCAATAGTTCAAAAATCTGAATTACTAGCCGTAAAATTTTGTATCTCACCAATTTAATAAAAGACTTTATAAAATCTAGAAAGAACTTCTCTTTTTCGCAAAGCGACGTACTATCGTGGCTCTTTTGGAGATTGCATTAATATACTTAATTTTGCTAAAAGCTCCCAATGAGTTATGTACATTTCAGTGATATTTCAGTCTTCATTTGCTGACTTGTGCACATACGCTCCTCCATTACATCTGCCTGATGATATTCACATCTAAAATAATGAACGAAGTGAAACTTAGGCCTTCATAAACATTTACGTGTATCACATTTAGCATCCAATGTGACATATACAGCCATGCTACGATATAATTTCCACTCAGGAAAAGCTAGGTTTAATAACAAAAATAAGCTATTTCATTGCCCAGCTGCTCCGGCAAACGCGCATGCAACCTAAAATGTACTCTTGCATCTGGTAACGCGGAACTGCATGATTATCCTTTCCTTTCCACCGTGTGAGAAACCTGTTAGGTGTTGTTCAATGTTAAACCAGTATAGCAGAGAAGGGGGAGTAACCAATGTGCGATCTTGCTAGTGAATATTCCGAGAATAGACGGACCAACTACTACTGACTGCCAAAGGGAGCGGCAGGAAGTTGCGGCTAAGGAGGGAAGGCATTATGGGTCCTTTTGATGTGAGCTGAATCACCGGCGAATAATTCCGTAGCGCGCTAAGTGCAATCACTATGCGCGGAATGGTAATTATAGAGATAGGTGCCTCCGACGGAGAGTAACGATGAAGGCATTCATGATTCCCCTCACGCGTCCACACCCAGTCTCAGCGTACTACATTTCTCTCAACCGCGAGGAACTCACCTCTTGTTACTCGGATGAGTTGTCATTTGCAGGATATATTTTATGCAAGAACGTACCTATTTGGTAGTAATTTTCCTTTGTTTTTATAAAACTGCACATTTAATCAAAGCGTTTTCATGATAAAATTTTAATAATTATACAATTTAAAGTAATGACTACCGAACAGAATTTTTTTACTGGTTGTTTCAGTTGATTTTTCTTTCACATTAATGGAACCAAAACATAAAAAAAATTGAATAACCTAATTATTATTTCCTTCTACTATATTTCTTTATTTACGTGTTTTATTCTATTTTAGCTTTCTTTACTCCCCTATTTTAAATATTTTTATGACTTTTACAACAAGCGTAAATATTATCTTCAATTATTGATAAGGTAATCATTGTATATAATTAAATGACTTCTACTTTGTTCGTGGTTACTTCAATCCGTACACCTGATAAACATATATGTATATTTCTTTACGAAGAGTGATAGAACATTGATTCAAAACTCAATTTCGCCTCGTTACTGTTGAAAAATACAATTTGTAAAATCAACTATGATGAAATATCTGAAATAGATAATGTCATTATTTTTATGTGGAAAAATGCTTACAAGTAAATTAATATGATTGACAACGAGGATGTAACCGCTGCATGGATTTTTATTTAAGATAAAATCCATTTTTAGTGCACTGGATTTATTAACAATCTTTGGAAGCTATTTATTCTTGGGAATTCAGCTATTCAAAACTAATGGAATATTGAAGTGATTGTATCTTAATGAATAAAAAAGGGGAATAAGAGCAAGAAATAATGAATGATAATTGGACAATTAATTCTTCAGAGTGAACGAGAATAGCCTCAGTAAAATTTTGATAAAAAAAAGAGAAGAAAATTTATCAAAAATTGGGAGAGCTTAATTTGGCTATATACCACATGTATATTATCTTCGAATTAACTTTTTTTCACTTCTACAGTTGCAGTAAAAATATGTGAGCGTGTAAAAGAAATTTCATTGCTAATTGTCAAATTGAAGGAGGCGAACAGTAGGCTAAAAAGAGGAAAGTCGAGGACAATAAAACACAAATGGCCAGTTCTTGAATATCACTAGAGCTATGAATACAGATAGTAAGACTAGCGAAAGAGTAGAAAGGGATTTAGTTGATTGGTTGGGAATAAAATTGATTGAGGTTTGATGCCTATTGTCACCATGACTTTTCATTATATTAATGGATTAATGTATGAGAAATACACGCAAGATTAATGTAGGTTTAAGCAATCGAATAATAAATATTCCCGTTCTTCTGAACACCAACGATGCAATATTTCCGAATGAGAGACCAGGAGTTATGTAGAGAGCTCTGAATAATATCAGAGTAGTAGCAGAATGAATGGAATTTAGCTTATCTGTATTCAAAAATAAATAATATTTTGTTTTCAGCAGATAGTGAGATATACCAAAGAATTTAAAAGGGGAAAAATGCAGGCAGAAGGTTTGTTTGCGGAATAGAGACTGAATAAAAGAGTGAAATTTTGTCCAATACAGTAAATATGGAAAGATAAAAACGTATTCATACCAATAGAGCATATTGGTGAAACATGGATACGCCAAGTTAAATATTGATAAAGGCTTAATGTGACTAGCAACGGATAATTCAGAAATATTTGTGTTAAAAATATGAAGAATGAGTGCTTTCTGAAACTATTTATTTCAAAGTATTAATATCAAATATATACGGAGAGTATTTGGGTTGAGAAAAAGAGGTGAATAGAGAATGTTATGGGTGAATGTTATCATATTAACTCTCAAGATGAGCAATATTAGGTGATAGGAATTCATGGAATGTGTCCAGGGCGAGGCGGTAGAATAATGCAAGAGTTAAACATAATATAAGATCTTATTAAGATAGAGTAGGTGCCGTCTTGTGACATAATACTAGACTTTTCTTCACAATGCCTACCTGGAAGACGAGTGGTTGGGCATGAGCCTATAGATAATAAATCATGTAATCAAAATCTCATTTCGAACGATAAAAGTAATTCAAATTTCATACAGGCAAGGCTAACATAATTTTATTCACTTCAAAGCGAGATGAACATTTTAAAAGATGAGCGAAGCCAGACTCCAGATTCAGGCCTGAATGAAAGAAATTTAGAGTCCTATTTTCTCCGCACCACGGTCGCTGTAAGGCAAACTTGGATTTTCACGAGAAAAATCCAATTCCTTCCGGGTCAACAACAAATCTTGATTTTCACCCTAGTGACGATTTTAAAACTATTTACATCCAACTTTTTCCGCACTAGATCCTTTGATACTATCGCAGGTGAGATTATTTTTCCACCCATTAAGTTCGTCTCAAATATTTTAGAAAAAAGTCGATTTAATGAAAGTTACTCGAGGTACAAAATTCATGCCGGTATTAAATTTTATCAGAAAGAATGGTGATTTTATGAAATAAGGATTAATAGCATGGAAAGAAAGTCACTGCATCATATTATTCAGTCATTGAAAGTGTACATTCCATGTGTATATATATATATATATATATATATATATATATATATATATATGTAATATTTGGAAGGCACAATAGAACACAAATAAAATAGTAATACTTAAAAGGATACTCCCATTGAAAATTGTTTAAGCTTCCAGCCTTCTCCGAGGCCTTCTTTGAGTAAGACTTCATGCATACATACATACATATAAATATATATACATATATATATATATATATATATATATATATAAATTATATACATATATATTTTCTGATGAGGTTGATGAGGAGATAAGAATACATATATATTTTCTCGACAGGCGCGCCGTCGAAACTTCAAAACTACATATAGTATATGAGTGTCCTTTCTTTGTGTCTCTATGTTTTAAAAATCTACTTGTTTATATATATATATATATATATATATATATATATATATATATACCTTGAAGAAATCTAAAGGCCGTAGAGAGTTAAAATTATGAATCCTCAAAAATAAAAGAACGTAATTTGAAACCATGCATTTTAAATATAGTTAGATTGTCATTCGATAAATCGTAAGCATAAAGGGAGTAAATTTTTTCTTTAATTTATTTTTGGATTCCAAAATTCATTTTTATCTAAAGGTGTATTGGATAAAATAAACACTTGATGGTTCCAGCATTTATTTTGAATATTTGTTATAGCGCTGAAATTCTTCTTAAAATATCACATAGAAGTATTACATTATATCCCCATCGCTATTCTTAAATGCTTATATTAATTATAATAGAAAATCTCATTTGCAAAGGAAAATATTTTTTCTTTATCCTATGAATAACAACTTCGAGGAAATTGCTCAAACGATTCCCCGTAAATGATATGGTAATGTATATGCTTGTCATGTATGCGCATTTTAATTATGGATAAACTATCCTTGAATTTTCATATTGGAGTCATGTCGTAAATAAAATAAAGAGAGTTTGATATGATCTGTATACCTAGCAAATCGAGCCAAGGCGGAAGGCACCTCTTACCAACTCGCTGAAACAAGCTCGCGTTTAAGTTTTCCGACACTTCCTAGGAAAACATGCGATATCCCTTCCCCACCACAACCCCGTACCAGCCTCAGCTCACCAGGGAACGCAAGCATCTTCCAGGACAACCCGTAATTCCTTTGCTAGGGAAACTGGGAAGTCCCGGGGAAAAAGTTGGATGGCGGAAAGGGGAATTCGAGACATTCGTACTCCCTCGGGTATTTCCACAGCAGCAAGCCCATTTGTTTGGAGGAAAAGGCATGCGAACTAAACTTATGGCAGTCAAGACGCATAGGACTTAGTAAAAGGGAGAATGAAATACTCAAATTTAAATTATTAGACAGAATACCATGAAGGGAGAAACAAGGAACAACAAAACGAGTAAGGTAAGGGAATAAAACTGAGGTTTTAATGATTATATGAGTATATTTGTAAATGGCGGTCATATCACTAAACATTCGAAAATGATACTAATAATTTCTGAGAAGAACTAAGAGAGATAAACATGAACTCGGGAATCTTGCTTTGAAAATGTCAGCCACTAAGACAAAGATTGAAATCCTGTTCTTATATTGCCAATATTCTGGTTATACTGTATGTATCTGCTGTCTCAGTAATATATTAAAATACAAGTATTCGTATTTACATTTTAACGCTTCTAACTTACGAAATTAGCGGTATTTTAAAGTTAGAAGATACTTCCCCATGGAAATACGTTAGCGTGGGTGCATGTCTTTTGGGGATCTTGTTCATACACGTGTTTCAGAACTACACCATTCAATTCCTGGCATTGAAGGCCTTTTATTTCTTTTGTCTGTCGAGAGTGATTGACATCTCATACAATATAAAATACTTTACAATATCCTCGTTGCTATGTTATGAGAACACGTATTTTCAATAGTGTGTCTAACTGGATCAAAGCCTCTCCGATTTTAAAGAGGAGCGGCCAGGATATAGCAAACAAAGGAGGAAGTTAACATAAAACTCAATCGATTTCCTTCATTCCAAATTTAGAACTGTTATAGCACCACACCTAGTACATTAGAAATGAAGAAACTTATTCGAAAATATAAGAAACGGAATTGAAGTAGCGTTGGGAATCAAACGGACAGCGAAGAAGTATTCAAAGTTGAAACCTATAGTGGCGTGATATATTTCATCGCTTGAAGCTCTCTGATTTGAAGCGTTTTAAATATTTTTAACACAAAGCAGAATCATTTCCTCATATTTTCTACAGAATTGGAAGACAGAGACGTATGAGAGGAGTATGAAAATGGTAAATCTATTTGTTACTTCTGTGCATATGAGTGTGTGTGTATGTATGTATGTATGTGTATATATATATATATACATACATATAAAAAACCATAAACACAGTAATAAACCGTAAGGTCGGTTTGGTAGGTGATGATAGAGTTCACCCAGTATTAATCTGGTACCCGAAAACTAGCATAGCTTGGGTGGAGGCGGCAGGTGCTCAGAGAGTCTAGCCCGGGATACGAGCCCAGACCCTCCATTCTCTATTCCAAAGCTCCAACCCTGGATTACCGCGATATATACGAGGTTGTTCAAAACGTTATATGGGGTTATAGCTTACCGTAGCGTAGCGTAGTCGTATTAGGTAAAGGCTATACGACCTTTGTGTTTTTTTTTAGATTATTTATTTATTCATGAATATCTATTCTATCTCCTTCAAAGGAAACCCCTTTAGATGGTATACATTTGTGTAAACGTTCTTCCCAATCCTCACAGCACTTCAAAAAACCATTTGTGATCTTGTTCGGCTCCTCCATCGATTCAGTCAATCGTAGCGTAGCGTCCCGTCGTCCTTTCATGGGCCCCCTCAGTTTCGGGAACGAGAAAAAGTGAACCGGAGCCAGATCTGGGGAATGCGGTGGCTGGGGCATAATCGGTGTGTTGTTTTTGACCAAACAACGATGTGTGAGCAGGGGCGTTGCCATAGTGTAAAAACCAATTTTTGTTCTTCCATACATCCGGGCTGTTTTGTTCAAAATGGAGCAATTTTGGTACCCATTGGCGGCAACCCGCTTCATGCCCAAATCATTGGTAAAAATAAAATTGCACGAATCAATCGATATTATTAGGTCCTCAGCAACTTCTCTATCGGTGAATGGACGATTGCCAATACTAATTTCTAAATTTCATCAATGTTTTCGTCTGCTGTTGACGTGGTAGGGCGTCCGGCACGCTCTCCGTGATTCACAACTTCTCGGTCCTCTGGGAACACTTTTGTGCCACCGATAAACGTTGCTTCGGTCCAAGGTAGCCATATGCAACAGTCAACAGTCTTGCGCGTCCGCGACGAAATTAAGTGCGTCCGCGCACTTAATTTCGTCTTTCACACAAAATTTGATACAACTCTTTGATCCATTTTTTGGAACAGGCAAAAATCGAAGACAAACCAAAACACGTCCAAGAATAACAGCTGTCAACAATTAACTGAACATTCTAAATGGCCGAACTTTTCGGCATAAGTGAGGGACATAGGTAACAAAATAAGTCCAGAAATAAATCGAAAATCAAATATAAATAACCCGCGAGAATTAAAATTCGCAATACGTTTTGAACAGACCTCATATATATGTATGTATATATATATATATATATATATATATATATATATATATATATATATATATACATATATATATATATATATTCATACATATACATATATATGATTTCGTCGAAGTAACACGGAAGTGTGGAATAACAAACTTTCAAACTTTGACAGCAACAAGCAATATAAGAACACATAAAAAGATCACTCACACGTTATTTCTTGATCATTTCGACGGAATTCAGCTCTATCGGAAGAAATAGAAGTAATGACTCAACGACTCAGTTATTACTTCTATTTCTTCCGATGAAGACGGAGCGTAAGTTTGTTATATATTTTATATAGTTTGTTTATTTATATATATATATATATTTATATATATGTCACAGAAAGAAGAGCAGACTCGATAAATAGATAACTGATTTGAAAGAATTTTTCATGTTACGGACGTGGCCGAATAGCGAATAAAGAGTCGGAATGGGCAGCATTAGGGAACATAGTGAGACATTGATGTCAATTTTTACCAGTTGTTTTGAATATATACGCAAGGGAATTCTAAGGAACGCCGTCTGGAGAGGAAGTAGATGAGAACTTTTCTAATTAATCAGATTTAAAATAACAAAACTTTATTTTATCATTCAAGCACATTGTTCAAATCAAATTGCAAGTAGGTATGGGATTAAAATGAATAACGAGAAAAGTTAGTTTTCAGAATTTCAAGAAATAAGTATGGTTTCATAATAAGTTAAGTTGAGAGACACGAGGCCGAATAGCGAAAAATTGTTCGCCAATTTTGGAAAGATTTTTGATGAGGGTGGGCAGTGGTGTGAACATTAAAAGAAAAATTGCTTTTGGTAAAGAAGCTTTTACAAAGAAGTAGGAGGTAATGACAGACACCTTATTTAAGTAAAGAATAGGCTAGTGAAGACTTTAATTTGGAGCTTAGATTTATATCGTTCAAAAACTTTGTCGTTCAGGCAACAGGATAAGCGTATATTGGAGGCCTTTGAGATGAGGGTTTGGAAATATGAAAAAAACGGGCGGAAAAGGATACGAACGATAAAGTTCCAGGCATGGTAGCGGAAGAGAAAGATGGTTGGAAGAAATTCGGAAGTAGAACAAGTGCCTGCAAGAGGTGCTCAAAGCCGTTATAAAGGGGGGATTGCTTGGAGGAAAGCAATGAGTGAGGAAAAATACCTAAACACCGAAGTAAAAATAATAATGTACTCGTATCATTCAACTCTCAATTTTATTCGGTAGAACCAGTTTCGACGCATCAGCATCATCCTCAGATACTGAGTTACACATAAAGGTCGGTTATTCGGTCGGTATATATTTATGTATATATATAAATAAATATAAATATAAATATATATATATATATATATATATATATATATATATATATACATATATGTATATATATGGACGGCACAATAGAAAAAAATATTAACACTTATAAGGACACTCACATGGTAAATTGTTTAAGCTTTCGGCCTTCTCCGAGGCCTTCCTCGAGTAGTAAGTGTGTTTATTTATCATGTGAGTGTTCTTTCAAGTGCTACTATTTTATTTGTATTCTATAAAGACATCCCAATATGATACTATTCGTGTGTTTCCGTATAATATATATGTGTGTGTGTGTGTATAGTTGTACAGTAAGTGGGGAGGGTAAGGTCTGAGGAAAATGTAGGTAGTCAGGAAGGTCCGCGGTTGGGGTCACGAGGTATTTTCTTTAAGGAGAAAGAGGTTGTCATCAGCATAGAAATATCTCCGGAAAACAATGACATTAAGGATATGCCCTTTTTCCACTCGCCTTTTTATCTCCAGCTCTTCCAATATGTCTATTTCACTCCCTTTTACGACAGGGTGTAGCACGTCAGGGGTGAAGCTTCACTTGCCTCTATCCTCAACATGACTGGCTAAGTGGGAGTTGGATGCTTTCCTGTGAAGGAAAACTTCTGTGTTCCTCCGCTGTCGTTCGGAAGGATACCCCGGTCTGCCCCACACACGCGGCGTCACAATCACTACATTTTAATTTGTACACTCCACTTTTTTCCAATTTATCAGCCTTGTATTTTGCTCTTTTAAAAGTGTTCTATGCGCCCAAACTAGTGGTATCGAATAAATTGAGTGGAAAGATACATTGTTATTTTACTTCAGTGATAATGGATTTCCACTAAGTTAAAGCCTGGAAACATCGTATATGAAATACCTAATTTTGATGAAATTCTGCTTGACGTAAAGTATGTAAAGTTGAAAACTGAGTTATTGCAATATGAAGCTGAGAACATTTTTTCGTATGTAGTGTTAGATCTTATGAATACGATAGCGTAGACCGCTAGTCTATCACAAATAAACACTACGTCGAAAGACTACTACTAATAATAATTGTACCACAGGTTTTCACTGTATCCACATTAAAAATACACTTTCCTTTAATTATACTAGTGAAATCTGACTTTGTTGGAAAACAAGTGTGATGTGTCTCAACTCAACGTAAACTCAACTATTCTCGCACAAATATTTAGACAGCTTAAACAAATTAAATAGGTATGCCAATCTAAATTTCTAAAGTCTTATTTGAGATACTACCTTTCCCACGTACTGGTAGGTAAGATTTATGCCTCAATTTAAATCACGAGTATCGGGATTAATATCAGGTGAAGCTGTAATGAACAGAAAGTATTATATTGAAAACCATAGCGCAGAGCAAAACATAGCCGAAAAGAAGCTCAGTTTTTCCACAGTCCATCAAAAAGTAAAGATCAAATCATCATCCTTGATCTTAGACAAGACAGACGATCTATAACTCTCTGTCCCGAATGTGATGGCCAACACTCAAAATCAACATTTAGATAAATACTTCGATCGGTGCTCAAAATGATTAGTTATTGAGTTTACGGTTTCCAGTTACGGCGAAAATTTACAAATTTACGATATATTCTATTGATAAAGTTACGTCAATTGCATCCGGGATACAACAGTTACAATTCAATGTCGCAAATATCATGAGAACTACTAATCCGAAAGCAAAGTTTTCTCGATTTAAAGTGACAGCTGTTTTTATTTTAAATGGTACTAAAATTAAAGCCTAAATTTTGGATTAAAATTCCTAATGAAAAAGCGGTTAAGCTCACGAAAAAATGCTAGAGAAAATGCTAAGTGCTGGACAATTCATATTTGCACACCAATTTTCATTCTATCAAAAGACTTAATACTTTTCAAAGAAAAATGAATATGGTACTTCGATTTTGATAAATTTAATAAATAGTGTAGCTAGTCTTCTCAAATGCCAATGGGCGACTCGCTTTGTACACGTCAACCGTAAAATTATACAGAGATTTTCTAAAATTAGTCGGGAAAGGTTTCCGAATGCTCTAGATGGTCGGAAATTTTCAGGTTCCGAGTGTTTCTCTGCAGCGTACGTATATAGATTGCACAAAGCATACAATAACTCTTCTCAAACCTATCTTATGTCGTTGAAACAGGGAGTAGACACTATAGAGGAAAATGTGGGAATAGTGTGGTAGAAGTTGGGTGAACAGACGAATAGTGAAACCATAAAGCATGAGCGGAAATCCAAAGGCATTCTTAGCTTCACCCGGGTTTCCCGACTGCTTGCTGAAAGCCTCGGATGAAGGCTGCAAAACCGTTCTCCCATGGGAATCCCTTTCCGCTCCCGCCGCCGTACCCCGCTCTTTATTCCTGTGTACGTGCTAAGCTTTATGGTGAGACTTCCCTCGGGAACGAACCGAAGACGGTCTGCCCACAATGCTACTCCAAAGGGAGCCTTTTTCTAAACTCTTTGCGCACCCAGAAGAAGCTTCGTGAGGCGCACTCTCAGAGATACTTTAGTCGATCGCAATCCGGAAGGATGGTTGCATTTTGTATTGGCAGAAGTGTGTGAAGTAGAGCACAGTCTAGAAATTCACGCCGTATTCAGGCTTTCAGGAAACTCTTCACAATCGAGATCGTTGAAGACAGAATTATTTCTTAAACATATTAAAGTAATCAATAGTAAAAATCTCTTGCTTAAAAATTACTTAAGAGTTTCTTGCGCGACGCTATTGAGATTTTATGAGGAATAATTACTCTTTAAAATGATACCTTACATCAATGATATCTTTACTAGTTAATAGAATATTCTTGCTATAGTTGATGTATGCTACAGAAATTACAAAAATAAAAGATAAATCCATAAAAATAATTTTTAATGGCCCTTTTAGAATTGAGCCTCCTCAGATAACCGGGAAAATACTATATATGCATGTATAATTGAAGGGCCGAAATAAGGGTCAAAAAAATGATCCCTCGGAATTAGATGTTAACCCATCTCAAATAAGTAAAACTAGCAATCGTTTGAACTCACTATACCAACCATGAAGTTGATTAATAAAACTGATTTCAACCGTGATTGGATTGATTAAGTAAATGCCATATTTTCATGACTGATACCAAAGAGCATTTATAAACATTATCACTCACGTTAAAAATGTAAAAAACTCTAACCATTGGCTTGATTTTGTCTTTGCTATTAATTCGCCTAATCCGTTATTCAGCTTACTATTTTGATGCAGTAGAACCTGCACCAATTGATGAATATGTAATAATATCATTTCCATAATTTAAATTTTAACTGATGAATACATTTTCAAATACTTTCAAGTGGTCTATTCATGCACGTTATTACCCGATAAGATATTTTCATTTGGTATTTAGCTTTAGAATATGTATTCATTGTGTATAACTTAATTAGGTAATCGCAACATTTCTACAACTGAAGGCGGGATGACATTAAGTTTAGGCACCCTGAATTAGTGAAAAAATGAAATTTTCTTAAGCCAATGACATACCTTTGATCTGAGAGAAGAGTTAGGGAGGAGACATTTAATATTTACGTCGAAGTATCATTACTACTCGAATTTCATTTGCTGAATGAATTTTTCAGCTCAGCTTTTTCAAAATAAATACTTCAAGTCATTTTTGGGAAGTATTTGCAGCGAATTCACATAGGCTAATGGACAGAATGCTATGAAATTAAATTTTTTATGAAGGTCGGCAAGATAAAAAAGAAAATCTGTTATTAATTATTAATAAGGAATTTTCTCATTCCCAACTGAACTGAGAGACTGTGTGCACTAAATCCGTTTTCATGAATTCTCACAGAAAATGGGCGTTCACTTAAAGAAGCTTAAAATAATTCTCCTATAGAATGATCCACTAAAATATCGAAACTACAGACCAAAAAAAAGGAATATGCAAGGGCATTAGGAATATTTGCTAAAGCTGTAATGATTAATCAGCCCCTTTGGCAAATTTATCTCTAATTTTTTGTACAATCAACGAAAACATGTATATTTTATTCCTTTTATCTAACCTCTTAATAGCATTGCTATAAATACATGTTTCTCTTACACTGAAGCTTCTGTACGTCGAGCCTGATCGCTGAGTGTTGAAGAGTTCTCCGCACAAATTCACCCTTACATCAAAGATGGTATTTTGCTTTGGCGTTAGATAAATAATAAGTCCCACTAACGTAAAAATGAATGTTTAAGCATATTTATTACCATAAAATACATCATTTCTGCACGGGACCATTTTTATCTTACATTTTTCATAGTATATTTAAAATTAAATTCAACGCCGAAACTGTTAAGAGAGCCGATAGTATCAAAATATTTTTGAAAAGTTAAACGGATGTTTACTCATAGCTCACATCCTTTTTCTTGAAGAGGTGGCAGACACTCAACCATATAAAACTCGATAGCATAGAGAAATGAGCTTAAAAGAGTCAATACCGAAAATAGGAAAATTGTCGCAAGCTTGAATAGCGATCTGTGAGGTAGGCAAAAATGGCGAAAAAAACTAATGGAAAAACTTTTATTTCATATAGAAAGATGAGGCTGAAAAAATGCGCAATATTCGGAAAGTGGAAGAAAGTCTTGCAAGGAAATGAGTGGAAATGGACAAACAAACGTCATAATTTCCCTGTGATGACTGTAAATTATTCCTCCTTTCTTCCCCTGGGTAAACATAATCGAGGAGGGAGAGTATCCTTGAGTTAGCACACTTCATTGGAAACCGAGTCCGCTGCCCCGCCCGAAGCCGTCCCCTTCCCGGTTACCCTCCACCTCTCCCACCCACACCACACCCCCTATTTCCTCCTCCCCCACAACCACACGGGGAGTCAAAGCTTTAATCACGGGAAGTGCCCGGTGGGGAAAACGGCGAGCAGTAGGAAGGGCAAGTGGGAGAGACCGGGAACTGTGAGCGAATCGGAAGGAATGAGCAAAGAGGGAAAGGAATTAGAAGAGGCAATTGGCCCTGGCTATCTTATCCCTTCAGCACCTGGGTAGCTCGGACCTGGGAGAGAGAGTGATTCAATGAAGAGGGTTTGGGTGATACGAGTTGATCATCATATGCAAACAGATGGAATACCAAATAGCACCGCACAAATTTCGTCGACTTTTGCAGCGCTTAAGTGGTTTTGGAATCTCCATATTGAGGGATGGATGAATTAAGATCGTATTGAATCCTTCGATCCTGTAGTTCTACTGTTTGCCAACACCTATCCGATCTCAAGAAAATCTTGTTGCTAGGTGCATTCAGGGTTGCAAATACAATTTGGCGTGTGAAAATCGTAATATTTTAGTAAATTTTATAAATCTCTGAAAAAAGTTTTAAGTTTAATAATAACGCTTTATCCAATTTCTCTGACACCTTTTCTCAATTTAAGATGCATTTATGGCCTTCACGAGGAAGCCTATATTGCGAAACTATATAGCGGTGAATTATTTCACGAATTTCTTTTCAAAATCCATAATTATTTCTTTTTTTAACCAAGTTTTAGAACGCACGATTAAATCTTATCTTAATACATGTCATTTGTTGTTAATTAAACTTGCTGAAGGATTTATGATGTTGTCATTGAATTTTCAACCTTAAAATTAACCATGAATGACATTATGAGACATATTTGATCTAAATACTTGCACAATTCAATAGCAATTTAACCATAATTGTATCCCTCTTTGATTCAAAACCAACTAAAATCCTTCCCTGCCACGCATTTACTTAAACCTGACTGTGTCCTGAAATTCCCCTTTTACCATTTCCATTTCAACACCAGCACGGCAAAATGGTGCAATGGTTTGTATCCCGCTACCTCACAACCGCATGGTCGACTCGTTGGGATTAGAGAGAAAAAAGTATGAAAGCCTTTCTCTCGATAGATGTTTGATATAGATGAGATAGATGAGGTGAGAGGCCTCTATAGAAATTTGCACATGTGAAAAAACGCCTCCCAGTCCCATTCGCAATGACTAAAACCCTGCCTCTCACCTCAACCCACTCGTCGTCGCTCCCTCACAAAATCGATTGCTCATTTAAAATAATTGAAAGGTATCCCTCCTCTATTGCAAGCAAATCCAGATGTTCTGTTTGCGTGCGAAGAGAGCTTACATGTTTCTAAGTTTGCCCAACTGATCGGCGCACTCGATAGTCTTTGGTCATCATGAATTTACCGCATCTGATTGGAAATGGTTCTGCTCATGGTTCGCGTGCGGGCTGTAACGCTTGTACTGCGACTTCGCGACCGTGCAAATAAAACCATGGACTCAGGTTCCAAACAGTCACACAACAGAAACCTAGTAATGTTTCCGCTCCCTGACCGTTCACTTCACGCTGTTTTTTTTCAGCTTATGAAAGAAGTGGGTAGAATTCTGCATTTCTATTCTTCATTATTTTATCACAAGTAAACTGTCTAAGTGTACGGAATTCTTACATTATACAAATAGAGATTTCGATCAATATTATATGACAGATAAAAATTTTACTGTTTATTTGATGAATCCATCACTAGGTTTGTGCCATGAAGCATTAACAAAATAAACAAAACTCACTCAAATTTACTGACAATACTATAGAGTATTGTCAGTAAATTTGAGTAATCGAAATGTCGAATTTTAATGAATCAATAATAATAAAAAGACTATAGCTTCTCATAGTCGGACCAGCACCAAATCTCTAATCTATATCTACTATATATAAACGCAAAAAAGCAACCTTTCCTATGCATTTACCATACGGTGACGGTCTCAAACCTGTATGTACTTCAATTGTATGATGTTAATGTCCCCTAACTCTATTTCTGCATTGTCAGGACGTGTCGCTAATAACCTAACATGGGTTCATTTCTACCGGTAGATTTTCTTAGATTATAAAGTTACGAAATACCTATGAATCTCAATTCGAAATTGCAAACAGCATACTTTCAATGAAAGAAGGCATCAGTAGCCATTAAATTTTGTTTTTTATGGAGACTGCCATTTTACAAGCAGACTACCATTATAGAAATGTTTAAATCAAAAAAATAAGTATGGGGATAGGTTTTCTACAGCTCTTGCAATTAATTTACGTTTTATCTTGGTGAGTAGAAATCGTTTTGCATGCAGTTCTCAGAAAAGGGATAAATAAAACTTTGTGAATGGTGGACCAAATTCTTGTCACTGCAATGGCATTGCAATATTTTAAGGATATTACTCAATGGCCAAAGGGAGGAAGGGATCGGTGGAAAGTTATACCCAGGGTATAATCCAGAGGAATTAAAGTGGAGGGATCACTATTAATTTACTCAAACTGCTCAGTTGTGTGTATAGACCGTCATATGGAAAACGTGAGAGTGGGAGTAAACATTTGGGAGCTCTGGCGTCGTTGAAGTATAAACGAGTGTCACACTCCCAGCTGTCCGTTGCTGACATTCAAACGTCTGTTTTTTTAGCATTAGGCTAAGTACATGCGAATGACCCAATCCTAAACAGTGGTAGGTGCCATACTGCGTGAGTAACTTCTTTTAGTTCAGATGAAGGTTTTTATTCATATACCTTTCACAGCCGCATGACATCTAAATTACCGTAGATTTGAAATGATATTAGAACAAATTAGAACGAGTACAAGAACATTTTTCTCAAGAAAATATTGGACTGCATGGCAACCTTTTTAACATGCGAAGTTAAACTATCAGAGATTAGAAGAAAAGATTGTTTGATGAAATATTTTAAGAAGGCGATTCGTTAATGAAAACATATTCTGAACTTACCTTATATCATCCACCATCATTCCTCATGCCATTAACTGGTTAAATTTTTATGATAATGCGATAAGCTATTAAAAAGTTAACAATTGGGAAGAAAAAAGTGGCCTGATTAGAAAAGAGTACCAATGTATGTTGACCTGTTCAAGATATAAAAACCGCTTTTGGATAATTCATTAAATGTATTGAGCCGAATTTACCTCAACAACCATACTACGTAAAACTTTAACCTTTAAGTGTAATAAATTGTCAAGAAGCAACATTACGATTTAATGGAATTTTTAAGAACAATAAATTGTTTATATGTTCAGACAAATATAATTACTACCATCTACTATTAGATAGATAATAATTCTCTATATTTTCAAAAAATTGGCTCTCTGGATCCTATTTAATCGTTATTAACCGAGTCTAGAATGTTGCATTTTGATAGACATATTAAACCATTTTTAAAATAAACAAGATGTACCAATAAAACGTAAGCACTTTTGGAACATATGTGAAGATTTAATTGTTTAGGTACAGTATTATCTACTTCTGAAAGATTTTTTTATATTCTTAATATTAAACAATCTCAAATCATATTTAAGAATTACCTCAGCTGTCTACAAGTCGCCGTGCTTCAAGAAGCGTTTTTAACTAGAAAATATAATAGTAATGCAATAAAGTACTCCTAAATATTTGTCGCCTCTCTAAGACAGTTTACATAATTTATGAACTAATATTAAGAAATTAAAATAATTACCATATCAGTTAAACATAGTGTCATAAGTACCTCAACATTAACACGCAAGGAAAAGGTTCATTTACCAAAAGAACTCATATTAGAACCAATGACGAACTACTATGATTTCTTTTTGCTAACTACGTCCCACCTGCATTTTATTCCATAATTGAAGAAATATTTTATTTTTTTTCATATTTTAATCTCCCTGGCTATCAGGGGTCTAACCACATGGCGTAACACCAGAGTTGACAAAACATCTACCCTCGAGGCTTGACTCGAGTCCAACAACTTAGGGTTAACAGGAAAGGGCGTTACACACACGTTTAGACAGTCAATTACATTAAATTTCAAAATGTAAATATATATATATATATATATATATATATATATATATATATATATATATATATATATATATATATATGCATTTAAATTATGGTTATATGAGTTAATGTGATATTTTGTTTGTCATAAACAAATAAAATCAATAACATTTTGAAAGTTCCTATTATTCCAATTTCTAATCAGGTTCTCTTCTCCGTTTAAAGAAATTGATTATTTCTGTGACATTTTCATTTTCTTCAACCGCCAACATATATATGCACGCACAAAAATAATCGAAAAAAGATTTCAAATTAATATTAAAAAACCTTAAAATATGTTTTAGTTGGAATATTCCGCGTTTATCAGGAAAATTTCTTCTTCTATCATAAAAGAATATTGTATCGTTAGGTAGCCATAGCAGCAATCTCAAATTTAAAAGTTTTTTCTTTTCATTCCTTATAAAAAATGTACCAAATTATCCTCTTCCTGAAAATACATCAATATTGTACGCTTCACTACATTTTAAAAAGAACTTACTTTTTTCGGGTTACGGAAAAAATGATTTTTTTCTATCACCATTTGCCTTTCATTCTCAATTTTAATGAGACTGTGAATAAGGGAAAAAGGAAGTAAAAAAGTTTTCACATTCCCGTCAAACGTATACAAATCCTGCTTTTATCACGGTTTAAATTTTCTGTCACAAAATAACTTTAAAATAAAAGAAATTTACGAAAATAGATGGAAGAACTTGTCTGGCCAGGAAGCAGGGATCCGCGCAATTATAATTAGCTCCCGTTGCGAACCTCTGGCCGCGGAAACATTCTGATGACCTCGATGACTCCGAACCTCCTCTTTGTTTCAAGACCACGATTGTGTGGCGAAATTTCACAAACTCCGGACCGCAACACGTAAAATGAGTAGCATCCAAAGGAAATTAACGAGGTTTGGGGGAGTGAGAGGTTGGTTGTTGCAAGGAGGGTGGAAGGAGGATTTTAGTGCGACGGTAATGGCTGAGGGGACGACGGGCGGAAAGAAAGGAGGATGAGGCTGAGAAATAAGGGTGACTGACTGAGGACAGAGCGAGTTTAACAGAGTCAGAGAGATGGAAAGAGAGGGTGACGTTTGGATGTGTGAGTGAGTGTTTGGCAGCGCGGCCTGAGGCTCGGCCAAGGAGAATTTTTCCCTCTTTCATCGTTTTTAAGGACTGTTTGTCGGCGGGGTGTGCAATAGAGAAGGAGGAGGGAAGAAAGCTCGTGGAGCAGCAGGAGAAAGCAAAGTATGGTTAGATATGAGTGCTGCTACGTAGAGAGTGAGGGCCAAGTTAGTTGGTTGAGGGAGAAATAGAAATTAAGGGAGAAAGCAGTCAGTGTGTGGACGACTTATGGGGAGTGGGAAGCCGAAAACTCTCACTCACTCCCTCACACTCCCTACTGCCAAACAGTGGGGACGTACAGGAGGGACGGGAAAGGAAAAAAAGTCCATCCAGATGCCTCCCTTTAGTGAGCAAACACAACCGCGAGTAATATAACCCGTGAAATGGAGAGTGGTTCTGAGTTCAGAGAGAATGTCGCCTTTACCTTTCTGAAAATGCAACCTGAAATTTCGCTTAAAGGGATATCCATGGAGTCTCCTTTCTATTTTCCGTAAATAAGATGTTGAATTAGTGAATTGAAAAGTATATCCTTTTTTATGAAACATTGTTTGTAATCTAGGGTGAAATATGTGCCATTACCCTTTCAAATCCTGCTGAAAAATTTGTCTGGTAAAACCAATGGAATTAATTTATATCTTTAAAGTCAGTTTTTATCGTTTGATTCTAAATTTTCCTAAAGTAACTGATTTCGCTCACGGTGCTTCTTTCCCACCATTGCGAAAGTAATTATTCAATCCCTTGATAAACGTGTATTCGGCTTAACTTTCACCTTTTTAATTTGCAGCATAGCAAATATATTGCCAATATTCCAAGCGAGACAATTTTAGGAATCTGTCGGACAATTACATGGATTAAGCAAGACTCTTAGCTTCAGGTAAGCACCTATACTTAGCGATCTATGTAAATGTTACTTTATTTATTTGAGTCCTTTATTGGCACTGGAATAATATGATTGGCGTCATTATTTGCTGAATTACTTATATATAACTAAACTGTTGGACCGATCAGTTGAATCCTGTGAGTTTTCTCCGAAGTTCATATTGATTGTATTCATGTCATGTAGAACTTTTCCATATCATTAGGGCTTTTTTGATTGCTTTTTGTGCTTGTTCCCACCAATCTTGAAAAATTTTCTTGCTTTCCAAATTGTTTCATAAAAACCAGGCAAAAATATGTTGAGACTTTTACAGAAGAATTAAATTGTGATCTTACTTTGTCTTTTAAATGCTCATCAAACCAACACTAAACAGGAGGAATAATAACCTTTGGCAATGAGATTTTGTAATAGTGTAAACATATGTGGCTGTCTATGGATTTGAATAACGCAGTACAGTTTGTGGTATTCTTACAGTTTAGAGATGACTAAAATATCTGTTATTCCGATATCTTCCATGTATCCCGGCTATCTCTAAATATTTCTATGTCCATGAAAAACATTTTCTCCACAGCAAGGAAGATAAAATGCATTGTATATCACAATCAGTGTTTACTCCTTTAATGAATGATCAGAACATTGATTTATTAGAATAACTGATAGATGTACGGTTTGGTCGAGTTTTACATATGCGGATACACTATTAACTACTACTTAATTCCTACTCAAACAAAAATATTATTGTAAGGATACCATGTTTCATAGAAAGTTTACTTTTAATTTTGATCAAGGATTACTATAATCAACATAAGATTTATATACGTGTATACTGCTTTTGTATTTCTTTGGTCAAGGACAATTTATAATAAATGACATTCAGTGGCGAAAAATAATAAAAACAATCGATTTTTAAGTTACTAAATTTGAAATGCACGAATAAACGATGGAGATAAAGTTCATTTGAGGAAGTTTTAATAGAGCTAGTTTTGTATTCAAATTAACGCCCAGATTCCGTCAACGAAAGACTGAGTTAATGGAGACCTTTCATCAATCATCAATTCATCAACTTGGTGCCTACTGACAAATAATTTTCATTTGAGATTGATGTTTGCTTTAGTAACTGCTTCATACTTTCCGATAGTCGAATTAAGGTCCTTAAGCAAATAACTACGGAAAATGAACTCTGAAATATTTGAATTCCCTGGGCAAATACTATTCCTTCTGCTCAAAGTATATTTTCCTCTTGTTTCAAAGTATAAATATTATGAACCAATTCTGACGGATTGAGTCATTCAAATTACTGTCAAGTTTGGTTATACATTCCTAAGAATATCTCTTATGAAGGAACATACTATCCCAAATCGAAAAACAACTGAACCCAAAGAGCCCATTACAGTACAATTTCTATTTGACTCAACTTAAAAGGGTAATTTTTATTTGATTCTAAGTTAATGGATTTCATTTTTTCTCCACCAGACAACACCCACATACCCCTAAAAGTCACACACGGTCCAAATTGAAACAGTAAATTTTCTTAATTTCAAACTCAACTTTCCTTAGCACTTCATCTATCACATGGACCTAAACACACTCACCAAATTCTTGGAGGAACTGCATAATTTCGGGTTACTCCAGCAATCATTCTAATAGAAAATTTTCGCCATCTAAGGGAGACGATTCAGAACCTCCCCGCTCACTCACTTCAGTGCTTTAGTGAAGCCTAAGGTATCACCTCCCCCAATTTTTCATTCTTTCTCATAGCCCCTTCTACCGGTGGCGTGGGTGGTGCGAAGAAAAAACGGACGGAGGCTGAGGCTAGGTGGGGGGAACTGGGGAGGTAGGAAGATGGTGGAGTGAATCCCCGTTGAAACAGTTATGAGTTTACTTTAGGAATTGAAAGCAAACAAAGGAGGACCCTTTTGAGGTTCCATCTCGCGTTAGATTCCCCTAATATCTTGACCCCATTCCGAGAGTATTTGTTGGACCTAAGTAGTCTTCCACCCACCAAATATTCCACCCCCTCACTCCGAATCCCACCTCCACATCTATGCACACGTCCCCACGCCATTCCGCATCGCTCCCTTCCGCTCCTTCCAGTTCTGACGGAGTGCTTTGGATGAGGGAGATTGGCAGTTGGATGAGGTAGGGGAAAAAGTGAAGAGCGAAAGGTGAAAGAAAGGAGGGAAGGAAAGAGCGGGAAAGCATTGGGAGGGATGCTAAGTTTGGATAGTTGGTAAGGCATTACTTGCCCGCTGGGTGGGGTGAGGGGCGAAGGTGAGTGGTGGAAGGGGCTGAATGCCATTGTGTTGGGGAGGAGGAATTCCGTCTTCGTTCTCAAATAATGAAATGGGAAACACTTTTATCCCATCGCAGAGTTTGCCGGCCCGTCTGTCATGCCATATCCATTTTCTCTTTTGTGCTCTTTTCCTAGTCCTTTGAGAGTGTGCGACCTGAGTTGAACGTTAACTTTTATGCAGGCAAAATTCTGGGAATCAATGAGAAATATTAACTAGTAGTAACGCACATACTGAAAGGAAAAAGTTGTAGGAAAACGCTAGCTTTATATTGTTCTTTGCCTTGATTTGCATATTTAGCATTTATAAATTTTTCCTTGTTTCAGTGCATAAACACCATATCCACCGACCATGATTTCCATAGTTTTGATAATATCAACCAGAGTGGACGACACGTCCAAAACCTACCGCAGAACAAGAGAGCATTCTTTTACTTACGGTAGCCTACCGGTTGTGATTTAAGGATCCACTTCCTAAGCACTAGTATATCGAAACTCTCACTAACACGACCCTAAATAAATATTCAAAATCCTCCATTAAAGTAAACTATGTTCCTTTTTTATATATTTTAGTACCCTGTGAGCCACCATGTCCACATGTATTTTGTCTGCCTTTCTTCCATTCAACATGCCAATTATTTCTTTTCCTTTACTTCGTTAATCTAATATTCCTTCATTCATCCTAGTCCCCAATATTTAAATGACACTCAATCTATCCTACGATACTTTTATTGCAATATACAATTTTCTCCCAAAAATCCTCCATCTTTCCCAACCATATTTAGTGCATCTTTTGTTTTTATTTCCATTTCAATTTGTCCATTTTCTTCCACACCAATTTCTCAAATGGCCTTCTCTCCTGGTCTTATAGGCCATGTTTCGTAGACCTATAATGTTGCGTTCCGTACTTAAGTTTTCACTAGACCTTTACATGTATAATCATGGTCTCTCTAATCAAATCCCTTCATTTGGTAAAAGCTTCTTCGCTAACGGAAATCTCCTCTCTATGTCTTTAAAACTTATCCTTCTTCTTCAACACTTTATAAATTGGTCAACACTTTTACTTGTTCTATTTGACCCAAACTTGAAAATGTAAGTAGTTTTGTCATTTTTATATAAAATCTCAATTCCTACATTTTTTCTCATTTATTATTTCCCTCAGCAATAATTTCGTTGTGATTAGAAAAAAAAGAAGCCTTATCATACGGAACTTTAACAGCCAATAAAGTAGTAATTTTTATCCTTGTAACACTGTACGCGCGACATAAACTTTGGACTTGGACTCAAAAGCGCAATGGAGTTAGAATAAGTAGAAAAATGTATGGCAGATATAATATAATAATCATGAAATTTTAAATCCAGTCACGTCCATATAAGCATGGTTAAATCGGCAAAATATTTTATGATTCTTTACAAATGCTAATAGAATGTCCTGTTTTTTATTGTAAACATTGTATCTCAAAATCGGTGATATCCAGCAGGGAATACATGTTTTACTTCAAAGTATTGTGCAAACTATAATTTATTATAGCCTTCTTACATTTTCTTTGTGCCAATTCAAATTCTAAATGTCAATATTTCGCCATTATGGCTAATTCTGGCTTAAAAAAAATTAATCGTAAATACCTCTCTATCAATGAATCCAAGTATTTCCAAAATGCCTAGTTAATCACTCGTTTTACTGTTTATATTGGCTTGAATTCTTAGATTTGAGGTATTAGATTCTGAATAGGCTCCTCAGCAGATCTATTGATACCAACAAACTGAAGCTTTTTTACTAATTAAATGAAAGTTAAAACTTCAAATATCAATATTTTTTTCTTGATCACCTTGTGTCAAAGGATACGACGTCAATTCCGTAGCATTTACAAAATAACTTTATGTCCTGAATTATATCACATGGTTTGTTAAAATATTAAATCAAATCCTTAAAAAATTCCATTTTAACCACAACTAACAACATTAAGAACACTTTACCCCGAGGGTACAATAAATAATTGTGACTTCCATTTTACTTTACACATTAATGCTGTTCATCAAATGGAATTTGATTTACTTCCTCATACTCAATTTTCATCCGATTTGTACAGATTTATTCTGGCATCCGATAAACCTCACTAATGATATAGCAAGGAAATCAAATATTGGGAACGAGGGCATTGAGTGGAAGGTAAAAACTCCGGTGCTTTTGCGCGAGCTCTATGAAGACTAAATGAGCAGGGACAAATCATTTTTATGACAAAGCTCAATGTCCCCTTTTTATCATGTGGTATGTGCACACCCTCTCTACAACATCAGCGACCGCAACTGACTACTTTTCTCCATAAATATTCATCAGATTAAATGAGTTCATACTAGGTAGTAGAATCATAAATTTTGCAAAACTTACGGCAATATCCACTTAGATTCATAAATTGTGTCACGGTATGCGAGAGCAAAAAAACTAAACACGTAAATTAAGTTTGGAATGATTCGACCAACAAATGATCATTAATCTTTCCGGGAAATTATTTTTTTCGGAGCCTACGACCAGGAATCTCCATAACTCCTCGTTAAGTGCATTAAACTTTCCATCATTCTCGATAATTCATTTTCATTTACCTGAATTAGCTGTAATAAATAACCGCATCTTCTCTATGGCATTCTAAAAACCACTTCTTCACTTTTTGAAGGGACATTATTTCTGGTTATTTAACGCAGGTGATAGAGAGGATAAAAATTTAATAAGCCAAAAGTCATCGAATCAATCTAACCAATTGCGGCTTCTTTTGCGGACATCTTTTTTTGGGGTTCCATTTCATTTTTGTACATTTTCACTCGCAAAAGAATACATCTGGCCGTTATAAACTTCGAGTAGACTTAAATCTGTGTTCACTGAAGATTTATTTAGAGTCTTTCAAGAACTAAACTTCTCGAGCCCTCTTACTCTCCAAACAAATTTTACAGCATACAACCTCTATTATTCACTTTATTTTTCCTAATCTGAGAAAATTACGATAGCAAAGCATTAAGGCGTTTTATTTCAATCTATGATTCACTCATATATTTGAAAATAGAGTTCTTTGTTTCATCACTCCACATTATTCTTTCTTTCGCCAATAAAATTGCTCGTAAGGAATGTTTGTATATGGGCATACAACAAATAAGTATACCAAGACCTGAAGGTAATGCCATTAACTGACGTTTGGCAAAGTAATGCAATTAGGTGCTGCTAAATATAAAACAGAAAACAATTAATAAAATTATCACAAATAATTGAAATACGCTTAATTATGCTTAATTCGTTTTTCAGGCTGTCAACCACATTTTTTCAAGGGCCATACTGAGGAAAAGAAAGCAAAGCTATACATTTCTATATTATTATTCAATGTTTATTTTATTTTCGGTAATTTTGTTCAGGTTAATTGCTTCATTGATTAGCTACTTGTCTTTTTATAATAGAGGACGCGCCCGTGCGTGGTCAATTACCAAGCTCTTTCATCCAGTGGACGTCCCATGGCATACTGTTTTCCAACAGTGCCAGAACATACTCTTGCCACATGGGCCATTCATCTTCCTACCACCCTATTAGAAGTTTCAGACATCTTTAAATATCGAACTGTATTTCATGGAATAGAAAATCATCATAGTGGCAAATAATTATATTTGCTGTTAATAGCAAAGGAAAATTTATATTTCACTCAGGAAAACACTGTTACTTACAACAGTAAAGCTTCCCTGAAACCAAAATTACGCCTTAACACTCCTTATAAGAAATTGAATCAACTTGAAAATTCACTCATTCCGTGTTTAATTTTATGACGGGAGAATAGGTTTACTTATTGACTTTCTTTCCTTGATGAGATATTGAGAAAAGAGGATTTCAATACAAGGGATTAACAATTACGTGCTGCTGGTTTTTAGCAATGTAAATTGAACTTAAACCTTGACATTTCTATAAGTAACTCGTATTTTTACATACTCGGCTACCGCAAGTTTACCAGCTATTACTTATCACAGCAACCGTACTATTTTGATTACCTATTCGTTACCTAAACCATTAGCTCAATGTGAATAAATCACATCCTTGCAGCATGAACACACATATACGAGTATGGAACACATCAAATAATATGGAATATGAATTACATTTTTAAGTATTTTATGAGTAATCCCAATACCACCACAAGATATAAAAAGTGTAAATTCGTCTTTTAATCAAATCCAATGTATAACACAATTAAATCCACAAATACGGAATTTCCGCGTAACTAATGTACTGGCCTTTCCTTAAGTCAACTCCCGACAATCTGACTCTTTGTAAATCTATTCCTATGGGTGCCCTGTCAGAAGCATATTGGTAACAGTGCCCAAGCCTTGTGTTTTATATATATATATATATATATATATACACACACATACATATATATATACACATATATACACATATATATACACATATTAACATATATATATATACATATATATATATATATATATATATATATATATATATATATATATATATATATATATATATATATAACACAAGGCTTGGGCACTGTTAAATATATGTATATATAATTGTTTTGGCAAGAGATTGGAAAAGTTTGTATCCCTCAAATTTCTCTCCTATTTCTTATGTTCTTCAAATATATACAGACGAATTGATACAACTTTTTGTCCCTCTTGCTGCTGATTGCAAATCACACTAAAGAAGTTGGTTGCGAAAAATCTTTTCCCTTAAAATAACATTAGATATTACTTTCAGAAGACAATTTGGTCAAAGAAAAGGAAATATTTTTGAGAAAAGTATAGACGCTTACATAAGGTCTCACTATTTTTCTAAAGTAGGCATTGCCTTTTAGAAATATTTAAGGTTTGAGATGATTTCCTGTTCGTGTTCAGAAAAACTGCCAGAGGCAATATGAAAAATGTGTATCCTGTCCACATCCAATTAATTTTATGCAAAGAATAAGGTTTAGGAATACTCTACTGTAAGCGTTCATGTTAGTGAAGATGGACTCTTAATGCCAATAGTAGAAGAATGAATGATTAATGCGATCTATGGTTAGATGGAACAATTCCCATATGGTTGCTATTCTATCGATTACCATGATTAAACAACGAGGATTAAGAGTCACAGTATTTGGTATGTCGGAAAGCTTTACTCATGAATAATCTAGCTAGATATCTAGAGTAGCTATAACGAGGGATAAACATTAAGATCCTTTCACTGTACCAAATTTAGATTGTTATTAAGTTGTACTATTCAGAAGATTTTCCTATGTTTTTTTCCTATATTGGAAATTGGTTTGTACTAATTAATCACCCGGGGAAAGAAAACAGGACCCACGGGAATATATCCCTACCGTATATCCAATACGCTATCAAACCACATGAGCAATGATTAATCAATGGAGATGAATACTGGCAATGAATATTCACGATATTCGGGAGATAAGGACAGCAACTTTAAGGATAGCAGTAACCATGATGGAAAGAATACTTTCACTAACATTTCATTACCATAGTTAATTATATGAAATAAGGTATGTATACCTCTTTCCAACATTATAAGACGGAGGATGCTGATAAACTAACAACAGTAAAATACGAGGTATGTTCAAAAAGTTTCCGCTTCTTTTTATTGCGCGCCTCCAGTTGGTTATATGTTAGTCAACTTTGCGGCGTCTTGTACGCGGAAACTTTCCGTATAACCACCTTTAACCAATTTTTGATGTCTTTTGACGTTTTCTCCTTTACTCGCCTGCTCAGTCGTCTCTCAGCACTCGTCGGTTTTTAGCCGAAAACAAGACCGCTGTGGTTCCCCACCCGCTGTGGTTACTTATCAGACCTGGCCACAGGTTGCTTTTTCCTGTTCCCTAAACTAAAAACCCCGCTTAAAGGAAAGAGGTTCGCCACCATTCCAGAGATTGTAGAGAAAAAATCGACGGAGGAGCTTATGAGAATTTCAGAAGAAGCTTTCCAGGACTGTTTCAAAAAGTGTAAACTCCGTTGGGATAAGGATAGACGTTGGGGAGGAGACTACTTCCAATGAGAATCTATGATTTGTTTATTTAATTTATTTATTTAATTATTTGATCAAAAATTTGTTAGATAACTACTTTTTCTAATAAATAAATCGGGAACCTTTTGAGTACTCCTCGTATTATGCGAAGGAAGAGTTTTTAAACTGCATACAAAAACATTTAATCAATTATCCTGAATTAAATTTTTCTGTAGAACCAGAATACGTATACACATAATACAGTATAACATCAACAAAACTCGCCCATCCACTAAAAAGTGTTTCCCCTCTTTAATATATTTTTGCCAAAACATCCCTTTTCTGAAATACTTGCCTTGATATAAAATGATGAAAATTTAGAAAATATTTAGCACTTTCAGGAAACTTAGAGAACCAAGAGATATCTGTATTTTTAATTCGGAAATTTAGGTCCAGTTGGGTAATTATCTGTCTCTATTTCAGTGTTTTGGAAAACTCTATCGCACCTTTTTTAATTTATACTGAGGATGAGATGCATCTCCACGTATAATTCCTTCTTACCAATCATAATATGTGCTTTATACGAATTTTAGATGCAAAAACTAAATCGATTAAAAAATTTCTACTGATTTTAATGTCTATTTTTTTATCTACTTCGGTGTATTACGGCCACTCTTCGTCAGAATAATGGGAAACATCCTCTAGTCTTTGACTACCATCATCACTATGGTGGATCATTGGGCGCAAGCAGGCGAAAGGAAAACATAAAATATTCGGGAGGTCGTCCCATCCCGTGCAGCCAATCCTCGTCGACGATGGTCAATCCCCGATGCGACGCTACGCGACAAGAAGGGAAAGCAAAGGAGACTGAAGAGTGGCCCGGAATATTTCATCCATTTCGGCCCCGAAAAGCAAGCCTATCGCCTGTCCACTTTCTCCGAATAGCTGTGGCATCATCATGCCCCCTGCCACGCCTCGCGGCTCCAGGACCGCACACGTCCCCCCATACCCCTTGCTAGGGAATATCCGAATTCGCCCGGGCATCGATGCATTATTAACCGACCCCGCCGTCTGTCGCGAACAATCGGCCTCCGAGCTCCGTTGCCTACCGATGCGGCGATAAAAGCAACGAGCCCTCCACCTCCATGTTTACTGCTTCCCTTTCCTGCAGCCCACCCCCGCCGTCTTCTCCGACGAACGCCCACGCGCCGGTGGTTCCCGTCCGTCAAACGCATGAATCCTGCACTGGCTAATTATTCCCGTCAAATGGCACCACGTCATTAGCTCTATTTTTTCCTCCTGGATCCCCTCTCCATCGTCGAAGCCCCTCCATCAAAAAGGGAATCATCCGTGACCGTTCCAGGCGGATTACGAAAAGCTGTAGTTCCACCATGGGAATGCAAGCTCTTCCGTAGCGACTCTTTTGGAGATCCCGGAGGTGCATTTTTCTTTTTACCCGCCCAAGAGAGCAGTGCATTTGATTCAGCGAGGCACTGCAGTAATTGGTTGTATCGTCATGGCTACGGCTATCCGATATAATGCCGCAGTAATTTTGAAGATTTTAGTTTATTCAGAATTTTACAAGTAAATTTTATATCGCCCATGTAATTCAAAAGCCGAGTCTAGCACTTACAGGTATTCCAATATTTAAAGAAATGAATCTACGATCAGCTGTAATGTTTAAAATATGTAAAAAAATCATTTCAATTAAGCGATAAATTCCGACGTTGGTACGCTTATCAGAATATTGGAAATAAATTCATGACCTTGACTTTCCAAATCAGCTAGAGTAATTTTGCTTTAGCCTAATGGCTTTGCACGAAGGCGAACATTTGCCTTTGCACGCTGAACAGAACACAAGGAATTGAGTACGCCATACAGTGCTCTAATATTTGGTAGTGCATGGTTTCATATCCCATTTTATATCAGAGGGAATATAACGATGCGCTTCCATGCACTGCGTATATTTTTTCGCTTGTTCCAGTGAGCCGGTAGGGATTAAGGTTCCACTATTGATGGCCATGGGTTCTGGAGTTGTGGAAGGTAATGGAATTCTCACTACATTATTTGAACTACAAAAAAGACGGATTTTAGAAGCGCGAGGACTCTTAAATCAGTATCATAAAGAAGGGTAGTGGAGGTATTCATGTTTCTCGGCCAGGATCATCAAATGTCTCAGATCGTCAAACGAATATGCGTACGTCTATGGCTCTATAAGGGGTTTTCAATTTTCCAAATGAGAAAGATTCCATAGAATTCGCCTTATGATTAGGATTCATCCTATGCACCTGTGAACTCATTTATTTTCCAATCATTCAATAAAAACAGCAGAGAAATAAATATTGTACTTATAATCAATAAAATCAATAAAACAGAATAATATAAAAAAGTTAATTTTTAAAGAAAATTATTTATATTTAAAGAAGTATATTCATAATATTAGGAGAAAAATGGGCAACAGTACATTGGATTTGAACTTAAATTAGAATAGGGAATGCTATTCACCGGTTTTCATTTCCATATAACGCTGTGTGATGTTATCCATTATATTTGATCCTAAGAGCAATAGTCATGTTAACCACCACAATTTATTTTACGTACACTAGTATACCTTCACTCCGAGGCTAAGAAATATTTTTCATAATCTAAAAAATATGCGTTCTTTCATTTTTTGCATGGTATAAGATGATTGTTGTAGCCAAAAACAATGTACTCAAGCAAAATGATAACAAATTGTGTAAATATTCTTCAATTCAGGGAAAAGGGTATCAATCAAGTTTTTAAAATTTATTTTCTCTCTAAATTTTGCGAATATTGCAATATTATTCCTTTTTTAATGTTTATTTTGCTAGTGAATTTTGGGAAAAAATAAAGTGGGCAAGATCAAGTTGACGGAACAAATGAGAGAAAACTCACATTTTACGTGTAGCACTAAGGCATTGTCTAGAAAATAAAAGTACGGTAAATTAAATGATATCGGAAGGATTAGCCTGTGAATAATATCATTGCATTCAGGCATATATATTTTGAGATTTCCTAATAATGCAAGAGTAAAACTCAAAAGTATCATGCTCGTTTTAAATTTGAATACCTATTTGAAGGAAATTAATACATGTTGGGTTTGGGCATCATAATTTTATTTAACCAATGGGAATTTAACTGAATTAATTCATTGAATAAACATGTCATTACCCATTATTAAAACTCATCTCCGGCAATCCCAATGATAAAAAAATTAGCGAAAGATACCTAATTAATCTTTTTCAACTAAGCTTAGTCAAAAATCTGCAGTGTAAAGCGTCACTTTGATGTAATTTTAAGGCTAATTACATATCCTCATTAGCAACGTCTATTCTAATTAGCAAATTCTACCAGCTTTCATCAGTCCAATCCTATAATATGTCAGTTTAAGAAAATACGATTTCCCCTTAGGCTGCCTCTAATCAAAGGTAATATTGCAGTCTTTGGTTGGCCGTTTTTTCCTTCCCTTCTCATATTTGGAAACCCATTTTCATCCGGTGAGAATCCTTTCGGAGGCCAATTATAAGCCACGTCTTTCTTCCCTTTCCCCTCCACACAATTTCCCTTAACCGCAAGTAAGCCTCATTCCACTCATACCACTCATTCAGCTACCTCCCCACTCCGCCTTTCATCATCAACAATACTTTCCCGCGCACTAATTTCATTCGACGCGGCGGCGGCAGAAACCCAAAATTCTCCCTACATTCCCTGTGAGTAATCACCAGAATGATTACACCGAAGAAAAACTTGTATAATCCGCACAACTTCTCCCTCACTTTGTCTGAAGCGGCCAAAGGACTCGACGGGGAAAGGAGAGAGGGGAGAAGGGCGGTGAATTTGCCAGTGCCGGCCCTGGAGGGGTAGGCAAAAGGAGAGGACTATCGGGGTTGATTTCGCGAGAGAAGGGGAACGGTTAGAGACGAGGGCAAAGGCAGGAAGGATGGGGGAGAAAGGAAACGAGTTAGAAGGATGGAGTGGGAGAGAGAGGCAGTCGGACCAACTAGTTTGGGTTGATGAAATAACTAAGATAATTTCACACAGGACTCCCCACAAAGAGAGGAGCGATGATGCGAATTCCTGACTGGAGTGCTGGGAAGTGTGGGTCGGGCGTGTTGGGGAGAGGGTGGTTTGGCTAGGAGGGTGGAAGACAACGAGACTCCATTTTAACGAACGGAAGATGCTATAAACTAAAGAAAAATTCAGCGTGAAACCCGTCGTCTCCCGAAAACGGACGCCGTGTGGACGAATTGGAAGTCCTTAAGTAGAATTTCAACTTACTTTAAACAGTGTTAACCAGGAAAATATCATACATATTTGATTCAGTGCTAGAATCCTAGGTTTGGTTTAGCGCATGTCATTTTTTTTCAGTGTCCCCTTACGCTTTCATAGCTCCTCTGTTTTACGTTCTTAATTTGTCCCATTCACTTATTTCTTGGTCTTACTCGCGAGATCTTTCATTCAAGTTTCCATTTTATATTTAAACATAGAGTTACTTGGCTGAAAAAGGTAGGCATTGAGAAAACCTCTGGGAAATAAGAAATGGATGGACGGAGCAGAAATAATGGCCAGGGATAATTATAGATGGAAGAAGAAGGATATGGATGATCAGTGCAAATAAATTCAACCAAATCAGGGAATAGTTTTATTAAACCGCCTACTGAATGCCTCTTGTGCGTAAATAATGCTTTCAATTTTGGAGAATGCTGAAAGAAACTATGGATGTATGAGATGCTCCCTTCACTCCCTAAATCCACACCTTTACCATCCTACTTTTCTCCATTCTCTGGGCCTCTAGAATCTCCTCACTCTGCCTCACGAAAGGATGTGGGCAGCAGAGAGGAGGAGAAATGAAAGGTGAGGCCGGGGGGGGGGGGATTCATGTGGCTGAGCGAAGGATTTTCTCGCCTGTCGAATCCAGCTTCTGAGTTTATTTGGACATCAAACGGTATCCGTTCCCTTGCCGCGAAACGGCAATTAGGTTTTCTCGATTCTCTTCCTTCCTATCAATGAAACCATCATAAAAACACCTCCTAGAGATGGAAGAAGAGAGAGGAAACTGGGGAGTGAATAATACCTTTTACACCGTTGTTGTTGGCGAACGCAGGTGCCGAGATACAGATAGAGCCTCACGCCCACCCTGCGGCTCTTGGAGATTTGCATACATTGGTTAACGAGCCCCAAGGACCATTGCTTTGGCTCGCTTTTTGGCTGATTTGTGCGGCTAAGGGAATCGGTGGGGCCAGAGAAAGATAATAGGGAGATGCAGTCATTAGATTTTCAGGCATTGAGACCAAATTCAGAATGGATTCGATGTCCTTCAAAGTCCTTAAGCTTACAGAGGTGTTTACATGCAATTGTATGTGTGTGCGTATAGATGTATGTATATTCGCGTGTACACACACAAACATATATGCATATATATATATATATATATATATATATATATATATATATATATATATATATATATATATATATATAAACCTAACTGTGTGTTGAATGAAAAACTTGGACAGCAACAAACAATATAAGAACACAAAAAAAGAACACTCACACGTTGTTTATGTCAGAAAGTAAAGACTTGAGTCAGTACTTTTGTTTCTTCCGATGAAGACGGAGTTAAATTCCGTTGAAATTATCAAGACATAAAGTGTGAGTTTTCTTTTATGTGTTCTTATATTGCTTGTTGCTGTCCAAGTTATATATATATATATATATATATATACATACATATATATATATATATATATATATATATATATATAACTATATATATAATATATATATATATAACTTGGACAGCAACAAGCAATATAAGAACAAGAATATAGTTATATATATATATATATAACTATATATATAATATATATATATATATAGTATAACTTGGACAGCAACAAGCAATATAAGAACACATAAAAGAACACTCACACTTTATATCTTGATAATTTCAACGGAATTTAACTCCGTCTTCATCTCCGTCTTTTATATATATATATATATATATATATATATATATATATATATATATATATATATATATATATATATATATATATATATATAACTTGGACAGCAACAAGCAATATAATAACACATAAAAGAACACTCACACTTTATATCTTGATAATTTCAACGGAATTTAACTCCGTCTTCATCTCCGTCTTATATATATATATATATATATATATATATATAACTTGGACAGCAACAAGCAATATAATAACACATAAAAGAACACTCACACTTTATATCTTGATAATTTCAACGGAATTTAACTCCGTCTTCATCTCCGTCTTATATATATATATATATATATATATATATATATATATATATATATATATAACTTGGACAGCAACAAGCAATATAAGAACACATAAAAGAACACTCATACTTTATATCTTGATAATTTCAACGGAATTTAACTCCGTCTTCATCGGAAGAAACAAAAGTACTGACTCAAGTCTTTACTTTCTGACATAAACAACGTGTGAGTGTTCTTTTTTTGTGTTCTTATATTGTTTGTTGCTGTCCAAGTTTTTCATTCAACACACACAAACATATATCTATATATATATATATATATATATATATGGATATACACAAGCACACACACATCCAAACACGAAATCCCGCCAAATGGCGAACAATATTATTATTATAAATACACATGTGCTAATAGACACTGTCAGGTGGCACACAAGTCCCAAACAATTGCAAAATATAATACATAAAACCAGACAAACCCTTATCTCTTTAACAAAACAAGTGAATCCCCATCCCATTTACAACCATTAACCAGCAAGAAAAAAAAAGATAAATTAAAAAAAATTAAGCTATAACATATAATACCATACACCACACATAAATCAAATTTTTACATATATACCTTACATCTATTCTTAAAAGTATACACTCTGTTAGGAAAGGGCTCGAATATTTTTGCAGGTAAGGTGTTCCACTCAACAATTGTTCTATTTAGAAATGAAAATTTTTTTTTATTTGTCCTCTGTGCCCGGCATTTTATCTTAAATTTGTGATCATTTCTGCCTATAAAATTTGGGTTCCCCGCCTCTTTCCTAAGATCTGCCCAAGCTTTCTCCCCCTTCAAAATTCGGAACATTCCACAAAGTCTGCTTACTTTTCTTCTAGATTCTAGAGGTTCCCAGCCCAGCGTTTCTAGCATGTCAGACACACTCTCCATCCTCCTATGCTTCCCCAGTACATATCGGGCAGCCTTTCTTTGCACCTTTTCCAGTTTTTTAATATGACCTTCTTCATGAGGGTCCCATACAAGAGAAGCGTACTCTAAAATTGGTCTTACTAGGGTCTGATAAGCCTTCTCCTTGGTTGCTCTAACGCTCCCTTTTAGGTTTCTCATTACCCAATGAAGAGTTTTGAAAGCTTTCTTATAGATGTACTCCACATTTAGCCCCCACCCTAAGTCCTTAGTTAAATATACACCTAAGTATTTGACAGTATCACTTCTAGGAATGACATTTTCTGAGAATTTATATTCCCTATGGTTTCCATTTACCTTATTGCTAAAAGTGATGGATTTGCATTTGTTAACATAAATATCCATCCCATTTTTTGTCACCCAATCAGCCATTTTATTAATGTCCCTCTGAAGTTTGTCACGGTCTCTGTCATTTTCGACTTTCCTGTAGATAATACAGTCGTCTGCAAAAAGTCTTAACTGAGAATTAATATTTATTGGGAGATCATTTATATATATTTAAAAAAATAGCAAAAAACAATAGCAAAATAGCAATACAATAGCAATAATAGCAATATAAAGCAAAATAGCAAACAATAGCAATAGCAAACAATAGCAAAAAACAATATATATAATATGTAACATATACAGTTGTATTCATACATATTTGCATCGATAGAACACAATGGAGATACAATGAAAAAATAGTACATATTTAGACAAGTAGGAATCTTTCGGAGGCACAACCACTTGCTTTTATGGAAAGGAAAGAGGGAATTGGAGGTTGCCTTTCTCGTGCGCTGAAAAAAGTGGCTGTGCGTCCTAAATATTAAAGTAATCGGCTAGCGTATTTTTCCTGTGTTACGGTTTAGTGTCACTGGTCATACAAAGGCTATAAAACTGTACCAAGGGTATTTAATTATCGAAGCTTTTCAACCTATCAAATTACTTAGCAAATAGTGTCCACTTTCTGAAATCTCCCTTTTCGCATCGATTTGATGTTTCTCTGCGTAGTAAACGAAGGCGATTTGATTCCTCAATTTTCTTTTGATAATGGCATTGAGCAACAGACTGGAACTTAAGCGTGTTATTGTGTGATTAAAATAATTTTGACTGGATCTCTGGAATAATGGCATGTGCCCTTAAAAACCACTAGCGTCGACATGAATAAAAAATGAATTAATTTCACGGGGCCTTCATAGTTATGTAGAGTGGAGCAGCGCCGATTGAAGGAGTCTTTGGGGATGGATTCACAAGGAATGAGCCCCCTCGCTTCATTCATCCGCGGGTACACAGTCATTTCCATCAATTTTCGTTCCATCCTCCGCAAAATAGAGCTCCTCCATGAGTTCAGTTCCTTGCGCAGCCTGAGTTTTGCATAGAGTAAGAACTTCAAGTTCCATTACTGTATGGCGTCCGTACGGCCAGTCTCGAGGGAAGAACCAGTTATAACTTTAAGTGGTAGCTGGCGCAACGACCTATCAAGGGGACTGCGTGTTACTTTTCTACTGCCACCACGGTCACGCCATGAATAATTCATCGCCTTGGGATCAAGACTCAAGAATGAATTCAAGATATGAGCAAAAGAATATCTAACAGGAGACTTTACAAAATGAATTTCGGCGCAATTTATCCTGAACAAGTTTTTACCACTTAAACTGTGGACGGTGTTCAGACCGTACAGCGCATTAACTTTCTAAAAAATAAATTTTTATGTAAACACAATCTCAAGTTTGGAATTATATTTAAAGCACTTCATTTTATCAATACTAGTTACTGATAACAATCACGATGAAGTATATTTACATATGCTGATATTCTTGCATGTGTACTTCTTCATAATCGATTGGTACTTTATGCATAGAATTCTCAGAGTAATAAATTTGAATGATTATATTTCATCAAGTATTAAAATGAAAATTCCAAATGTATTCACTGCAAACCCAATGAGAAATAATTACCTCAAATACCAAGAAATTAAATATGAATGGTGCAAGTGAAAATACTCATCTTGACAATGGCATAATATTTAAAAACGTTGGTTAATTTAATGTTATTGTATAAACTTTAATTTATGGTTTTCTCTTAACCAGAAGGATGTTTTATTAATTGGACTTTCACTTCTGGCTTCCATTTGCCATACGTATAGGGGATACAATAATTAAATGGTCCTTCACTATCCACCGGATTTATTAGATTCCATTCACATGTTTTCACAGATTATATTTACATGTGATTTTACTGGTGCATAAGCATATTATGCAGAAATCATAAAGGGGAAATTGTGCAAATATATCAGAACCTATAAAACGAAAAATATATCTGAATACTATACACATACAGGTATGCGTGACTCAAATAAATATTCAAACCGTGACTAACCCAAGTTTACCTTCTATCACACTTTATTAGAAAAAGTAAACTAAACTTCTACTGAAATGGTTGAAAATATGGCTTTCTCTACACGATTTATTAAAAGAATTTACCAACCGAGCGCGACTCTTCAAAAGATATTAAAACTATGATTCTTCGTGATAGGACGAGCCAGCCACTAAATGTGAGAGCAAGAAATTGAAGGTCTTACAGGAAGACCCCATCACCGCTGCTAAAACCCCAAAATCGGGACGGGGAGTCGTTAGGAACAAGGAAAGAGCCAATAAGGATCGCGATGGGAAATGGAGTATTAAGGTAACGAGGGATAATATGGATTGAAGGAGAAAGGAAATCGGGAAGTAGAAAGGATGTTAGAAGTGAGAAGGAGTTGAAGAAGGGCAGAAAGCAAGCGAAAACCATGGACAGGGCAAAAGAAAAGGACACGGAGGGGGATGAGGTAGCGGATTAGGGTTTTCAGAGACTTCAGGGAGTGAGATAGGGCGGTGGAAAAGAGAGGTCGGTCAGAGATAAGGAGAATGGAAAGAGGAAGAATGGAGATATCGGGTTTAGTTGAGAGCATGAAACGGAGCGATAGAGACCTAGGAACAAAATAGGGATAAAAGTTTGATTCCTCAGAACAGGACTTTGCAAGGATCCTCATATAAAAAAATGCTTTCGGTGTTAATTATTCCAAAGATAGTATTCTCTATAAGCTCTGCAAAGTTTTACAGCAAGGGATTTAAAGAATGTTCACCCAAGATCAACTACGCTGCATGGGCGAGAGGTGGTACATAATCAGATAATTAATATTTTGCATTAATTGCCTTAAAATTTCTTTAGTTAATTTTCATAAAGTATTTATCAGTTGATATGATGACTATCATATAACTCGAGATGCAAATACCACACAACAAATCGATATTTATAGAAGTAGTAACAAAAAAATGAATGCACTTTCATTTTAGTACAAACCGGGGCAATTTCCAATGTGGAAAGTTCCTTTTTTCATTGACAGTATTTACTTAGATGCTTGTAAGTTTTCCCTTGTTTACAATCATTATATTAAATATTATATAAGATATTTTGGATGATTCATTCCTCCCTAATATATAGGAGTACACATGGAGCCGCTCTGCAATTTTTCCCATTAGGGATCACTTATAATGCTTAAAGTTTTCTGGCCGACAGTTCATATGTCTATAAAATATAAAAATGACTCAGCCCACGGCAAGGAAAATAGATGAAAATAGAAACTCAACGGTCATTATCCCTGCAACCAACAATGTTGCAGTTTCAGAATACCTATCCGCGCTGAGATGAGGGCAGATCATTATCGGCAGCCGAAGGTTGTTTTGGGAGATGGAGTTCTTCCCATTACTGTGATAAGACTAAGGTGGGTACATAACTTTCGCACGGTTTTTCATGGATTCCCGGAACTTTCAGATAATCTAAAATAACACTAGATTAAGCCTTACCTACACTATTTAACATCCTGGAATCAAGATTTTCATCATCATACCGGTTAGAAATCCAGCAGAGAGCCTTGAAACGAAGTGAAGGAAATATTTCTCTTGGGTAATTCATATGGTTTACTCGGGCATCTCAAAGCCTCTCAGATCACTATGAATCAAATATCTTCTTGGGTGTTGTACACACAAATAAAAATCTTGGGTGATAGATATAGTAAGTATTTGCTGTAAACAGAAAAAAAATTGAATTCAATACGAATGACAAAATAAGGGAAAAGGTAACAGAATACTGAGGTACAAGTGGTATAAATATTCAAAATAGAGATGTTTTTGAAATATTAGTTAAGAGAATTTTTACTAGCTGATAAAATAAAGCGAAGGATCCAGTATTACCCGAGGTTTTCCCTTATGGCTAAAGCAACACGTCACAGAACGAAATCAAAAAATATAAAACATCATCTCTTTTCAATTTTTCCTGGCTTCATTGTTCCTTACTGACTGATTTCTTTACTTTTAAAATTAATTTTATAGTATTTATCTCTCATTATTTCCTATTCTGATTCTTCTCTCCATCTTTTCCGAGATCACTTTCATACACCAAATGCATAATTAAATATATATTCACCTCCAGAATTTTTCAGAATTTCCATTTTCTGGCTTACTCAAATATAGATATTATACATAAAATTACGGATATTGAACAAAAAAATATTTTCAATGCATCATATGTAATCATACAATAGAATTCCTGCTGGGCTGATTAGCAAACTATGCTAACTTAGCTTGAGCACTGAAACTCATCATTAACTGTTCTCTTCTGTCAGTACATCTAATTTGAAATAATACAACTGTAAATTATGTGATCCCATTTCTTCATCTTAATTAGACCAGAGTGACTCAAGTTAGGTATAGTAGAATAGGTGGGTTTTAAATTAGGATAAAAATATTTTTGAGAAAAAATGAAGAGAGATTTCTTCTGCCGATGAATTTGCATCAAACATCATACTCAGGAAGTATTTGAAGTAAGTAAAAGGAATCAATAACATGATTCCGTTACAGCATCCTGTCCATAAATATATTTGGTATTAAGAAGGGGTTCGAGTTGCGGCATTGTCTTATGTACCTCTCAACCCAAGGTTCAAATCCAAGTCATAGCAGGATTTACCAGACCTCAAACCATCCCTAATTTCAATGCAAAAATTTCAGATAGTAAAAATCATTCACCGTGATCCCTCGATGTCTGGCTGAGTGCTAGTTAAGCTATCGAGGCATCCTCTTAAATTTTGAAATGCATATTAGCGGATGACTCCGTTAAAAGTTACTGTAACGGCATCCTCCGCGGTTTCTTGGAATTTTTCGAAGGTAAAAACAACCCAAATTGATTTCCATTTGGAAAGCAGTTCAAGATGAGTTAATTGTTCACCGGTTGGAACGTTAATTTGACAAATGTTCGGTCCCAAATTTCAGATGTTTTCCAAATTAGATTTTTCTGCCAGCAATTATCACAATTCAACTGTAACTTCCGCTAAAAAATCCGTGCCAGTTACTTTAATTTAAAATCGAATGAAATGAATCACCCAATCCCCCATGGACTACAACCTCCAGGCTTTGGAAGGGCTTGTACGTTCTGATAACCTCATGAGCTGTGCTGCCAGGAGTCATGCTAATTGTTTCTTGTATAGTCAGCCATGTCACATAAGTTGAACGGTTGGAGCCAGACGAGAATACTCCATGCTGCATCTGTTGCTCAATGAGCTGGCTGCTAAGGCATTTTTGCCTTTCCTGCTCTCTCCATCTCGCAATCAAATATGAATAGGTATTAGCTATCTCCATCCAACATTCAATCTCCTTCTAAATTTGCTGACCAAATATCTTTGCCATATTGATGTTCATTGTATTCTTTTTATTTCTCTTAAATCTTTCTTGGCTCAATTAATAACTTTTCCGCCGCGTCTTAAATAGTATCCATGGATTTCTCATCTTACGACCGATTGTGATCAACTCTTTATTTCCTTATTCTGTGTCCTCCGACACGCTTATTTTGCCATCAAAGTTTCCCCCTAAGTTTCACAGTATATTACAGTCTAAGTGATACTTCAAAATATTTCCAGGAATTTTTCACGTCTTCAGTAGAATTTTGCACCATTTTTCGTTATTTTTAAACCAATGACACTTCTGTAGTTATTCCTTGTTTCACAACCGAAGTACCCTACCTTAATTCCATGTCTTTCTTCCCCTCCGCTCTATATTACTTTGTAATGATTACTCGATAATCCTTACTACACTTCCATCTCACGAAGCACAACCCTAAAATATCTATATTTCCTCTTTCCATCTCTCGCTATATATTTAATTATTTCTGTGTCTTCAAATTCGTCCTAAAAATTCAAGCTCCTAATTAATTGGTTTGTTCCTCTCCTTTACTTTCCATGCTGCTGCTGACGAGGCAAGAGTGTTGCACGAGTATTATGATGATCGCGGAACCCTTCTTTCTTACTGACGGGTAGAACACTCGGCTCAGAAGCGCAAGTCCCGTAGTTACGCAAGACTCATTTACGTAATTGAGTCCATCGTGAAATGGGATAAGTAGTTTAAATGATCAATCGCTGTCTTCTTCAATAGTTTATTAATTTGACACCATCGTTTTAGACCCACAACGCGAGTGGTGTTCGTTAGAGGCTGAAAAGGTAGGACTCACTTTTCATCTGGCTACTACCTTTCAATCTAACTGGCATGGTTGACTCTACCAAGTGCCCCAAGCAGCACAGTTCTTAAGGTCATCAGAACGCAAAATCTCTACCACCACATTACGGTTGTAGTCCATGAGGTGAGGAATTATTATTATTTAATTAATCACATATTTAATGTGATATATTCCAGAAAAACATATTGTATGAAAGAAGCAAGGAAGGGGGAATTTATGAATCCTCATGGCCTTCATAAAGATGTACTGGCATGTTCCCCTTCTTCCTCCTTGATAGGCTAATGATGAAATTAGGAGTCCATTCAAATTACCTAATATTTATACCAGTTTACAAACATAAACCTATTTAAACTCATTGCGCGTTATTTAACATTTTTAACCTTATATAAAGATTCTAGTTAATTTATTTGACTGCGGAAATTAATCAACAAACATATTCTCTAATGCCTGCGGTGTTAATTATCTGCAAGGTGTATTTCCTGTATTTAAAATGAATTTTTATGTAAAACCAATGTCACTTCGTAAATTTAATCAATCATGCATTGACTAAAATTGTTCGAAAAAGGAAAATGACTCACCAAGCGGTTTCCCATATGAACCTTCCTTTCACAGATGAATGAATCTTTGGAGGAGGCCCAATTACAACTCAATTTCCTTCGGTTGGTCCCACCAAATTTGATATGAAACAGGTGCCTGAGAGTCTTAATTGGCAAGCTAGAAAGTTTAATTTATCTGCAACCGAGGACAACACCGAATGGGATTCTAATCTCAAAGATATTTTGGCAAGTTGAATAAAGTTAAGCATTACTTTAGCATTCTAAGTGCTGTAAGATATCGGTAATATCTAATTAATGAGACAAACTGAGCCGTAACTTTTTATCGCTTTAAGATTAAATTTTTCTATTGCGTACATTTCCAGAGATATCCTTCATATGAATATTATTCATCAATTTCAATAATTGATGGATAATATCAACATTTTCAAACTTAAATTACACCCAGCAATTCACCACATGTATGATCAAGACTAGAAATGGTTACTTCAGGAATTTAAACAAATAACTGGATGCACTTGTAAAATTACTTTCAGCTTGGACCTACAAATTCCTGGAATTTAAGACTGAAGGTAACGCCTTTTGAAAGTAAAAGGACTTTTTGAGGGCTTGGTAAAGTAAAGAGTACATAATTAAACAGACAATAACATATTCCGATTTTGAAAGAATTATAGTAAGAACTCGTAATACTATAGGTGATAAAACTCAAGTATTAATCCGAAGTTGACAAACGCTATTTTGAAAACTCTCCTTCTTCCATTTTTTACGTCACTACCCTACATATTATTGTAAATTATACAATACTTCCTTTACCCATTCTCCAACGGCCACACACAGATAAACACACGGGGACCTCCAACCCACTCAGGGATAACCTGATCGCTTCGCGTCCTTTGCCTCTATGTACTTCCGAACCCTCAAAAAAGAAGGATCCCATTCTACCAATCTAGCCTCTCTTCCAATCCCTGGAGAATCCGCAGCACCTAAAGTGCGCCTCCTTCCCCGCCCTCCTGTTACAACGCTCTCGTCCCCTCCCCACGTTTCACCCCGTTTCCCTCTCCTCATTCCCTCCTCCTTCCATCCCTGAAACACATCTGCCTCCTTTCCCTGCCTTTACTTCCCCAGATCCCAAGTCGGACTTCTTCCTATCCCTCCATATCTAACCCCCCGTAACCCTTCACTCGGATCGCTCGATAACTTCGAAGAAGGTGCCTATCCTCCTTTCTGGTCGGTCTGTCAATTAATATCCTTCGCCCTTTTTTAATTTTAATACAGGTGCGAAACTGTTGGAATGTTACGAATTTTAGTAATATTTTAGTAATAGAGTTAGTTTTATTTGCGCCTTCTATTGTATGATATCTCGTGTGCACTTCTGCATCAATGGTTCTACGTAATGCTTTATAAGAATTTTATTGAAATAGTAGTAACCGTACATAAATTATTCGTAGTCACGATAACTTTCTGAAGTGTTCAAATGGATAAGAAAAAATGTTAACGCCAGCTTTCTTTTCATTTCCGACACTTTATTCAATAAAAATAATTAAAATCCTTCAGAAGATTCAAATCCTTGGTGAAAGTAAATAATTTCGGGAGTCCATATCAGAAGTAAAAAGAGTCTTTAAATCCCCATCGAACAATAAGCATGGAGATTTCAATATACTCTGCATTTTAAATAATAATAAAATAATATAAAATACTGATATTTTTGTTTATACAGGTAAAAAGTGCAAGTATACCTTTTCCTATTTAACTTTTCAGCTGAAAGAAATTCAACTTGCCTTTTTCATTAAATTCAAAACAACGGAGCGAAATCTAGCAAATAAAGCATTTGCCGTAGAAACATTCTTCATTTCAGCGCTTAAACTCTAGGAATTATTTATTATAAACGGCCGTTTCCATGTTTTCAGACATAAAGTTGTTTTGATACAATTTTTAATGACACATGACATCTATTTATTTTAACGTACTAGTCATTATAATTATTCTTATAAAATGATAATTTTATGAGAATACAAACAATCCCACAAATTGCAAAAAAATTTAATCATATATTTTCATTTAACAAATCATTAACTAGAGTTCAGTAGCGCAAGATCGTGGTAAAAAAGTATTTTTTTATCAGTAAGAATGACCAAAAGTGCATCTTTACGTCAGTAATCACAATTAACACACCTTTACAGAAGTCAAACCGTTGCATCCAAAACCTATTGTTTATACTGGCAATTGGTTCTATCCGTTTCCATTTTTAAGTGCGTCACGCACCTCCAATCCTTAGTAGTGTCATTATTCCATGGGATAAAAGTAGAAACTCATTTCCACTTTTGTATTGAAACAGAATTGACTGAACCGAAGAGGGCAAAGAGGTGATTGAATCCTTAGACATTTTTCATTAAGTGACCAAAAGTCCACCAAAATTTTCAAATTATATTCAATAATATGGATGGTAACATTTATGAGGCTTCCCAGAAATTTTTTCTCATTGAAGAATAACTCACATGCTCACATGTACACCAACCTTTTGGTTCACCTCCCTTTATTCTTATCCAATTCAACATTTTTGCATTTTCTCATTCTCTCTTTTTCCCTCGACCTCTCCAACCTTTTCACCTCTCGCCTCACCATCTCTCATTTCAATTTCCCTTCCAACCATCGCCATTGCCACCCAACACTCCCTTCCCTCGATCCCTGCCCCCATTCCACCCTCCACCCCTCCCTGTGTTTCTCTCTCTCCGTCTCTCTCACTCTCGCCTTGGCCCTTATCCGCCCTTTCCACTAGACTTGCTTGGCAGAGGTCGTCGTCTCATCCGATCCAACTCTTCCAACCTTCCACCACTCTCCCCCCGCTCCCTCCTTCTTCCACGCCCAACACCCCGCACACAAACTCCCATTCCCATCTATACGACCCCTTAGCTAGTTTCGGCCAATAGCCGTGGGCTGCGGTCGGGTGTTGGTGTTTTTAACTCCCTTTCGGGTCACAGGGGCGAATGGTTCTTTTTTTTTCTCCCCCCTCTGAAGCGAATGGCAGTGGGCGTGGAGGCGAAGGAGAAGGGAATTCCACCCAGTATCACGTAACTGAAAAAATTCGGGATAAAAGAGCTGGGAAGCGTCGTATTCTCCATTCTCGCTCGTTTCGTGAAAGTACCAAACATAGATTTTGTTTTCCAGGGCTGTCTTTCCCTTCGCGTCTTTTATATTCTCACTGGGTGGAACCCTTAGCAGAGAGGACAATTTACGTGATAGCGCGTGCCCACAAAGTTGACGCTCCCTTATCATCAAGAACGATGAGCTTGAAACGAATCTCGACTTGCCATTGATGCAATACAAGCACTCTCTCTTATAAAATCGCATTTTCTGTTACTTGTAATAAAGAAATCTCTTCAGCCGCGAAAAATCTAGACAGTCTAGAGCCTGATTCTGATCTGCTATGGAATACGATAATGGTGTCGTTACAATAAAATGAAAAGTTTAAGGTATTTTCACATGGGAGGAAAGTAAAATATATTAATAGGTTTAGTTTCAAGTTACGAAGATTTATCGCATCTATTTAACTTATAACATATATCTTTAGAAGCTACTTAGTAATGAAAAAAAAGCTGAAATAAAGTTTATAACAACCATTACTAAATTCTAGTAGTTCTTTAGAACTTATTGCTTCATATTTAAGGTATTCCATCGCAATTTAATGACTATAATAAATAATCCCATGAGTAGTACCAAGGATAACATAATTTTTCCTCTAGACCCTTGTTTCACAACTTAAGATTCATAATAGGGGGCACCTAATGATAATGCTAAGACGTCAATCAAACAAATCACTGCGCTGATCAAAAATAATATGCATGAACACTTCTTAAATTGAAGCACAAAATAAAGTAGATACTTCCTTCTACCTTGGTATTTTGGAAAATGAATTTGCAACAGAAAATATTAGTTTTGAATGGAATATTAATAGCTAGATGATCCAAACATATTATATTTTTATTTTATTTATTGTACTATTCGTATTTTCCAAAACGAGAGCAACTTTCTTTTCATTCTATCAATTTAAAAGGCAGTAAATAAAAAGTTCAAATTAATTTCAACATGTTTCATAACAATTTTAAGTGTATATTAAGTTAGCTACTAACCTTTTAAAATACTACAATTTGTCTTGACACATCAGAAAATATATAAATACATTTTTATTTGAATTTCAAGCGTCAAGTATTTAATGCTAACTAAACATTTAACGTTATCTGTAATGCATAATTTTTCTGAATATTTTGTCAATACTTTATTTCTAAAGAGGAAACAAATTTATCGAATCGCTAAAAAAGGACTAAAAAGTAGGTTTTTTATGCGTAGAGAATGTAGAAATTAATACTAAATGAAAATTGCGAAGTGCGGAAAGAAAAATTGCAACTTTTTAAATTTCGTTTAATGTAGAATTAACATTATGTGGTGTTGATGCAGATGTAACTTTTCTTTCCATAATGGATAAGTTCCACCAGGTCGAGCCTGAAATTATCTATTTTATTTTTTAACTGAAGTAGGTTATAACCAAATAAGGACTTGAAATGGTAACCGCGAAGGGCCGTGAATCTTTCTTTAGATGCTCAAAAATGTTGATCGTTTATAAGTGGAAGCCACCCATTAGTCATTCCCTTATAGAATTGTACGTTTTCTGTAACTATTACTGCACAGAAAACGAGGTGTACCCAGGGAATTTACATTTCCTGCTCCACCGTTGTGATTGATTTGAGGGGTCACAGGCGTCTGGCAGAATTTTCTAGCCATCAATGTCTCATTCTGAACACAAGTCATAGCTTTTAATTTTTGGAAAAGGTCAAAAAATTAATTTGCGGCACCGAACGCATATTTCGAACAACATTTAAGGTAGGGTGAATTAATATCCCGAACATAGTGAGATTTTTATCAGGAGATTTTTTTCTGATTCGGATGTAATAATATGATTTTCCATGTTAAAGAATGATTTGCGTATACTCTGGAAACAGCTACCTCCAGATATATTTGCATATATCACGCAGAATAATAGAGAACACAGAAAGGGAAAGAGAAATATTGAAAACTATTCTTACAAAATGCAAATAAATTTTACAATATCAGTGTAAAGGCTCGATTTTATTTAATTGCTCAGTTTCCAACTAATATTTTATAAATTCATATGGTTAAAATATCATGATTCTAATTAATGACTCCAAGATTAAGGAAAACTCAAATACGATGAATTATCAACTTAAGATTTGAGGGTAAAGAAACATTATCATTTAAATTTTACCTTTCCTCTCGGTAAAAGAGGCACACAACCAATACACTATGCATATTCCTGAGAATTTAAAAATATCTTTTCATGGACATATTTACTCACTAAGTATTCTTCTGTATAGCATCACATTTCGCCAGTGTATATCTATCTTTTATCATTAATGACTGTTTACAACGATCTACGATGCCTTCTGATTCCAAATCTCCTTTCTAAACGGTCTTTAAAAGTCAGTCCTATGAAACTCTTTCCCTATTTTATTTCCCTTTCCCTTTCTCTTTTATGCTTCCAACTAAGTTTTCCTCGGTCGACTTCTTCTTTGACACTCTTTCTGATGCCACTTCATAATTTGTTTGGAGACTCTTTATTTTCTATCCATTTCACGGATTATATGGATAACTTAATTATTGTATTAATATGTATTATGCAGTAACTTTGTTTACCTTTATATTTTTCCAAGTATTTCCTTCTTGCTTCTACATTTTCCAGAGGGCCTTCTCCAAAATACTAACCTTCTCGGTAATCATGAAGAATTTTTTTGATCAATTTTTTAGCTCATACTTTACAGTTATTCATTGCAATGCCCTTCATGATGGTATTTATAATCTTTGCTATAATTATAAATGGATTGGTCCAAAAGTAAATCTGTCAAAAGTGTTTTTGCTTTTTATCTGGATTTTGCTTTCCTTTTTATGGCCGTATAAAGTGCTCCATTTTCTGCAATTTTTATCGAAAGGCATTTTTAATTTTTAAATGGCCAAATATTTTCACCTGCACCAAAAACAATAATCCTTTTGGTTTCTTCCAATGCTTATATACTTATATTATGCTTAGCGTATGTGGATTTTAAGACTTTCATTTCCATATTATTCTAGTTTTTCTACTGTGTATTCCAAATCTTCCTAGTATGGTGCAAGAAGAACTTGGTCATCACCTAGCTAAACAGATACATTAAAATTACCCCGAGATATGCCCGTCGTAATGTACTTCTTTTACCTCTATTTTGTTATTTGCTTGAAATAGATTTTAAATAATATAATCGAATGAACATAATATCTTGTTTTATCCCTTGTTGACCAAAACTCCAAAGAAAAACTTAACGATTTTTGTACAAATTCTTTCATTGCATTTTTTAAATCGCTCGTAAGCACTGATATGAGATTCACGAGTTCACCACGCACAACTAAAATCAGCTACTCCACTACCTTAGACAAAGAGTTGAAAGAGCATATATGAGACAATTAACTACTTGTTTTCTTTACTGTTCCAATGGTATCAGTTTGTTCACATTGACGACAAAATGCTCTGGGCAATACATTCTGACGTTCAATAACAATTCGATCTTTTAAAAAATGCATCGGTACCAGCTCGCTCAAATATTGTCGTAGAGCAAAGGTTTATGACGAAAAATAGCCGTTACGTTTCTGAAGGACTCCGAAGGGGTAGGAAGACGGGGATTGAAACGGAAGAGAGTTATCCATAGAATCACGAGGGAATTAAACTGGTTTCGAATTTACGCTACAAGAGCTGCTGCATATCGTGGTTACGGAGTGCAAAAGCGATGCGTTTTGCCTCACGTTTATTCCAAAACCGGCACTCAGTCCTTCCGAAAGACTCCCAATTCCGACAGAGTAGGCAATTTTGACGTGACGAAAAGACAATGTGTAGGCTTTCCCGTTGAACTATTCACTCGAACTGCAAATTCTGAGAGCCGCTGGGGGAAGCGTTTGTTTAGTTGCACCGCAGCTCCACCACAATCACTGTAGTGGTGGTTTTCTATCTTCCTTTCTCCATTGAATTATATTTTACAAATTAGCATAAACCAATGCAAAAAAGTTGTCACTCGACATTTTTGAGGATTAAATAGCGAAAGGTCATATATATGTGTACATATATATAATAATCATACATATATACATAAAGGTATGCATGTGGTTCGCGGTAGTCCAGGGGTAGAGATGTGGAATACTGACTGTAGGGCCTGGGCTCGATTCCCGGGCAAATCTCTCTGGGCACCTGCGGCCTCCACCAAAGCTATGAAATTTTCAGGTACCAAATCAACATAAACGATACAGGGTAAGGAACTGGCCTCACCTACCCTGATGCGTAAATTTCACACTCCGTTGGGCTTAGTACTGGATGTACTCTATTATAACCTACCAAGCCGACCGTAGGGTTGATTACTGTGATTATGGTTATGGTAAATATATATATATATATTTATATATATATATATAATATATATATTTTATATATATACATATATATATATATATATATATATATATATATATATATATATATATATATATATATATATATATATATTATATATATTTTATATATATACATATATATATATATATAATATATATATTTTATATATATACATATATATATATATATATATATATATATATATGCACACACATACTTAAAATATGAAAGTGAACGAATAAACTTTCATAAAAGTACTAAAAATCCATTAAAATTTTTTTGACAGGTATGAATACATCCCTTACCAGAATTTTGTGATAAATCAATTTCACTATGACACTTGATAAAATTTTCATTTAATTAGTAAAATCTATATAGTGGAATGTTAAAATGCGACCAAACCTAAAGTACGTGACGTCACGTAACTCTTCTACTTTTGTGTGATTTTTTTAAAATAAAATTTTCATTTCACGCCAGTAAAATGTATGTTAAATTATAAATTGACTAGGGAAATTGAGGTTACATCTTACGCATTTCAACGTGTCATACAGGAATGTAGAATTATTCACAGAAGAAACCAAAAAAATATTATAAACCTAATAACTCGTCTTCTTCGGTGAAATCATGTTACCTAATAAATTCAATAAATTTTGACTAATCTCAAACTTGTTTACTTCAAGGATGACATTTCATTAAAGGTTTTTTCGTAGCCCTAACGCAAATATACCCCTTGGATAAAATAATTTGAAAACCCAACCTACCACGCAATTTCTGAAAAACGAAAATAAAATCCAGTTTGTACGACACATGTCTTCTCACAACGGGATAAGCAAAGCTTTTGGATGGATGGTCGTCTAAATGTAATTAAACGTCGCATGCTCCAGTGTCCTACGAGTATTCCTGAGCAAGCGAGCCAACCAACGGGTCTACTCGCCTCCAGGGAACGAGAGACATGGACGTGATACCGCCCGGGATGCCTAGACGCGGGTGGTGGCGCAATCGGCCGCCGTAGAGGACTGGACCCGCCGCAGACAACCGCCAGAGAGTTCGCTCCGTCACACCTACAGTGACAACCGCGAAGGGGGCTCGTGACGAAGCCTGTCCCTTCCCAAACCCTTAACACTCTGATGGACAGCCTGGCCTAGCGACCCCATTCAAAGCCCCCGTCATCGGGGACACTGTTTCGGGGGATAATTTAAAGTGTAAAACGACAGGAATGACATGAGGGTTGACACTCGCAAGATCTTGTCCGGCCCGGAGATATTGACGGATGGAAATGATTTGACCAGACGATTTTACTTAAAGTAAATGAATGTAATTCACTCAAATCATATGTTAAAATAGTAAATGATATTTAAATTCATTTGATAGACAATAACCTAATTTTGGACAAAGCAGATAAGGACAACTCATGTGCGGTGATGAACGAATGATGTTGTCGTGTTGACTTTCTTTGACTTTCTAAAAAGTTCCCAAATAATAAGGCTCTCAAGTGACTCTACCCCTAAGTTTCAAAGATCAACGAAAAAAGCTCATAATTCTCACGTCTTTAATCAAAGTGGAGTCAACAAGGCGACAGTGATGAACCCCAGGGTTCCCAGATTTTCTTGTCTCTCAAATATTTACGAAAAAAACGTGCCCATCCAACCCGTGGTTTCCAGTGTAGCTCCACTAACAAGGAAACTCGCATCGCTCCTGAATGCTTTCTTCAGGAAATCACCAGTTTCCATCCCAAATGCTGATCCAAAGATTTATGTGACAAACTCTCCGATAGTAATCCCTCTCTTCCCTCAAAACATACCTTAGTGTCTTTCGACGTTAAGAACCTCTCCACCAGGGTTTGCATTTCTGAGGCAGTGAATGTGGCTGAGAAACTGCTGTAAAATTCACGTCCTCAAGCTTCATTTCTTAAAGATTTTCTGTCCTTACTGAAGGTATGTGTATAGCAGAACTTTTTCAATTCAATGGGGAATACTGCCTGAAAACGGAAGGGTTGGCAATGGGTTCACCTCTAACACCTCTCCTGCTGGACCTATTTATGTACGATCAGGAAAAGAAAACTTTTTCAAAAAGTGTCCAGACGTTTCCAAAAACATTTTTTGCTGGTTGAAGTATGTTGACGACGTTTTCGCAGTGTGGCCTGGTTCGGAGAAACAGCTGGAGATATTTGAGCATTTTAAACGCCTACTGTAAGGATATGAATTTGACTTGTGAGAGGGAAATCAAAGAAAAGCTAAATTTCCTTAATTTTACAGTCTCGGCATCCAGCAAAGAATATGATTTTTCAATTCACTGGAAGAAAACCTCAGAAGATCATGTTAATCCCTTTAAGTCTCACCACCATTTTTTCCCAAAAAGGGTCCGCATTTCATTTTATGTTCAATAGATTTCACTTGAAAAATGTAATATTTCCAGAGAACTTAACATAATTAAAATGATTGCTGTGAAAAACGATTATAGTCGGGACATATTTGTAATAATGCTCAATAGGAAACGCTCCATCAGAGCAAGAAATCTAATGTAAGCATCTCAGGTAAATGAGGAAGAAAAAATTCTGTGGTGCAATATTATACGATATATTACGGACAACACGTCTCTTAAAAAATATAGCGCTCCTTTTCCTGAAAGGCAAATTAAGAATTGAATATTGCAACAGAAGCAAGCTTTAAAATTTTTTTAATGGGACAAAGGACAAGGTAACAAGCATGGAAAAAAGTGGCATTTAAAAACTAGAATTTAATGAGTGCAGCGCAATATATTTAGGAAAAACAGGAAGATCATTTAAGTTACGCACCGAGTAACATAAGCGAAATCTGCGGAACGGGAACGTCACCCGATAACATTTCACCTTGCACCTATGGAAGATAGACCATAACAGTGACTTTGTTTGGGGCATACTTCATGTCGAGAAAAAGGGACAAAAATGGATGAGCTGGAGCATTTAGAAGTAAGAAAAGAGTGTATTACCGGGCATTTGGTTGACTAAAATATCTTTGAAAGATACTCACCTCTTATAGAAGCCTTCTTGTACATCAACAAAGTGCATTCTGAACTCTTTGTCTTTTCACCCCCCTTTTTTAATCCTTTTCTTTTTATGCATTGTCTCTTCCGCTACCCCGTCAACCTACTCATTGTACCAAACAAACCCCCTCCGTCCCCCACCGCCGCCCGCGCAGCCGCCTCGTAACTTACCCCTTCATCCCCTTCCTGCCTGAAATTCTCCTCCATAGCCAACCCCCCCTCGGGGTAAGAGTATATATACATGTACATTTCCCAAGGCCATGTATAAGTTTTCATATCTGATGATGTCATCTATGCGTCGAAACCGGTAGCAGTGTAAAAAGTTTTGGTGAAAAAATACTAAATTTAATAATTCAGATATGATAAATGATATATAAAGTTAAACTCAGTACTGACATAATTGACATAATTATAATAATGGGAATATTTAATATGATTGATTACATTAATGTGATGGGAAATTGGCTATCTTTTGAAATCCGAGTACATTGTCACCTTAATTTGGGCAACATTAAAATATAGTCGGTGCGTTGCATTAGGTGATTCTGGATACGCCTTGGTTTATGTTTATCAAAACTGGGAAATGATTAGAGATACATGATGGCAGCATTTGGTGTGCATACTACTATTTAATTCATCAGATATATCGTCGAGTTAGCTATCGGAATGTCTATAAATTATTATTGGACTTTTAATCTTGAGATATTCTTTAGTGTTTTGGTTTTGCAATTGCTTATAATCACAAGTCTGCAACGTGTACCTAAATAAATAAATAAATAAATAAATAAATATATATATATATATATATATATATTTATATTTATTTATATATATAACGATTGTACGGAAAACTCACACGAGGGGCACAATAATGGGCTGACACAATATAACACAAATAGAAAATTATATTGTATATATATATATACATATATATATACACACATATATATACATATATATACATCATATATATATATATATATATATATATATATATATATATATATATATATGTGTGTGTGTGTGTGTGTGTGTGTGTGTGTTATAACTCAGTAGCGTCTAGAAAAATCAAGTTTAAATTGCCTATAAAAGGTAGACACCATAATTTAATGGACTTTTCTCAGATTCAGTGGCCAAAAGAAACAATTCGTCTATGTATAAAAAATAATTGTAAGATTTATGTTGTTTGATTTTATTTTTGGTCAATGTTGGTTGAATTGTTTCTTGAGTGATTTCTTTAAAATAGATATAAAATTAATTAATATTGAGTAAAATTTGTAACTTCCTCATTATTTTTCTTAACATAATTGTAAAATGAAGAAAGAAATCAATGATTCCACCGGCAGGTAAATGGGTAAAAACCCACTCCTCCAAAGCGGAAAATGCGGATTCATAATTTCGAGTTATATATTCCCCTCCGGCTTGACTCGATTACTGGCTCAACGGGGTTCAAAACGGAGGACCCTTAACTTGGCGAATGGGTTTAGTATCAGAACCAACCACATTTTTATCGTATCGTATTTTAAAAAAAAGGATGGTGATATTAAAATCATTAATGCCTGAATCAAAGTCACCCATCTCTCTACTGGATGCTAAAGGAAAAGCAAAGGAAATTTGCTATCGGATGGGATGGGGTTGTGTGTATCGGTTACGGTTGTCGAAATTGAACGGGCATTCAACATCCGCGCGCGCACACAACCGCTCGGGGACCCCACCTCACTCCCGTCCGCCTCCCTTGACCCTTTGCACTGCACTCGATGTCCTACTCAGGGCACCGAGGTCACCCACCGCGACCTCCGTCACCTCTTGGACGTCCGACCTACCGCACTTCCCGTAACTGCTAAACTGACTCCCTCTCTCTCTCTTTCTGTCCATCTACCCAGTCACAACGTCACCCGCGCTCTCAGCTTTAAATTCCTACGGCTCTCTTTTCCTCTTCATATTACCTCTTCCAACTTCACACCAAGCTCTATTCTTCTGCGCAAACCTAACATTCCCCACGTCCCATATTCTCTTTTTTTCTCATCTTCCTATTCCACCAGTGGATACCTATGTGGTATCCACTGGTGAAGACTTCTAAAATGATTCCCTAGATAGAATTGGTAGGCAATCACAAGCACGTGGACAGTGATTCAGTCTAAGGGAAGAAAAACGGGATATCCAAAGAGCATAATTGTCAAAGAGTTTGAGTCAGCAAAATTCAAGATCTCCTGAACAAAGTAGAAGGACAAATATTTTATCTTGATGCCTCGAGTTTTCTGAACATGATGTTTTTTCTCCTGTATTCATCTCCTTAGTTGGTTCCTTTTTCAAAAGGCGAGATTTGACTCCCTGTCTGAAAAAAGAAACGGCGTACATTCAAAAATGGAACTCTTTTATATATACCGACTCATGAAATCTAATAAAATGGAGTAAAATCAGGTGTTTATAGCACATAGATGTTATGATTTATTTTTAAATTTTAAGTCAAGTCCTGAGAGATATTATATGAAGTCTTTAGTATATTTTCCTGTGAATGTACCATTAATTCCTCTTCCTTGCTCTTTTACGTGGTGAATCAGTGTACTACAGCCCTCCTCCCCTGTTATTTTTCAAGCTAAAAATTTACCGATCTTTCCAATGCGAATGGTAATTACAAAAGGGACTGATTTCCAGTCATGTTTCCTGAGGCTAATGAAATAAAAATATCTGGGATATTGTGGTTTATATCAGTCCCCAATTGTGGTTCACATCAGTCTCCATTCTTATATTGACAACAAGTTTTCGAAGAAAATTTAAAAAATAGTTTATCGATTACCAATAAACAGTTCATGAAATCCAAGAATTGGAAACGTTCTCACTAAAATAATTTTCAAGTTTCTGACATTTGGTCAAGGCTAGTGTTTGTTCGATAAGATCAATGTAATTTTAAATCGACTGTCAGCGGTGGAAAATTCGTTGTAATACTCAGGCACATAATATTTAATGCACTCCCCATTTCGCGGTCGATGCTTTAAGCTTAATGAGAAATAAATTGGGGAGAAGATTTTCGCCTTTTTGATGTTAAGGCTAATCCTATGTGATTTGCTTCCTTAATGCACAAAAGGTTTCCTCTCTATGCGAAATTATAACTTGGGATATATTTTCATAGCTCTGTGGTTGAGCATCACGCAAGAAATAGCATTTGAGCAATCACTATTATGATACATATTCCAGGGATTCTACCTGTAATAATATGTATTCGATGGTGAAGCGCGGGGATGACGAACCTATGGCACGCATGCCCTAAGTGGCACGATGAGCTGGGAGGGTGCTACGGATGATTCCACGATGATCATTCGATGGAATGGCATGCGAGTTAATAGTATACTGTTATTATATACTGTATTAGAAACATAAACTTAGGCACTCAATCGCCTAAAGTTTTGACATCCCTGGTCTAAAAACTAAGGATTTTTGGTACCAAGTTCCGCGAAAGATGAGAATACTGTAACAGCCTCCATGTAACTTGGTAAATTTTATTTATATCATATTTCCTTCATTAAACATTTTTTATTAATCACCTTATGTCATCTTTTAGCGAAGAAAAACCATTTAAATTTAACCTTTTGCCAAATTAATGCTAATTAAAAGGGGACACGTTAAAAAGAGTTAAGATTTGGATTGTCAGATCCCAAGGATTTCCAAAACTTTAATATGCAATTATACCATTGGTGTAAAATGCTTCTTGGATGAATTTTTTTTTCGTTTTTGTTTTAAAGGCTAACGAGATTCTGTTCACAAGTTCGAGTTTTTTAAACTCTAATAGTATTTTTATGTAATCAATCCACTCAGTTCAAATTTATTATGTTGGAACCTGACTCAATGTCATGGATATACATGTATAATACCTTGATAACATTTTTAGTGCTAGTCACACTCGTAAAATATTACTTTTGCCATAAATTCTCCATTCCGGGGTGTCTTGAGGCTAGATCTCCGAGCTACTGACTGCAGGGTCTGGGTTCGGTTCCAATATACGCCGTTGGGAACCCGTAACTCCTGTCAAAGAGTATGTACATAGCTCCTGACCGTCAATGCTAGGATACGTGGCAGAGGTGATTACACACTAATCATGAGACCTCAAGAAATAAGTCGTTATTGCTTAATTAAATTATATTTCTGTAAAATTTGTTTTTTTGTACAGGTATGACGCGGAAACATGGTCATTGAAGAAAGATGATAAACTTATTTAAATAAATATATATATATTTCAATGTGTAGATTTGAGGATTTTGAGATGTGGTTGTGAAGGAGGATGGAAAAGCTGAAGTAAACAGAAAGGAAAACAAGCGAGTAAGCGAATGGTGGAAGAAGAGAGGTTTCTACCAAGAGGAATCTAAATGGGGTAAGATTGATGGATTCAGTGCTCAACGGAATGAAATCGCATTTGTTCAAAGAATTTGTAAAATTGCGTGCTCATAGACGACAACTTGGCAGAGAAACTGCCCAATTCAATAAAAAGGCCAATAATACGAATTAAATCCTGTTAAATATGTACAGAGTGATTAAACTTGCGATGCCGGCATAACCCATAGTATTACATATAACCAATACCAATTACCCATTTTGTGAAACATTTTCCAGCAAGAGCAAGCGTTAGAGCAGTTTTTCTACGTAGTCTACGTAAATAAAAATTAAGAAAAGTTTATAAAAATTCCACTATATAAATATTGTATAAAACTTAATGGAAGCATTTTGATTTTTGTTCGTATACTTTTTGAAATACGGTTTAGGTAAAGCGATCAAAAAATTATAACGCGATCTCATCACTAAAAATCACTAGCAAATATAACAAAATTATATTTTAAATAAATGGAGTTTTCTGCTAGCATAAAGCTCCATTTCAAGTTAAGTGAATCGCAATTGATAAAGTGGACATAATTATATTTTTCATGCTTAGATTCCCTAGGGCTTAAGACACATACAAACATTTTAATTTTACTCTTCCCAGCTCTAATTTAATCCTCTACCTATATTTTCACCCATCACCTAACCTGAATCAGGCTTCAATATTGAATTCGAGCTCAAAAGCTACATTATAGGCTACCTGTGAAAATGTTTTTACATAAATAAATGATACGAATATGCTTACTTGATTGACTCCATTTTCCCTATAAATAAATTGATCCACATGTTCTGTCGTACTTCACACAGACGACAATACGATTCCCTTTCTAGAATCCTTTTACCATTGTCCGTCCCACTTGATAGCTCGAGCCTCGGCCTTTCAACTAGATCCACACTCCTCTAAAACCCTTTCGACCCGCTCCGCCCGCTTGGACGACCACTCCCGCCCAACTACCAGCGTATACTCCCACGGGCGCTCGCCAATCCGTTCAGCGCACAGCGGATGATTCCGGGTAACCGGGAAACCACGCATCTGACCATTGCCAAGGATTCCACGCCACTTGAACTGCACAATTAACAAGCGTCTCGCACCAGTGATCAGTCGCCGGTGTTGCGTTTAACGTGGCCTTAAATCGCTTCAGGCCGTCAGGAGCCCAACCACCCACGCACCTCTCCAACCCTTGCCTCTATCCGAACTTTCCACCCCTCTCACCGTCCCTTTCTCTCGACGGCGTATAATGCCCACAACCTTTTGGTTTACTCTTTCTCTTTCCATCCCTTTACCTTTCCTACTCTCTCCCTCCCAGACTCTCACGTTCGATCACGAATTTAGTGTCACTGAAGTCTTTTGTCGATCTTTTCTTCTTTAATGCGGTTGATCCCAGTACGTTTTCTTTATTGCTCGTACTCCATATTTTCTTGTGCTATGATTACCGTTAATATAAATGATAAAAATGTGCTTGTATGGCAGTTAACCGTTTGAATTTTACGATGAGAGACCGATGGTAGGTTAAAGTATAGAATGGAGAAATATGTAAGGATAGATAAACGCACACCAAAAATTACGCAACTAATTAGGTCATTTAATGATAAACCAACAAACTTGTTTGACATAAAGTAAGCAAGCAGAAAGAGTCTCTCATAAAAATGCAAACGTTATTTTCTGGCAATTCATTATATAAGTTCTTAGGGACATTGCTTTGTAGTGGTAACAGGAAATAAAACTTGAAAATGCTGTCATAACAAATATACATTTTCCCAATTGCCTCATCATTTGTTCATTTTGCTTCCACAAATATGATTTCCATCATTGCATGTGATACCAGAAAGTATTTCATCAGTTACTAGTCGATTACAAAGTTAGAAAAAAAGGGGTTTATCACTAGAAAGGGAAATTTACGATTGCCTTTACAGTATCCTAATAAATATATCTTTATGACTGGCAAAGTAAAAAATAACATCACAGGAAAATAACAAGCGCTATGCAAGGCAAGGTGCTATAGTTCAAGATTTATTCATTCAATGCACGTGGCTGGATTTGGACCTATGCTCAACAGCAGGAGAACACGTTAAGCTAATTTAAAGTTTGCCAAAAGATAACACAATGTTGATGCCATTAAAATTCACCTTTCATGTTGTCTTGCATAAATTTTAATGAGGTGATAGCTCGGCAAATTACATGCTTGCTGAACAGGTTCCAAGATATCAAAATGTAGTGGGTTTATTTAGCCTTGGCTATATATATATATATATATATATATATATATATATATATATATATATATATATATATTTTGATAGAAAGAGTCAATAAAGAGGATCATAACTCCATTGACTAGGCCGAGTACTATTCCAGACTACAGAGAGAATATTCTAGATTCCACGGCGACATCATTTTATTTCAAAAACTTTTTTCAGCACATAAAAGGAAAGGCAATTTATACATTTCTCTGACTATTCAGTTTGTAAGCCAAAAAAATGTTCTTCTGCCATTACAGCTATCGAATGTAATCAATTTATTTAATTTAGTGTCAATACGGAAGAAAATCTCCCAAGTTTATATAATATTTACTTGACAGTCCAATATGGTTTTAGCTGTCAGTTTTCATGAAATGGAATAGATGCTTATAATTTAATTTTCACTCTGTTTTGATCATGCCCAACGAAGTTTTCCAAAGGAGCTCATTCAAATACTCTCCGTTAGCTTCACCGAAGCGTTCGTTAAAGCATCACTCGGCTCTAAAAAAATTAAAAAGACCTCCGATTGCGCTGCGTTGCCGAACGGGGTGTAATGTGACAAATGCGAGGTAACAGTCACTGAATCCTGCGACAACACCGTTAAATCGGCCCCTCCGGCGAAAGCCCGTATATTTCAACCTCCCCATACCCAGATCCCTCCTACCAGAACTCTTCCCCACCCCACATGCCCTCCCTCTCCCACTCTCCCCTTCTCCTCCGCCGGCCGCGTATCCTTCCCACGCAAGGCGGGTTCATAAACCCTCCAATCCCTCCCGTTCCCCTCCCCCGCGGAGTGCATCAGTGCTCCTTCATGTGGTTTCCAGCGCCCACCGAACGGCGGCAGAGCCCCTGACCGACATTGCATGGGGTCGCACCCGAGTTGGGCGTGGGCGTGAGGGAACCGGAGGGCTTGGGAGCCGTAGGGGGATTGGGGGTGTGAGGGGGGTGAGTTGGAGGTGCGGGATGCAGAGGAAAGGGGGATAAAGGGGACGTCACATGACCTAGCGAGTGTTAAGGCGATAAGGTCGCGCTGGATAGGTGTGTAAAAGGGACGCCGTACCTCAAAGGGACGCCCGGCTAGAGAGTAGATTTATGCGGAGATGGCATCGCACTCTCTCTCTCTCTCTCTCTCTCTCTCTCTCTCTCTCTCTCTCTCTCTCTCTCTCTCTCTCTCTCTCTCTCTCTCTCTCTGCTGTGCCGTTGCCCGTTTCCCATACCACTCTCGCCTTTACCAGGATGTCGCCAAGCCAGGGCTCTGGGGAGAGCGGCGAGATAGTCAAGATTTGCCGGAAGGAAGACTATGAGAGGCAATGGACTGCAAATAATCCATGTCCAGACTATAAAGAAAAAATCCATGTCCCACTGTGAAGTAACAAGTGAAAAGGTAATTTTCTACCAAGAGTGGAGACGTGAGAGAAACTTGGCATTTTGCACTACCAAATCCACTACCTACATGTAATGTAATTTTCCTTAACATACGCCGATTAGTGAATGCATAAACCTGGGAAGTAAATATTCCCAAATAATACAGTGTTTAAGTCAGTTAATAATTATAGTAATCCTCAAAGAAATATATTGTTCAATTTAAATGGGAAATAAGGTATAAGATTACTAATTAACTGCAATTATCTAGAAAAATTCATGAAAAGGATTCTTAAAAATAGCAATAATTTTACAAGTTTAAAGAAAGATAGCGAACCTCAAATAAAAGAGGTGGAAGGTAATAATTTAGAAATATTAGTTAAATCATAAGGGCCATCAAATATATCATTCAATGAGCAATAAAATTTTCGTCGCTTTTCAGCTAATATTTTATGTACAGTTCTATATGTCTGTATTATTGGCAGAATCTGTGTCAGCGAATATATTTGCAAGAGTTTTTCCCGAAATTAAAAATCGCATAAGTAATCAGTATTTAGAAAAGGAATTAAAGAAATTGAGAAAGGCATTTCAATATTTATTTGATAATAAAAATAAATATTATTAAGTTTTATTGATATATTTTGTTACAACTAGTTTAAAGTTATCTCTGACTTATTTCAAACTTTGCAATAATACATTTCAATGATGACCAGAAAGCCGCGTTATTTGTGCATGTGTAACAGTTCTATTATACATCACTAATGCCAGTAGATGCTGGGAATGCTGTAATATTTTAAATATTTTTGCGAATTATTAATAAGGATGAAAAACATGGCTATAATCAGGAAAATATATTTTAAATAAAAAACATACTGAATAAATATTCCCAAATACTAATATCACGCTCGTTTTTTCATTTCAAGAAAATAAATGATAGAAGTTTATGGATTTTTAAACCAATCGTGTAATAAATTTGTACAATAAAATGTATTATCCATAAATGATTGCGATTTGACGAGAAACAATTTATACCTATACTTTTAAATCCTCCATTTGGAACACCAATTACTACAGTAAACGCGTTAAAATATCAGTCTCCCCGGTACAACTCGCTGCATCCCTCGAAATCGTTTTTTCTAGATCGAATGTGATTTAGCATTGACACACGCTTCTTTTCTACCAACGCATAAATCCGAAATCTAAAGAAGCGCGGCCATAATACAGGGAAAGAGCGGAAAATTCCTGCCAATGTATCTACACGTAAATACGAGGAAGTCACGCAACTTAAAATACAGACTAGTGAAGGTTCCTTGCAAGAGTAAGAAAGATAAATGATCTTGCATGAGAGAAATAAGGAACTACCGCAGAGTCGCACGACGAGGGCATCCTTCGTCAGTGAAGCTCGAAAGGATCGAAAGGCGGATGAGAGCACACCGGATAGTTGAAGTGGGATGAGAAAGATGCTCTTAAAAACGCCGTGGGAATAAAATATCGAGCACGGGTCAAGGGGTTATCAGATGTGAGGCCACAGAGGGGTGTGTGTGTGAGAGAGTATCAAACGGCCGGGCAGAGAGAGTGATGGAAGGGGGGGGGGTGTGAGGTTGGCCGGAAAGAGAAGGAGGTTGCGGATGATTCGTGCGCCTTCGTACCTCGTCCCCATGCCTCCCGCCCTCCATTCACCATCTCCCCCCAGCCCAGGCTACGTAGGGATCGGGGCAAAGAGTGGGGGCATCGGTGCTGTGGGAGGGCTGAGGCGCTCCCCGTGGCCCCAAGGAGGCAAGTCCCGTGAGGTTTAGGTAGCGAGGGAGGGATATGGGTACAAACACACCGGGTAACGAGGAAAACGTGGGGTGGGGATTGGGTTGGATGGGATGGAGGGTGGGATGGTGGGTGGGAGTGGGGGGGCCATATGGGATTGATTTCGGTGCAGTGCGGCGTGTGCTCGCCTGTGAGTGTAACGGATTATTGCCCCGAGGGAAGGAGGGAGGAAAAGGGAGGCATTAGATTTTGTTGGGCATTTGTTTCGCTCGGGCCGGAGGAAAAGGGAAGGGCCGAGATAGGAAGAGCAGGGCAGGATTTTTTTAGCTCGGGAAACAGGATCAGTTTCTAACATTCTATCTTAGGATCTAACCAAACCCTAACCCCCCCCCCCTCTATCACTCTCGATAGGTTGAAGAATGAACGAAGTTAAATACGTTTGCTCTTGAGATTCCCGTTACGTGGCCGGGAAACAGATGCGCTCTTCCCTAATTTAGATAAACTAGAGCGGAGAGGTGGCCTCTCTGCAACACTTCCGACTGCGGGGCTTTAATCCCTCGGAGCATCTAATGCGACTCTCTCTCGGTGAGGTACGCGCTGAGGGAGGACGGCTTATCTGGGCAGTCAGAGAGCAGCAAACTTCGCCGACCGTTTCAGCCGAGCCTTGGATCTCTGGCAACCAAAACATTTATCTTCTGCTTCACATTTATGTAAGCAAAACGTGGGCTAAGTTGCTTTCCCAAAACCTACTGTGCACTCTTCGGCGCATGACCATTAACGATGCTCCAAATTATTTATTTCCCAGAACTGTTTTGAATACTAATAGTGCGCTGTTTTCATCCGGTTCAAACATTAATTTTCTCGCCATTGTAATGGTCAGACCATTGAGGAAGCCTTTCATCCCATAACTCTTACTGACGTAACAAGCAAACAATATACCAATACAAGAGATAGACAGGGGTTTTTAATGATGGAATGAGGTTGGCTTGATAAAATTCACTAATAAATATTGCATGAGGATTAATAGAGAAAATAATAAGCATGTAATTTTTACTCTATTTTTATTGCTGTCACCGAATTCGGTCTCATTTCAGCTTTCTGTTTTTTTTTAACTGTTTCTGAAAGACTAAATATTAGAGAAATATTACTGGTTATTAAATAAAACAGAGTAAGATAGAAAACTGAGACAGAATAACTTGAAAGTTTTTGACTAAAAGTTCTTATCAATGAGGAATTATGCTCTTAAAAAATAATACAGAAATATTGGAAACTTAAATTAAAAGTTATAACGGGGAAAAAATAGGATTAAACAACATAAACCAATGATAGCCAACATAGATATACAATTATTCTATCTTTCATTTGAAAAGGCAATTTGCAAAAAATTTCATTCAAGTATTTTAGCACTCGTAATTTTTCTATAAATTACGTGTATAGGTATACAGAAAGTCAAGAAAATGTTTTGTAGCGCTAGGAAACCCAATGCATGAAATAGTTAGGTTAACTTTTCTTAGGCCGATTATATTCCGATATAATTATTACTTTATAGGTAAACTATTCTATATAGGTAAACCACCGATTAATGCAGGTTTTGAATGGACTCAAACCAACAAATTCCCTTATCTCTCCGAAAAAACCCAACCCAAACTCCTACAAGCCTCCCTTCATCTCCGTATTCTTCTTTCCTCCCTTCTTTCCGTCAATACAAAAGAGGAGGAAAGAGATAGGTGCGAGATTCAAAGTAATTTTTCAATGGGTTCCTAATTTCTCTGCTTAATCGCAAGATGGGAGAAAATCAAGTGAAGCCCGCTGTTTGTCGGATGGAATGTTACACTGTGTACCACTGGGCACCTTTCGTTCCCTACGGTGACATCAACTTTAATTTATCCTATCTGCATTCTGTAATATAAATAATACAACATTATCCCGTTAATAGCGATCATGATGGTGCGGTTACCAATGTTCTGGCAACCTACATCGAGAACTCGGGTTCGGATCCCAGAGGCGGAAGATATTTTTCAGTGTAATTTCGATCCCTACTTCAGGTGCTTTGTGGAGAGCACTTTGAGTAAGACGTCATGATGGGGCGTTAAACTCCGGCCCCCTGGGCTACTTTCGTCAAGAGTAGGCTTATACCGTCGTCGGGTTTCTCTCCTGCCTTCACCCTTTCCTGTGCATCCCTAATGGGGTAAATGACCTCAGCTATCGGTCGCCTCCCCTAAAAATTACTACCACTCCTGTTGACGATAATCATTTTTTATCTGTCGGTTACCTTGTCATTACTTTTTATTGAGTATCCTTAGTTATAGACCATTTCATTACAGATCTGTTTTGCAATTGCGAGTACCCGAGGATACTATCCAATATTTTTAGAGTTGCCATCTATTTTATTCTCCGCACATTTTAGAGATAAATATTTCAATAAATCGCCATATCGTAAAACTTAGTGCAACTGACAATGATAATCAAATCAAGAATTTAGTGAGCAATGCATATGGTTTGCTGTTTAAACAAGGAAACCTAACAAAAAACCCTAAGAAGACGATATATATCAGGGCATTTGGAAACTTCTATATCTAGATCTACTTAATACCCCGCAAGCCGCCGCAAGGGCGTGTGGCGGGGGGTGTTAGAACACCACCCGTAATTTAGAAAAGAAAAATAACCGCATGCAAGAACCACAAATTCATACATCCACAAGGAAAACAAGACATACATTCATGTAAGAACACTTACACACCACACATGCAAACACTCAAACTACATCTTACAAGCACATGCACCTAAAAGTATACCTAACAGCTTTGCAGTATTTAACTTTATTTCGACTTGTAAATTCAATGTTTTTAATATTTCTAAAGTGACTTCGGTTTCTTACTATTATGATTTCTGATTGTTCGGGGAAAGAATGAGTATTTGTACCTATCTGTCCTGGAATCTATCTCCCTTATTTTTTAACATTATCAACATGAAATGAGTCTCAGAAGAATTTAATGAAAAGTATGACTCAGGAAAGGGGGCAAAAAGACTGATGAGAAGTAAAGGAATCAGATAAAAAAGAGATAAAAGGGGAAAAAATATATCTAAAGCCTCAAAAACTTATAGGAACTGTTAGTGAAAAAAGACAAGAATATTATATTAAATGAATAATACAATGTATCAGTAATACAGTGAATGTTCCACTATCCTTCTTCATTCAATAAATATGAAATTCTACAAAGTTTAACTAAGTAAGTTTGGGAAAAATTGAAGAATATTATCCTTTGAACATGATATAGATAGTAGGATGGACCAGAGAAGGAAATGAAAGACTGGAAAAGAAAGAAGGTTAAGAAAGAAGTAATAATTAAGAGTTGATAAAAAATTGAGGTGGGAGTCAGGTTTCAACTATATATTCAAATTTTAAAAAAACATAGGCATAGTTTACGGAGAATGAATGTTGAAAAACACATTCCAAAATGCTACTCTACAAGCCCCTCCTTGTCTCTGCATACAACTTTCCTCCCTTCATTTCGAGGATATATATATATATATATATATATATATATATATATATATATATATATATATATATATATCATTATTATTATTATTATTATTAGGTAACCTACCGGTTAAGGTAGGTTTTTGGATGGACAGAATTACTAATTCATTAATTTGTGACCCCTAGAAAACACAACATCCTACTTTAAACCCGGTCCCTCTTCAGCTCTGAGTACTTTCTTCCTCCCTTAATCCCGTACAACATTTCTATCCTGTTCCTTCCCTTTCCTCTTTTGCCTAACATTCTCCCCTCAATTACAGTTCTCAACATCCCGCTGCCGGTCAATACCCCCTTCAGCCACTTTTCCTGCCTCCATAGGATTGCTCCCAGCAAACCCCTCTCTTCGCCCACCATACCAAGTACTTCCTCATTTGTTTTCTTCTCTGTCCATTTCACCTTCTCCATCATTCTCCACAACCTCATTTCAAAAGCCTCCAGTCTACGTCTATCCTCCTGCTTCAATGTCCACGTTTCCCCGCCGTACATAGCTACGCTCCATATCAAAGTCTTTTCTTAACATCATTACTCAACGTCCCTGTCATCAACTCCCTCCTCCTTGTTAAAGCCTCTTTGCCTAGCGCAATTCTTCTCCTTACGTCCCTACTACTTTGACCGTGTTGGTCCAAAACACTACCGAGATACGTAAACTGTTCTACCTGCTCTAGTTTTTGCCCTCCTATTTTAATGTTAAGCTTAGCCTTTTTCTTTCTAGAAAATTGCATAACTTTTGTTTTATTAATATTGATTCTCATCCCATTTGTGTCACACTGAAGTTCCAATTCACTAAGCAATTCTTGCAACCCCTTGGCTGACTGACAGACTAAAGCTTGGTCATCAGCAAACCTAACTGCTTTTACGTATTGCCCGCCCACTTTCATTCCTACCTCCAGTTTTTCCCATGCCTCTTTGATCATTTCCTCTGCATACAGGTTGAACAGCAACGGTGATAATGGGCAACCCTGCCTTACACCCCTTCCTAACACTGCCCAACCGGACTCCCCGTTTCCCACCCGCATCTGAGCAGTCTGAGACATGTACAGGTTGCGGATTAGCCTCCTTTCCCTCCAATCTATTCCTATTTCCTGCAATATACTCATTAGTTTTTCCCAATTCACTCTATCAAACGCTTTTTCGAAATCTACGAAACAGGCAAATACCTCCTGGTTGTGTTCTATATTCCTCTCGATCAATAATCTCATTACCGCAATGGCATCACGCGTACCTCTCTCCTTCCGAAACCCAAACTGATCATCCCCTAAGTAATTATTTGCCCTACTCTCTATCCTTTTGTTTATGATCCTGAGAACAACTTTAGCTGCGTGGGATATCAAACTAATTGTCCTGTAGTCCTCACATGACGTGGCCTTTACCTTGTTCGGAATAGGAACTAAAACTGATCTCACAAAGTCTTCCGGCCAGATTCCCTCCTCATAAATACTACGGATCAGCCCATATAGCCTCTTCCTCCCACATTTTCCTAAGCATTTTAAAAGTTCCACGGGAATGTTATCCCCCACGGCCTTATTTAGTTTCATCTCCCTTAATGCCCTTTCTATCTTATTGTCTAGTATGCCTGGACCTAAGCTGTCTTCCTCTACGTCATTTTCCCTTTTTAATGTCTAACTTTGTTGGTCTAAATTCTTTACGATACAGTTCTTCTATATATTTCTTCCATCTCTCTTGGATCTTTCCTGCGTCCACTATTACCTTACCCGCCTTATCTCTAACTGTATCGTTGATCTCCTTTTCTTACTTCCCGATAAAGATTTAACTTTGCTGTATAGCGCACCGATTTCATCCTTTCTCTACAGAATTTCCATATCCACGCACTGCGTCTTCCACCATGCTTCTTTTGCCTTATTTGTTGCCCGCCGTTCATTTTTCCTAATTCTATATTTATATTCTTCCATTTTCACCCCTCATCCATCTTTGTAATCATCTCATCCGTGATCAATGGTTTCCTAGTCCTTTTAGCGTTAACGGTTCCAATAGTGTCTTTTGCAGCTTAAGACAACCCTTTCTTGAAACTTTCCAATTTTTCTTCGATAGTACTTAGCTCTTTACCATCCTCCATGATTTCCTCTACTGCCTGTTTGTATTCCTTCCTTTTCAAACTATTTAATGCTTCTACATTCCATTTTCTAACTCACCACCCCTGCCTCATCTTTTTGAAACGGACGCTACATTTCAGAACAACTGAATTGTGGTCTTAGTCCGCATCCGCTCCCGGGAAGCTGTGGGAATTTATCACACTGTTCCTAAACCTGTGTCTAACCAGGATATAATTTAGCTGATATCTTCCCGAGTCACCTGGCATTTTCCATGTACACCTGCGTCTTTTGTGGTGACTAAACCAAGTGTTGGTGATGACTAGCCCCTGTCTCCTGCAGAACTCAACTGCTTTCTCCCCGCGGTCATTCCTCATGCCTAAACCGTAGTCCCCGACCTCGTCACCATCTGTTCCTTCGCCTACCGTCGCATTCCAATCCCCCATCACTATCAAATGTTTCCCTGCAGGAACACATGCGATTATGTCCTCTAACTGGTCGTATATCCTCTCGACCTCTTCTTTTTTATTGTTGCTCGGTGGCATGTATACCTGAATAATAACTAAGTTCGTCGGCTCTGCTCTTATCTCTACTAGTAGTATTCTATCCCTTACCTGCTCTATTTTGACTACGCTTCTTCCTACCTCTTCATTTAATACTATGGCAACTCCTCGTTGGCTCTCGTCCCCACCGCTGTATATTATTCTACACTTATCACTCCAGTAATCCCCGCTATCTTTCCATCTCACCTCGCATAGACCTAAAATATCTATATTTCCTCTTCCCATCTCTCGCTTAACATTCTCCATTTTCCCTGTCCTCATCATTGTCCTAACATTCCACGTTCCTATTTTAACTAATTTGGTCTTCTTCTCCTGCGTCTTCTGTTCTGCTGCTGCTGGTTTTCCCCTGCAAGGGTTTCGTGGGATGACGACCGCGGAAGCCTTGCCTCCCCCGCTGCCGGGCACGACACACGGCCGATTGGGCCGAGTCCCGTGGTTGCCAGGACTCAAAATATCTCTATTGTCCATCATATTTTCTTGGGAATGATAATTGAGGTGGTTTCCCGTTGCCTTCCTCAATAGTGTTTTTAACGTGACACCATCACTTACTGGCCGCCCCACTGGGATCAGACGCCATTGCAGCCGCCTCACTGAGGAACAGACGCTGCGAGGACTACCTTTCGTCTGGCTCCTAACCTTCGACCTATCTGGCATGGGAGACCCTACCAGGAGCAATAAGTATTACTCCCGCCAGCACAGCTCTAGGGGTCATCGGAATGCACGAATGCACAAGCCCCTCCACCACGTCAAGGTTGTAGTCCGGGGAGGGATACATATATGTATATATATATATATATATATATATATATATATATATATATATATATATATATATATATAGCTTATATATATAGCACTTAGCACTAGCGGACACAGACAAAAACACACAGAACGTAAGTGTTCTGTCCCTCTCTTCCTTGATAAAGGTGGTCACGACCACCAAAAATTCGAAAAATAGTGAGCCCTCTTTTTTGTGTGTTTTTGTCTGTGTCCACTAGTGCTAAGTGTTATACATTATTATTCACGTCCGTGAGACTTGTAAAAGTGTTATATATATATATATATATATATATATATATATATATATATATATATATATATATATATATATATGTACATACATACATATGTATGCATGTATATATATAAACAAAAATGTATATATATTTTATATAAATCCGCGATTCACTTACTGATAACTTTCAGAAGACAACACCAATATATATATTGTTAACTATGTATGTATACGTATTAGTACGACATCCAAAGAAGAAATTAGCAAGGTTTAACGAATTTTGAGATTTGGAGATGAGAAGAAACATGAGGAATTGATTAATAGGTAGAAATAAGAATAAAAGAGTATTGCTTAGTTGGAGAAATACCAGGATTTACTGGCGAAGAATAAGGTTAAAAAAAGTATGGTGGTGAAATTGAGGGATTTACTAGGGATTATGGTACATTAACGAGGGTTCGACTTATAGATAAATTTCGGGTAAGATTGAAAAGCGTGAAAATAAAAGACAGGCACAGTATTATAAAATAAACGATTCACACATTGACCTCTCTGAGTAGATAACAGTTTTTAATCAACCATCATATATTTTCGTATTTTGGCTTTCATCTCACAGCACTGTCTAATGAGTATTTTGAACTGATTTTTTTATTTCATTTTTATATTGGGTGTTCTAGCAGACTGTCTTTTTATCTATTTTGTGGTGTATAATGCGATATTTGAACGCAAATGCAATAATAGTTCTAACTTAACTAAAACAATAATGTTCAGTAAGTCCTTATGGACAATATTATCCATCCAAGATATTATATGGAATACTCAGGCTGGTTAGAATTATATTACGAAAAGAGAGAGAGAGAAAAAAAGAGAAAAAGAAAAAAGACTCTAAATGAAGGGAGGGATTTAAAGAAATTTGAAACGAGAGCTGGAGCACGTTCTCGATTTTTTCACGTTTTCCCATTAAACAGAATGATTTTTTTGAACACTGTTAAAAAAGGTGGATCCCCTCGAAATGGAGTGGGTTTGGCAGGGATGAGATGAGGTTTTTTTTTGGATGAGCGTTTAGAAGCCTCGCCGTTTGAGGATGAAGACAAATGTAGGCCGAGGATTTATAATCTCCGATGTGACCGGAATATAGTCGGGGCTCTTTATCAGACGAGGGAAGAGAGAGAACGAGAGAAGATCAGTATTTAGAATAGGGAGGATCGCAGTGCCCCCCTGAACTGTCCCATACTCTTCCACCATCTTCCTCCCCACAACCCTTTTATCCTTTATCCCTCTTCAACTCATTCCAGTCCATGCCACACTTTCAGCCTTCCCTTTGGTCAAATTTGTAGTTTTGTATCCATTTTTACTCCCATCTAATCGTAAAATTTACCTAATTTCCGCAATCCTTATGATCCGTCGCACCAATGTTTTCAAAAAATTCCTTGAAATTGCTTAAATAAGTGAACGTATCTTAACTTGATACATGATTAAAGAGACACTCTATCCATAAGGGCACATTTATAGTTCCCTAATTCTTCACACGGAATAAAAATATCCTTGTGTTCTGTCTGCCTTCTACGAGGCAGCTAAGTTTGTACAGGGTTACCCTACTACCATTATTATTTTAAATAAGTACAATCCGCAAGCATAATTATGGTAAGAGGACTAAATGCAGAAAGGCCAATGAATAGTAAAGGGTTACTGGTATTTCCTCTGGTTTTCGTCATGTTGCAAAAAGCGCTAGTCATAATTACGTCGACTGGCCACGCTGTCATTAACTGATTGTATGTTATCTGAGGCATTTAGACAAACTTATTACGAATTATCGAGCGTAAATTTATCAAAATATTTAATCTCAGGCTCATAATTACTAGTTTTCCATGGCAGTGTTTTGGTTTGACCATCCCAAATACCAGAATATTACCGTGATACTGAAACAAGTTAAATGAACAATTTCAGAGTTTAAAAATCATTCGCCTTGCCATTGAATTTCATTGGTTAAAAGTAAGATATATGGAATAACTCACGAATATGTTAGAAAAGAAAATTTGTTTTACATCTGACAATAATAGGTCAAGTACAAAAATTATCTTGCAGTGAATAAGTATAGTCTAATAAATATTGTACCAAACTTGAATTCACCAAAACTCTCTGTAAGATAACCATAGACATACAATAGCCGTCCAATGTATATTTTTTATACGAGTTCTCATAATATATGAAGTACCTTTTCATCAGTCTTTCGTTTTTTTAGCTCCCGAGGATTTCACATACTAAGGATTCTAATGTATTACTTTTGGCATTGAAGTAATTCTGGATATTTAGTTCTTGATATTTTTATCTCTTCATTTTTCTGGCTCTTATCTATCCAGCAATCAGCTTATCCTTTAAAGAATTTAATTAATTTTTTCCCGTATTTCATGCCCTCCTGTGAAGAAAATAATTATACTCTCTTCACTAACTATTCAAGTAGCGCCAAGTCAAAAGGAAATCCGTTCCTTAGTGAGCTACCACACTTCCCCTCCTACCATCTATGTTCCCCGCTCCCCTGCAGACTTTCTCCCACCTCCCCAAAATAATCCACTTCAACTCTTTATCTATCGACACTTTTTTATTTAAATTGCTTCTAATCCTTACATAGTGGGATTCAGAGTTTTCCTTCCCACGCAATTTCAAATCCCATTGCTACTGACGTCCTCCACTTCCGCTTCCAACTCTCCCTCAAAAATACGTAATGTTTTTTATCTGTCTCTCCCCATAAAGTTTTTGGGATTCCATCTCAACTTTTTATTTACGCATCCGCTCTCGTGAAAATTTGCGACGACGCAGCGGAGGAAGCGGAAAACAGTGAGTTAAAAGTAGACTTCCGATCAAACAAACTTATAGCTGCTCGCAGTTTGGACTTATCAGAACCCCACTTGAATAAGACTTGATTCCTTTAACTTTTATACTCATCATTTTATTTTCATTTTTATCAATAATTTTTTTCCATTAGCCGTGCATTTCTAAAACTCCCCGTCAAATCCTGAGGCGCCGATGTGGTGTGAAATATCAATTCCCATGAAGCCACTAAAATAATTTCTAAATATAAACCATGTATTGTTATAATACCTTGTAGAATAAATTGGTTTTTGATTTATTCATTATAAAAAAGGTGCATGGATTTTAACGATTAAAACGAAGAATCATTTATAAAGTGATTGCGCTCAATTTCACTGCAAATATTACACGTAAATTGCAGAAAAATTGCAAGAAAAATGTTGACTAGTATAATTTATTCTTATCGCCTGAATAAAATATGTATTGATGAATTGGTCACACCCACTTTATACATCTTGTGATATATTTACCATGCAAATCATGTTATATATATATATATATATATATATATATATATATATATATATATATATAGTAAATATTTATTAAAATTTATATTTAATATTGTGAAAAAAACTGAGCGGAATAAAGGGTGGGAAAGCTCAAGTGAAGGAAGGTTACACCTAAAAAAATACAAAGAGAGATCGAAGACAACATAAAGTGTAAGATCGGTACTCAAATATTAGTAAAAAATCGGAAGTATTAATTTTCTTTCCCCGCATATAATAAATTGACCATATCATGAATTAGCAAAATAGCTTAAGATAGCTACATTTTTACTGCGTAAATATACACTAATCAGCTATTGAATGATCGTGACTTGGTGATGACTAGAAATAATTTTTTTAATCAAAATTTAATTTCTAATGGAATTAAATATGGGTAGTGATATCTCGTAAGACATTTTTTTGTTGCTATCATTTTAAGGGAAATATTCGGCACATGGGAGGGAACGAAATAGTCTAACTAAATATATTACTTTAAAATGAAATGTTGCTCAATTCTAGAATAGTACTTCGATCAGTAGAGTGTTTCAATCATCGAACGGTATTTATTTTGATTATTTACGCATTAGCAGGAAGTATTTGCAGTAAAATTAAATTTATTTTTTTATTAAACTAAAGCAAAGTCTTCATTAAGGCATCTTACATATTGTTCGTAGAGTAAACTATCCTTCCTAAAAATTGATGATTTAGAAGATCTATTCAAAATTCAATTGCACTAACAACAATAAGGAGAGATTACATTTCCGAGAACTCATATACATGGATATGTGCGTATAGTGATTTTGATATTACCTAAATGATCGGAACGTCATGAGGGTTCAACAGAACGAAAGAGGTGTAACGACATTATGCACCCACCATTATATATATATATATATATATATATATATATATATATATATAAAGAGATAATATGCAAAAATAAAGTACTTTTATAATATAATAAAAGTATGTAAGCACGAATAAGCTGGAGAACGGACAAAAAATTCGGACATTAATGGCATGAAGCGGATGGGAATAGGGTATTATTAGTTGAATTTCTCAGACTTCTCTTTAATCTTCTCTCTTTTCCGGCATTCTCCACAACCCAGGAATCTCCACATCCCTCCTCTCCATTCCACTTACCCGAAAAAAAAATCTTTATGGGTCCGGATTTCATTCCAGCCCGACAGGTTTCCGACAGAGGAGGTTGATCCCTCCCGCTGACGCGACCCGTTCCCTTGCCCACATGCACCTCGGCCCCAGCTCACTTCCACCCTCTCCCGGCTAGTCCCATCTTTCTTCTCTCCCTTCAAATCCGTGGTCCTTTTTCAACGTCACCGACCTCCCTCGATTTGAAATACCATTTCCCTAAAAAAAATCTTCATTGCCCCTCGTGATTCGTCTTCTTCCTCCTTAGCGACTTCCCGATATTGATCCCAAGAGTTTAAAATAGTCATTCCAGGTGGGAATGTGCGAAAAGTGTACAGGTAATTGGGTGAAGGAAATTGCGGTGATGCCACCTTCATGAATGGGAACAGGGACTCATTTCTAATGGCCGTTGCAAAACCTTACGTTTCAACTGACGGCAAACGAAAGATTCATATTGTTCGCATTCAAAGAGAGATCAAAAAGACTTCAGACCAAGTATCCCTTGAAATGATTATACCAATTTCTGGAAATAACATTTTTGATGAAGGCTGCAGTTAATATAGACTATTTTCAGTGCCCATTCAAATCTTACCTTAAACAATGACCCACCATATAATAATTTAATTAAAGAATTTTGGTATACTATTAATGGATGATAGTCCCGAAAAGAATTCTGGAATATGGAAGATATACAAGGTCTATCCCAAAAGTAGTATGACTTATTTTTTCCCGGATAGATGAACGGCCGGGCGGCGGTTCCTCTAGTTGAGCTCGAGGGAGGGAAGTCTCAGGAAAGGCTGGAGGCCGATGGCTCCCAGCTTTTGCGGAGTGCGGATAGTTCGCTTTCGAAACCTCTACAACGTGACCTCGTTATGCTCTGCCATGAACCGGTTATTGGAACAGCGAAACGCCATGAAAATTTTACGTAAAATTGGGCAACATCGGGAAAGAGAGTCATAACATGCTACAGGCAGCTTATTGTGATAACGCCATTAATAAATCGGGGTTTTTGAGGGGCACAGGTTTTTCGAGAGGATAGGGAAGATATTGAAGACGCCGAACGTTCAGTACGCCCTGCAGCCGCAAAAAGTGATGAAATGCTTGCAAGAATGAAGGCTTTATTTGACAGGGATCGCAGATTAAGTTTTTGCATGATTTCTGGAGTGCATGGTTCACATCAAAACGGCTCGGTGGAAGGGTTATAAACCGTGGCGAGGGAGCTTAGTAGTATTCCGGGCGCCGACATCCAGAAGGTGACAGAGGCGTGGAAAACCTGCTGCCATCAGCATGTAGGGCGCACAAGAGTGCTACTTCGAAGACTTCTGAGTGAATTTATCAACTGTGGCAATAAATATTTTTTAATCTACTCAGTCCTACTACTTTTGGGACATACATTTTATTTATCATGAACAATATCATAATTCGGTTTGTGATGTCCTTGATCGCACTGAGAGAGCTATAAATCGGAAAGCTGAAAAGGTTTTTAAATGACGCCTTTCACATTTTTCACACTCCCACCTCTCCTACCCCACCCTCCATCCACACCAAACCCCTTTAACTCCACGCCCACCGTCGTACTAATCAGCCCAGTTTTACGAGTCCTCATCCCTACGTGTGATTGATTGGCGCATTTATCACGGAAACTACTCCCTTCGGACCAAGCGTTTCAAAAACAGGGATTGAGTACCACATGCGGCCTACCATCCTCCCCAATATGAACCAACCCTTATGGTTTTAGGCTTGCAACGGCTCTTATCCCACAGTCCTTTCCTTTCAAAACCATTCTTCAATTTCCCATTAAAAACTCTTTCATTCTCTTCCTCTTTAATTCGAGGCACACATATTCCGAAGATTGCTAATTCGATGATATGTTTCTGACGTGATGCTATGATATCACTTCGGCCAACTGTGTATCGAAAGTGGAGCTCAATGAATATATGGTAATATCAATTAAAAATTACAAGCCGTCAGCAAAACTAGAGATTTTTTCGAAAAAAATTACCTTATCTCTATATATTTTCAAGTGCTAACAGCTATACAATAGAATTGAATAAAAAGTATCGGTAACAATTTTTCCTGACGTGTGCGTGAAGTGCTGAATGCAGTCCGTCAATTAAGTGCACACATTGGTATTGATTGCCCGTTTTGGTATTGATAATACGAGGGTCATCCGGAAAGTAGTACCCGTTCGTGCCGCATGAAGTGCTGACGACGCGAGTAGCCGCTGGACGAGGTCAGAAAGCTTCAGTGGCTTGTCTGCCTTCTCTGAGCCAAGTTGCGTGACGCTAGCATTGCCTGTGTTGTTTCTGTGATTGTTTACAATGTTTAAAAAAATTGAGAACGCCGCCAGTTGTGAAGTGAGGGCAGTGATTAAATTCCTCAATGCAAGAAACGTTCGCCCATGTGATATTCATCGCCAATTAAAGGAGGTGTATGGAGACAATGTAATGGACGAGTCGTCTGTTCGGCGGTGGTGTCGCAACTTCAACATGGGGAGGGGGAACACACACGACGATGAGCGTTCGGGGAGACCGTCTGTCATTACAGACCAACTGGTGAGCTCAGTTGACGAATTCGTGAGGAACGATCGGCGCGTCACAATTGATGACATCTGTGAGCATTTTCCCAATGTTTCTCGAACAATTGTTCATGAAATTGTTAAACACCATCTGCATTATGCAAAAATTTGTGCAAGATGGGTCCCTCGCGTATCTCAATGAGCTGGCGGCGAAGGACTATGCAGCAGGAATACAGAAACTTGTCACACGTTATGACAAATGCCTTAATTTGCTTGGAGATTATGTTGAGAAGTAGTTTAAAGTATCCTCTTTCAAATAAAATTTTTTATGTTTGTTAATATTTACTTTTGTGTCTTTATTTCACGAACGGGTACTACTTTCCGGATGACCCTCGTATGTAAGGGCCCACCATTATCACTGAAAATTTGGCGTCGCAAAACATCTGCTCTTAACTCGTCCCGAAGGTCTTAAAGGACTATCAAGGGCAGAGTCAAATTTCTGCTTGCGAATACCTGAAACGGTATTGCGACGATTCCCCAACCCCCTTACAGTCTCGCTTTGTCACCAGCAGACTATTTCCTATTCCTAAATGTGAAATTCTCCCTCAAAGGAACCTAAGTGCCGTCAAAGAAGCTTACGCTCATACCCTTAAGGACTTTCCCGTATCCACCCGCCAGGAAGCTTTCGTGTCGTAGAAAAGACGCTGGCAAAAGTATGTCGACGCTCAAGAGATGTATTTTGAAGAATTTTGAAGTATTGTAGCAATATCAAAAATCTATTCTTCCGAAACTTTCCCCGATACGTTTTATACAAGCCAGGTATTTCCAATAGGTGTTTTCGGTACTTATTAGTATATTTTTCGCTATCTCGATTATCTTGATACGCATTTCCTAGATGAAGATAGATAGATAGTTTCGTTCTTCTCAAGCATGAACACAATGTATCTTCACATTTTACTCTTAGTTATTCGAATTACATGAATTTATCTAATGTATATTATCTGAGGTCATCCCAGAACCTCTTTTTCACAGATTTAAAATTCAGAGTAGCTTTAGTAGACAACTTTTCCTTAATGAATGCCCAAAATTTAATTTGTGTTTGCATCCCCATCACTTTAGTTTTCTCCTTCTTTTCGTAGCATTACTACTGCAGTGATATCCATAAGTTAAACGTGCTGTCCAGTTCATGTTTATCGTCACCCTTAAGAACTATTATTTTATTAAATTCAGTCATATTTCTCAATTTCTACCTCCATTCTTTTCTATCATCCGGGGAGAAGGAGAATGCATGCATACATGATCATCTTGGTATGGTATTATCTTTCCTTGCCCTCTTTAGCTAAGTATTTCTTATATTTTCCAACAAAAACGTTTTAACTCTTCTTATAATCATTATCCTATAATATTTGTGAAATCTATCGCTCCCATACCGCAGACTATGATCTAGTTTGGCTCTTAATTCATAAATTTTCCTATGCAGCACCGTTTCTTTGGTTTTGGTTATTATTTTGTTTCTGTGCCATTGAGAAAATAGTTTTTTTTAACCGTCCACACCCATACAATATGTAATTCATTTAATTTCCTTTCGTTTACTCCATGTCAGAGTAGATAGCATTTGAGAGTGCACATTTCTGCATTAATTCTTTCTTTATTGGTGTTTATGACTGCTGATTTATGGTCCTCCCTTGATTTCAATTTTTAAAGCACTAAATTGATAATGTCCCACTTAATATTTGCGGTAATGCTTCTGTATACCTGTAACTGGAAAATGTCTTGCAAAAAATAAGATAAATTGCCGAAATAGGGTTTCTCAAATGAAGCTGCAACGGTCTATGACGTACGTCTAAGAATACAATTTAGAGCTCATGTATGTTTTTCCTCATATCTTAACAGGAAATACTGCCTAATAAATACGTGTAGTGCCATTCCTCATCAAAATGGTGTTTAGAAAAAAGGGTTTCCTACACTCAAGTTTAAATTTTGAGTGCACAATTCGTTGACATAAAAACATTTTTCTTAAGGAAAAATTGAGTTATGCTATAAAGTACGCTTATTTTCTATCAAGTAGATATAATGAATCCAAAGCGACTAATAACTAACGTGGTTTCCCCATTGTAAAATTATCCTAATAATTCATTTATCTCACACATACACGAAGTTATCAAATAAAAAAAGAAAATTCAGCAGTTTACTTTAATTTTCTCCAACTTCGAAGTTAAGAGATACTTTTTCTTCACAGTTGAAGAATGCTGAAGAATGTAAGTCATGGCTTATTAAGCCAGAAATTTATCTTCGCTGATGTATTTATTACCTCTGATATTGTGGCCACACGTGAAAATTTAGTTCATTTATCAGAAGATAGGGGTTAAAACCAAGTAAAATGAAACCCAACGTATACTTTCAGCTTGTTGTTTATCTGCAGCATAGAGGGTATTTTTCCTATCCAAAGCCATCAAATTGCGCGAGTGAGTTATCAACTTACTCCCGTAATATTTGTGGTTCAATGATTACATCCATTTTATCAAACACATTTGTCATGTCTGAAAATATTTAAACCAAATACTTCTACACTTATAGCCAGGTACACATGAAGGACAAATATAGGAGATGGTAGTATTTTGAGTCTGAATGAATGCCTTGGCTAATAATGCATTAATTTGATCTAACTACGTATATTAACATTAGTGGTCAAAAGCGAAGCCATCGGAGGAAGACAAATATTTAGCATCAAGCAGTTAAAGTAAATTAATATAGGGCAATTTATGAATAAATACACATAGTATGATGACATAATCATCATAATATCATCAATAACATTAAATAATTTTGTTTAATGATTTATAAAGAGTTAGTACTTCTCATTTATGAGGTAGTCTCATGAGGTAGTTCTTCTCATTTATGAGTTTAACTTCCCTGAGCGTGGCTTGCCTTTCAACATACTTAAAGAATGCATAATCTCTTTCCGGAAGATGTAACTGAATGAAACGTTTTAAATATACACAATTTTCACTTACTAGCATTGTTATAAAAATTTTACATAATTTAGATCATAAAAATCATAGATGTTATTGAATCTATCATTGACTCTATATCACATTTTCAACCAATCAGTTCAAAATATCATCATTATAACTTTTAATTTATATTTAACAATTTTTATTTTTTGATATTTAAAAGATTGAATATTGCTGTCATTTTATTCGATATAAATCTATAAAAAATCTCACTCCAATATTTTATGAAAGCATATATCTCATTAACCGAAATATGAAGGTAATGCTTTTAAAAGGTAAATGATGTTTGTTACATATATAAATTTTGCTTGCTGAAATTAGGAGTGCGAAAAATTATTTTATTAAAAAATTTCTTTTTCAAGGCTATGTCAAGTCATAACTACTGGAGCATCGTCTTCCTATGAGAAACAGCTTTAAAATTCGCTAGCAGTGGAATCAATAAAATATGTATGAACTCCTAGCCTTTATCCCTCCGCCAGGAAAAGGAAGAGAAAGAGCCCCCCGACTTGGCCTTCACATATTCATAAAAAATGCCAATTGAATAATGAATCCGTGACGTGGTGCGACTATGTGTAGACTATGTGTGAAGGATTCAAGGGTGGGCTTGAATGCTGGAGAAAGAAAAAATCACGTCGTCGTCATGGCATCCGATCCAAACACAACCGGTTTCCTCCCCCTCCTAACCGCCTTTTCCTACTTGACCAACCTCCTCGGGGACCTGTGAGATCAACAAAAACTAAGGAGGGTCGAAGGAAAAAAAATCCAAGTTTTCGGGGAAAGCGTACAACTTTTATCAATTCGTGAAATAATCAGGAGGGTGGAGAAATTGGCCCTGGGGGCCGGTGCTCGAAGAAAACGCGTCGTTTTTCGGGGCGAGGAGAAGAAAGAGGGCGACGACGGCCAACAGAGACTTTCTGACGCATCTATTTTCTCAGACCTCGCTTTTTTTTATTCTCTCCTGCGCCGTCCTATCTAAACCTCAATCCCTTTCTTTGTCCATTCCACCCGCAAGATATTTATTTCACCCTCTAGTCGTCCGCTGCGTACAGTAGCACTCCCTCCTGCATTCTTCCTTCTCAAAGCTTCCTTTCCCCTCTCGGATCAGGACCCCTTAGACTCCCCCCTTCTACCTCCGGCATCCGCTATCCAGCCGCACTCCATCCGAAACTCCCGGCTCAAAAACTCTTCTACCCCTCGCCTTTGCTCTATCTTAAGTTCACTTGAATCATTCATGATGAGTACTGGGAAGAAAAAAATGAGTCTCTTGGAGAAGGAGTCACGTGAGAGTTTCAACTGGGGAGGAAGGGGGAGAGAAGAGAGTAGATCCACAACCTCCTTCCTTTGCTCACTCCCCCATCAGCGGAATTCTCAAATTCACCAATCCTATTCCTCAAACAACCGGCTCCTCCTCGGAACTACCACCCCTCCATCCTACTACACTGCCATCTCACCCTCCACCTTGCAGGTCATGTCCTGAATCAAAAGAGGTTGAAAATCATCTTTCGCCCTCCCTACTTCTTTCCCGCATCCACCTTTTTCTTACATCCATGTTTCGCTCTCCCTATATTCACCCTCCCCACTTCTTTCCCGCATCCACCCTTTCCTCGGCGACTTTCCCTCTTCAGTTGCTTTCGAATCTTTCATCACTCCCCTCCCCACAATCTTCTGCACCGTAGCCCCCCTCGCCCCATTTATTTCCACTCCCCCCCCCCGTCGAGTGCCGTGTAGAGATGAGACCCCTGTGATCGCTTTCAAGGATCCGTGATGTGCGATGATCGGATGTACGTGTCGTGCGCGGCCGCAATTTTGATTCGCGCGATGCTCCTCGCCCTCCTCCCCATCCTTACCTCTCCTCCGCCGAGTGCTCCCAGCACTGAAGGTAGCCAATACGTACCTATGTTCCCCCTTCAAATCCCTAACCCCCTCCCTTCCCGAATCCCCCTCTCCCCTCGGCTTAAAATTCCCTACCCCATATCTCCCCCTCCTTTGACTTCTCCCTCCACAATCTATTCCTGCGTTTCCGTTGGCTCTTTCCTTCCCTGTTCCACTCATGTCCTCTCTCCCTGTCTCTCTTATCTTTCCCCCCTCTATACTCCTTTCTCCTCTGGAGAAAGAGGCCCGTCCTGAGGGGAAGTTACGATCCCGCAACATAGCCGTAACACGTCCTCCCGGGGAGTGCACGGCCGCTCCGGAGGGATATGTTCCCCCTCGACCTCTTTCGCGTTGCGGCACACGCCGACGCATTCCGAAGCGCCCTGTCACGGCTCTTCGGTGATGGGTAAGCGGGAAGCGGGAGGGGGACGGGGCGAAAAAGTTGGTTTCCTTATTATGTTTGTTGTAGGATAGTGTATATGCATATATATATATATATATATATATATATATATATATACACACACACACATAGTAATCACAGATAAAGCAGTCACAAATTGAAAGGGCATTCACATACTATACATACGTGTATGTTTATGTTTTCGGTCATGACATCTTTTTCGCTGGATGAAGATAGCCTCACAGTCGCAGTATAAAAATATACATCTTGGTTTTTTTTTATTTCTATATTTTAATAGCGATTATAGTATGCACTTGTACTGCTGCTGCTCGTATGGAGGAACTATGTTTCCTGTCCATCAAAAGACTTATCTGCTTCCATATGAAATATCTCTTCGTCATAACACGTAAGTTTAGTATTTTCAGACGGAATTAACTAAAAAAATGCGAAATATAATATAAAAAATATGATCAAATATGAGAGCTAAATACGGTAATGAGAAAACGCTAATTTATTGATTAATTTATTTATTTATATTGAATTTATTTTGGGATATGCATTTCCTTTTCACTGTAAATTAATATAAAATTTTCCCTTCACGCTAGCTAATGAAAATAAATTTAAAAAAAGGCTTTAAACTCTTCTACCAAATGGTAATGATTGCGTTTTAAAATATCCTGCACATTCTTTCCGCTTGATATTATATTTGAAATCAATCTCTTCACATTTTCCAACGTGATTTCTGCTTTAAAATATTGTCTTGGAAGAATACATTCGTAATTTGTTTTTTTCTACCCGAACTCAGTCCCTTAAATCCATTAAATATTTGTTACTACATTGAAAGAAATTCCAATTTTTTTCTTTGACGGTGGCTTTTACCATTTTAAGGATATATGTACCCGTTCCCATCCAGCAATTTCCGTACTTTGGAGTGACATTCGGACTTTCAAATTAATCATTACTTTGTTTCCCAAAGTAAAATTCCCGCCTTGTGCTGAATGCATCAAAACTGATAAATGGCTCATCAAGTTAATCTCGACATCAGGTGTCGAGTCCAAGTACGTGGAGCGTTTTCAAAATTTACGAACGCTGCTCAGACTCGCCTGACGTCCATGGAGGGAAAGATGTTCCTCGGATGAAATATCCAATCTCGCTCCTGCAAGTGCGTTTGTGTGCACTTATCTCCCTTCTCCCGCTCGCACGTATGAGATTCGGAGTCGATCGGGATGCCGGTGGTGGAAGAGGGGTGGTGGGTGACGACACATGTGGGGGAACTACCAGGGAACGCCGTCCACTGATTGCCCCGTCCGCTCGGAAAAGTCGTAAATCACGGCGCGGCTCCCTTCGATTTATTATTTTGTCTATTTTCTCCCAAGGATGATTGCTAAAACATTAAAGTTGGGGGTAGGATAGGAAATTCGTGAGAGGACTGCATTATTGAAGGCGAGGAAAATGAGGGATGATCACAAAATCTTTGCTCATTTATTGGTTTGTAAAAATAATGATTAAATTAAGGTATTTTCTTAATTTTATTCCTGGTTTAAAGTACGGAAAAACATTTAAGCCTTTAACTTCTGATACATGACGAACAAACAATAATAATAACAATGTTTTCCTTTTTAATTAATTCACCTCCGATATTTTGATGAGATACAGCTTTAATGTAACTTTCTTTCAATTTCCAATGCAATATTTCTTTCAAATCATTTTTTTAACCCTAATCTATTAAAGGTAAACTTGAATAATCACCATTGTACCTGCGAACTATTTAAAATACTAAGATGATATATAGAAACTATGCAAAGGGAAATTCGAAATAGGCAGGTTAAAAGAGATAAAATTCATTTCCACTACGATTATTCTAACTATGGCACATAATAAATGCCATTTCCTAAAGCTTTATTCAAACAGCCATTTCTAAAATTAGAGAAATTAAGTTTATAACAGATATATTAAAGATATCATTTTCTCCACAAACGATAAGGGATAAGAATAACATTTTCCGACCACGGTAGGGTGACATTCGGGTCACAATCAGTCTGGTGAGTATTCACCCCCTGCCACACACCCTAGCGGTGGCTTGCAGGGAACCAAAATATCAATGTATCTGTGCATTGAACAATTAATAGAATCTTCATTCTTGTAAAAATAGGATTTGTAATAAAACAGATTAGTTGTTTCTATCATTATGTTATGTTACCAAGCAAGATTCGTTAAATTATTAAGCGAAATTAGAGCGGTTTCAGGCGGCCATTACGAACACCTAGCGGGAGCTGATGAGCAAAGAGAAACGCTAGTGCACCCACAACCGTTCAATTACACTCTCCATCCTTCTGTTCCAAATGTTTGCTTGTCGGACGATGGCTAAAGGCTTACGATTCCTGCCTAAGGAGGAGGATACATCCATCCGCGCAGAGAGAGAGCCTGACGGCTTCGCTAAGTACTCTTGCGGGATGAGCAGGGAGTGTGGAACCCGAATGGAAAAAGAGATGCCCTTGAGATAGAGAGAGAGGCCCTGGAAGGGTCGGAGAGGAAAACTGAATGGGGCTCGAATGACATAGGCGCTAGGAGGGAGGGGAACGTGGCCCTGGGAGAGAATAGGATTTTTTTCCTCTCCGTTTGTCTCTCTCTCTCCGTGTTTATGTGCGTGTCCAGTGGACGTAATTGCTTGTGTACACGCGGTTTTCGTTTTTTTCAGCTAACCGATGCGCATTAGCGAAAGCTGTTTTTGCGCGCTTCAATCACCCCTCTGCCAATTCCCCTCATCTTGCTTCCTCTCCTCCCTCGGTCTCCATAGTTCAACCCCACTTCTGTCTTTCTTCGTGGAATTCTCTCTTTCCATTTTCCTCCCACTCATTTCCTACATTCCTCTCTCTGTCTCACTTTGTCCATCTTTTTTTCCTTTCCCTTTCATCTTCTCAAATTTTCCCAATAGCTTCAACCTGTTCCGTAGTCAGGGCTCCTCAAGGGCTGAACTGGGAGTTTGTGGTGGGCACGCATTGTAGGTGCAGTGACGAGATATGTCGTCGGAAAAGGTCTTAATCAGGGATTTGTAAAGGATTCTCTTCAAAGGATAGAGTCCATTTAAGACTAATGATGAAAGCTTTTAGCTTCTCGTCACAGGCTTTTGATCTATGTTATATCTCGTCCATTGTACTTTGGATACTTTTAAAAACACAGTAGCAAATAAAATGGCTATATAAAGCGGTAAAAAACGCTGAATTATGTATGTTCGCGAGATTTTGACATCAACTCCATCTCTGCATTATTAGTATCAGTTCAAAGATGAAGATTTCTTAAAAAGACACGGGTAAAATGAACCTATGGTAAAGGAACTGTGACGTTAAATTTGTATTTTAATGAAAAAGGCCCTGAACATATTGCTTGTTTATTCTACCAATAAGTGGATTGTCTCTTTGCCACAACATACAATATTTTATTTTCTGATACTAAAATATATGTAATGAATAAAATGAAGGGATAGTGTCTAAAAATTTTAAATTATAGCTACCAAATAGTGAAAACAATTTTTTTGGGGAAATACTCCAATATTTTTATGAATTAAGATAAAATATGGCAATATTTTGGGTAAATACCCTTAAATAATTTTTGCGTGTGGATAAATTAGCCAATCCTTTTGGGAACTACTATTACAAAACGTTACGCAATTAATTTGCTTTTCGAGCTGAATAATTGGGAGAAAATAATAGAAAGGGACCACGTGACCCGTGTAAAACTGGGAATGCATTTGGTTTCGCAAGGCGAGCAGCGCTCGGAGAGTCTCGAGGAAGGATGGGAGAGAAAGCCGGGCATTAGCTCTGATTAAGCCGGGCCAGTTCAAAGTCGTTTGCATAATGACTGCTGAAAAGCCAAATCCGACGTTGCATTAGATCCGGTTGGAGAGCTCATTGTCATTTTTGTAGATTAGGTACACAATTCTGAATGCCCCAAACATTTTCTTAATGGTGCTATTTGTACAGAAAGTAAAGATCCACGCCTGATTATACAGTTTCACTACTGATGTCTCCAATTTTCCCTAGTTGCCTTCCCAAAACTATTTTGAGTGAAAATTTTGAGCATTTTAGATTAAATATTTTCAATTTCATTATATTTTTTTTCATTTCAGGCCTTCATTTAAAATGTCTCATTTTATATTTTGCATTCCTTTTAAATCTTGATGTTAGGCACAGTAAAGGCCTAACTCGAACAGTTTTCGTGGAGCGGATGCGGATTGAGATCATAATTGAGAACTAATGAATTATAATATTAAAATGGAAGATGTAACTTCATTATTTTGTACGTGGAATTAAAATGTTACTTCTTTTATTTCAATATGCTTTGCAAATTTATTAAGCCAAACGTGAGACAGAAAATTTAATGAATTCAACGTCAGATTTAAGAGGATGATACAGAGAAAAGAGATGAGTAAATAGAATTTAGAATCTTCAACTAGAATAAAATGAAAGGAATACAGAGTGGAGTTTGAGAAAAAACTCTTATTAAGTGGGGATTGAGAGACTATTAGAATAGAAGAAAGATTAGAACGTTCCAAAAATAAAATTTCGAGAGCCTTGAATGAAAACATAGGTCTGAATCAATATTTCTCAATCAAGGACAGTTCATGGAATAAAGAAACCGTGGAATACAATAGCGATATTTTTATATGAGATGAGTAAATAAAATAACATAGAGAGAGAATTAGGAAGAAGGACATACAAAGGGATCGATATGGACGGAAGAGAATGTATGGAATGTTTACAAAGGACGAATCGGGTACGCTGTACAAAAAGTAAAAACAACTATTTGGAAGTGAAAAGAGTGCAAACCACCTAGAGGTACAGCTAAAAAATATTAACTGAAGCGAAAAAATTCAAAATGGATTAAAAGGACCAAATGATTATCTATACGATGAGGATATTAGACCAGCAAGTTTACACTTAAAAAGGGAATGACGTGGATGTTATTGGCATAGATATCCTTGATTATACGAGGGTCATCCGGAAAGTAGTACCCGTTCGTGCCGCATGACGTGCTGACGACGCGAGTAGCCGCTGGACGAGGTCAGAAAGCTTCAGTGGCTTGTCTGCCTTCTCTGAGCCAAGTTGCGTGACGCTAGCATTGCCTGTGTTGTTTCTGTGATTGTTTACAATGTTTAAAAAAATTGAGAACGCCGCCAGTTGTGAAGTGAGGGCAGTGATTAAATTCCTCAATGCAAGAAACGTTCGCCCATGTGATATTCATCGCCAATTAAAGGAGGTGTATGGAGACAATGTAATGGACGAGTCGTCTGTTCGGCGGTGGTGTCGCAACTTCAACATGGGGAGGGGGAACACACACGACGATGAGCGTTCGGGGAGACCGTCTGTCATTACAGACCAACTGGTGAGCTCAGTTGACGAATTCGTGAGGAACGATCGGCGCGTCACAATTGATGACATCTGTGAGCATTTTCCCAATGTTTCTCGAACAATTGTTCATGAAATTGTTAAACACCATCTGCATTATGCAAAAATTTGTGCAAGATGGGTCCCTCGCAAGCTTACAGATGAGCACAAAACCAAGCGTATGGCTGCAGCACTGACGTTTTTGGGACGTTATTCTGATGAAGGAGACTTTCGACCATCCACCGTATAGCCCGGACTTGGCCCCTTCAGATTTTCATCTCTTTACAAAGCTTAAAGACTTTTTGGCAGGAAAAAGATTTGACAGCGATGAAGAACTTAAAGAAGGAGTGACCCTGTATCTCAATGAGCTGGCGGCGAAGGACTATGCAGCAGGAATACAGAAACTTGTCACACGTTATGACAAATGCCTTAATTTGCTTGGAGATTATGTTGAGAAGTAGTTTAAAGTATCCTCTTTCAAATAAAATTTTTTATGTTTGTTAATATTTACTTTTGTCTTTTTATTTCACGAACGGGTACTACTTTCCGGATGACCCTCGTATATGTAGAGATAGAAAGTACATTAAGTGAATCAAACGAGGCCGTGAGGATTGATAAATCCCAGCTGAACTGCTTAACGTTTTCAGAGATAGCCAAAGAAATAGTTTCATGGGTAAATTCATTGTATTTATTAGTGAATAATTTGGCCAAAATATTGTGCATAATGGTTTATCGGAAATAAAATCCTCCAATCGACTGAATTCAATGCAACATAGCTCTAATTTTCCAATGTATCTTGAAATAAATGGATCGAGTATAAGTTTAAGTTAATAAGTTAAATATTTGAATATAATATATACGCGTTAATAATTGCTTATTTATATTTGCCACCTAGTCCTTGCTTTCTGCATTTATTATTGTATTCATCATAATCTCCTTTTTTATAAACAGTAATCCGCATTCGGTAAATTCCTAATTGCGATTATAATTACTTAATCTTACTTCATCATCAAAATTTAAGGTGCAAATATGTATGAAAGAGATATTTTTTCAAAATGAAAATTACCATATTGTTGTGACTTCAAAATTCATCACTTGACAAACTAAAAATAATATTATTTCATTTTTTTAATTTCTAATAAATTTTGGGAGAGTAGTTTTAACTCAATTTCTCTCCGCCATAATAATAAGTATAGTTTGAAGCTAGAAAATACAAAGTTGGCATTTTACGAGCCTCGTAGAATCCTAATCCCTAAAACTCTTTGTAGTTAGTACGTGTAGAAGGATCCTCATTTTTATCCTGTTTGTTTTTAGCGAGATTGCAAATCCTGTGTAATGATTATGAGAGCGATTAAATCACCCCTTAAATGATCCGCGGTATTGCTGAGCGTAGCTATGAGTTTTAAGTATAATTAAAGAGAATTGTGTGCAGTGCGCATTGTGCATGCAAGGACGAGCATGCACTAACAACCTTAATAAGTTAAATGAAGAGATATTTTTTTCCGTTATAATACCATATTATTTTTGCATGAAAACATAACATACGCGTAAATATACGCATAATATCATATATAAGTGAGCAAAATGGATTATGTATCAAAATTCTGTCTGATAATGATGGAAAATTACATTCAATATTTTCTAATATAATTTTCTCAGTTCAATAATTCTCAAATTGATGCATAAATTGAAATATTTGATTTAAAATACTTAACCTAACGATGCTTGAGTTTCTTTGACAATAATTTGGATTTAGTATTATCTCTTTCCCCAACATATGCCTAAGAGAGAAGCAGAAACCGGGCCACAAATAGTTCTCCTGACGTCACGTTTACCGATGTTTCTAAATGTCGTGTATAGGCGCATAAAATGCTAATATTGAATATAAAAACCATTCACCGGCCTGTAAAAGACATCTATTATTTTAAAAAACGCGAGTGGAGCATAAATAAAGGTAATATCATATTTTCCAACCCGAGCGGTTTCGATTTATGAATGTTAAGATTTATAATTTTACAGGAAAAAAATGTTTTGATAAATCTTTACTTTTCGCACATTTAATCGAGCTCTAGTTTTCAACTAAAAGCTTACTAATCGCAAATAGAAGAGGTTTTCCTCGTTCTAGGGCTTTCATGACCAGAACCGATTCAATTTGTCGATAATAATATCTCAATGATCCCGCCCAAGTCCCTCACATTGCTCTATTTATTTTTGTAATGAAGTTCCCTGAATCGGAACCAGTGCTTCCTAGAGGCTCCTCCTGCTTTGCAATGCGTACTCGAACAACAATATCTTCTCGCTGGAAAAAACATAATGGTTTTCCTTCAAATGAAATGGAAAAACGAAAAAATATTCTGCCAGGCTATAAATTCAGGAATTTAATAAAACATGAATGTCGTGTCAACAAAGCGGCATTCATTTATTTCAGAATTTTCCCAGCGCCTCCGCAGTACACAGGGAGACATAATCTCCAATCTTCTATAGTCATTGCCATTTGCACCCAAATATTTAGTTAATCTTCTTTTCCGTTGTGTTTCTTTCATTAGCGGGAAGTGAAAGCATATACCGAAAATGCAAGCTTAATATTTCGCAGAAAGATGGCGTTGATTAGATTTATTTTATTATATTTGTGATCTCATTGAAATTATTCAAATATAATATTAATCATGCATGGATGGTTTACAAAAATGCGTATTACTACTTTGAATGAATAGGGAAATACTTCTACCGATCGTTACTTCACAATGAAGAGATTTACGTGCTGTTTCAATCCAAAATAACAACAAACATAAAATAATTTGGAATAGGATCTAAAATATGTGTTTATGAAAAATTTAGAAGAGAGTTTGCTTTGAAAGTTATGTCCTTATGAACCCACTTGAACATTAAAAAATATATATTTCGAATTATCCTGATAGTGAGGTGCACTCTTATATAGTTTTTTACAGTGAATAATTACAGTAATTTTAATCTCTTCCACCTTTTGTGTCACGATAATCTAATTGAGTTGCGTTCCATAATAATCTCTGTTTGTTTCAAACGATTACAACTGGCAATTGCATATCCAAATGATCGATATCAATATATCAGTTCATGGCATACCTAGACAGAGTATTCTGAATGGTCATGAGATATTGATATATATTTAGATCACATTTTTTCTCGATTTTACTTTAATTATTAAAATTATTGTTTTGGTCTAGACTAAGAGTACAATGGAAATGTATTTGTAGATATCACGGTTGAAAATGTTTCATATTATTTCTATGACGAGAAAAGAAACTAAAAAATTTTAGTGAAATAATAGTTGTTAACAGTGGTTGTTTCGATAAACAGTTATAGATTCATGCAAAATAAACATATGCATGTAAATGTTCTCTAATACTATTTTCTTTACCTAGTATCCAATATTATAAGTATATTACATTGAAAAATATCTATTTGCAATTTCATGTACAATGCTGAAAGAAGGCAGAAAATATGGTTGCAGAGCGTTTTGATTGGCGATGGGATGTTGAAGACTGTGATACACCCCCTATATTGTATAGGCGGAGCATGTTAGACAACTGAGGAAGGGGCAGGAATAGGATACCTGTAGGGATGTGTGATTCGATGAAGGGGGGAGTGAAATATGTGGAGATGAAGAAGTGCTTATTGTAGAATTTAATGTTGAGGTGGTTCGTTAGGACACCCAAGGGAATTGTCGCTGCACCCTTTGCTAGCTTGTTTCCATCCAAAACCTACCGGTAGAGTACCTACCTGTATAATAGCACAATGCTATTATGCTACTCACACGTGGTAGAAACTAAATTACGTTATTGCGTTTACATATTATTTATTTTGATAAATAATATCGATAGAATATACCACTGATTCTCAAGACGGTTGAATAAATCAATAGTGACGACTGCAATATGGTTTCAATCCAAAATACAGCAGTGATTACCGTTACAAGTCATTGCAATATGAAGAAGACGAGTCTAACGTATAATATTGTACCTGACGTATTCAAACTTTTTTAAATATTTTACGTTTCTCTTGCAAATTTTATAAATTGTATTAATACCGTACTCAATTATAATTTCACATTTTATCACCATTTGAATGGACTTCTTTGAGTCACATTTCATTTTCAATTGGAAAAAAACTTCGATCTGGATAAATCCTAAATCGATTACGTTAATTAATAATGGTAGTATTTTACTGCAGTAATGTTTAACTTTATTATAACTTTGGAAAGCATTTAAAAATATTTTTTATCAATTAACTGTATATCCATGTTCCTTCCTAACGATTTCAATTGTGCGTAGCATTTCCAGAAATCCTAATGATTTTAAAGAATTTTACGTAATGGAAATCCTTAACCCTAGAGTTACGTTTCTTCTTAAATCCACATTTTTCATTAAAAGACTATTTTGTGCTGCGTTTTCCAAACGATGACCATCTAACAATCTAGAACAAATGCCACGAGCTGTTGGCGGTGTCCCAGGGAGGCGTGGAATCCAGTCCAAGACGACGCCAACCAATTGCGAGCCTCCCTGCCACGAGAGGAATGTTTTTCCCCTTCCGGATCTAGAGCAGTAGTATCCATTATAATCGCCATTCGTCTTTGTGTCCAACCAATTACAGCTGTCGACCAACGGATCGAGTAACAGGTTATTCGGGTCCCTGAATTTAGTTGGAGATTAGCTGAATTAGAGATGTTTGAGTCAAAGCGTGGTGGGCCACGTGAACGGACATTGACCAATCTTTCGCAGGGATTAATGAAGTAGACATTAAGCTAATGAAATGGATGAAAATAAACCGGTCTTAATGAATTCTAATTATGAAATTCTCGACAGTGTAATTACAAATCTTCGCCTGTTAACTTAACATAGTAATGTTTTGAGATTAGAATTCTGCTTAAATTCCGTTTGATAATTACAGTATTAATCATGCATATTTTATTTCTTTGCATGAAGAAAGGAAGATTTTTCTGAATTCACGTATTTGAAGTCAACTCAAATAATAAATTTTCAAAATTAAGTGGTTATTTGAAAGTTAATATATATGCCATCTATTTTATTTTATCGTGCCGTTTCCATTAATATTCCATGTATAGAAAATGTAGATTCATCGACTCTTCATCAATTGCCTTTATTACAATTGTAATTGACTTACTTACTTGCTTACAAGGTGCTGAAGGTATAATGGCTCAATATTAATTCCAAGATAGATTGGTCATTAATACATTGAGGTATTTATGTGGAATTGGCCCAATTTATTTGATTTATTTAGCATTATTCCGAAAACAGCTTTTTTTGGCCTAATTTTCGGGCTATTAACAATTATAATGACAATGGGTACAATTATATACACCCTACCCCTGGGTGAAGGAAAACAAACCTAGGCGGGAATCGAACCCGCTACCATTAGGTTGGCTGACGCGGCCGTCACTGGGGTCGGCATTTGCTGGGATCTGAAATGCAATCACATATTCTCTCACTCAACGTTTCAATATTCTTTTTCGATTACAGCTGTTCAGCATCAAATGTTTAAGCTCATGCAGAGGTCCAGAAAAAAAAGGATGAACTTTGAGAAAAAGACGCAGAATTTCAATTGTGTTGGAGAAAATTAGGTAGTTGATTATAAAATTTAATTATAACTCAATTTCTTTCATGTTTCCCTTTTTATTAATATGGGGCTTTTCAAATATAATGCAACCATAAATTATATGCCATTAGTAACTATAGGTTAGGATATTTTGTCACTAATTCTACTTCATTAGGATAACTTAGAGAAAATAAAATAGTCGTCGCAAAGGCGATTGCATTTGGAGTTCATTCTTAGTTAAAGCTCGTCATTTTCGTGCGGTTGAGGAAGCTCTTGCAGCGTAAAAGCCCATAAAATTTTACATTGCTCTTCACGACCAAAAAAGTTGGAGAAAAGCTTTGTACCGCCATTTAAAAATAAAATACAGTGAACCAAGATTATAAGGAGATAAAAGTTAACTGAAGCTGCTGGAAAAGTGACTGAGTTAAACGGAAATGGGAAAGGTTATAATGTTGAACTAGAATATCGTTGTCTCCTGATGCCCTGAAAATTAGTGTGAATTTAAAAAAAATGCAACATATTTTTGACAAGCATAGTCTGGTAGAACGTAGAAAAACCTTTTCCTGCTACATAACAGGTATTTTTGGTACCTGAGGTCCCTAACTTCATCTCATGCGTGTGTCAGCGAACGCTGATATTTAGGCAGTTCCTACCGATGATCAGAAAGAGCACTAACGTATCCGTTCCTGTCGCCTAAGTCTGTAAATATTTTTATTTTATTTCAACGTATCCATGTATGCAGATATAAAAATACCCAATTGTTATTATCAAAAATAATATTACATTTAGCATAGCAATAAATAATTTAGATTATATTCCTCACACTGAAGCCCATAGGTTAACAAATGAATATTAAATAACCCCCTGTTTGAGAAAATCAAAACTTTTAATATTTTTAATTTGATGTGTTAAGAAATAAGATTTTAACTTACCATCAACATTTTACCAATCTACCGAATAATGCACAGGCTAATGTGAAAAATGAAGGCATATCATTACGCTTGATTCATTAGTAATGCAACCACGCAGCATTTTTAAGATGGTGAATGTAAATGTACCATGTCCTCTGCCTATTTTACGTGGATATACGAGTTCCATTAAAGTTTTCAAACACAGCCGCAGTGCTTCATTGCTTTGGGTCGCACTGCGGGAGAGTGAGCCACGGAATTGTTCCCAGAAAAGAGGCGCTACAAGAAACGTGACGGATATCCGAAATCAACCGTCTGGTTTGGCGGCATGGGGTAAAGGGATAAGAAGAACTAACCGTAGAGAGGGGAGGGGTCGACAACTAGTTTTCTTTGAACCGTAGAGAAATGCTGAAAGGATTACGGAATAGTAGGGGGCATGAAGAACAGCAGGGGGTATGGAGAGAGAGAGAAAGCAAAAGCAAGACAGGCAGGGGAAGGACACGAACTGATTAATGCGGGCAAACTTAAGACCGCGAAGATCTCCCTCACGTCACATTAAATCCAAATAATTAAACGTGAAGCGAAGCAAGAAAGAAAAGCAAACCTGAGAGTACAGAAGTATAAAAAGGAAGACAAATATAAATCTAGAAGGAGAAGGACCCGCTAGTGTCGAGGGTGAATAATAGAGCAGGGAGGAGTAAGAAAAATGGAGGATCAGAGAGAAGATAAGTGGGATAGTGAGTGACAGGATGGAAAAGAGACAACGGTGGAGATGTTGAAAGGGAGGTCATGGGAACGGGAGAAAACATGCATGTGAAAACGGAGAGAGAGGAGAGAGAAGGATGAAAGAGGACGAAATGGAATAGTCAGGCTGCATCACTAAGAGGGGAGATTGTTCGAGAATGATGAGGAGGAACATCTGAAGAGAAACAGTCTAAGGGGATATATTTTCCTATGCGACGAAAAATTCGTATTGTCTCTTCGGAAAGCTTAGAGAAAGATACATTTACTGAGGATCTATAATACACCTCGAGTTATATTTTGAAACCCTAAACTGTGTGCAAATAAAACGCCAATCTTAATGAAATGAAAGAAACAGTCAAAAAACATTAAAATCACTGTAACTTTAAAGATAAATTTGATAAATATAAGGATCGTACGGTGAATTTTACACTGCGAAACATTTTGATCATAAAATATGCATAATAACTCAGCACATCACTTAAGCCCTATTACAATATGATAGCCCATCTTCAATATGAGAAATCACAGATATACTAATATTTATTAAGGCTCACTTTAGTGAGCATAACCAATCGTAAATAATATCTACGAATCATATCCAAAGAAACACAAAACTGACGTATTTAGATAAGCTTTTTATCACAATCCGCATTTTTATTGGCGATTTTTGTCACAAGTGAGTCGGTCAGAAGGCAATTGTAAAACTTATGTAAGCATTAAATAATAAATAACAATATTGAATTATATTAAACAAATTACTTATATTTAACAAATGTTATATCTGACGAATTAGGAATTATATATAACATTTTGATAAAATATTTAATGCTCTACTCTGCCTGAGTTCCCTTTTCATATGAAATTAACCCGCCGTAGTCATTGGCATTACACAGATATGCCAGGTAAATGTAATAGCTGGCTCTTTCAAAAATCCAACACTTGTCACTACAAGCTAAGAAATGATAAATATGCATAAAAATGTTCTGTTTATTTTTTATTTTGATCAACTATTCAACAGGACCTCAGGTAATTTCTATGAAATATACATCTACATCTACATAATACCCCGCAAGCCGCCGCAAGGGCGTGTGGCGGGGGGTGTTAGGTCACCAACCGTAAAAAAGAAAAATACCACATGCAAAAAAAAACAACACGGAAAATTACACCCACAGCAGCGCACACACTCATGCAAAAATCCCTTCATCCAATACTCATGCAAACACAACCGCAAAACAACTAAAAAACTGCACCCCATGATGCAGCACGAAAGACATCCTACAACACGGAAGCCAGGACACAACAAGCAAGAAATTGAAACATCACTGCCACATGAATATGCACCACGAAACACTCTACCCCCAAAGAGTCTCTAAATGGCAGGGAATGGGACCCAACGTTACTTGTATGATACTTGTAAATGGCTACCCAGATTATTCTAAAATTTCTAGTACAATTTCTGACGTCTATTAGCCTCAAGACCATATTAATCGTAATGTTAATATTTTCTTCGGAATTAATGCGAAATTACAAATTGGCCCGCAATTAAAAGACAAGGATAAGAATGAAGGAACAAGAATTGAAGAAATATACGGGACGATGAGAGAGAAAGATGGTCAAGGGAAGTGTGATGGGGAGAATGGAAGAAGGAATGGAGTGGAAAAGGCTAAGATGCCAACACACTTCACGACGTCAGAGCGAAAGGAAAAAAGATAGCGGAAGGAAATTCCGGCCGGCTTTAAGAATTACAGCCGTTTTTAGGAGCGCATTACTCAGCACATAATGTGAGCAAGGAGCTCATATTTCCTTTAAAAAACATTTGTCTCCATTGCTTGCAAGAGTGATGGAGAATTTTTAGGCGCGGGGTGGTGAAAATTTTAGAAGTTTTTATAGGGTGATTACTCCGAATTTAAAAACACATGTCTATCGAAATACAAAATAGCGCGCGGACATTTGGAATTTGAAGGATGGAACGCCCCATTTGAGGTGTCATTATTCTTTACATCGCAAAACTCATCACCGTCTTCAGCACATAAAAATCTATTATTCTCCCCGCATATGGCATGGCTTTCAGTATCAAATGGAATGATTACAAAGGCATAAATGATTTACTTTCTTGTTTTAACAGAAAACGCGAGACATCTTTATACCTAAGATAGACTTTAGTTAGGGGACGATATCCCGTTTTATCTTCATAAATCCCTTTATTATGTGAAAAAATCGAAGGATTATATTTCTATCAACATATTCTCAACCAAGAAGAAGTAGCTTTCAAACATTTTACTCATGAAGTCTAATGGTATTTGAAATAATGTAATTTAACATATTATAAACCATTATTGACTTAAATACCATTCTTATTTCCTAACGTTGGGCGTCTAGTGCCAGTATTTGCTCTTAAATGTTCTTAATGCAGTTTTTTGGACTTCTTTTGTGATAATTGGGGATTCTCTCTTTGCAATTATCTTTTCCTTCCCTTCATGTGTTTACCTGTGCTTTCATGTTTAGCTTAGGTCTGCTTTGCTACATTCTACTTTTTACTCAATCCAATTTGGATTTGCATGTATTTTTCCCCAATTCTATCTATTTAAATATTTCCTCTCCACCCATCCTGATCGATAATTTGGCCTTTTACGCTTCCATTTATCATTCATTAAACTTAGCCCTCTGAATCCTAATAACTAACGAATTCCCAATCACCATTTGGTGGAATTCCGCTCGGTTCACTTTATTATCTTCCTTGGAAATAATAGATTAGACTTAATTAGAATGCTTGGCATAAGAAAAAATTTGTTTCCATGTAAACGCTTTATATTTTTCCTTGATTAACATTGATTTTGTAGCATTTCACGAATGTTAATCCTCTTCTTACCTAGAGCAACTTCCGAGGAATATTATAAATAAATTCAAACAAAACTCTTCGAGTTTGACCAACAACAGAGTACCTATTGATTTAATTCCTGTTTGCCTAGTAACATTCTCAAATTCTCTCACCAATCCGTCAAAAAATATTGGTTCATTCTGGTCTCAAGCCATTCAAAATTATTATTATGGTTTCCATCATTTCTCCATACAGTCTGAAGCCTTTTATTGACAAAGTTCTATAGTTACTGAGGCACCAGAGTTTTTGAAAATATTAATCTAGTTTTTACAGTAACGTTAATTGTTTCTTATTTTCCAAGTCCCCATTATATATAATTGAAAGTCTCATTGCTTATGTGCGTTAAAAGACACGAATAATTATTCCGTCTCCAACCAAAGCTGTTCCCTTGAATTATTTTGTGGTGATCTCGTCTCAGTGCCAACAAGGTTTTAAGATTTAGTGTCATTTATATAATACGGTAAACATTTATGCCATGATTTGAATATGACATAAACTATTCTACTTGTAAAATATGAGGTCGGCAGAAGCAAGTTTCATTAATTTACATGGTGTACGTCCCAAAAGTATCCGACCTTGCGTTCATAACTCCGCGTTGGTATTAATCTTCGTCATCCGGCTCATGTCATCTCTCAAAGTAATCCCCATTCGACTGAACAATTCTCTCCCATTGGTGCTTCCACGTCCTGAAGGAGTTCTGAAAGTCAGTTTTCGGAATGACCTTCAGTGCACTCGTCTTATTCGTATATTAGTTTCGATGCATGTGTTGGCGAATTATCGTAGTGAAGAAGTCAGTCGCCACTCGCACGATAGACATTACCAAATTCTCGATTAGAATCTTTGTAACCAATTTTTTTGGAATTCAATGATCACTTTCCTATTCGTACATAGACCACGGTCTTATTCAATCGAAAGTCGCACTCACTCGATATGTTCAGGGCGTTACCGTGCTCGAAGGTCGGCCAGAACGTTGGTGGTCAACAAACGTGTTGCCATTTTTAAACCGCTTGTACCAACCACTATCTTATCTACGTTTTACCCATAATCTCGTCCCCAAGGACCTTCTGTATCATTTCTATCATTTCCGCAAAACTCTTTTCGAGTTTTTTGCAAAACTTTGATCAAATTTGGTCACATATTTCCCGTCATTTTCACGGATAATAATATCTGGCGAATACAAAAAAAGCTACTGTAAACAAATACAGGTTGCGTGTGAAAACCTGTCCCATCGGTATCTGCGGCAGCTGGCGAGCTCGTGAGAAGTCACTGAGTACTCTCGCATCCCATAGAGGTCACTCAAACATCGCAGAGTCATAAACACAGTTTGGATACTTTTGAGATAAACATTGTATCACTATCATTATAAATATTGAAATATAATCTTGGAAATAGTTATATGAGACCCGAGACCTACCGTCTGCCTATGATATCGTCTTAATAGCAACGCGCGGCTCATATGCTCAACTGGTTAAGTTTGAAGATTTGGTTGCGGAAAATTGTTACAAATAATTGAAAATTAATGTAACTTCAATAAACCTCTTATTAGCAATGGCACATAAAAATCCCACATAGCATGTTGAATGCTTCCCTATAGTCAAGGTGAATGGTCAGCAATGGTGGAATATCATCATATTCACAAATATCTCTCTTGAAATAGAACGCTACGTAATTTGAGTGAGAATAATCCCTTCGACTCTACTTGAGCAGCGAAAAACAAGTTGACTATGCGTCCATTCCATCAGTAATCTTTCAAATATAAAATAATCGAGCATTTCCAAATCGGGAATGAGATCCATGGCTCTATCACTTGGCCTGCATACAACTTAAACCAATCATGTATCAAATTATAAATCAGACCTGAGTGAGACCTGAAGGTTTAACTTCAATTAGGCTGGGTAAAATTATAAAATGAGGCTTACATAAAATTTAAAAATGATTAATTAGAGACATGATTAAAAATGTTCTAACTGTGAATTGTTACAGTCATGATATGCTTTTAATTATGTCTACGAATCCCTAAATGCCCCCATCATAAAGCCCTTTATTAGCTACAATCTATACAATATTAAAAAATCTAAAATACTCTATGAATGGAAGATCAACGATGAAGTTCAGAATTTTACAAATATTTAATCTCATATTTTGGTTTGAGAGAGATACCTGAGAGTACACAAGAGCGGTGAAATACATAGAATGTGGTGCATATCAAACAGGACAATTTATATTAATATTGCACTTCATTGAACTGAAGTTTTTGATTAGAAAAGATAAAATCATTAGCAGTACATGGTCCATGTAATTAGTAAAGAAAAATACATATGACTATAAAAAACCCGTATTTTTAAAAAATATTCAAAACAAACCATGTAACCGAAAATAAAAACAATATGACCCATTATACTTATTCTACATTTTGCCTGGATTTTTAAATGACATAGAAATAGATACTTGAGTGCGGAAGCATTTTCATAACAAGGATAAGTCATAAAATGAGTATATTAACACTAAAAATTTCAATACGAAAAATGACAATTATTTAATTAGTATCTCAATATGAGAAATAAATTATCTATAATATTTTTAAAAATACAGATTTACGTTCATAGGCTTAGGCATTAGATTTAGAAATCAATCTATATGGTTTCTTCGTATCTTAGTAATCGGTAAGATGTGCTTTCATGTGTGCCGTTGTTACAGAAGTATAATTTTTAATAAAAACATGAAGTTTTAAAATTATGTTAACAATTCACGGGATAGAGCTTCAGTCCCATAAGGCAGCAAGATTACTAATTACGCATTTATGTGGAGCTACTCAGGCTTAATTAAAATACTTATTTGGAAGGCGAACGCTAATCTATATAGCATTGAAGAGAAAACATGCGGAGATCATGCATTTTGAACTAGTTTTTCTGCGGGGCACGTGAATTTAGACCATGCTCAAATGGCGCTCAAGACGGAGCACGGAAGGGAAGGTCAGTGCCGCTCAGCCCGCCTCCCTCTCCCAGTAGGGATGGGGCGGTTAATATCCATTGCGGTCAAGGGAGGAGGGGCTCACGCACGTAGAATGGAATCCCGCCTGACTGACTCAAACAGAAGCTAGCCTCTGCGGGCAAATGCATGCACCCATTCCACCCTCGGCGCACTGTGGCGAGGAGCGAAGGGCGGTGGCTCTTGCACTGGAGCCGCCAAGTATTTAGCAGTGGAAGGGAGAGGAAGCCAACCACGGTTGGCCACTCACAATGCTGAGTCCACCGGGGAAAATCTGCATGAAATTTGATGCCATTATGAGTGAGTCACGGAAATTTATCGCGAACCTTGAGTCAAATGTCATGTTACTGAAATCGCTAATCGAAATACTCCTAAGGAAATCTATTAATCTTTGCGACACTCTCTTATCTCTAATCCTCGTTTAAATTACTTAATACGGCAAATCCATTGATTTAATTTGATTACTGGAAAATGGCACTGTCTGGCACTCTCTCTAGAGATGAAATTGCTATCGTAATATCCTACCCTCAAATAATTTTCCAAATATAATTGAGAATTGACAATTGCGTAAAATTATGTTTTGAACATTTAAATTTCACTCGACTAATATAAAATTGCAGAAGATACCACCTGGCAACATGAACTACTTTATAGAAATTTCTTTCTTTCATACCTTTATCATCTCGATTGCTTATCATGAATATGGATTGTTTGAATTCATTATCCACTCTTAAAATATTCGTGAAATATATCAATATACTTTATGCTTATTTTGATAAGTTAATATATAAAAAAATAAGAACACATAGAAGATTAAAGTAGGCATTAATTTCCAAGATGCAATCTTAAATTTGTTTCAGTAGAACGCATTTGAAATTTGAAAAAAATATCCAATTAACTAGATTAATCGTAAATATTTTTGATTAATGTAGAGCAAACAATTATTTCAAGAAAAGAATGTACAATTTTCTTATCGAAAATAAGCATTTTTTCCTCTGTCTCGAATTAACATCAAACAGTCTAGATACCAACGGATATACACAAAAGATACATCTCATTTTAAGAAATTTTATGCTGTAATAAATATCCCAGCATTTGATCGAAAGAATTAGTCCTTAAATATTAACCTTTCATTAAAACTGGGTGGTTTATACGCTCGATAAAAACGTTATTTGATCAATTTAACGAAAACTAGGAACAAGATAACTTTCGATTAAACTATTGCCACCATAACTCTCCAAGCGTTGTAGGAAGACAGTAGTTACTAGTAAGTAGCAATTTTATGATTCTTTTGAAACATTTACTTGAGAAGAGCAACCATATCATCAAAATTTCTCCTTGCGATGTGTCTTCGTGTCAATAAACAAACGAATTGTGCAAAGCTCCAGCGGGATAAAATGTTTTCCTTTCTGTTTCGTGAAAACACCTCATCTTGAACGTGAACTCTATATAAGCCTTAGGTGACTGTGAAACCGGGGAAAAATGCGCCAGCAGGAAAGGTTGGAAACCACCTGGAAATCCGACACGGGTGAAAATATTTGCGTAAGGCGACGAACATTTGGAAGCATTTCACCACCATGTCACGTCTGCTACGGGAGAATGGGTGAAAAGAGAAGGAGTTTGGGGGTCAAAGGTGCGATGTAAGAGACGCAGAGATCGTAGGAAGAGAATAAAGAGTATGAGAGACAATTTTAAGCAAAAAAAATAGAATGAGGTGGAAGATACGCAATAAATGTTAGGCAGATTACTATGTTTCTTTAAATTCGATGCAAATTTAAAAATTTCGATTCTTCTTAAAAAATTGAATAAACAATACGAATGAAGAGCATCTAAAATCCATGAAGCGCTTCAAACCATTATTTGTAAACATTTCTAGTAATGCACGTAAAGTTTAAATGGATAGTGATGTACCGCATAATGATAATTAATTGTGGAAATATTTTTCGGTAACACTCTGAAGTTCCAATAAGGGTAATTATTTTCCGCTCGATGGCCTCCGGTATAGAGAAAACAAATAATGAAACAAAAATTAAAAGGGAACAATTATGTTTAATATAGCAAATTTCTTCTTAAGTGTAATATATGTACCATAGTAGCACAATTGCTGCGCGCTTAAAACGTCGATGAAACATAGATCAATAGACAATTCATAAATCAGATTTTTGATTTTTTTCTTGATGACAGTAATGTGTATTTCATTACAATATATCCCTTCCTTTGGTAAATTAATTTAAATCCTAGTGTTTCAAATCACATATAGTTTAACAAGGTAATCATTGCAAATACCATTAGTTTCCACTAACTCCTGAGTAAGGAAATTCCAAAAATGGAAATTGAACAGGCATTATTTATAGACAATACCTACTTATTTCTGTCGCATGGAAATGTAGCATTATGCAATTTTGCCAGAGAAAGTGAATCCCAATGAAAATGTTAACGATAAATTTACTTGAATTCATGACTTTTTATTAGTGGAGGCTCACATTACCCTACCACTGCCATCAACGAGGTAGCTTAGATGGAAGGTGTAAAAAAAAATTAAATCGGGAGCCTCCCATTTAGCTACAAACTAATAGGAACCAATTGAAGGTTCCGCGGGAGCTATGCTGAAAGGCTAAATGATGACATGTAACATTTTAATATACAGAACAAAATAACAAATTACGCAACTTGAATTAACACCAATTAAAATTAACACCAATGGAATAAATCCAAATAATGTTGGTCGGAGACCTAGGAAAATACACATTGAGTTAATGTTGTCGAAATCGTTAATCATTTTTCACAAATACGCCCCAGTTTATACAAAATTAATGCTAACGAACCTGAACTGTGCGATTTTACACCCTATGTTTCGCCAAAAATTGCCAAAATACACTCAGATTACTGATTAGGAGACGTTACAGTGTATATGAAGATCTTAATTGCATGATTGTACTAATGGCTCTTGAAAAGCCATCGGAATTCTCTATGCGACCGAGGGAAGATCTAAACAAGCTAGAAGTGCATGTGCTTCGGACATAATTCAACGTTAGGACAACAAGTGACGCTCAAGGCAATGAAAGCAGAAGTAACTATCATGGCATGTCAAATATTAAATTTATAGGGTCATCATGGATGTTTTCAAGTAAATATTGAGAAAAACAATCGTTAGTCATATCCTGTTTTTAGATAATTTCTCTACAAGTATTAAAATAAACCTTAATATCTATATTTAGTAAAAGTTTGAATTTGACTACATGGATGTCGATACGAGTATTAAAACAACGAGAGTGTGAACAGACTCACGTGTAGTACGAGTTCGCTCAGCTAAGAAAGCAATTATTCAGACGTGACCTCCTTTCGTCCACCATTTAATAAACGTTATCGTATCCTATCAAATCCATTTTCTTCCCAGGATAGAATCCCGAGACCATCTTCATATTCCCATCCTTTTCCATTTCGAATGTCCGTCCCAGCCGCTCTCCTTCCCAGCCGCTCATGATGCATGGCACGTGAGTGTGTGTGGGCCCACACCGGTCCTAGGAGGAGATTCCTACCCTGAACCATCCCACGATTATTTTTTTATTCTCTTTCTCCATGAAAAATCCCGTCTCATCCTTTACCACATTCCCCTGGTCGCTCCCCCTTTCCTCTTCCAAACTCTCTTCCTCTCGCCATCTCCCTCCACTTCTCCCTCCATCCCCCGCCCTTCCCGAAACCTCCCCTTCTTTGGACCTCACCCGCAGACCGCTTATCCCTCCCTCCGCAGGAGCTTATTGACGTGGGGCCGAACCCCTCCCGACATCCCCTCCTTCACTACCATACCATCCACCCGCTTCCATCCACCCTGTGGCCTTCCCTTCGAGTTCCCCTGACCCCAACTCCCTGCATCGTCGCCATCCTCCCCTTTTGTCTCTCCACACGCACAACCACCCCCAGTGCTCCCTCCTGAGCACACAGGACTCCTCCCATCTCCCTCTCTCACCCTTTCCGTCTCCCCTCTTGCTTCCGAACGTCCTCTCTCTTTCTTCGCCACCACCCGATTCGACGTCGTCTCTCTCTGCCTCTCCGTTATCCTCGCTCTCTCTCTCTCTTTCTCTCCCCTCCCTGAATATCCCGGAGAGAAACCCTCTTCTCTCCGCTGCACCCCCAAAGCCGGGTCGCTCACTCATATTCCCTGCACGAAGCGCCGATTGTCACGCTGGATTTACGGGACGTGGCACCTCAGGGATTGTATGCCGTAGATCTTGAGCTCGGGGTGGCAAGAGGGTGGTGTAGGAGGGGAAGAGCGGGAGGGAAGTGTGGTTGTGGGCTTTGGAAGATGGGTACGGGAAGGGGTTGGAGAAGGCAAGGGTTAGCGCCGTAAGAGGAGGGGTTTGATTTGTGTGTACGAGAGAAAGACAGAGAGAGAGAGAAGATCCCGAGGTCTGGGTTTCAGAGCATGGGGTGTGTTTTGGGAATGAGAAAGAGGATGAAAGATAAGGAAGGGGAAAAAATACCTGATGAGGAGGGAGAGAGAGAGTACTGAAAACGAGAGGAGAGGTCGAAACAAGAGAAATACGCTGAACGCGTATGTGAGTGTAAAAGAGAATGGCATGGAAGAGAAGAAGAGAGAAAGGGGAGATTGATGGAGAAGAACTAAAGAGAATGGATATGCGAGGAAGTCGGCGGGAGGTCTCGGTGAGTGTGCGGCGGGGGAGGAAGGGAGGTTTGAGTCGTCGGGCGGGGAGCCGCCGTCTCTGAAGGTTGAAAGACGAGCAATTTTCGCGAGTTACCCGAGGACAGACGGGATGGACGCACGACTTGATCCCAAATGAAACCGAGACGAACCGTAGAACCCCCATACATTTCATCACTTTTCACCGCCGTAACGGTTTGGGGAACACGTGGAGTGGAACAGGAACTTTAAAGCCGCATCTCCGGCCAATCGTATAATGTGGGAATTACAGCTGTATCTGCGAATAAAAACTATATGATTTCTCTCTAAACGACCATCATTCCTCGCGTCGACAATTCATACCGATAGGCATCAGTGCAATATTTTGTTATAGATGCCAAAAATATTTCAAGTTAGATAAAACTGTGAAATCCATCAGATATTATTAGTGCATGTTCGGGCGGATAGTGAAAATAAACATGTCAGTAAATTCCCATCTCATAAAAAAGATACGACATCATTCTGTGGGCTATGTAAAATTTTCTAACGCTACATACATGATTTCAATCATTTTCTTACAAGTAAGTTTCTATGTCTAGCTTGCATTTAATTTTACGCAATAATTTTGAAAAAATATATTGTCTTTAAAGTATCTCGTCATTTGAGGTTATTAAGGCACCAATGCGTCTCTTAAGTCATTATGTAATGAGAATGCGACTAACGAAGTGTAACGTGTATGGGTTAGGCTTTAGTGCGTAGGAAATAATTGGGTCAGACTACAATGGAGGAATGGTAGGGGAGTATTTTTAATTTTTAACATAAAATGAAACAAGATCACCCAGGAAAGACCTCATGCAAAGTTAGGAGAATAAGTATAAAGGGGATTTATGTTCTCATTAAGGAGGTCATACGTGACTACAATTCAAACTAGGGTTCCGCGAAGGGAAGTGAACTATCGCAAACTGTAGAAAATTAGTCTCAAGCAACCTTAGCTTAATGTCGGGTCCAAAGATAACTCTTAAGTATACAACAGATGGTAAAAATTTTCCACTAGATAAGCTTGACCGTACCACCGGAATCTATTGTATTACATCATCTTCACTTAGATTATGTAATACATGGAACCCGATAGTACAACTCAATTTCATCAATCTTCAATTTTACTTTATTCTAGGTACCTATTTCATTTCAAGTTGTATATATCGTATATATAGAAGTAAAAAGTGCATTTCTTTAGTCCTGCTTTAAAATCTAATGTGAATTCATCTGCACAAAGAATAAAAACATATTGAGCCAAACATAATGTTGATCCCCGGGCACAATTCAATTCTCAACATTCAGGTTGTGCATTGAGTGAGTTACTCACCACAGAATGATATGCTACTTTGGTTTGTGAGTCATGTTTGCTAACCAAAATATTTTCTATAATCATCCATATCCTCCATATCATAGTTTAAAAGTGGTTCTCCAAAATTTAGCTCTTCCAGAAATCAGTTTCTTTTTCCTTCCCATAAAAAATGTACTAACGGAAATGATAAAAGGAGTCAACTAATTTCAACATGGCTGGTGCAACCTTGTTCGTGAATTAAGAATTACCCGGACTTTTGATTGGATCTAGTTCGTGAATTTCCAGACCATTCCAAAGAATGATGGATTCAATACACATTTGTCTAGACATAATTGTTCCTTAAATAGGACCAATGGCATTTACCCTGCACAAAACGTATTGCCACCAGATCGATTTATATTCAACAGCACTATTAAATATTGCCCTAAGAACACCCTTTGTCGTAAAGGGACCAATCCATTACAACGCAAATGCGTGTCTGCTCAGTTTACCGGATGATCATATAAAAGGGTTTAAGATTATTAAAATAGAATTTTAAAAATATTTATCATTTCATAAGTAGTTTTAGGTCAATATGTAAACTCATACCTCCTTGAAATCATCTTCCGGGTCATTCAATTACGTTTTAAGTGATGTTTTCTGTAATAACTCTTCTTAAAAGCATTCAGTATATTTTATTAAACATGCCCAAATATGATTAATTTGTAAACCCAACAACCATATATGCATTTTTATGTTAACCATTACGGTGATGAAGTACTTGATTAACCAAATTTCTCTGAAATAATAACTTAAAGCGGTAGTAATTAGGTATTTTGATATAATGGCATAAAGACTTTCAAATTAATGGCAAGTAAAGCCACATTTTTGGAGTAGAACAGATACTTAGTCCCGATAGCTGACCTTCATTATGAAAATCTCATTTCATTCAGGAGAAAATTTTGCAAAAATTAACGACAGCGTTGAAAAAATGTTTTATACTTATTAACTAAATATATTTACTAACCTTAAAAACCGGTTGTATAGTTTTTGTGCGGATCCTTATAGCGTCTAGAGTTTTTTTATGGGGATGGGTGCTGTACAAAACTCGTCAGGCGACTATTTCTGTGAATAACCCCTTGACGTACGAGCCAAAAACGTCCGCATGGGATCCTAATAATGCATGCACTACCAGAAGTTCCCAAGCGTAATCAGATACCTTTTAACTATCGGTTATTTTACTTAATTATCATCGGTGCTCTTCAAGTTTAGTTTAGAGCACCGTTGGCGAAAAATTCCATTTCTTGGCCACATTTCACTCAGGATAAGCAATTACGCTCCAAAAACAGAATAAAGACAGCTATTTACCACAAACATACCTTTAAAAAAAACATAATAGGTTCACCCAAAGAAAAATTTGACATAAAGTAACAAAGCGGGGTTTATAAACTCAATTGTGTGGACTGCAACGCCATTTATATTGGACAGACAGGGAGGATATTCCATGATAGGATCAAAGAACACCGTTCGTACTTCAAAAAGAAAGACAACAGATCCCAATTCGCCAAACACCTCTTAGATAAAAATCACGCTAGTAACTTCACAGCAGACATTCCTCACACTGAAATGAAGGACGCAGCTTGGATGATTTGGAGGAAGGGGAAATTTGGCAATCCCTTCAGTCTGACAGGTTTGAGGTGGTCAATGAAACATTTTACCTTTCCCGTGCCCCCCTCCTAAAATTCTCAAAATACTCCAATATCTTTCCGTACCAACCCCACCCCCACCTAAGCAGTGATGATCATCGACCGTCTCTTAATAAAGGTCAAACTATTTTAAACAAATCCCCCCCCCCTGATTAAATATAGAACGCAACGTGTTTATTTTTTTCCACCGCTATTTCTAAGAACGGTGGAGTTTTACAATGTGTTCTTCATTTAATGATAATTTAATTAACATAAAATTTCTCAAATTTTAGCCAGTAACCTTCCAATACATACCATCCCCCTCCCCTAGCCCACTAATAGGATGCTGCACCTGAACTCAACTCACCCCCTCTTTCTTACTCCCCCTACCATAGGCCCCTTTTGGAGGCAGGCTATATAAGTGGAAAAATATTTTGATGCATCTTACCTGATGATGATACGCAGCATTGAAACCATGGTCGGGAAATATTAAATCTTTATCGTGGAAGTGTAAAGTTTCTTTTTTACCCTCGCCATAGTTGCTGTCAGTCATGCAAATGTTAGCATTAGTAAACTTACTAGGTGAACTTTTCTCAGAGAAGCCTCAGTACCGAGAATCATAAGAGAAAATAGACAGAAAATTGGCTCTGAGTTAAATTTCTAAATGACGGTTGTTCTGAATGTCAATATTAAACTAAGACATGAGACAAATTTTTTCAGCATTTTTTCACTCAGATAATGTTAATATATTTTGATCAAAGTTTCCATAATTTTTTTAAGTTTTTGTATTCGCAAAACGGAGGTGATGATTAAAGAGCGTGAGAATGTTATGGCCCAACCAAACAGTTAAAAAAGCCTCTAGTTGCTCAGCCATCACCTCGATCAATCAATAGAGTAAAATAATTTTTATGCAATAGGTGTATACTTAAATTAAGATCACTATGTGAATAGGAAATGTTGAAGCAAATTCAATACCAATGAGGGACGCGAGTCATAAAAGGGAGCGATGAGGTGAATACAGTTCGGAGTGCAGTAGTCAGAGAGGCGAAGGAGATGAAGATCAGGCAGAGAAATAAAGAGAGAAGATTGGGGCAGGAGAGAGAGAGATAGAGAGTGTGAGAGGAAGAGTGAAATGAGAGGGAGAATAGGGAGCTATAGTGAAAGGGGAGCTTTCATCCCGTGCGTGGAATTCGTAGGACGAACCTTTGGGGAAACATGGGGCACGTCTCCCTCGATATCCTCTTAGGGGATGGGACGGCGGATGAGGGGCAAGGAGGAGCTCCGAGAAGGAACAATACATTAAATGGTGAGAGAGGAGTGAAAAGTTAAAGGATTGGCTAAGATTTTGTATGGTTCTTTCACTTAGAATCTATTTCTACCTTTCGGTCTCTTTATTTTATTTCTACTTTATCTTCCATCTCTCTATTGCCTCACAATCCGCCTGCAGATACTAAGCCAGTCCTTCTCCATCACCATACGGCCCTGTATGTCTATGACGCAATTGACTCTTCGTACCCATATTCTATCCGTAATTCCGAGTCTCTCTATATTACCATGAGGGTGCGTTTACAGGCGGGTTGGGTACATTTCCAAGACAATTTTTGTATAAGACTCTTTGTAATTCCGAGTATCTCTACATTAACCTGAAGGTGTGTTTATATACGGGTTGGTTACATTTCCGAGGAAATTTTTGTAATTGGCTTGGCAATAATCATAGTTCATCATTAGGAAGTATCAATATGAATCATAACCTCGTAATTAATATTATAAAATTTTAACAAATCCTGATTAAAAGTGCCCACAGTTTTGGCTAGAATATATTTCCATGAACTAGAGTTATTATCATATTATACATTAATATCAATTAGATGAGATGTTATATTATTTTTCAACAATACACAAAATTACCCAATCAAAATTAAATATAACATATGCTATTACTTTAGTTGAATATATTGTTTAATATATAAAGGTCCGAGTTCTACTGAGTTATAATAAAAAATAACTTCAACAGATTCAGGCTTGAGGTCGTGGAAGTTCATCATAATGAAATAAGGACAATTTGCACTTTTCCACAGTTTAAAGAAAAAAGGCAAAGTGCAAAAGTGCAAATTGTCCTTATTTCATTTCATTAAAAAATAACTGATATGATATATGTTTGCAAACATGTACAATAAATAAATAATAAAGAGAAGCACACAATATACTCAAAAAATGATATTAACTCGTACTTTTGCAAGAAAACTTCGTAACCATATTCACTCTACCTAAAATCCATTTAGAATTTACCTCAGCTTTTTTCTGAAACTAATTTAAAAAATTAATTTTAACCATTTATCAAAAACGTAAGTTGTCCATTGTTTAAACAAAAATATGATATCAGTTTCAAGTACTTTAATAATATTCAAAGAAATGGATTTACTCACTCAAGTATTATTTATTACATTTTATTGAAAGTAAATCAAAAACTTAGTATGTTAGCATATGGAAATTTTACTCTCAAATAACTTTAACATGAGTGGTGATGACATAGAATGAAATTTATTTGGGCTAAGAATTATCGCAATATAAAAATATAAATATTTGTTTATGAGTTGAAGGCAAAACAGACGCTGGATAATATTTACGTTGGTTTTATGCGTGTACATTAGTTCTGTACAACAGCACAGTATTAAGAGATTATTCCCTCCACTACGCATAAAAATGTTTCACGCATAACACTGGATAAATTAAAAGCTTGGGCCAAAATAGCATGTAGCACACGAAGCGTTAACTTTAGCCCCTCTGCAGGGGCATTCCATCAAAAGCGACTCAGGCTATTATTACCTAAATAAAGAAATCAACCCGTGTACGGAAAATAGTAATGAAAAGATAACTCCGAGAGAGTCCGTAAGATAACAAAGTTTTACGGGCTATTTTTAGGAGTTAATAGCCGGGCAACATTTCTGTTAATCTGAATTCCTTTCCCCTCTTATTTGGTTTTATGTTTTCTTTCTTTATGCGCAGTAAAATAATTGTTCCTAAACGCGCTAAAATTAAATAATCACCAGCAATAAATCTTTCGACGCACTCACAAAATTGTAGCTAAGGAATGCGGTTTGCCCACATGAGATGGTATATGGAAAACATTGTTCTTTTCTGAATGATACGGTTAAAATCTCCATTTAAAGAAATTACGAAGGCGTAGACTTAAAAACTTAGCTGTTTGATTGCGTTTATTGCGTTTCAGATTTTCGTCGGCAGTTATAAAAGTGTATTACCCTCTATCCTTGGTTTCAAACCGTAAGATAATCATTGCACATTCCAAATCTTTACTCGATACGTTTTAACATTTTATAACATTATATGACGATAAATTTTAACATTTAAATCAACTTTAAACCTGTTACAGTTCTCGGTTAACCATCCCTCTGCCAGAATGCACACATGCTCCTTACTTTTTCAATAATTTTCATGGAAAATTTTGGGGTGTTCATTTTATAGACCACAATAGAGGATAAATTTAAGAACGTGAAAATGAGGTGAACATTGGAAAACACGGCCCAGGAAGTCAGCTTTATACCATGACTAATGTTTTCCCGTCACCAAATAGGTAACTAACTACTTAGGAGCCCAACTCATTGTGATTCAGCGATAATGGCACGCGGGGTATGAATCGCCGCGACTGGATCGATGAGGTCGGCGAGCACCACCAGGGTCACTTGCATGATATATTTGCCGGTCGTGTGGCGGCGTGCATTGGCACGCGTGGTGGCTACGAAGATCTATTGCTGTAATATAGCAGGTGGATCTCGCACCGCTGTCGAACTGACATTCGGACATTGTTACGCCACTTATTCATGCGATGGAATATCATTATGGGGTTGAGACACGCGAGGGGGAAGATTTGCTGTAAACGAGATAAATGATGGAAGCAAGCCGTCTGCTTGGAGAGCGCGAGTTTTCAAATCGGAATTTTACAAATGTTGAACCGCAAATTCCAAACCTCTCCTCTTCAGAGTTGTCGATATTTTGGAAAGGTAAAAAAATCTACTCGTCACTGTATTGGGCGGAACACAATGCATACTGACCCAGCGTCGGGGTACGTGTATTAACGCGATCACTAAGATATATATATATAATCACACACATATATATATATATATATATACATATATATATATATATAATATAGATGATTTCATCGCCGTAACACGGAAGTGTTGCATAATAAATTGGACAGCAGCAAACAATATAGAAACACATAAAAAGATCACTCACACGTTATTTCTTGATCATTTTGACGGAATTCTGCTCCGTCTCCATCGGAAGATATAGAAGTAATCTAAAACAATCTTATGATATGATATAGAAGTAATCTTAATCTTAGTAAAGGAGCAGAATTCCGTCTAAATGATCAAGAAATAACGTGTGAGTATTCTTTTTATGTGTTTCTACATTTTTTGTTGCTTTCCAATTTATTATTTATATATATACAGGTATATATATATATATATATATTAATAAATATTTCTCCAAGACTTTGAATGTATGTACTCACCCTTTTTAAACTTAGTTGGAGCGTAGCCGAAATGAGACTATATTTTGGTCCGAAAATTACCTGCCTCGACTCCTATTGATTTTTTCCTCCTCCTAATATTTCCTTTAAAATCTTATCTCATTATTTACATAGCCCTCTACATTATATAGGACTATCAGAGAACTTTGCCTATTAATTCTCCATTTATCATCTTCCAACTCCAACCCCTCACTGGACTTATTAATCACGTCTTTGTTAACTGCTCTACCTAGGTTTTATTCGTTTCTTTCAGTATCTGCAAACCTATGCTATACATATCTACGTTCATTCATGTCTCTAAAAATCTGGCCGTATTCGAATCCCTTAGCAATCTCTCAGGTATAACGACAAAAATTCTTCCAGGGAAATACTACTTTTACAAAACCCCTTCCTTGCCAAAAATTTCATGTTTGTGTAAATTAATGCTCTAATACGGGAGTCGTTCCACACTCTCCAATACTATATACTTCGTAAGTCAATTTAAAGTCATAATATCGTTAATTAAATAAAGAGAATCAATAACCTGTACTAATATTTCAATGAGCGAAGGCAAATACGTTAAATGCATTGCCACGCGAATCGGTTTATAATCAATAAAAATTACTTTTTTATTAGCCAGCTCTGAATTAATAATCGTGACCAAAGCTCAAGGATTATGGTTCAGAAATGAGCATATCGTGCTTTAATAAAATTTACATGTAAAATTGTTCGCACCAATCATGATAAATTGTACTATTAACCATGATATCTGATCCAAACAAAGAAATTTAAGAGGTTGCCTCGCTATTATTCATAAACGCAAAAAAACAATTTAAATGAGCTAAATTTAAGCCCATATCATTTTGGATCTCCAACTCTACACACACAAAAGGATGAATAGAAACTAACGGAATATTGGGGGTAAACCTACTACACCATAGGGATTGTAGTAGGGTATCTGCTTCATGAATTACCTGCATGTATTGATAATTCCTTAATTTAATTTCATATATCCATTTTTGGCACAATCAAGAATGATTTGACTCATAATCACTATCGGTTGGCCGTGATAACCACTTTAAAAACAGATAAATTGTTCTGATTTTATAAAAAAACAAATAATTTTGTGTTCTACATACCCGACTTAATATCCCTGATCACATGTGCAAGGGACAGTATAGGAAAGAAAGAAACATATACATATACATATATATATATATATATATATATATATATATATATATATATATATATATATATACTTATATACTACCTTGATCAAAAAGTTCCCGGAATAACCACCGTGTGGCGCTCCCATCGTTCCGATTTGAGTTCTGTTTTTTTTTGTTAAATTGGTACATCTGTTGTTGATATTCCCTTTAAATCTTAGTGTCATAACTTGACATTTGCAAAAGTTACGTAGCCAAGAGTACATCTATCACTGTGTGTGTTGGCGATTTTTTACAATTTCAGAAATGGATTTAAATTTGCAACAACGAACTTGTATTAAATTTTGCGTAAAAAACGGATTTAGTGGCGCACGGACGTTGGAAATGTTGGAAAAGTGTTTCGGCAACGATTCTCTAAAAAAAACGGTCGTTTACCAGTGGCACGAGCGGTTCAGAAGTGGTCGTGAGTCAATCGAAGATGATGAACGCAGTGGCAGACCATCGACATCGAAAGTCGGTGAAAAAATTGATAAAGTAAAAGAAATGTTGGTCAATAACCGCAAATTAACCATCAGAGAAATAGCGGAGGACTTGAACATTGCCTATGGATCCGCCCAAGACATTGTGGTTAATGATTTGGGTTTCCGTCGTGTAGCATGCCAAAAGACCTCAATTTCATGCAAAAAAGAGACCGTGTTGACGTCGCAAAAGACATGATTTGCGAGGCTGAATCCGATCCCACATTCATCAAAAGGATCATTACTGGAGACGAGACGTGGGTTTATGAGTACGACACGCAATCCAGACATCAGGCAAGTGAATGGCGTTCACCAAATGAGCCGAGACCAAAAAAACCACGTCGTTTTCAGTCAAAAAAGAAGGCAATGCTGACGGTTTTCATGGATTACAACGGTGTAGTGCATCATGAATTTTTGCCAGAAGGCCAGACAGTAAACAAAGAGTATTATTTGGGCGTTATGAGACGTTTGCGTGAAGCAATTCGCCGAAAGAGACCAGAAATGTGGGCAGAAAACTCGTGGATTTTGCACCATGATAACGCACCGTCGCACAGTGCTATCATTATTCGTAATTTTTTGACGAAAAATGCAACAAATACCATCCAACAGCCACCGAATTCACCTGATTTGGCTCCCTGTGACTTCTTTCTGTTCAATCGAGTTAAAAAACCATTACGGGGAACGCGTTTTAGCAGCCGAGAGGAAGTAATGGAAAAATCGCAGGAAGCACTGATGGACATACCGAAAACCGAATATAAAAAATGTTTCGAGGATTGGATCAAGCGCTGGCATAAGTGTGTTGCAGTCGATGGGGATTACTTTGAAGGGGACAATATAGATTTAGATGAATAAACTTGTATTTTTAATTTTCTGAATAAATTCCGGGAAATTTTTGATCAAGGTAGTATATATATATATATATATACATAAGATTCGCGAGGATGATGCATGTAAATCCAAAGTAAAAAAATGTTTATGTTGTAGTTAATAAGTAATTAGCTAATATTTCCTACAAAGGGTCCTATTCTTTATTTGCATTCTAAAAATTTTCCTCCATTTGAATAAATAATATATAAATATGCTAAAGAGCATATTAGTCAAACCTTTATTCATTCATCAGTGTGAGAATCCCAAAGAGTTAAAAATTGTAATTCAAAATGATCGCAACTCTTAAAAAAATCTGAAATTATTATTATCAAGGCAACTTATATGCACACTTTTTTATAATTTTTATCATCTTTTTTAAATGTAGCCGAATTATTTTGAAGAATAAATGGGCTAATTATTTTGTCAAGTCATTGAGATTTATCTGAAGAAATTACATTATCTCTATGTAAGTTCACATTTTCATTGCTTATCAGAAGTAATGATATGTACTTCTTGGTTATCATTGAAATATTATGCTTAAGAATTTTTATGAAGTTAAATTAATATATTCCTGTTAAAAAAGAAAAATTGTTAACTCCAGGTCGTTTAAATCTGAAGCTTAATCATATAACATGACCGAAGTGTATTCCGTCGATACCATCTGATCTACGAGATCTCGTATTTATTTCATACTGAGGTTTCAAGCATATTGATGGGTGCATTTAATCAAACAGAATTAATATATATATACTTTTCCAAATGAGTAAACATATGTGTTCCGAAAAAAGATCAATGGGAAATTCATCAATAGCCACTGGGGAGAGATTCAGGAGGGATAATATTTTTTGCCTTCAACCTCTCATTTTATGCGAACTCTCCCTCTCATATTAAAAGTTTCCCATACTGCATGACCAATAATATCATTATTTCGCAAAATTAATATGCGATTTACTTGTTAGGCCCGAAGGCATTTTCATGAATGTAAACGTTAAAATACAGCTAGAAAAATATTACTATTATTGGTATTCTACCTTTTTGGTAAGTTTTACATATACAGATCATACATAAATCAGTAAAATAGTTAATTCATTTGCCTCTCCTAAAAAAATAACCCATATGCGAACCTACAATAAACTTTCCTCTAATTCCGCATACTCCCTTTCACTCTTTATTCTATCAAATAGTGTACAGGATCGTAAAATACACGGGGGAATTATTATTATTGGTAATCTATTGGTTAACTTAGATTTTGGATGAACACAGGGTATAAAAGGATGCATTTACTTGCCTCTTCGAAAAAAAACACAGCCTGACGTCAAACAGTAGAACAAGTTCGTCTTCACTTCCGCATATTTCCCTTCTCCCATCATTCCATTTATTCTTCATTATTCCTTATTCTTTTCCTACACTTCCTCACTTGCCTAACCTTTTCCCCTTTATTACAGTCTACAACATCTTATAGCTATTTAAAATTATATGCATCCTTCTTCCCTGTCTCCTTTGCATTTCTCACAATCCCCTCGCTTCCTCCACCATGCATAGTCAGTCGTTTTTTTCCTTCCCGTTCATACCACCTTTTCCATTCTTCTCCACATTTCAAAAGCCTCCAATATGCACTAATCACCTTGCTTAAATTACCATAGCACTAATATTATCTACTACGACATGTAGTATTGACGCGCCGTGTCTTAACATCTCAGTGTTATTAATTCAATCCTCCCAGTGAAAAACTCTTCGCTTAATGTAATGCTTTATCTTAGGCCAGGAATACTTTGATCATTTTTGTTCTAAATCCTTCCGAGGTAAGTTAATGTTTCACCTGGTCTAGTTTATGAAGTCATCCGTTACTTGATACGTGAAATATCGGATAAACATTAAACCATAACTTAGTTATTTTTAAGCAAAACTATTTGAATAAAATAAATAAACTTCTCTTTGCATTCTCCCAGCTTTATACCTGTAATCGTAATTCTGATAAAAATGACAAATCTGAAAAAAAAATTCGTCATCGAAAGAGCCCAGTCAGTCTTTAATTACCTTATCTACATTAACTAGTGATTGCCACAAATGGCAAACTTCGCAAAATTACAATTTTCCGCCAAATAATTTCTTCGAAAAAGACGAGAGGCTCGAGAACAATTAACTCATTAAGTTTCCCATTGAAGGAGTTCGGCATTGGATGGTTAACTTTACAACTTGCATGAGTATCAAAACGAGATTTTCAATGCTCGAGGGTATATTTTTTATCCCAGCTACCTTTTATGCGTAAACGTTAACATATGTGATTTTAGAGCATTCTTTTCTTTAAAAAATGCATCTTTTTTCTGTGACTCATCTAAATGATAGAAATGTTGTAATAAAAAGTATAAAGTGATAATTTATTCTAGAGAATAAAACTCAGAATAAGCAGCTCTACGATTGTGTGTTTACCATGTCACTGAATCTCATGTTGTTTTTAAGAATGGCTGCGCACCAAACAAATAACAAAATACTAATAAGCATGGAATCATGATACGTATAAAATTATAAGAGCATTTTGTTCAAATTTTACTTTAGCCAAAATGGGGAGCCTGTATAGGAGTAAGTTTTCGTCGTAAAAGTAATAACCAGTTCGTTGTAAATTATAACACGAAAAAACAATAAAGAAGGTTAAAAAAGGCATTACAATAAAAATGAAACCCTTAACATATAGATACAGAACATATAGACTCGAATTCAGCCAAAAAAAACAAAAATAATGGTGCTGCAGCATCTGTATTAATGCAGTCCAGTAAGGTCAACTTATCCAGATCGCCGCGCAGACGAAGAGAGAACGGAATGGCGCCACGAAAAAAAAACATCGAAGGGCCCTCAGCACGTGAAGGGGGAAACAAGTGGAGGGCGGAGGAATGGAGGAGAAGGAATGAAATGTGAGGGAAAAAACGGACATGTCGGAGGAAAAACAAAAGAGATATCTGTGCGTGTGGATGAGGGAAATAACTGTGGGTTTCCTCGGAGAGGTTGTGGGCGCCTGATGCCAGGAAAGGGGAGGGGAAGAGGAATTCTCCGGGAAGGGAGGGGCGATAAGAATCTCACCCCCCCCTCCGTCACTCTCCCTCTTTCTCATCCCTTCAGAAGACTCGCCGACTCCTCCTCTCCGCTTTAGACCCCCCGCTCTCCCTCCCACACTCCGGGGCATCGTCCCCGCCAACCCTCCCACGCTCTCCGAGACCGAGACCCCCCTCTCCCCTTCTCGGGCCTCTCCCTTTCCTTCCGCAATTTGTGTAAATGTACCTCCGGGCTCATTAGTCTTGGCTCCGCTCGTTTGAAGGCCCGGGGGGAAAGGAGTGAGGAGGGAGAGGAGGAGGGGGTCTGGCGAGTCGCGGGGAGTAGAAATGAAGGGGTGGAACTCCGGTCTCTCTGCGATGAGGAAGCGGGCTCTGGGGTGAGTGTTTCCGGGGTGGAGTAGTGGATGGGGTGTTGGGAGAGTGTATCAGGAGGTGGGGGTTAGAAAGACGAATGGTCCCCGGGACGAGGGGGAGGGGGCTAGGGTATGGGTGGAAGGAGCGAAAGATCGTAGTTAACGGAGGAGAGGAGGGGCACGGGAGGGGTGTACTCACCTCGGCAGCGAGTTGGTCGCATTGTTTAGGCTCGGGATCATTTCGTGTGTTTTGCTTTGAATTTTCCGGTACGATGGCAATAATTGAATGTTTCAAGCGTGATATATGTTTTGTGTGTGGACGCGCATGTGTACCTTACACCCCTTCCCTTTCTCTCCACCCTTTGCACGACGCCCCGGGGGAGAGGGGCGGGCATTGTCGGGGTTGAAGGCGTGGGTGGCAGGGGGCACGTGACCACCGGGCTGAATGAGCTCCGATTTCTATGAATGCCTCCAAAACGAACGCTGGGGAAGTTTTGTTGCCGACGTTTTGATGAGTATTGTGTTTAATTTTCGAGCCGGAAAAATAATTGCCAAGATCTGTGACGAGACTTGATTGCACTACTTCTCCCCGTGTGCACTCAATTAGCGCACGCCATTGTGTCCGATTGGGAGTAATCGCCGAGCAATTATCATACATTAAAACCATTTCGCTCGAGGAGGAATCGCATGATGCGTGAGTACGGGCGTGATGTATTAATATCGCTAATTAACCAACACCATCCGATTTCCTTCGGCCTTAATTTACGGCGGATTACCCGGGATGAGGCAAGAGTGTGCGAGAGAGGAGGTGGCCACAGAGTGTTATGGAGGGGAGGTGGCTGGCAGTCATTAAATCAACGTCTTTATTTGCGTTTCGCAAATTGTCGGACGCAGATACAAAAGATGGATTATTTGTTTTTCGTATTGGGACAATTTGTCTTCGGGATACTTCATTCTCGCACGCCTTCGATTCAAGGAATCCAAGGTTAAAAATAGAAGCGTATCTACGTAAATATATACGTGCTCGTATGTGCATATATTATATCCCTTTCCCAGACTCGCCCCTTGAATGCTTGTAGTGTTTGTTTGCCTGTTTTTTTGCACCTTTTAACGATCGTTTGGCCAGTGAGGAAAATGTACGTTTTCCAAGTCCCAGCAACTAAGTGATGCGTGCAGTTGCAAATGACTACCAATATTGGTTTTGTGAACGTTGGCGCAGAGTGAGTCTGTCACACGATGTTGAACTGCTTTTCTTTCTCTCTCGGACCCCTTTCAGCCAGCTCATTGCATTAAGTTATCACGGTCACGAGTGAAAAAAATGCACGTTCCCTCCTCAGTGGTGCGGACTCCCACTTTTCACTGACAGAAAAACATATGATTCCTCGTTTCTCAAATTTTTAATCATTTCAAAAGTCACATCCAGGTTCTGTGCTTTTGAAACATTTTATGGTGAATATTTATGGAATAATAATTGGTAATTCGCAGGAAACATTAGCAATAATTATTATACTTTTCGAAATAAAAAATACTTTGTTCTTCTACATATATTTCATTATTTGCGTTCTAAATTTCAATTTACAAAGTCATCATCAGGGATTCCCTGATTCCATCATGCATCACCTGATGATGACTTTGTAAGCCGAAACCTGGGTCGTGAATAATAAAATATTTGTGGAAGAACAAAGTATTTTCTTTTCCATTATGAGCCGCTTCCACAAAGTGGCGCCTCAAACCATTCTAGTATACTTTTATTTTTCGCCAACAAATATAAATATAACTATAGCAAAACTGTATCAATAATATTACTAATTCGTACTCTATTTGATAAACTTATTTTTTATTTAAGTAACTGAATGGGATAACTAGTCGAAGACAACTTTCTGTTTCGAAATTAACATTATAAAGGCATATTTATGCAGTAAAAGACTTTTTTAAAATTGTGATTGCGAAGTCCCAATAGCTGCGAGGTCACCCTCATATATTTGTCTGAAATAATGAGAACGTTCCTAATCTAATGTCTTGAGCAAGCAAATGACAATAATTTTTCAACTAATATACACCTGTATTAGAAGCATCAATTGCTAATTGAAAACTCTCATGAAAAAACATCTGCACTTCATTACTTCACCTTATACAGGGCACAACAGTTCCTACGAGACGAGTTAAAGAATATCTGTTTTATATACACATGACCAATCTGATCTTCTTTCTCCAATTCCTCCAATTATAAGTATTTTTCTTACGAAAGGAACGAACCCCTGAAAACTATATCAATGAACCATATCCGTTTTTTACCATAAAAGATGTGGAATATTTAATGTGGTTAATTTAAATTAATATTTGGGAATAAATATCAGTAAAATCCTTTCATTTTTAAGTAATTATTTACTTAATTTTTCCAGGAGGAGTGAAGAAATTAGTTAGGCAAGTAATTAAATTTTCCCATGAAAAAATATGGATATAAATTTTAATGAATATCCCCGATTATAAAATGATATTACCTTTAGTAAACTTATTAAATAGCGTTGAAATGACTCCAAGTACCTCAATTACATTAGCATGGATATAATGCTTTGCGAGTAGCAGAAAAGATTTGGCGCAAGGGGAGTTAGAACACGAGGCATGATAAATGGGAAAAATAATTCGTAAAGGAAAATATCTTAACCCGATAATATTTTATCCTTTGATGACAAAAACTTAAAATAAATGAAAAGCAATTTCAAATCTCCGACGTCGATGGGCTATACCACACCGAATATGAAGAAAAATGTTAAGTCATTAAAGCTTCCTAATTTTCTGTTCGTTAACATTATATTTGCTTAGTTTCCAGATCTATTGAATAAAATTCACAGATTTGGGTAATGATTTATGCTCATTGGATTTCATTTTTCAATTAAGGAACAAACAATTTTCGATGCAAACTGGACGTGCTCTACGAGAATATATATCTTAAGAATAAACAACCGTTAGCCTTAAGTGAGAACACTCTTTAATCAGATCAAATATGGATATAACCCACTATGGAACTACTGAAGACAGTAGGTTTGCAATAAAGCACCAGATAATAATAAGTTCTTATATTCATAGGCACACGAAACTATGTATCAAGTGATAATGACAATAATATGGTTTAATTGAATTCTAAGGCTTTAATGACATTCAAAAACGAACAACTCTACAGTTAATAATACTTTTTTAATTGATTTGGATATTATATTATGATTATTACTTGCCAAAAATAAGAAAGAAGAGCTGAAGATCAAAAAGAATAAATGAAATAGATTTTGACCCTTTGGGGGTTTAATGTAGATTTTCCCCAAATTAGGTTTGTAAATATTTCCCCATTACCAACTCTCCTCTTTCATATGAGTAATTTTGGGGTAAAGATGTTTTTTCCTAAATAGCTATCCATTGTTATATAATATAATTGGAGCGTATTGTGGAAAAATAATTAATCAAATTTGCCCAAGTCTTAACAAACCGCCAAAACAGTGAGCATAGTTCAATAAATATAATTATTATAAAAAAAGATGAAGGCAATTATCTTTTTTAAGAATTAAAGAATGAAAATCAGTATAAAAGACCTGTGGCTCGGTTTCATAGCCATTTTTTTTATTTTTAACCCTTGTTCAGAAGCCATAGTAAAATAACTTAAATTTAAAAGCGCGATTTTTCTAGCCTTACGTTTGAATATGTCGATGATTTACTAAGAGGACATGTCTTAAAATATTTTAAACCTGCTGATATGTAGTTTACCGTAGTGGTATATGTATCCGTAACAAGTTCCTTGAACGTAGAAGATGATTTTAAATGAGAGGCTTTCCAGATGTGGATATAGAAAATAATGATGAAAATAAGTTAAGAGAAAGATAAACGATGATGTTTTGCAAATAATGAGGGAAAGGTGAAAGTTGTTCCGAGTAATAAGACAGCACTGAGAGGAAATAGAGGTATGGTACGGGTTTCATTTTCTTATTCATTCAAAATCAAATGTTACTACATTTATTACAACCTTATTCGTGTCCAATTATAACTTTGCAAATATAACTTTGCTTAATTTTACATTTTGTATTTTTGACAGATTTGGATTTTTAAAAGTTGTGTATTTAGAGTTACATGTTTTGATGGACTCTTAAAAGGGCATCTATTACCAATACATTTTTAACTTAGCAATGACATTTCTTCGTGAAGGCATCAGTTTTTGCAAACGAAAGTTGACACTATGTATGCTTTTTCCTTTAAAAAAAATCCTTCCTACGCCCTGGAAAACGTTACCTGCTTGCAATTAAACAAACTTACACTGCTTTGATAAAAGTTAAAAAATTATTTCTTTCACAATTATGAATTTTTCATAAATACATTCAGGTCTGAAAAGCGCGCCTAGGACTAGTGAACGATCAGTAGCATTAGTAAAACACCCAACCTAAATTTCTGTTATAAGTTGTTCTTGAAAAATACCTTTGCATCAACCAAAGCAAAACATAATTTGCAAATATTACCATTCGACGGATTTGTATACTAAAAAGAGTTTTCAATTATTTAATATGGCTTCATTATAGAAATAAGACGCATTCAATTTAGAAAAATTAATGAACATCAGTAATTAAGGCACACTTACCATATAGCTTGTTTTAAACCAATTTTTATCCCATATAAGGTATATAGATGCATAAAAAAATCCCTCTTAATTTATAATACTGTCAAACCACTCACCGTTGATTTTATGACGAGGAGAGTGTTATACCTCATATATTTAGCAATTTTCTTGTTTTTTCAAAATAATTAAACATATATCATTGATACATTCGTAAAGCTTACATTATTTATTCTCAGGACAATAAGTTAGTTCGCACTGGAAATGTTCAAGTTTCACAAGGAACACAACCATCCAGGGTGAAACTCCATAGGCATCGGCAACTTCTCCTCAGCAGAAGTTATCAATCTTGCCAGAATTCCCAGCTGAGACTTCCTGCGAACATTTAGTTATTGATGAGTTGTTAACGACCGTTAACCAGCACCAAATCCTTTAATGGAATTCCTCATTGAGTGATCAATCGTTGGTGAAAACATTTTCTCGAATAATCGTAGTATGTATTTGAATATAATAATGTTTCTGCACTGTTGAACTCAACTCTATTTTTCACTCTTTCGGAAATGTATCGATCAAAATTTACTGAATATTTTCAGTGAATGCATTCATTATATTTATTTTAGCCATATCGATTGGCGATATCATACCATGACACTCCGTCTCAGTAGACATAATTACTTCTTTTAAAGCAAATAACCCTTTGTCATATTACAGGCTACCTTGATGAAAGTATTTGTATGCCCAAATACTAACTCTTTAAAAAACGCAAGTTCGCGATGGCAGCATTTTATTACACGATGCATCAAGTAACATAATGGTTACAAAGGATGATGATCAATTACAAATCTAATCATTAATTACTACAGTATAAATGTTTTAAATACGAAAATATATTAATGAAACCGTCAAAAGGGAAACTGGGGAGAGCAAATTTCAGGAATCTGTGTCACTTCCTAAATGAGAACGAATCACTTAATATTGGTTTTTTTTGCAACCAATCACAGGATATTATCCCAACCTATTACACCCGTGACTACTAATAATATGATTAAGATGCTAGTTTACCACTGTAGTTTGGTTCCAATTATTCTTAAATACAGGCACAAGCTTTGCAATATTGCTGTTCAATTGATGTATTTTTGTAATGAACAAAGTCCCCACTAATGTATTGGAAGTTTGTTTAGAATGTAAAGATTTGGTTATTTTGTGCACACAGATATTTTCTATTTCATAGATGGCAATTAATTTTCAAAACCACGCTTAAAAAATACAAATTAAAATTGTTGTTCTCAGGGATGTGAATAAAAACGTTCTGAGACAAAATAATGGACACTTCGAAGAACATTATCAAGGCTATCAGAGGACGACGTGGTGAGAGGTGAGAGCGTAGCGGACACAATAGACAGGTACAAAGAAATACGTTGACGTAAATTACGCAAATCAGCAGAAGAATAAAGACAAATTTGGAAATTAGAATTTACAAATCCAACCTCATGCGAACAGATTCAAATGAAAAAGAGCTTTATTGCACTAATTGGAAATAGCTGCGAAATTGAATTATTTCCCGGAAGAAGCCTAAAGTAGGGTCTGAGATGGCAAAAACGAAAACCGAGTGATGCGAGGATTAATACACAGCTGTATTAAAATGTGCGAAGAAAATAACACAGCAGAGAAACCATATTTGTGCAATATTATTGAAGGATGCCTTTGATGGTGTTGGCTAGAATTTTTGAATCCTGGGAAACTCTTGCAATAGAATAAAACGAGAAAAAAAATCCTCTTCAACGACAACCATATGACCACAATTTAGATGAATGATGGAATAAAAATAAAAGTGAAATAAATAAAGGGTCAGATATGGTTCAATCACTCGCCAGCTCTGTGTAACAAATACGTGATTGATTAATGGAATAGAAGAAGAGCAAGAAATTGGCACGGTAGGAATTTCGGTGAATAAATTAGTATGCTCCATTTCGCTGATGGCAGTTAAAGTCAAGGAGACCTGGAGGCACCCTTGAGAACAGTAGTGTAACAAACAACCTTGCACGCATATAACGGAAATGGTAAACGTAAATATTTCAAAGAAAGAGCGTCATATGAACTTTCTAAAGGCTTCAGTATCAGCACCAGCAGGTATTTTCTCTTTAAGGGGAATATTTAATATACTATAAACATTGCAATGAGTACGGTTTCCATTTAATTCTCATAGTATTATCTTCTAGTTCTAACAAATTAGAAGGTTTTATCGAATTCTTAAGCAAATGATTGGCCATTTACTGGAAATATTTTTGTCACGAATGTACGGACAAATCTGTCAAGTACAGCAAGAAATATCCTTTTAATGGAGAAGAAATCTGATGCCTTTATCCCAATTGAACGCCTTGCCTGAGGCATATGACATTTTTTCTGAGGGTAGAATATCTTTTAATTGCTAACTTACTAAATACTGAAATATTAAACGACGATTGATCAGGACCTTGCAGTTCTGAATATACTATATATTCTCCAGCCCTGTGCACATTAAGAATGACTAGAATTTACCAAGATTGACTTAATTAAAGGTTTTTACATAAAAATCCGATATTTTAGTTTTAAACAGCATTGCTTTAATGTAAAACATTCCATATGTTACAACCAAAGAGCTCATTTGAAAATTCCTTTAAAAAGCTTCGATTAATGAAAAAATTTAAATTCCAAAGAAACTGCGGGAGATGCCGCAACAGTGACTTTTAAAGGAGTCATCCGCTAATATGCATTTCAATACAACAATTTCAGAGTGTAAAAATCAAGCACTCGACTGGACGTTCAGGGATCCGGTTTCGAATACCAGTCAAGGCGAATGATTTTTACACTCTGAAATTGTTGCATTGAAAATATTTAAGATATTTCTCTCTCTGTTTCATCATTAAACAATCCTAAAACTTAATTGTACTTAACCATTAACTCCTAAATGGTTTAGAAAATTTGGTATTTTTCTCCGTCTCTTTTAACATTTGGCTGTCTAGAATTCCAAATCCCTTAACTGGCAATGAGTTTTCGATGATTCCAATCAAAAATATTTTACTCTGCCAGCTATATATATGGTCTGTATGGAGGACGCAAAACTTCTGATTCAAATATTCCTTATCCTAAAAGAGATGTGAGCCTTATCTACCACTGAGATATTCTTCTTCTTCCTTGAGCGCTACAATCGTCCACGGTTTTAACCTCTTCAAAAGTTATGGTTCATCTTCTTCTACCTCATACTACGTGTAGCTTCTTTCAGTAGCAATATCCATTCTTTTTAAACCTTCTATGACATCCTACCTCCATCTTTTCCTAGGAATTTCTCTGGGTAGATTACGATCTGGTGTCCAACCATAAATTTTCTTTATAAATTTTTCCATTGCTGTGATCGAAGAAAAAAGAACCTGTATGAGAAACAGCTGAGTTTGACGAATATTGTAGGCTTCAATAGGTAAAAGGTATGCAATAAGAATGTTCAGATTTTTTTCAAAATGTAAGGAAGCCACATATAAATGAATATGTGGGGTTTTCTGGAATGACCTTTGGGATTTTCTAGAATGAAAATCAGCAGATTCCTAGCAAATCAAAAGAAAAATGAAAATGGCTAACAATCCTACACCAAACTACAGCCTGCGTCTTTGGAGCAAAGGAAACTGTACTTCAAAGGACTGCTAGACAAGAAAAAACAGAACAGATTAAAAGGAAATTGTTGGGATAGACTATATATATATATATATGCAGCCAATTTTAGAGGAAGAAGTGATACAGGCATAACGGAAGGCAAGGAATTGAAAGGCAAGCGTTTGGGGTGTGGTGATAGAGTTACGGAAATATCGCATAGATCTCCGCAGTTGATAAGGCTTCTCTGCAAAATATTCAAACGGAATTATCAAGGCGATAAAATCCCGGAAAAAAGTGTTTACTTAATAAGCACATAGCTTTACCTACATAAAAAGAGAAGTAAGAAAGATCAAAAACATATTCTGGGAATAGTTTAATGGTATCCATCAATAGAATTTTTAGCAGCACCCTGAAAAAAATGGAATATCAGATCGAAGGGAGGATCAAGCACGGTTTACTTTAATACAATAGTGCATGGATCATATTTTTAGCCTCAAGCAAATAAGGGAGAAGATGCACACTAATGGGTTACGAAGTTCATTCAATCTTTTTGAGCCTTGAAAAAGCCTTTAATTCTGTAAACGTTTATCGTCTTTCGAAAACAATTGAACCTATTGGTATTGGGTCTTACCTAAAGGTTCTTATTAAGCTTGCATGTATGTTCCAACAACTTCAAGCAGCAGTTGAGATAGGAAAGAAGCTCTCTGCTTTGTACCGAACGTTGCTGACCCCGGTGGCGGCGGGTTGACGTCTTCGCTTGCCAAGTGAGGGGTCGCGGGCTGGCAGGCGAGTAATGACCAACACCCAAGTCAAACGTGGATTTTCCTCCACCTAGGGCTTGAGTGTTAGTAATTGGCTTTAATATAATATGGAGGGGTTGGGTGGAAGGAAGCAAGGATAAGGAATAACAAGGTAGAAAAAAATAAAAGTAAATAACAAGGAAGGTCAATGTCCGTTATGATTCAAAGGTGTGATTAAAAATAATTGTGAATGCTCTGCAGTACCGCAAGCTCTTTTGATTGGGAAAGAAGTAGGTCTTATGCTCATGCGTTGGTGTGAATGTAAGACTTAAAAATGACGAGAAAGACTTATAATCCTAAGCCTGGCCAGATGATCGAATAGCTCCATCTAGCTGCAGGGCTGTCTGTTTGCTCGTGGGGTGTACGAAGTTAAAAACTCTTTTTCGAAATAATCGCAGTTTTGGTGTGAATTTTTAATTACAATTAAACATATTATCTTCAATTATTTAGAGAGCACGTGAAATATTTTTGGGGTTTGGCACGCATACTTTGATCAATAGATGTAACTTGAGGAGGTATATTTAAAAGGGAAACATTTACTGAGTGTGCGATTTGTCTGCTCCACACATTCTTATTACTACTTATATAAGTACCTTTATTATTGATTTACTTATTTTTAATAGGAATTTATATTTCATTCAGCTCTATTCCCATCTGAAAGCAGCATAAGACGGAAAAAAAGAAAGTTTCTACTTTCGTTTTAAAGGGCAGATATATTTCCAAAACGTTGGCATGACTTCGAAGACTAGGAAGATAACTGACCTCTGTTCATACCAACGAAGTTTTGCTTTCTGTCACAATATAACATTTAGAATGCACTTTCCTAGTCATCAGCGATAATAAGGCTTTCAAAAGATATGAATTTGGTATATCTTGAAGTTTCCCTCATGCTTTAATGAATGTCTACCCTTCTGAAGACCCCGCTAAATCAGTCAAAAGCCACCTTAAAAGAACATGGCAACATACCTGTGCTTTTTTGTTTCTATTTTATTTCACTGTGAAGGGACAGACTTATGCATAAAAAATTGGCGATTTAGAACATCTGTCATCATGACTCCTAGAGCTTAATATTTGAGTAATAAAGATTTAATTTTTAATAAATAACAAAAAAATAAGATAATTTATTTAATTACTCCAGATAAGAGAACTCCTCAATTGGAAAGGAAGAGTAAGTGGGGAATTAGAAAAAAAAGGATAAAAGTAATTTATTTTTTGGCATGCGCATTGAAATCCTGAGGAATGCGCATTCCATTGAAGGTTTAAAAAAATATTTATAACATGTTTCTTAAAAACTGAGACATATTTGGCGAATTTTCATTATTTAATTTGTATATTGCGAATTTTACTTCCACAAAATCTCGCATTCCATTTTTTACAAGCTACATTCCAAGTTTAAAGAGTTAATGTGGAATTAAAAATTAAAAATTTACCATTATGTATAAGGTCATCAAATTCAATACTTACCTCACTTTAGTGATCAAGATTATTTAAAAATTATGGTTAATAAATAAATAATATACGTTATCAATTAATTAAGTCAAATTTGGAAATACACTTCCGGAATGTTTTCAGTTTTTCTAAATATCACAAAGCCTGTTTATTGTGAAATGCTACCAGATCATCAACAGTGTCGTCTACCGCGGGCTGCCATTTACATCAAAACTAAACAATTGAAAGAAAAAAATAAAATTTAAATATTCAGGAACTATCACCTTTGTTAGCGGTTGAACGTTGTCGGAAATATAAAGCGTGAATTAAAGAGAATTTTAAGCATAGAAGAAGAATATGGCTGAGCTATCTTCGAAGTTAAACGCTCTTCCTTCATAAGCTTCTTCCTCGGGGATATACGTATAAATGGAGCAACAAGTCCGACGGAGAAAACATGGTAAGATGACGAACCCGATTGAGGGGATGCAATAGGGATGTATTGTTTTCAAGGAGCGCGCTGATTTGCTCTTTTTACACAAGCGCAGAAATCAAACAGTGTTCTGGGGGTGCCTTCAGCCAAACGAAATCATGTAATTCTTGCACTGTAATTAAAATTTTGGACAACCATGAAACTCGGTACAGAGTTTAATTTAACCGAGGCGAGACGTAAACGGGAAACCACTGGAACACCAGATGATTCTCTGTGTATGACTGGAAACGGGAGTCGACACACCACCTTGATCAGTGTGCCTCGCTCACGTGGTCCGGAAGCCTTCCGCAAGGGCGAGGTGGAGCAAAATTCTTCCAGGGAATAATTTGACCCCACTGAAAACTAAAAGGGGGTCTAGGTGTTGGGGGGAGCGATGAGGGTAGGGGGAGTAAAGGGAGGAGAAAAGTAGAGCGTTGTTGCTCGTGGGGTGAGAAAAAGTTGGTAGGAGGAAGATATACAGAGTGAAGAGCGGGGATCCCTTTTAAAGCCTCCCGTGGATGAGAGCCAGGGCACGGTGGCACTTTCACGCGTGGGGTGGAAGGTTTGCTGGGAAGGAGGTGATGTTGCAGGATGAAGGAAAGAGGGGGGCGCAAGGAGGAACCCTTCGTGGCGTGCGTACGAGGCGTGCGCGCGGGTTTGGCCGCATGATCCTTTTGTGCGTACAGGAGAGGGAAAGTTTTGGATCCTTTACGACCTCCCGCGGCTCCGTTTGAGTTATTCCCAGGTGACTTTCACCTACTCCGAGAGGGAAAGAGGGATCGGGGGAGGCGGCTGGATAAGAGATACCTGGGAAGACGGGAGAAGAGTGAATTCCAACCCCGTGAAGATAGTTTATGCGTACATTACCCACTATTCTCACGGATTTTTTAAATTAATGCATCCAATGTGTACACTATTGAATATGGAATAGCCCGGTCATGCGTGGACATTCTTCTTTATCAGTATTTTTTCAAACTCCATTGTTTCTAGGTGCACAATGCAATGCGGAATGGACGCATATGCGAAATATTAGGGCACTTTCTTTGGTACAGAGGGTCTTTGGTTCGAATCCAGAGACTAAGTTGATCATAAACAATTTTCGGAGGACTTGTTTACCGGGTTGGTATCTCATGTATCGCGCTCTATCTATTTAATTTCTCCATCCTAGATTTTATGAAACTAAATATCAGGTGAATGTAATATATATAAATCAGGTGAAACCGAATCTATATAATTATTCACGTAGTTAACCGTAAAAAGATTTGAATTTTAGGGAAAGGTCTGGGAAATCTGTGTGTAAAATTTGTGTTGCGAGTGCTATCAGGCAAACAAAAGGAAACTCGCACGCGGATCTGCCAAGAACTTCTAGACCATATGAGTGAGGATCGAAATATTTTAGACAATGCCCCTGCAGACTTCTTCCACTTTTCCCGCCATAAATCAATGCTGAAAGTACATCATCACGACTCAGTGGAAGCTCGGAGACTTTTAGTGAATGTATCAACTCTGGCAATATTTTTTTATCGACTCAGTCCTACTACTTTTGGTTCAGACCTTTTATGCCTCAGTTGCAGTTCTCACTCCTTTCACATAGAATTATTTTGGCAATATACCTTTTGAGGTAGATTTTGGGTGGAAACGATTGGACAATGTTACACTTCCATAGATCGTCTAACAAGACAGAAACTGATACCCTACCCTAAAATAAACCCTTCTTCAATTCTGAATACACTCTTGCGCTATGCATTCCGTCTAATATGCCTCTTCCCTCCACTCATTTCATTTTTAACGAAATATAAGACCGCGCATAGGGTTTCTTTGGATATTCGTCCCACTTCTAAGTCATTAGAAATACTAAATAGAAAAATTTTTATTTCATTTACCAACAAAAAGTATTCCATGTATCATAAATTTTCTAAAACGCGCTTTTAAGTATTCCTGGTAAAAGACTTCACTGGCAATGGTATGTTTTATTAGTCATTCACTGTTTGACGAAAAAGCTTTTGGCTATAAAATAACATGAGAAAAACTTGAAGTAATGAATAAATAGTACCAAAAGATATGGGTATATATTTCAGCAATAATCATTATGTTAATTAGTATCTCTTATAGTGAGAAGTTTATTTTCCCAAGGCGTATCACAAATATTATTTTTCCTATAACTTACTTTTATAATGTTTGCCATTTCTTCTTGATATATATTCGTAACTAAATTATAATTTCAGTATTAGTCTCAAAATAGTATTAACATAATTAGGTAGAGATAGAATATTGATAAGAGGAACATACTTCCGCCAAAATATTTCAAACACTTAAGTTTGTTCGTCAAGAATTCTACCTAGAAGCCCATTTTCTAAATTGTAACACCATTAAATGACTGGTAGAAAAGAATTGTAATTTGAAGTAGTAATATGAAAAAAAATGAGACGTCATACCCTTAGAACGGTAAAAAACCAAAGTAAGCAAAGTCAACAGTCATTATAGCAAGACAGAATTTATAGCAATTTGGTATTGCCATTCCGCCTTAATTTAACAATGATTTACGGGGTATTTTTATGTTTTAATTTGTTGAAATCCACTATGCCTTTATTTTAATGGAAATATAGCACTAACACCGGTGAAACAACGGGTCAATTTGTATGAATCAGAATTCTGGTGTTGTGCATATTTAAAATCATAGTTTAATCGATAATGTTCGGTATTTCCTATCATACGATGTTCCAAAATAAATACGAAAACCAATGAACCGCTTGTAACGGAGTAGATGAGCAATATAAATTATGCATGTCAGTTTGTTATTATTTATATTTCAATCCAAGGCTTCCAATCAATTTACTAAAGCTATATTTTATAACACTTGCTCGCACCCAAGTACTTACGCTATGGTTAATAATACTGTTCATTCAGTTTACTGAATTTTAACGCGATTTCCCATGAAACCGCAGGTAAATCATTCCCTTTAGTTAGACGCATACGAAATGATTAGATTTGACGAAGGGGTGGCATAAGGGCGGGTGCATGAGGCTTTCTTCCGCCCATGGGAAATTTGTATTGGTCGTGCGGGTGGGAAGAAGTTCCAGGGCTCCTGAAATGAGTATGATAGGGCTTAATAACTGTTCCCCTGGCACAGTGGCGGCACGTTCCGCGACAGAAGAATTGTGAGGGTCGTGAACACATTTCCCCAACAGCAGGTGCGCCATTTACCCCAAAATCTCTCCATTAGGTTAGCAGCATTTAAGTTCTCGCATGTATGTTTGTAGTACCGGGTATTCATCTTCGTATGGTAATGAATGACATGTGATGCAAAACCCCTGGATTCAAAGCTAAACCCTAAATAAATCTAGTGCCTCTTACTGGAAAATTGAATGTTGTCAACATAGTCACGTGCACGTTTACTGTTTAACACGCTAAAACTTGGTCAGTGAGTGAAATATCCAATATCAGTAAATAAATCAAGATTATTGCTAATTCATTACTCCTTTCAAATGGTATGTACGCGCAGTAGTGTTGGTAATAGAATGTTTATAACCCTAGGCATACGTAAATGGGAAGGATACACTTTCATCAATTTTAATGGAATTGTCGGAATGACAGATTCTGAGGATGAAATATTATTGGCCGATATTACTATAACAATTTAGGTGAAATTTATTACGATTTCATTCTAAACCCGCAATAAAGTCAGGACAAGGACTTAACATTATTTAAAATTCCCTCTAATTTTAATTTAAGACTAAATACTTAACAATAAATTTAGTATATCCAAATTTACGGATTTAATCATTCATGAAATATTTTTATAACTACCTCATTTTAAAATTTAAGGTTCGTGAATTACTCTCTATTGTGTTTAAAATGCATTTTATGATAAATAAGCTCTCTAAGTGAATTAATTTCACTCGAATTATTTTCTAGCTTAGTCTGTTGAAAGATACTTAAATGGTCAAAAGCCATTTTATATCAAACTCGTATAGTTTGATGGTTGAATGTCATATTGAAAGTTACGTGAATTTTTAGTATGCGATATTTACATCTTTGAAGGAGATTATGAAGAAATATACAGACATTTCAAAAATTAAATTAAAAACTGATTAATGTTATGTTTAAATTTTAATTTAGGTCGCTGTTAATTAATGCACCAATGAAAATCCGGAAATACTTGTTTCGGGTAATCTTCAGATTGACATAGCGAGAAAGATTAAAAGAAAGTGTAACGGATTGCATGCAAAGATTCTGCGCAAGCAGATCAACAGAAGGGATTGGCGCTAAACTATGTGCTTGCCAGAGAGTTTGGGAAATTCGAGAGTGAAATAAAAAAAATCCCCCATCGATCCACCATCCTCGCTCGGGAGGAGGTGGGGTAAGCAGCGGAAAAAAGCAAGAAAAGCAAAAATATCCAGCGTCGAAGAAAAAAGGAAAGGCCCGCGAAAAGACCCTTTCAAATATTTAACACGGATTTCCCCTCTTAATTCTTCCCTCTTCAGCCCTTCACTGAGTGAGAAGGGGTATAAAGGGAAACAAAGAATTGGAAGGAGTCTAAAGGAAAAGCGAGCATCGGAAGAGAGAAAAAGATGCTCGCAAGCAAACGGAGGGGTTGATGGTGACGGAACAGGGGGAGGGAAACTAAGGAAAGGGTCACTGACCACCGTACTCGTCTCACGCTTCAGAGGAAATCTACTGAACTTGGAGAGTGGCGATGAGGGAGAGGAACAATGTTCTCTAAACTGGAAGGCCAGTAAATGGGCGTGGCCGAGAAAGGTATCCTGAGGAATGAAATTTTGCGAGGTGTTTCACGAGGAAGTGGACTTCCGAGAATCGGAGACGGAGAGAAGAGGAAGCGAATCAGCGCAATTGGAAGAAGATAGGATAAAAAGGAGATACGGAACTGCCCACGAAAAGGCATTGGTAAGGTATTTAATATTAATTCAGGGGAAATTGAAGCCACAAAATCTTTTTTCCAGAATACTATCTAGAAAATAACGTCTAGAATACTCCTTGTATTGAAAATAACTTGCGAGAGAAAATCAGTGCCAAAACTGCATATGAAGCGAATAATCAATTACTTTCAATTTTTGACCATATTTGGACGGATGTAATTTTCATTTCTATTTGTGATAAAGACCATTTATTTTTTATCCTACCGGGATATAGCTAAAGTTATTGATATTATCTAAATATATTAAATAAAGGAAAATTATATATAACTGAGGAATAATTTATGATAAGCAGACGAACAACGGACTAATCGATTAGGGATTCAATCATGAAGGCGTAGTATTTCATAGGGCTGTAGACCAATGGTTTGCGAAAAGGAAAAGATTTTTTATAGTAATACTATAATTTATTTGCAAAATAACGACATGGTAGAATTTATACTTCCATTTTTTCCAAAATATTCGTGAAAATCTTGTTTTGACGTGATGTAACTAAGACTTATGTCTGCTTATCCCTGAATCGTCTGATGAGGAAAAATTGAGAGCAGTGAAAAATTTTAAGGACAAGATAAAAAGTTCGCAGTAGTAAATTCAATTGGCTTAAAGTCAATGAGAACGAGAGGGAATTGGAAAGTAAAATATTAATTCTATTGAATTATAAATATATCATCATTGATGAAGAATATTATATAAAGGCTACCAAAATAATGCTGTTACCGCCAGTCAACGGTCTCTTAGTAAAGCCTATCAATAGTAACCCCAAAATAGGTATCCTTTGGTTAACCTTTGTTCTTCTTTAGAGATTAAGTATGGCAAATCTGCACGATGGAGTAATATAGAGATTGACGGGATTTTTTTCTTCTTATATTGACTATTTAAATAAATAAAATGCATCAATATTAATCGCGGTGCATAACTTTTCAATGTTAGCTACATTATTAGTCTACATCATATTATATTTTCCGATGCTATTTAAAATAGTGTATCATATTACTTCTATAGAGTATAATTATTAACATCTACTTCTTTTCCTACAGAGAAATTTTAAAATCATTGATCACCTAATCCAAATAATTTTCTGAAATTCCGCATAAGTCTTACGGGCACATCAATCACAACAGACACGTCTTAGAAATATTGGTTATTGTCATCGGCAAAGATACGGAGTTAACAACTTTATGATTTACGCAGTGAATCCGTTAAAATAAAATTATATTATTCCTGATTTATAATTTATTCATTCAAGTCTATGGAACTATGAATATAATCAACTTAAATTCACCCGGTGGTCTTAACGTTTCTGTGTTAATGTTATATACGTAAAGACGTTTTGCACGTAAATAAAAAGGACTCTAAGCTACAATCAGCTCGGTGAATAATTTATAAATGAAGTAGGTTGATAATTACCCAGTAAAACCTTAAATACCCAACCAGTGTTCTTAATGAATGAATAATTCAATCTTATATAGGGTCAAACTTGAAATTATAAGAGGTATGAAAGCACCTAAAAGCTCCTGTCGAATATTCTAAGAGAAAAATATCATGTCCGATTTAGAACTATTAATAGGGGAGGAAAAGTATTTTTTTTAAATGTTTCTACTTGTTAGATGACGTTTTATTGCAGTGAATAACAATTTCGTTATGACTTAGTCCCATTGTCACCACCAACATCTTACGATAAACTCTAAATGGAGCATCGGAGCCAAGATGCTAGAATAGATCATGAATAAACGTGGGCAACATTTCACAGGCTACGCCGTACGGTCTTTCTCTTATTTATGACTCAATTTCTTATCTGCTGCTTATGCGCACTTTCACTCGGAATTTTTTACTGTCACTCGTCCTTTTATGGGGTCCTTTCAGAAATTTGATGCGTCCCCCACGCCCCCAACAGTCGTTTCACTGCAACGTCCTGTGATAATGCCTTCATCCTCACTCGCACTTTCAAGCCACCGTCACTCTGCAATAGATACCTATGCCAAGACGGCCGAGAACCTTACCCCAAGCTCCTCACATCGCCGGCGTCTCCTAGCCTTCCTCATTAATTGCTAGGCTATTGTTAACTGCCGCCGTTGATTATCTCAACTGTGAAATTTAACATGAGATTAACGCCCACGTAGAAAGGACCGTATGGCATTAATTCTGGCGTTGTGGAGGAAGCTTGAGTTTGGTGTGCAGTCAAAAGAGTAGTCCTTTGTCTATCCATCCCTTTCCTTCTCTCACACGCGCAACCCTTTCCCCTCGGCTATCTCGCGTCTCCTTCATCAACTTTCGCACACCTTTCTCCCGCCATTTAAGCCTCTTCACCCCATACTTTTCAGCACCCAAGCCCCTTCCTTACTTTTCAGCACCCCTCCCATCCACACACGCAATCACCTCCCCACCCTCGAACCGCCTTCAAACATTGTTTTAAAACCGACGACGCAAAAAGGGTCGGCGAGAAATGAAGTACACGATGGGGAGGAATAGCGTCGAAGGAAGACAGAGAACGGAGAAGGAAATAGAGTAGGAGGAGGAGGTTATGGCAGAGGAAGACGGAAGGGTAAAGCATCGAGAGAGGAGGAAGGGGGAGAGAGGAAAGAAGCTTTTTGGGAAATGGGTTTTAAGTGGGAAAAGTGGAAAGTGGGGGTGTAGGAGGAGGAGGCGGTAAAGGGATTTGGGGAGGGGGGAGGAATCCCGGCATAAAGGGAGGGAAAAGGCACCATCTCGTTCGCAAATATTATTCCGGATAATTTAACAGCACGAGTCTTAGGAGGGAGCCGCTTGAGACGGGCGGCGGCGGCGGGAGGGACCTGGCGGCGTCGGGAGGGGTTGGGCTTTGGCGACCGGGAGGGAGGAGGGAGGCGGTCTGGCGGCTGTGGCGGGACGGGTTGGATGAGGGGGGTTTGAAGTAGCTAGGAGCGCAGGGTGTTGGTCGGGGGAGGCGGGCGGGGTAGGAGCGTCATTAATTGTTGCTGGAAGTTGAAAAGGCTTTGCATCGCCGCGTGACATGTAAGGCTCAAGAACGCTTCGGAGATTCGATTCGAAGCGAACAGAATTAAGCGAGGGTTTACGGCATGAATTATCGCCGCACTCCCTGAGGGCCACTTTGTGGGTTGCCTCGTCAAACGTTAGCGTTTGCGAAATCTCAGCTACATCTTTATGTTAAACATTTATTACTACTGAAGTGCATTAAGCTACATGCACTTCAAATGCCTGAAAATAAAAAATACACCACTCCGGTCTCACTTTGTTTGTGCGCGATGTTTCGTAAAAGTCATACTTCATTGGAAGAGATGACAATTGAATTAGCGATTTTTATTTGATAAACTATAATTTAAAATCATCACCTCTTTTCCAAAGAGCGAAGCCATTATGTTCTCGCCGGCGTGCCTCCAAAATTTGTCCTAAATTTTCGGTTTTCCTGGACATACGGTTTTCCTGTATATGCTAAAAACATATCTCCATTATACTTCCTTCTAATTGTAAATAGTTCATTACCAAGTTAAAAACTATATAACGTCTTCTTATATGTCAATAGTCAATTTTCATGTAAAAGAAGACTTAATAGATGATTCAGTATTCCTAGCTTCATTTATCTATTGTCCAATAATCTTACCATAACCTTTCTTCATTAATATGAGAAAACCTTCATTCGTATAAATGTTTTCGTATCTACTTTGGCAGACGTTATCAAATGTACACTTCATGTACATCTGATAACGTCTATCAAGTATGCTTAGGGACACTAAGCATATAGCTACCAAACACCGGTGCGTAATACACTTTTAAACATCAGACGATATTTTTTCTATTATTTACAGATAAACATTTATGCATCAAGTTCTAAAAACTTATACGGTATTATTATTTCATTATAACGGTCAAGGTTAAATTTTAATGGACCTGGGGACTCAGTACTACCTACCTCATAAACCTGACACTGAATACGTGTACTCTAATTACCCACATTATCATAAGTAATTTTTCAACTACATTCAAGTACATTCTTCCTACCATTATGCCGGCCAAAATGTCTTATATGTTCCTTCTATCACCTGGCTCTACTCACATTCTCACCCCGATCACAGTTTCCAGCACTCCATTTCCACTCAGAATGCCCGGCAACCGCTTTTCAATTTTTCGAATTTGTCTCAACATCTCTCCATCTTCCCCCATTATGTTTAGCACTTCCTCACTTCGTTTCCATGTTTGACATTTTTCCTTCATTCCCACAAACTTACCTCCAATAGACTCACATCTATTCTCACATTCTTGCATAAAAACCATTTTCGGAATGATACAAAATTACGATTTGTACCAAAGTATTTATTAATTTTTTTTCATAACTTTACTTGAGGTCCCTGTGACCTGAGTTCACCTCCTTATCACCATAGTCTATCTTCTGATTGCACTATGTTTAGTTAATACATTTCTTCCATCATTGTCCTAACTACACTGCCAAACTTCGTATGTCACAAAATAAGGAAACCGATCTACCTACTCCAATATAAATCTTCAGCTTTTATGTTTATTATAACATTTAAGGTTGCCGAAAATGGATTCCAGCCTTTTCAGTTGAACTTTTGATAAAAATATATGCGTAAATTTATTAGAAAATACTTAGGAAAAAACAGGTCATAATTCATATGAGCTCAAAGTCCAAAGATCCGTGTTTTTATTAAAATTGCATGGAAATATTTAATATCAACTGCCTATTTCAAGAAGTGGTGGACTCATCAAATCATTTTGAATCTGTCAATATTTTGTTTCACATGTAGTAAATTCAATTATTTAACAAAATCGTGACCAATCATTAATGAAGTAATTTACTAGCAATTAGATGTGATCATTTTCTGGAAGTTATATCGTTAAAAAATGACTGAATATAGTATGTCTATTATACTCCGCGATTACATTTCTGAAAAATATTCATCAAATTTGAGACAAAATAATTTTAATAAATAATTTCAACTTCATTCAATAATTAAATTAAACATTCCTGAGAAAATATGCATCAATAAGATGAGAAACGGTAAAAAAAACAGCGCCACTGCCAAATATGTACTTATTTTCCCTGGGTAATTTTGTTTATTATATTTTTCCAGATAAATTAACTTTGACATCACGTTCATTCATATGTGATAGCTACCCTGTTATTACTATAACCCATAGTTAAATATTAAATTATTAACCATACTATGCACACACACGTCACCTCAGGCTGATGAACGTGACTGGACCACCGTAAATTGTAAAAATAAAAGTGATAATAGAGAAATGCTGCCCAATTAAGGGATCACGGCACATTTTTTCCCATTATTTGCAGCATAACTATCTTTCTATTTTCAATTCACTCATCGCTATAGTAGCCTCATAGAAAAATCAATTATTCCGAATGGTTGTGTCAATTAAATTTTTTTCTACTGGCGCCGGTTATTTTTCCAAATAAACACTGCAGCCTCCCAGCATATTCTGAAGTTTATTTCAATTTTTAATGAACATACAGGCGCTTAAATAATCAAATTTTAATTAATAACAACCAAGGAGCAGCATATATTCTAAGAATGATGGATTAGGTATTATAATTAAATATAATTAATAATAACATGACCGTCACCCACTACTAAATTTGAACACCACTTTTGCCTGGCCACAAAAAGAAAATCTGAGGAGAGATCGTTACAAATCGGAACCCACAAATAGTGATCACATCACCTCCTCTCATTCGTATCTCTAAATCGATAACATCCAATTCTCTCCGGAATTAAAAACGCGCCACGTCCTTTCTTTTTGGCGATTTCGCTAATGAACACTCCGGTTCATTCGACGAAGTATCCAGCCGAAAACCCAAAAACCACCGCCCCCAACCAGCCGGACCATTCAACCGTATCTCTCACTTCCACCCAGCCCCTCTCCCCCGTGCTTTTGCACTCCCTTCCACCTCGCCCCAAACTCGTCCCATCCTTCCTCTCCCGCCCAATCGATCGGGACCTTATTTCGCCCACCCCTCCCCACCCTCAAGCCCCCACCATCGCCCCCTTCAAATGGTCACCTCCCACCCCTCGTCGCTTCGACTCGCGCGCAATCATTTTTGTCGAACACCATCGCAATAAACCCACGATCGCTAAAACCAAAGAGCCTATTAAAACGGGTGATTCGGATTCCCGTTCATTATCTTCCCGTCGCCCCGAAGGGCACACTTAAAAGTATTAAAGAAACGGATGACCCACATAAATGCGCCGATCGCCCGATTCCTAATCGATTCATGTTCACTTTTTTCCTATCCGGATAAATCGAGGTGCGAAAGGACATTAAATAAAACCATGCAGCCTCAACGACGACGCCACAGATTCGGGTCTTCCGTAATCCTCCTCTTCTCGACGCCAGCACCGATATTCGATCCATCGCCTCCGCGGGACTACGATGTCCTTCCCCCTCAAAGGAGGTTCATTTTTGTAGTTGGATTTAGGGGAACAGCCGTTGCAGTGAGTGGAAAAATTTACTGAAATTGTGGACGCAAACTTCCTTATCAACACCACCAAAAGTAATAAGACTGTTTTAATCTCTGTTAGTCATAATTTAATCTTAGTTTCCTCTAGTAAGTTTAGTAACTCCATCTTGCAGAATTCCTTCAAATTCGATTGAACTAAAATCACACGCAAATGAAAATCTCATACCTCAAAAAAAACACGAAATTTATGGCAACTTCTAAGAGAATGCCATTGCTTTTAAAATGTTTTTCCAGGTGTTTCATGCCAATTCAGAGATGTGTATCCCTGTGAGTTCGTTTACTATGACGTGCCACATTTTTGGTGATACGACATAGTTTGATGTCATTCTATAATTTCAAACATATTCTTAATTACTACGTATGCTACAAATTATGCTGTGACTTTTACACTTGTATTTAAATAAATCTGGCACATGTATAACATTTCTGGCACATGTATAAAATTAAGGGCATCACTGAATTTTGAAACTGGAAGACCATTTCTAATAATTATGCTTCAATGCAAAAACTAATTACGTATTCGTAAAAGAAAAATGTCAGTGTACACTCTCACTCGAGCTAAAATTTCAGTTGAATGCGGTAGTATAGTATTCTATCAATTCTATTCTATTCTATGCGGTAGTATAGCATTCAATCCTCTCACAAATTATTAAGATACAGAGTGAACTTTTATTTTTATCATCTAATAACGAGATACATAGAGACAGTTGAAGACGAAATAATATTGCCGTGGCGTAATAATCAAAGGTCAAGCCTAAAAATACCTTAACAATAATATATTAATTGAATTAACGTGCATTCACTTCGCAAAGCATTAAAGCACAACTCCAACCAACACATTAAAATATAAACGGCGAAGTAAACAAGAAATATAATGTGAGATTAAAATTATACGAAGACCATCTACGTTTATGGAGTCTCAGGTTCACCGGGTTTACCCTCTCCACTTCATATAGACTAAACCACCTCCGCTTCTACTGATGGGAATTTACCCAGCCGAATCGAAAGGAAGTGCCTGTCAACCAATACAGCATGACGACGCCCTAAACACATTACCTTGCCTCCCGTTATACCTCTTCCCCCTCCGACCACCCTATTAATTTCCCATTCCTTCGCACTCACCACAAATCACTCCCCACGCAGCCCTCTTTCCCCCCCCATGAGCCCCTTTCCGACCACCATTTCTCCCTGCGTCACCTCCCACTTTTCGCCGGCTTAAATGTGAGGGAAGCGATGAGGCCAAAATTTTCCCAATTGAACTGAAACGTGGCTGTACACCATACGCTTCAGTCCATTGGCTCCCCGTCCTAATGCTCGCTTGACTTACATCCAATGAGATCAACATGCATCAGCAGTAACCACAGACAAGCCGACACTTGTGAGTGCGGGAGGGAAATAAAATGATTAATACCGCAAATTAAACATCGTAAAAGACGATTGTAAATTTAAGAATAATTCGTAAATAATTATTAATTCAACAACAGAGCCAATAAGCATTCGTCTATTTATAACGTGAACAAAGTATTATTCCCTTAAGTAGTAGTAGTAGTATTAGGGGAGGCGATCGGGGTGGGGACCACTGAAAAAGATGTGCCGTCACCAAGATTCAAACCCGGGCCCTCTCGGTGAGAAGCCAGTACGTTAGCCACCGCAACATTCCCATTTTTTCTCTGATCTTTATTCATAAAAACCTATTGATAGAGTTATCATTTGTTACACGAGTGATAAATAGTAAATATAAAGGACTTCGAATCTTTGAAAAAATCTCCAGATCATGTATTATGACCTAAAACTGATTCAGAGAAAAAGACATGAAATTACTCAATTGTTAAACCAAATATAAATATTCTTAAAAGGACACAGAAGATTTTTCTTTAAAAATTTATGAAAGGTTGAATTAGGCTAACTATACACCAGGTTAACCAGAGAAGAGCTCGGAATGAAATGCACATTTGCGGTGATACATGAAAATTGAATCGTACAAGTAATCGGTGAACTGATAAACAATAGTGATTACACATCCAATATGACTTAGCGGCAAGGCTAACTATGAAGCCAGGTATCCGACCCTAGACAATATAAAGGTTTACTTTTTCTTATACACATCCCTCCCCGAGTTTCACAGGCTTTGCTTTAAGAAATGATGATTAAAGTACCTTTCATTACACGAACTGCGAAATGGATGAAAATGTGAAAAAATGGCTTGGGAAATTAATATTTATTTTCAGTTAGGAATACCATATTGCATTTACGCTCTTTTTAATGATTGTATTTTCTCAATAGAAATGAGGTTGAGTCAAATTATACCGTAGCAGTTTTCACAGAAAATGTATGGTGAAAATTAGGGTAGTTCGCCATCCACAAAAACCAATGGTCGACACTCAACATAAGTTAGCGATACTCGAGTAGAACGGAGAGAGATCCACGGTACAAAAGGCAGATGGGACAAAGTTTTCCAGAAAAGAGAGAGAGAGAGACAGAAAGTGCAGCAGGTGAGGGGTCATGTTCTCTCCCTCCATAACCTCCCCAGTTCTTTTCTCTGTCATTTCATCCCCCTCAACCGCTTGCAGCGGCAACGTACCTACTCACCGGTGAGGAAACCTGGTACGTGACGCGCAAGTGGGTCACGCCGAATCCCTTTCCTGCCCGTCGCATTCTCGCCTACGTGCAGAAATACCCAGAGAAAGGCGTGAGGGAACGGTTTAGGGGGAAGGGAGACACCAAGGGAGACTTCCCATGCCCATAGGTCCAATCCTTGAGAGCGGAGGTGCGGTTTGAAAGATAGACGGGTGTGTGTGTGAGAGAGAGAGAAAGAGAGCTAGGCGGGGAGGATTCGAGAAAGAGAGAGAAATTCAACGATGGAGAGGAAGAGAGGAAGGAGGTTATGAACTGAGTCCCGTGGGATCCCGCGTGTTCTCGTGACCGACCCGCGAATGGAGTTCTAAAAGTGGATTAACTCTCTCTCTCCCTCTCGGCCAATTTTTCGGTCCATTCCGATGACTTACTTCCCATTCCTGGGATCCATTTAGACGGAAGAGTACAGTGGAACCGTATATTCGCCTTCCATTGGACGTCGTGAATCTCTCTCTCCGCGTGTTATCTCCTGAGAATAGTTTCAGCAAAAGCGGGTGGAAGGTTTTGGGCAGAAATGCCATGTGAGAATGGCCGGTGACTCAACGACAAGTATTCGTCCACCTTGTCGAAGTAATAAGTGTCATTCTGTTTTTATTTCTGCATCAGGAGTTAGAAATTTCCAGTAATAAGAATTAATTAACATAAACTTTATTTGTGGTACTAATTGATGATAAACTCTCCCTCACGGGTTTATTTACATTTATTCTTTTATTTATTTTTGGATTAAAGACATTTCACTTGAGCTAATTGAGGAAACGATTGTAAAATATTTTAAATTTTCATATATAGTGTATATACCCGACCCTACCCTAGTAAATATACCCTACCCTATATTGTGGTTATGAGTTTATCAAAATGTGATGCATCTAGTTCAAACTGCATTATTTTCCTTATATTTTCTTAAAATGAAGACATATTAATTTTTTTAACCATTTTTGTATTTAACTGATATGTGTATCTAGGGGATAAAGCGATAACGAGGAAATGAAACATCCTATCTCACTAGCGTTCTATTAGTGTTTATTTCTATATTTTTTCCTGCTCGTCATATTTTTCCTGAATTTGTTCATCAAATTGCAATTAAATAGTGCGCTAAATATTAGGCTGAGTCCAAATGTCATTAGCATTTGCGCTAATTATTCGCCACATTTTAAAAATCAGAACATCATCACAAAACGCAGAAGATTTTTCAGCACCAAACTTTGAATTTACGAAGATAAATGGGCGTAAAATAAATTAGGAGTCTATTTTAATCTCTATTCTTTAGTAAAACCTTTTAAGCAAAATTAAAATACTCATTTTATATGCAAAAAAGTAATGAATAATATTTCAGTGTAATTTTTTGCAAAAGCTTATAGGAAAAGTAAACTATTTAATACTTCACATAAATAAACTAAGGAAAACTGATATTATCATTGTATTTTTTAGATAAAATTAATGTAATGATGTAGTAATTTAGCTTTCTGTAGATTTTTAGAGATTGAAGAAAATGACTAACCCAATTTCCTCTAATTATTTCTCGTTAGGATAAAGTCGCAGAAAATTTAACGTCGGTGTTAATAACTATCCGAATCTCGCAAATCCCCATTGAAAAGTGCGCCATAAATTTTCAGTGAACCCCTAAAAACAGTATTCTAGCGTAAAAGGGCTTATAGATGCAATGGCTTAACTGATTAGAAGGTCTAATTGTTGTCTGCATTCGTAACACACTTTAGCTTCGTTAATGCTCTCAGAAAGAGTGCACATTTTTCCTCCTCATCTTGTATAAAAATTTAGACAGGTGACAAAAGTGTACCCAGAGAAACCTTTTATAAAGCGCTTCTTTTGTGAGTTGGCAAATAGTAGAGGATCGCTGCCATATTAAACGAAAAAATAAAAGGATTTCGAAGTGCACTCCTCTCCACACCCCCCCCCCACTCTCTCTCTCTCTCTCTCTCTCTCTCTCTCTCTCTCTCTCTCTCTCTCTCTCTCTCTCTCTCTCTCTCTCTCTATACCTCTCCTTGTCTCTGTTTCTCTCTCTCTCTGGAGGGCATATGCATGGAGCAGAATGTAGTTCCGGGAGCTGGAATCAGAGCGCTTGCTTGTAATTGGACGGCAGTCGCGGGAAACGAGTTGAATGCCTCTCTCGTTTTCTTTTTTTTATTTCACCTTCCTTCCCTATTTTTCTCCCAAACTCTCCCTCATCCTTCCCTCTATTTCTCCCTTCCTAGAGTATAAACTTCCGCGCGCATTGAACCTTATTTTTTCCACCGGTTCTCTTAAAATTCCGCAGTGCCACTTACTCTTTCCCTCTACAACACGTAATTCTCGTTATTATTCCATCGATGGACCTTCGTCATCTATGAAAAAGGTAACGATAGCGTACCTCAGATGCTTTTTTATTTCGTTGCATGGGTCAGTGAAGTCCAAACAATTATCGTTTTGCTGGGGATAAGAGAATATGTACTACTCCCAGTTTCGAGAATTCTTCTACCGAATAAACCTTAAAAGTCTGCAATATTTTTAAAAATAAAATTATTTAAGAACCTCTGCCTAAAACATTTTGTACTAATTATTCTTCAGGGTGGGACGCGGTATTCCAGGGGTAGAGCGTTGGACTACTGACCGGAGGACCCGGGTTCGATTCCCGGGCAAGCCTCTTTGGGCACCTGCAGCTCCACCCAAGCTATATGATGTTACGGGCAACAGATCTTCCTGGCAAACCACTACCGATACGGAAAAAAACTGGCCATACAAATATAAAATCACCAAATGAGCTTCCAAGCCCATCCAACATGAGCGACGTTAAACTGGCCAAGAAAAGAATAAAACATCACCTCCGTAGTATCAAAGCCAACGAAGCAGCAAGTCCGGAAGAAATACTTGCTAGAATATTGAAGAAGTAAGCTGAAGACGTCGCCCCGTTTTTATATATTGTTTTTCTAAAATCGATAGAAGAAGGCTCAGTGACTCGCGACTGTGAGCTATTCCATTTAACTCCCATCTATAAAGGCGGCGATAGAAATAAACCAACCAATAACCGATCCATTTCGTTAACATCGATCTCTTGTAAAATATTGGAACACATTACTGTCACTAACATTATGAGATTTCATGATAGTAGGAAAATATTAAGAAACTACCAATACGGATTGAGGAAGGGTAGATATTGCGAAACGCAACTAGGTCCTTTCATTTACGATATACTTAAATCGGGAAAAAACAACACAGAAGTCGATGCAGTATTCCTAGATTTCAAAAAAGCCCTCGATAAAGTCCCACACAATAAACTGTTTCATAAACGTAAATACTATGGAATCAATGAGAAAACTATTAAATGGATTAGAGACTTCTTGTCAAATCGCAAAGAAATAGTAGTCATCGATGGGTTGTGCTCAACGGATAGAGATGTAACTTCGAGCGTCCCCCTGGGAAGTGTAATAGGGCCTCATCTGTTCTCAATATACATTAATGACTTAAGCACACACGTCAGTTGCAATCTGAGAATATTTGCTGGCGACGCGGTGGTATACAGGGAAATAAAGTGCGGACGTGATCGCGAGATACTCTCCAGAGACTTAGACACAATCTCGGATAGGTGCAAGAAATGGGGATTTATGCTTAATATAGACAAATGCGCAGGTTTGAAATTTTGGAACAAAGGAAGCAAAGAACAGGACATAAACTGCGAAATAGGGGGTTCAGTACTGACTACGGCCAATCAAGTTAAATATTTGGGGGTTGTTCTAACACCACGCCTTTCATGGGGAGCACATATCAGGACAATATCCGGATCCGCTTTAAAGAAACTTGGCTTCATTAAACGGGTGGTCATCAGCTGCCTCGTCGCATTCACCTTTATTTCATCAACCGACTTTTGGGAAGACTGGGCTTTTGTTTTAGGATCATAGCCGTAGACCCATGGCTCTTTGTCAGTTTTGACCTTTTTCAGAAAACCTGAGTCATCGTAGACGGAGAAAGTCTTCTGTAACTGCAGTACCAAATTCTTGACTTTGACGAGATTAAAGTGATTGCGACGAGGCAGCTGATGACCACTCCGAAAAAGTACTTTGCCGATTGTTTTTAAAAGTGAAAGAGACACTCGGATAAGTAAAGGCGGTCCAAAGGAAAGTAGTACAAAGGATACTAAGGCCTCAATTTTCTAGGCAGGCCCAATTTTCTCAAAATACTGCATTGCTGGGTCCTTTCCGGATAGATCTCGTATATGCAGTTATTGGTGCCAACGTATGACAATCTTTGAGATCAAACTACATTCTTATGATAATTCTGGGTAAATCATACTGACCAGAATAATAAATATTTGATATCATCAGAACGACAAGTAGATACTTATACGTAAATATATGAAAAACTACGAGGGTCATCCGGAAAGTAGTACCCGTTCGTGAAATAAAGACACAAAAGTAAATATTAACAAACATAAAAAATTTTATTTGAAAGAGGATACTTTAAACTACTTCTCAACATAATCTCCAAGCAAATTAAGGCATTTGTCATAACGTGTGACAAGTTTCTGTATTCCTGCTGCATAGTCTTCGCCGCCAGCTCATTGAGATACGCGAGGGACTCATCTTGCACAAATTTTTGCATAATGCAGATGGTGTTTAACAATTTCATGAACAATTGTTCGAGAAACATTGGGAAAATGCTCACAGATGTCATCAATTGTGACGCGCCGATCGTTCCTCACGAATTCGTCAACTGAGCTCACCAGTTGGTCTGTAATGACAGACGGTCTCTCCGAAGGCTCATCGTCGTGTGTGTTCCCCCTCCCCATGTTGAAGTTGCGACACCACCGCCGAACAGACGACTCGTCCATTACATTGTCTCCATACACCTCCTTTAATTGGCGATGAATATCACATGGGCGAACGTTTCTTGCATTGAGGAATTTAATCACTGCCCTCACTTCACAACTGGCGGCGTTCTCAATTTTTTTAAACATTGTAAACAATCACAGAAACAGCACAGGCAATGCTAGCGTCACGCAACTTGGCTCAGAGAAGGCAGACAAGCCACTGAAGCTATCTGACCTCGTCCAGCGGCTACTCGCGTCGTCAGCACTTCATGCGGCACGAACGGGTACTACTTTCCGGATGACCCTCGTAGCATTGATAAAGTAAGAAGCCGTCGCACTGTTTAAGGAAATTAAATTAATGTCAGAACTTGTTAATTGACGCAAATGCATAACTGTAAACACCGTCTTGTAAGATACCCATATCATGAAAAAGTGGCAATCAATAACGCATAAGTAGGTACGTCTTGACAGACAGTCTTGAGATTATTTCAGAGGTTTCCTTGGCTTGGATTTGGTGAGCTCCATAAGTGTCTCAGGATTTCGCCTTCAATCAGAAGATAGAGGCAGAAATCCTGGCTATACTATTGAATATTTAACCATATGAACACGGAATCATTTGGTCGATTTGGAGGCTGGTTTGACGCTTTTCTGTTGCAATCCTACCCATTTTCTACATCGATACATGGCATTGGGTGAAACAAGGATACAGTGCTAAAATCCAGAGGCAAAGGAACAATCGAAACAGTGGATTCTACAGGTATACCGGTACCGAAGGGGATCGGGTACCGAAGGAGGCAAAGACGGTAAGATCGGCTGACGAGATGATAGCCACTATTTTCGGGATACACGCGAAATGATCTACATTAATTACCAGAAAAAGGAAAATCGACGAGTGGAGGGTAATATACACTGTCATTTCACCAGCAGAGCAAAGAAATCAAGCGAAAACGTCCTCATTTCTCAAAGAAAAAATTCTCATCCAACAAGAAAATGCACGGGTGCATATCTCGGCAGTTTCGCCTCTCCTCCCTTCTAATTTCGCTCCCTCACACTGTCGATCCTTTTTCTTTGTCATGTAACAATTTCACCACCCAAGTTTTATCCTACCTGTCAACAAATTAAATAATTCCCCTGCCCATGTTTGGTTCTCGTTGTTTATTTTTATTCTGTTATTGTATTTTGTCCCCTTTCATATTTTTGTTACATTTTTATGGTAAATAGGCGCAACAGCAGTATATTAATAATTGTTTAAAATAAATAAATAGCAAAAAACATAGAATTAAAATTTGAATTTTTACAACATCCACCACATTCAGCATATTTGACCAACAGTGAAATTTTTGTATTCACAAACTTGAAATGGTCAAGTGGAAACGATTCACGTCCAACAAAGAGATCATCGCCAAAACAGGTATCTATTTTGAGATCTTTTCGAAAGCCCACTTATTTGATGGGCTAAAAATATCGGAGAAACTCTGGGGAAAGTGTATCGATCTAAAAGGACATACATTAAAAAAATTAAAAATCTACCCAAATAACTGATTTTTCTATTTTTTCCTAAGGATTATTGAACAACCCATCTATCTTGACTAATTTTCCTGAATAATGAAACGGCTATATGTTATGTGTATTTTAACACATTGGGTCTAAATTTGGTAGGAAAGTTTTTACAGATTGCATTCAACTCATCCATGAAACCCTTTAAAGTATTATCGGTTTTTCCAAAATTTCTAGTAACCTGAAAGTTGTCCCAGTTTTAGGCTACAGTGAAACATGACATTTTCTAAAAAGATGGGCCCGAAAAGATATACTAAACTCTCTTATGGCACAATATAAGACCTCTCGAGTAGCAAAAATTCACCTCCCTTCGATAATTCTGTCGTGTCTAGATGATTTCATGGAGGATTTCAACTTGGGAAATACCTCAGACAGAAGAATAACATTTTCAAATTTACATTGAAAAACTACCGTTTCTCCACAAAGTACAGTTTAATTACACAATATTTATTTTTAATTAAGTTTTATGGGACATTGCTTAATGTAATGCTAAAGTAAATGAGCCCGTATTGTGTGTTAATGGGTCTTGGGCTAACCAAAATAAGTTCACTGTCGAAAATCTCTTCATTAGTCTGCTATACTCATATTTTAATGTTCTTGCAAGTATTCAAGTCTTCATTCAAAGTATTATTGAACCTCAGAACTTTCCCACGTTCCATTTGAAAATATTCGAATGTCTGAATAGAAACCGCCTAAAAAAAATTCAATGAAAATTTTATACAGTATTCAAATCTAATTTTCATTCGTGTTTGTAAATTATTGAATCCCTTTCAAAACTATAGTTCCTCCCTCACACATAGTCCCCAGGAGTTTTCCCTTGATCCATTTCCAGGTAAATACATACACTTCCCGTTTTGATCCCTTACCTCCCACAAATTATTACACACCCCCTTGCCTGTATTCATCGTCCTCCCCGTTCCCCTGTCAACCGCGTACTCTTTACCCAGCCTCCCTATGGAAACCCTCTCCATACCGCCCTCTGTTTGCTTTCCATTCCTCGCTTCTCTAAACTCTCTTACACTCTTCTCTCACCCCTCCTTTTTTCCCTATTAACCTCGCGAGAAACCTTTTAAAGAGGAGAGGTGAAGTCGCGGAAGCATTGGATCCATTGAGATGAACTGTGAGAATAAATAAGACCAACGCAGCGGTCCCCTTTGATATCCGACGCAGGCGTGCGACCCAGCTCAGCGGGGTGTTATCTTCTGAAAGATCCTTGTGCGTATTTTGTGCGCGCCAGCCAGGTGGAATAAGTGGAGTGGTATGAGAGATTTTGGGGTCGGTATGGCTGCGGTGCGTGAGTTAACACAGATGTAGGATAGAGTGGGGAAGGGTTCCGGGCTATGTGGCCTGAGAAGAAAATTATTGCGGTTTCGCCGGGCGAGGTGCAAGAGATCGTCAACAATTCCACCCATCGAACCCAGACGAAGTACCTCCGTCTATGGGCTCCTGCTTTCGTTCTCACCCCACTTACTATATACCATTTCTTCATTCCATACCGGAAAAGAAGAGCGCTAAAAGCAGCCAGAGTAACAGTATGAGTAAAAACGTCCACTATTAAAACCACTCATATAAGCAAAACGGCAGCTGGGATTGCAAATTGGTGTTTTTTGTGCAAAATTAAATATAAAGACGCTATTCCAAACAAGGTTTATCCTGGGTTTTAACTTATTGACTTAAACCTTAGTCATTGGGTAAAATATCAACTAAAAAAACTGGTCAATGAACAAACTCATCATTTTATTCTGCACATTTTTTCCGTAAAGCAGGAATTTCCTTATATATTATCAAATTCCTAACAGAACAAAACAGTATTGTTAAGATTGTATTATAATGAAATAGGAAAATGTTTTGTCGCTCAAAAGAGGGAGTGCTGTCACCAATCATGTCTTGTGACGACAAATCATTCCTAAGCTATTGGCAATATTATTTCACTGAGCACTTTAATCTATCGCTGGATCTATTCGATTAAAAGTTTCATCTATTACAATAGCTATTCATCACCTCTCTCGACCTGAATTATTGCTCACATAAAAACCGTGTAGCAACATCAAACACATTTTATCAAATGAAATATTCAATTTCCGAGATTATCTATTGAATTATTATTTGTACAAGTAACCAATTGAAAATGCGATGTTGTGCTCAGTAAAAATAATATGAAACCTCCTAAAAAATTTTACATTTTTATCCTTAAATAACATATAGTATGTTTTACTAATTATAAACATACCTTGATATGGCTTAACTCTTTTCAAATAATAATCAAATTTTTCTCTTTCTCCTGATTTCCCCACTGATTTGCCGAATTCTTTGGAAACAAAAGTTGCATTGTTTTATTTTTTCTAAAGTCCCTTAAGTGTGAGGATTTATAGAGTCCCATCGGGATTAACTAAAAAATAGACGATTTGATTCTAAATGGAAGATTCTGAATTTTTATTCTATTAACCACTCGATCTATTGCACCCGTTTCACTAGATGCCGATCAATGTATGCTCATTCATGCATCAAGATAAAGTATAGAAATCATTAAAAGCCAAAATAATTTAACTTAGAGCAATTTTTTTGTATTTTGATAAAATTACTGGAAATGGAAAGTTTCCATTATTCCGATAAAATCATTCGATGTGAAATAATTACCTAGGTATGTTACACTGTACTCCATTCTCGGTAATTCTTAAAATTTAAGATGGAGTTTCGGAACACTTACCAACGCATATATCTTTTGAATTACGAAACTCTTTCCGCTGCGAGCAAAAGTAAACTCAAATAAACACAGCATACACTAGTACAAGACAAAACAATCAGGGAAAATGTAATTTACGAAAAGCATAACAAATATTAAAACTTAATGAATTCAATTCTCATTCAACTTCCCTCTAGACAAAATTTTATTTATTTAGGAGGTCAGTTCTATCAGTAATATTTTTATACGGACCTTCATATAAGTTGCAATTACTATACCATGGCCTATTTTAATATTATGTAATTTTTCCTGCGACCAGTCTTCATAATTTCAAATGATTCATTTTAAGTTATAGCCATTCATAAGTAAGTTGGTCAAGCACTTGTAGTAACCAACTAAAAAACTAAGAACTGGCTTCTTAACCAAGCGGCTATTTTTTGTAATGTCCAACATTTTAATTAATAGCCTTTGGAGAAAATATGTGCAAAACGGGTAGAGTGTTTTACAACTGGAATATATTTTTGCGCTATCTATTCAAATATGAGTTCTAAAAATATAATAAAATATTCCCCTGAAACAACTCGATGCAAATCTTATCCTTTATACTTCTCTCACGCGCGCTATCGTATATAAAGGAAAGGGTCTATAATTCTATGCACTTAGAAACTAGTTATCTTTTAGATGAAGCATAAAAATAAACCATCCCCGTACAATAACGGTTCTTGAGCGTGGATCCGGGTTCCTGGTTCTTGTGTACTCTTGGGCAATTAAGATATGCTCCTCGGTGCGCACCCAATTCTACCCACGAAAAACGCACAGGCGTCCCGAGATTAAAAGTTCAAAACCTCACAAGATATTAATAATAGACTATCTTTCTATAATTTTTACTCAATTTTTCCTCAATATATATATTTTCTAATGGCCAGTTATATTAATCAAATAAATCTTTGAATGCAATCCAGTCTCGTTACCTCTCCTTTCCCTCGTCACAACTTTGTGAATACGAAATCAAGTCCCCAACTTTAGAACCAAAGGTGCCTGAAGTGTTTTCAAATACGGCTAAGAAACAGCGTTGTAACATCTCGGTACTCGATTTCAATAGATGGATGGATGTAAACATTCTATATTTGTCATCCAGCGCGTTTTATCGGAAAAAAAGACCCCATCGTATGCGTAATAATGGAATCGGACCGGCGCACCAAGTTTTGATAACATCATTTCTATGGTCTGACCAAACGGTTAGTGGAGGTGGTGCTCAAGGCGTTAATGTGACATTTCAGGATATCGTTGCGCCCGGTTGTATTGTATTGTTGTTGTACATTCCTGATTTCCTCCACAAACATTGTACATCTACATCTGCATAATACCCCGCAAGCCGCCGCAAGGGCGTGTGGCGGGGGGTGTTAGGTCACCAACCGTAAAAAGGAAAAATACCACATGCAAAAAAACAACAAGGAAAATTACACCCACAGCAGCGCACACACTCATGCAAAAATTCCTTCATCCAACACTCATGCAAACACATATACCGCAAAACAACAAAAACCTGCACCCCAGGATGCAGCACGAAAGCCATCCTACAACACGCAAGCCAGGACACAACAAGCAAGAATGTGAAACATCACTACCACATGAAAATGCACCACAAAACACTCTACCCCCCAAAGAGTCTGTAAAAGGCAGGGAATGCGACCCAACGTTGCAGGTAGCAGGAATTTCCCCCCGCGGAGAGGGACGAGGGATTGAAAGGGAAACTTAAAAACAGATGAACAGAACACGAATGAGGTCATTCGGAAAGAATGGGTTGTAAGAACAAAACACATAAGGTTAGTGGAAGAGCATGCATTTAAGTAGAACTAATTATTTTTAGACGCTGAGGGTGGCAAGTGGAATTTTTGCTATCTATAACCCTGCACTTGCTATCCCGTATTGTCTGTGGGAAGAAGGAGTCCTTGAGTCGGCTAGTTCTGGCATCTATTTCCCGAATTTTATATGCATGATCCAAGCGACCAATGTATGTAGGAGTACATTCCTCATTTCCTCACAGCGTGAATATGTAAACCGTATTATGGCTGAAAAACGAGATTTAGCTTTTACATATTTCCTGGGATCTGGAAATCAATTAGGTAATTATTATACCCGAGCAATGAACACACCAAAGAGGCCCTATATCCAATCGAAACCTGACTAAAGAAGAATTCTGAATTCACCAGGCATTTCTGCCGTCCTAAGCAACCCCCTTTCCTTAAGGAATATCTCAATCACCAACCCGAGAGACAGACGACAATGGAAATAAGATTAGAGTACTCATTGAAAAAGGTCGTGATGACCGGCGATGTCTGCCTCAGAGAACTCGGAAGAGACCGAATAGGGAACGGAAGTTGAGCGGGCATGTAGCGGGAGAAAAGGCCTTGGTCCTCAATGGAGGGGTTAAAGTAAGGAGAGTGGGTAGGGAAAGGAGAGGGTACTGTCGGGAGGAGGAGGATATGAGAGCCCGGGACCGAAACAAGAGAAAGGAAAAGGACGGAACCGGCGGTGCGGAAACATATCATTCAAATGGGCCAGGCGTGTATGTAAGAACGGGGCAATCCCCTACCGCGCAAGAGGAGAATGCCACCGCAACAGTGGCGCACTAACGTTGGAAACGCACGTGGGCGGGGGAGTGCCCCATCATCCCCGCAACCCCCAACCCCTTCCCTAAGATGCTGCTTCACTACTTAGCATCCCCCTCCGTTTCCGCGCGGTCCCCCATCTGGAAAACCGACACTCCACGAGAGGAAGGAAGAAAAAAAAACACATGACACCATCCGCACCGCCTGCCACATCAAAGTAATTTTATTTTTCTTCAGGGTGGAATGGGAAATGGGAAGTGCTTTCGTTTCGGTTAAAAATAAATTCTTCCATCTCCATTCTTTCTCAACCCCATCTCTTTCTCTCAAGCAAAATTCTCCCACCTCCCTGCCGCCACGGCTAGTCAATGGAAGCCTTAAAGGATGTGCACGAACCATAAGAGTATGCACTCACCATGGCATCAGGTACACGAGAGCCCTCTAAATCTACCGAAAGCCTCTCTTATCGGCAATCGCTATCGTGCTTCCACCTGCGCATTATTTACATTTCGCACTGCAAGTTCATTTCTTATTTTCACTTCTCTTCCCAATAAAGTACCACGTTTTTTGATAACGTTTCTTGAACAATTTTTCGTATTCACTTCCCTATTAGAATATAATATGGGAAGTTGATCTTGAAGAAATAGAAAGAAGGTATTTTAGTAGTGACTATATCCTTCGAGGGATCATTTTCTATGCGAATTAAGGAAGCTGGAAAGCCACGAGCGCACCTCGGATACAGTGCACGTAGAGCAATCCTAAAGGCATTGTCCGCATGCCCTGCGAGATGCTTTTGAAATATGCATCAATATTTAGTAATATTTGCATAAATTATTGACAGTTAGGAATATTATGAATGTATTTCGTGCAAATAAAAAGTCATAAAACCTCGCCAAAATGAGTAAATTCTTTATAACATACGTTAAAGGAAACGTTTTTCTGAAGCGATGTCTCATAAATATGTCTGGGAATCGCATATCTTTGTCTAATAAATTTTGTTTCCATTTTGATACTCATTAAACATTTCATTCCGATTAAAACAATTGCAACGCTTTATCCCTCAAAGATGAGGACACGAAAGGAGAGATTGGATAAACGAGAGCACGTCTTCAATACAGACAACGATTCGATGAAATAGTTATTCAGCAAAATTAAGAAGTAGTCAGAGAAAATGTTTTTAGGGTATAGTACAGCCTTTATAAGGTAGTAATAAATATTTTTATGAAACTTTATCGCCGTACATGGTCATTGTTTACGCATAAAAATAAATTAAAACTCAAAAAATTATAATTAGTTTCCCTTTTCTCGAGTCTCTTCCTTTCTTTCGAGGAACTCATTATTATTTTGTATTTTTTACAAAATTGGAAAATGCTTTAATTTCTTGTATCATTTGGTAAATAAACAGCGGCAAAATTCCAACCTCTAAATGGTTGTTTTTAAATTTTCACGCGTTAAGTGCAATTACCTGTTATGAGATGACGGCTTATGAATCTAAGATAAGCTATAAGCCGAAGAACTTGTAATTAAATACCTTTTACACATGCAATTCTTCGGAGTAAACTTTGTCAAAACTTTTGAGGAGCGTGAGCTCAACACAACTAGCTCCCTAAAACTAAATCCCTAATTTTAATATATTGAAACCCCATTCAGTGATTTTTACAATAGAGTTAAAACATATTGCATACTTTGTGATATCCATGTGAATACATTTGTTAAATATTTGTATGTTTCAATTCTTTGTTATATTTTACATAACTATCTTCCTTGTCATATTTTATTAAATTATTTTCCGTTTGTCATTTATTATAGAATTAATTTCAATCAGATCGGCATTATTATTAGCTTTTCTTAATTAAGGCACGACAAGGCATAACAGATAAAAGGCAATGTATGTCACGCTCCATGGGTATTAGTTAAAAAAAAATTATTTCAAAAAGATAACTCATCATTATATCAATTGAATAAAAATTTTCTAGCTTTAATTTTATAAATATTCCAGTTAATACATTCTCTTTCTCCATGAAAACCTGGTCTCCATTAAAACTTAGTCAAATAAGGTCTAAATGTAGTCCCCCCTCGCACTAAATTCAACATTTTAGTAACTGTAAAAATATTGGCAAACGAATAGAGTTTAATTTTACCCTACTTTTTATCTAACGTTTTAAAACCCTCTGAATGCTTTCTTTTGACATCTGTAAAGTTTTTAATTATTTTTCTGGCATTCTTTAGTCCATAAATATGCGTACTATTTTATTCTTTAAAATGATGTCTAACGCCAAACATGCTCTTGTTTCTCCAATTTTTGCTACAAAACTATCTTTTCTAATATTTATTTTGACTCAAATGCTTTTCTTTAAATATAAACCAAAAACATCAGATTTTGGCCAGTACATTACTTTCTTTGTGAAATTGTCTTTTTTATGTCCAAAAATAAAATTATTATTTCATAATGGGCTATTGAAATTGAAAAACAAATAATATATACTCTATTAGATGCTATTTTTTGTGCATTGGCAAAGTGAAATGAAAATATCCAGAAGAGTATCGAAATATTGGATAAAAACGTAATTCTTTTAGTAATCTATTTCCCTACGGAGAGAAATGGATCCGGATTTTGCCATATTTAGGGGACTTCCGGTGATGAAAATGGGGTTTCCATGGTGATCATACACATATGCATTTAATGGTAAAAAAACTCACGATTTGAATATATTTTTTGGAACATTTCTTGAAAGACAGGATAAATGGTAAACAAATAGAAAATTGATCCTTTATCTGTGTGGTGATTCTAAATAAAATGGTTTAATTCTTTTATCTTGATGGCGAATGAAACAGTGCTACACTTAAATTTGATTTAGTTTAAAGTAAAATACCCCTTAGGTCTCTTGCTACTCCAAAAATGTGTGCTTGCGACGGCACCCTTTATAAAATATCATGCATACTGGATGTTTTGATAATAATAGGCTAGCTGCGGCTAGAAAAGTAAGTGTGGCTGGCTAAGCCTGTTCATGTTAGCAATTTGGCAAATTATGTTTCGAAATGAGAGGTTAAGCTGAAGTGAAACTTAAATCTCATTAAAATTCTCCTATCATAGTCTCATAATGGTCTTAATTGATCTAAATTTTCTCATCCTTGTGCTTCTATGAGGGAGATCTTATCACAAATCACATTCAAGTTATTAACTAATTAATTCATTTGCTTGAAACTATATTCGTTAAGGAGAATATGACTAGTTTTTCTAACATCATAGCCCCATTTTTAACGAAATGTCGTCAGATAATTTCAGAGTCCTGTTCATACATTATTCAATCTAGATAATTTGCCTTCACGACAATATAAGTGCGATAAAAAAACTCTCTACTTTGATTTATCAGGATATAGACGAAGATTACTCTTGGTTTATATATTGATATCATATACATATACACAAGTGTATAATATGGAACGGACGAATGCCATATGGACAGCTGGGCATGGAACACCCTTTGGAAACCTGATATTAATTTAATAATTTAAATTAATAAAAACTCATTTTTTAAAAAAACGACCCATTTTTCTAGATTTTTCTGGAATTATCTATCGGCTGATTATATTTGAACAAATTGTAAAAGTTTTGGATCTTGTTTGAAAGGCAATGGGTTTACTGGTACTTAATGGCAGTCTTTACAGAAAATCCAGGAAAGAAATTCTATTATTAGAAATCATTTTTATAATTATTATTTAGAAATGATTATTATTAAATATAAAGGAATAATTTACAATTGTTTTGTCAAATTATTTAACATAGGATAAACCTTGACAGCTGAATTAATTTTGGTATGGGAAAAAATCGTTCGTCAAGAACAATATTTAATTACTTTCTGATAGTTGATAATACGTCACATTTTTTACCAGAAAAGTATCCATTCTCGGATGGAAATGATTTTGGTATTTTTAATGTATCAACTGAATCTATATTACTAATGATTTCGCCTTGCAGTCATGTTTTGTTTTCTTTGTTTGTCATGACACCAAATAATTTTTAACGAGATGTTTTATTATTAGGGTACTTAAGCTTTAGATTAAGTCGCTTTTAGACAGCAACCTATTACATAGTGTACGGAGTCGAATGTCTTGTCAAGATAAACCTTAAAAACAAACATTTTCTTTCGAGGTGGATTCACTATTTATTAATGTTTCAGCGTCTTACTTTCTATTAATATTTTAAAAAAGGTTAAAATGTAGTGTTTTCTTTATTTTTGACATTGAATGTCATCTGACCTTAGAAAATATTTGTATTTCATCGACTGAGATGGGGATTCCCAGTTCACTAATTGACTTTGAGACCCGGGAAACGATTAAACATTTTATCAACCAAATCCATCTTATACTCAATCACAAATTCCGATAAATATTTACACTTACTATATCAGGTGAATATATATATATATATATACACACGAGGGTCATCCGGAAAGTAGTACCCGTTCGTGAAATAAAGACACAAAAGTAAATATTAACAAACATAAAAAATTTTATTTGAAAGAGGATACTTTAAACTACTTCTCAACATAATCTCCAAGCAAATTAAGGCATTTGTCATAACGTGTGACAAGTTTCTGTATTCCTGCTGCATAGTCCTTCGCCGCCAGCTCATTGAGATACGCGAGGGACCCATCTTGCACAAATTTTTGCATAATGCAGATGGTGTTTAACAATTTCATGAACAATTGTTCGAGAAACATTGGGAAAATGCTCACAGATGTCATCAATTGTGACGCGCCGATCGTTCCTCACGAATTCGTCAACTGAGCTCACCAGTTGGTCTGTAATGACAGACGGTCTCTCCGAACGCTCATCGTCGTGTGTGTTCCCCCTCCCCATGTTGAAGTTGCGACACCACCGCCGAACAGACGACTCGTCCATTACATTGTCTCCATACACCTCCTTTAATTGGCGATGAATATCACATGGGCGAACGTTTCTTGCATTGAGGAATTTAATCACTGCCCTCACTTCACAACTGGCGGCGTTCTCAATTTTTTTAAACATTGTAAACAATCACAGAAACAACACAGGCGATGCTAGCGTCACGCAACTTGGCTCAGAGAAGGCAGACAAGCCACTGAAGCTATCTGACCTCGTCCAGCGGCTACTCGCGTCGTCAGCACTTCATGCGGCACGAACGGGTACTACTTTCCGGATGACCATCGTGTGTGTGTGTGTGTATATATATATATATATATATATATATATATATATATATATATATATATATATATATATATATATATATATATATATATATATATATATATATATATATATATATATATATATATATATATATATATATATATATATATATATATATATATATATATATATATATATATATATATATATGATGTAATTTTATTGAAAATCTTTCTGCCTTGCTGCCTCAGGATTACTGAAAGTAAATCTATTCGGATGAAAATAGACTTATGGATATACATATTTAGGAAAAGATCTGAATAATAACACTCGCAATTCCCTTCGCGAATATCCGAAGACATTTTTTGCAACGCTTCCCCAATATTTGAGTAAGACCTACAGCATCAAAACAAAATTTAAGCGTTCATTTTTATACTCCGCAAGGGAAAAATATGTGGCTTGACTCGCATGCGGCCCGCCGCCGCTTTCAACCGAGGTGAATGAATGATCTTCGGGCAGAGTTTCGCGGATGAATTTTTTTTTTTAAGAATAAGAAAAGAACGGAGGCCTGGGGGTGCTGGGAAAAAAGTGGGGAAAAGCGATCCTTGCGACATCAGCGGGATCGAAACGGTTGATCTCTCCGACCCAACCGCGGCCGATGAAAAGAGATGTTTTCCGAGCAACAGCAGTCTCCCCGCCATCTCCCTGGCACCCCCTCCTCCACTCCCGTGTACACCACATCCCCCTCCCCCTCGTCCGCCCCCTTTCATCCCCGTCCCTCCAAAATTCTCCATTGGGGACGGATGAGGGGCGGGACGCGAGAGTCAGAGGCGCTCGGTGGTGGTGAATGGTGAGATAAGAGGCGTATACTTTACCATGGCGAGGAGAAAGGGAAGGAAGTTTCCAGATTGGTTCGCAGTGGCGGAGGCAGGAATAAAAAGATAAAATGTCTGAGGGGAGGACGTGAAAAATGGGAGCATGAGTCGAGAATCGGTGAGGAGGATGCATGGCGTGGTAAAGGATTCTCGTCCTCTCTCTCTCTCTCCCCAACCAGTGCAAGGAATCGTCATTTCCTCTCGCACGCATAAATCGCGACCGCTGCGCAATTAATCACACAACGTCGGAAAAAAATATTAAGTAAGTTGAAGTTTGTTGCCCGGCAGTATAATTAAACACCGATATTTTCGCTGACGGCGGAGATAAACATATCATCAAATCGCTGTAAAGGTAAAACCTTCTCCTAATAACGTTACGTTATTTGCCTGTACTTATTATAGCTACGTTTTTTGCGAGGCGGCAGTTTTTTTAATTTATCTTTTTTTATTGCTGATTAATGGTTGTAAATGGGATGGGGATTCGCTTGTTTTGTTAAAGAGATTTGTGTTTTGAAGTCTGATTTTATCTATTATCTTTTGCGATTATTTGGGACTTGTGTGCCACCTGACACTGTCTATCAGCGCATGTGTATTTTTAATAATAATAATATGAGAATCCTACCGTTTACATCAATTACGTTCCTGAAATATAAATCTGAAAATTAATTTGTCTGTTTATTTTGGTTATACATTACTCCAAGACGGTACGGACGGGCTTTTACTATTTAGCATGAATAGGGTAAACATTCACAAAATAACCCAGACTGGACCCAATTTCGATATTCTTTCCTGGTAATTCTTTTTATTCGAAAAAACCGATTTTTAAAATTGTTTTCGCTTATTGATGGTGGAAAATATTATTAGGATTTCAATCCTTTTACTTCAATGAGGAGCGACAATTCAACTTTCGCATTTTGTCTCTATCTATTATATCATTAAAAAACATTATCTTCTCTGCCAACAGCTAATCATAAATTGCAAACAGCTACTGCAAAATTCGCTAGTCTCGGATTATATATTCTGAAGTTAACTTTAAAAGTGTATAATTTTTTCCGTTTAATTTCTCATGCTAATTTCGATGGCCGCGAATAATTCTTTAGTACCTACCTTTTACAGTACATTGTTTCGTTTTTTTTCGAATTCAGTGTTTAATATGGCTGGTAAAATCAAATCTTAGGTTTTTCAATGGTGATTAAATTATGTTGCCTATAAAACTATTTTGCAGTTATGATTAAATTTCGTACAAAAATGTTCGTTGCAATAGATGTAATCTAAAATTACATAGTAAATTAAATTAATAAAAGCAATTATTTTATTAAGAATTACTTATACTTTTACGTACGCGATACTAACACTCTACTACACACGAGCATAAAAATGTCAATAATACGAATTATAACTAGTTGCATTTCCACGAATAAATTGATCTGGTGTATCCGGTCATAGCCGGATGTATATTTCTAGGCTGTTTAACATTATATCTTATTCGTTTATCAAATTAATACATAATTACCACTTTTACGACACCCAATATCAGTTTTCAAATTAGCGAAATATAAGAGCCAATTCAGTTTGCAAATTTTCAACCTGCCTTATTTTCTTTAATGTCCATAAGGTGAAAACGGTTGAGATGCATTTCCATCGAGGGGAAAAACTCAAATAAAGCTAATTAAATAAAATCCGCTCTAATTTTTTTGGATTTTTGTATGTTTCGTAATCATATCATCAAAAAGAGTTGAAACCTATAAAAAAATACGGTTACATTTATTCTTGTCATAATAATAGTTGATTTCAGGTGATAATTGTTTTTCTTTGAGGCACAAATCCATCGAAAAAGCAGGGTGACCTAGTTTCCGGAGTGGTTTTTCTCGAGACCCATTTGTAATAATTGACCTAAAGCTCTCATTGTTAGCATTTCCGTCCAATTATCTTACTTTCAGCTGAAATAACTGAGTCAAGTGTTAAATAAGTGGTCCAGACTGAAAGCAAATTCAAGTAAATTAAATAATTACGTATATTTACGTGTATTTAGATCATAACAATGTCCTCAAATAATAGGAAATGGGTAAACACAGGAAATTTTAATGGAATTTTTTTTTGAATTGCAAATCATTATGTGAAGTGCTGTAAATTCCATTTAAAGTGAATAATTTCTTATGTAATGCTTGTTTTCAAATTAAGTTGTCAAAAAAACAAAAGCTACTGAAGGTAAAACTTTGAGACAAGTTTTTATTTTGAAGTCTTTAATCAAAAAAAAAAACATCACAAATATGTGTCCACCATACGCTATTCACAAGAATCAAGAAGTACAATTTTAAAAATCATTCAAACAAATCTAAAAAAATTCCTTCCAAACACTAAAGGAATTTAAAAATAATTTCACACAACGAGGAATTTGTTTAGATTGTTTCACTTAAGGTATCAGATATTAGATTTTAAAAATAAATAACCTTTTCAGAAGTGTTTTTCAGTAATATAGCCTGCATATGTACATATATATACATAACTTAAATTGACCATTTTCTTTAGGTTTTATAATTTATATGTATTATATTAGTTACAGATTCAGATGTGATGTGGTGGAACCGTTTCATAATAACCGAGACGTAAACTCTCGCACTTTCAAATGTTGCACTTAGCAAAAGGTGGAAAATATCAAGAGTTTTCGTCTTTGTTGTTTTATGTATTACTCCAAAATAATTTGTCACTTTCCGCATATTGTTCACATTCAAAATAAAGCCAATGAATCATATTTGAATCCTTACTTATTATCTTTTAAAACATAACTAGTAAGGTGGATCCAAAATAAATATAAATTATTGCATTATGTATTGTATAAGGGCGTGTGCACGTGTATAACATATGCATATATATAATATGTAAGTACTTAACTATATGTATAATATGTAAGTAATTTCGGTAAACAAATTCGTTTAATTCGTGCATAACAATCTAAGGATGTCGCTTTGTATCATTTCTCACACGGTACTCAGCAAAACTCAGCCAATATAAGTATATATTTCACCCCCTAAACTCAAAAATTCCATCAGGATTTTTCATTCAATCTGATTGATTCTTCCATTAAATGCACCCTGTCACACATCGATACAATAGAGACACTCAAGCGAAAGAGAAATAAGATACAGGAGCCTCTACTTCCGTGGAAATATTTTAAGAAATTTATGGAGAGCCACTATCAATCAGGAATCAAATTTCGATAAGAGTTTCATAGAAACCAGCTTACGTATTCTGAAGTAAGTTTTCGTTTTGAGGGGCGAAACGCGGAATTCCAAGCGATTACCTGGAAGCATTCTTTATGACACGCGTTAGGAGTAAGTGTATCCCATTGTCCCGCATTTCATCTTGTGCCTCGGCGTACGCACGCTGCTTCGGCGGTACAAACAATGCGACGCCATCCCTGGGTGCCTCGGCGATTGGATGGAATAGACGAGGGTCGATTTGCGGCCCTCTCCCTTACAGACCCACTCCCTGCCTCCCACCCATCGCCCCTACGACGTAACAAAGACCGTATACAAGGCAGCGCTTTCCGCACAACAAAATGTAACAAATTGCTTACATCATCCCGTTGTCATGCCTCAGTTAAGAGACGAGCGATGAAGGCGCAGGAGGAGATGGAGAATGGGGCGCGGGGTTTGTCGGGGGGTTAGTGTGTTTGGGCGGGGGGGGGGAGGGGACACCACCATCGCGCATTTCGCTCCATTCCCGGAAAATGGGAGATTACGGAGATAGCTGGAAACCTCTTTTGTCCCGCCGTCCTTATTTTCAAGGGAGAGGCAGAAAGGGGGAGGGAGAGGGAGAGAAAGAATGGGGGGGGAGCAAAGAGTTTCGTAGGGCAACGAGGGAAGAGATGCAGGGCGTGGTGGAAGTTTGGAGGAGGGGTACGGGAAGGGAAGGGAAATTTCGGCGTTGAGGGAGGAGCGCTGGGAAGAGGGGAAAGGAGGGAGATAAGGAGTTCGGAAGGGACGCCAAGGGAGAGGGAGGGAGAGGAAAGAAAGAGCGGTGGCAGAAGGAATGATGGGACGGAAATTCATGGGTAGGTGAAGAGAGTAAGTGATGGGGATGGCTGGGTAATGGAACTGAAGAACGTAGACGGAGTTGCAAGGAGTTAGACGAGAAAAAGACATAATGAAAGGATTGCATTGCAAGGAAATGAAAGGAAGAGTGCTGAAAGCCAAGCATTCATTACTCTGCGCGGCTTGAACTCCCACAGTCCATTTCCCTGTCCCACGACGTGCTTTGACCGCATGGTCGTTTTGAAAAGGTTACATCTATATATCTCTGTAACACTTACAGAATAAACATATACACCCATTCCTACCTGGATGGGTTCCTGTTGATGGAGAGCTGGTATGTTCACCTTTGTAAACGGATTAATTGTTATCAAAGCGATTAAGGATGGAGCAGATAGATCGGGCCCAACATGCGCTTCAATGTGCTCTCACCCTCGTTTGTAACAGGTTGTCCGTTTGGGCGTTTAGCGAGCAACTGATGATCGAACGCTTATCCTGGGACATAACCTCTTGTATAAGCAAATACAAACTGTATTGTCTATTATTATTCCACCAATGGCCGTTCGTAAGATATATGTATCTATACTCACAAAATGAAATTGATTTTCCTGAGGCATATTTATATTCACGTTTTAGTGTTTTATAAATGGTCTTAAACTCTTGCGTGTTCGGTGCAAAATAATCAGTAGCAGATTAAATTATTTTTGAATTATGCGAAAGACTAGTTTAATATTTTTTCCCATTAAGTTCCCATTGTTTTGGATTTTTTTATCTGATAATATTATAGGTCAAAGTTAGATAAAACATTTAAGTCACATAATATCATAATCCTCACAGAAATAAGGTATAGTTAATTAATCAATTAACTAATTAAAAAGTATATTAATTAATCAATTGTACATATGCACGCATGCCAATTCCTCAGATAAAGAATACAAGACCGATTCATCTTATACAATTGAGTATTAATTGAAAAAACAGAGAAAATGTTTACTTTAACTATTGCGGATTAATAATTATCCGTGAGTAAAAAATTTTAATCATAGTTTACGAAAAAAACGCCAAGTAGAATTGAAACGTTGCTTTCCTAGAGATAATACTGAGGAGGAATAATAAATAATTCATTAACGTCGCCAATTAGGAAAGAATTTTGCTGCTTGACTCAAAAAAATAGTTCAGTAGCTATCGTTGTATCAATATATGGAATATGATTCGGTTATCTGATCTTCCTGGACCTCCACACCATTCACAGGCTCTCATTGAACCGAAATCATTGCTCCACAGCACTCGTACCTGAAGAAAATCCATTTCGCCCTGAATATCGAAGCTTAGCTCCTCGGACTGGGCCGTACGCTAACTTCTCTGCATAAGGCTCGTTTCGTAGGGAAATTATGCCCCTGAATCGCATCATGCGTTCCGGAGGGAACCGAATCGGTTGGAACGAATTTCTTCAGTGCCATCTCTGGATAGCATAGGATAATAGAACTAAAAATTCGTATTTGAAGAAATATTTACTATAAGTGTCAAACAAGAGGTGAGAATTAGTTGAAACAATAAGACTCTTGAATCTTTTAGCAATTTTTTAAGTCTAGTATGACGTAAGATGAATAAAATAAAATTAATCTAAGAGGAAAGTGAAAAATTTCGTATGCTAATCAAATTGAATAAAATAGGGAAGTTTTCATGCCGAAACACGTTGGCTTGTTTCAGCATACCCTTGATGCTACGCTGGATTCGTGTCCAAATGCAATCCCTGAAAAGTTGAAGAACTCTATTTTTCAGGTCGATATTTCGGGTAAAGCTTTTGTTTGTCTTGAATTTCAATCAGTTGGCTAAAAAGGGAATTAAGTGATTTTTAACACCAAACCCGAGACACCAAAAGCTGAGGACTTTTCATAGGAAAACTTTATGGTGATTTATTTCTGGGTTCGATATATTCTGAAATTAGTTTAGGAGTTTGTAACAGTTAGCGAGTGAGTGAAGTAGGTACATATATCAATATTATAACATATTCCCCAGGCATCCAAGGTTTTCATCAATTGCCGCCACGCTAAAACCCGCGCTTCTCTGGAGGAAGTTTGCAATCCAATCTAAACCTCTCATCCTCCCCCCCCCCTCCGAAGTCAGTAATCAAGGCTTTGTCCCTACCCACCATATGCATTAGCAATATATCGTTCTACTGACCCTTCAATTCAGGATGAGCCTATCGTCTGACACACAATATGGCCAATTCTCTAAAATCCATACGGCATGTCTCCTGAGAAATAGACGCGCGGTGCATCGTTCACGTCCAATTTTTACGTACACTTTTATTCGGGTATGTGAATCTCAATTCGGGTCAATTAATCTATTTTCTGTGAAAGATAATGCGCAATCTAAATCAAGGCTAGCAGCATTCATGTCTACGTTAGTTTTTCCTGGCGATCGAACAATGGCATGCATGGGGTACATGTCAGAGGTAGGACGCGTAGGAGACCCCACCCACACTTTGTTAAATAAAGCACCTTTGTTAAATATCACCCATCAGACAAACCCATTTGTTATATTGCATTCAATGCATCCATTAATTAGTATTTCAACTGAATGATTTATTGACTCTCTCAGTTCTCCATTCTTCACTATATCACACCGAGTTACTTTGCCCACAAAATCCCAAAAGCATTTCGTATACCATTAAGAAAGATGAACGTTCACTCGGCCGTTAAAGTAATGGGGCATTCTCCAAGGCCATACACATCATAGGCACGAGGATATGAGAGAAAGGGAAAGAGAATGCTCAAAACATATTCAGAATTTACGGGGACTTATTCTCGTAGCAGTGACCAAGCTGTGCTCCAACTTATGCTGGTGATTTTGACAAATTAAGGCCCCACGTCAACGCCAACCACAAAATAGATGCGGATTTTTTTAATTACAAGGCACGAGTAGTCGCATTGATCACTGATCCATAACGTGATAAAGGACTTCAAAAAAATGCAGTGGGGAACTTGATTTACAACTTTCAATATAATCGCAAGCCAAAAGTAACAATTGATTTTCTAGCTACCATTTGAAGATAAAGTGATTTTCCGGGTACCATACCATCCTGGGAAACCATAACCGGCACAGGGAAAGGAACTGGCCCCACTACCCTGATGTGTGAATTTCACTCGCCTTATAGGGCTTAGTACTGGGTGAACTCTACCATCACCTACCAAACCGACCTTTCGGTTGATTACTGTGTTTATGGTTTTTTTTTATACCTTTTGAGGTACGTTTTGGGTGGAAACGATTGGACTTTGCTACACTTCCTAAGATCGCCCAACAAGAAAAAAAACAGGTCGTGGTGAAAGAGCGTAGCAGCATTCCGGGTGCCGCTTCCAGAGAGTATATGAGGCGTGAAAAACCCTCTGGCAGCGGTGTGTGGGAGCACGATGGTGCTACTTCGAAGAATTTAGTGAATATATAAATTCTGCCAATCATTTTTTTTTAATCGGCTTATTCCTAATACTTTTGGGGCGGACCTTGTATATTAGCACCGCATTACATTGATCGGATAGACCACCGTAAGAAGAACGAAGTTAAATTGAAGGAGAGGAATTTTTTTGAAAGAATGGCAACTTGCAATCGGGTCTGGATCGATCACCACGATCCGGAGACCAAAAGAGAGAGTACGGAGTGGAAACACACCAGCTCTCCCGTTCCCAAAAACTTCAACGTTCAACCACCCGCCGATTAAATGATGCTGACCATCTTTTGGACCTCCTTGGGCCTATTTTACTACGATTTCCATGAAGATAAACGGCCTATCAATAGCCAGGATCAGTCTCAGATGCTGGAACGCAAAATGAAGCCAGCTATCAGGGGAAAACACCTTGGACTCCAGGCAAAAGAAGTAATTTTTCGGCACGACAACGCCTGCCCTCATACAGCCACGGCGACCCGTGATAAGCTTCAAGAATCGAGTTTGGAGGTCATACCTCATCCTCCGTAACTTTCCCCGTCTGATTTTACCTATTTGGACCACTCAAAGACGCCTCATGAGTAAAAATATTTGCCAATGAAAGTGGTGCAAAATTGTCCTCGTGGCCAACCGAAAACGAATTTTTCCAAAGAAATTAAGAAACTACAAGAAAGATGGAACAAGTGCATAAATGTTGGGGGCGATTATGCTAGTTTACCTTCTTGATTTTCTCGCGACCCTAAATAGTAAACCATTTGAGTGCATTCCATTACTTATTTTCAATGCCGTTTATTGTTAGAAAAATAAAAGAAAATTCTTATATATAACACAGTGCTCATGATATTTATTATCAAGCAGCACTAGCAATGCTATTTATTGACTTACATGAACCAGTTAATGCCGCGATCGGTCGAGAGGAAAATGACTCGGGAGGGTGTGATGCCGGACCCTGCATAGAGGAGCACTTCTCTACCCTTCCTGTAGTTTTCTTAAAAGGACTTCACTATTGCAAATAATTTCAACCGAAAATTACTTTGCCATTGTTGACTCACGAGGCGTGCGAGAAATTATAGCTTGAAACACACGAGAAATATGCGGTCGTGCTAATAAAAAATTTGGATTTGTAAAAAGAGTGCTGGGTAAATGTGACGAAAAAGTCGAAAAGAAAGGAACGATGTTTTCTTGCCCTAGTCAGGCCTCACCTAGAGTATGATGCCAGTGTATGGGATACTAAAGAGATAAATTTGATTTCGGAATTAGATCGAGTTCAGCGGGGGGGGGAGGGCTGGATTTGTCAAACATTGTTATGACCAACGCAGTAGCGTAGTTACTTTGCTAGAAAATTTAGGCTAGGATTCCCTTAAACAGTAGCGTTTACAATATAGATTAAACTTATTAAAACATTTAAAGATGGGTCCTTTTCCGATGACATCAAGAACATAACACGAACCCTAACGAATTACGGGCGGAGGGATTGAGAGGCTGCAAGCTGACAGGTTTAAAATGTAATTTTTTCCAAGAACAATAAGAGACCAGAATGCTTGTAATCGAAATCCCCCAGGAGTCAGCTCGACACAATAAGAATTAAACTACAACTAAGACTGCGCATGGTTATACAAGTATATTTATATTTTTTTCGCAGGTTCCCTCCACCTTTCCCTGTCCTTTTGAAAACTCTAACCCCCTCATCCCTTACCCTTTCCTCCTGGTGCTACACACACTGCCACACACCTCTTTGGTAGCTCGCAGGATATTGATGTAGATGTAGGAACTCTCCCTCCCCTAGATGACGCTCCCATTCTTACGGTCTGGTTATCCCACGAGGCTACATAGAAGTGGGTGTCCATAATCCGTAATGGCCCATCGGTCATAACGGTTAGTAACTCGAATACAAACGCGCGTATTATACAGGTAAACCTGTAAACAGGTATACCTGTAATAACCGCCGCTCGCGGTAACTTAAGCGCGGAATGTATGACGGCGTGCCACGCAGGAAACAGTCTTTTAAGAACGAAATTCTATAGCTTCGGTCAAAGAGAAAGGAGTTGGCGAATGATTGGGAAGGGAGGCGATGGTGGGGAAAGTTGAGGGAGAGTGGGGCGATTCGTGCGAAGGGAAAGGGAGTGTAAGTAGGAGTGAAAGTTATCCCAGGCGAGGAAGCGGAGTTGCTACTGTTTATAAAAGACTGAAATTGGAATGGTGTAAATGAGGCGTGGGCCTGTACATAATAAGTGAAATGTTTTTCGCAGAAGGGTTGATGGAAGGATGGAGGGGACGGAAGGGAAGGAACTAGCGGCGTGAGGAAACGCAATAACATTACAATCGTTAAAGGAAATTGAATGAATGATTATTTGCTAGCTATTACAATATGACTAGACAGAGGAGGTTAAAAATTAAATAAAAAAATAGTATATAAAGCTTAGAAAATCATGACATTTAAGTGGAAATCAAATTTAATACTTTTGCGGAGAGGTTGCATGAAAAATTGATGAGTTAAAACCTCGAGGAGTCAAGATATCTATTAATCTTGGATAGTATTTCAGATAAAATACTCGATATTATCTGGTTTTAGTCTTCACAACGCAATAGGAAAAAGAATAATATTACATTACAGAGACATAGAATACCATCGTGGAACAAAATATTCTGAAGTAAATAAATTCATTCTCTTTTGTTTCCTTTGTGAAAATTCATGTAACAGTAAAATTATTTTTTCAAACGCATGTAAAACCACGAAAATCATATAAAAAGGAAAAAAAACAAGCCGTGTTTCAGTTATATTAATCATTAGGTGAAGTTTGCTTGTAGCTTCCATCTATTTAGGCACTATTCGACGGGCCAGGGAGAGGTTTCAGTGTTGGTGAAGTGGTATATGGGACCGTGCAACACAAAGAGAAAGGTAGAGAAGCATATGAGGTTTTTTAAAAAATTAACTTCAATTTTGTAATATTTCCTAGTGCACCAGGAGTCCTTATCAGATGGTCAAACAATCAAATGAGGAGTACCTTTCACAGTTCAACGCCACTTGCGAGAAGTAATACTAAAAAACGCTCGTATTTGTAGAGATAAAATTCATTGCTTTTGCAGGACGAGATAATGCACCTACTCACACTCCAATGCTTTTTTTGTGAATATTTGACCAAAAACAGCACAGTAATGATGTTTAAGCCTCCATATTTCCCGGACATGACCCGATGTGATTTTTTTCTGTTCTCAAAAATAAAGAGAACCTTAAAGGGCCATCGTTTTACAAGCATAGATGATATTAAAAACGCATCACCGAGAGAGCTAAAAGCTTTACCAAAAATCGAGTTCCATAAGTGTTTCGAGGGTTGGAAAAGGTGCTGGAATTAGGGTATGAAATCTAATGGAGAATAATTCAAAAGGGATAGCATTGATATGGACTAATAGATGAAATTCTTTCCAAATAACTCAAATTCCCATTATTTATTGAACGCCTCTTGTAGTTTTTGATATGTCACAGCTTCAAGGATAAAAAAGAAAGTAGGAAAGAGATTTTTTTTAAAAAAAGGGACCGCAGAGTTGCTGGATTCTCATTCATATCGCGAGTTTCTCTCGAAGATTAACTTATCTTCTATTATTTAAAATCTCTAAAACATTTACTTTGAAATCACTTATTAATATTTTCTCACATAGTTTTAACAGAATTGCTTCTATTGCCGATACAGTTTATGAAACCTTTAAAGTATTAATTCGTTTTCATGTTAAAATTTCAATGGGATCTAGAAGGCCATAAAATTGATGAAAATTCATTCACTCCAAGGTCCTATGTTTTGTTCGTCATCTGGTTTTCTAAAAGATCTGTAACCCATACATTATCATAAATATATTATCAACTCAGAATCGACCATTTCCACCAGATATGTCATCAGAGAAGGAATTTTCATGAAGAAAAATTTGGTTACTTTCAGGAAACGCAGCGCCTGTTTTAACTGTAGGAGCTGTAACTTTGAATGGATTATTAGATTAAGAAGAATGTCTAAACAAAAGAGCCCCTTCTGATCATGCGATTGGAAACATATCCATAAATATCTTAAAATAAGGTCTGAAATAATTACCACTTATTTCCCCCAAGCAATAAAAATCACATATTTGATTTTTAAACTGCATTGCAAAATAAATGCAAGACTGAATTACAGTATCTTCAGTATTAGTTCTCGTATGGGAAGACATTTTGAACTAAATGTAGTTCACCTTAATAAAACATTTTTATATACATAGGGGATGAAGAGGTAAATAAAATGAGTGTATACCTTTTGTTGCATACTGTGAAATGGTGAAAAATTGCAGAAAAAAGGAAATAAGAACACAGTCGGGTATTTTTATTACTATAAAATATATTTACTCCAGAAAAATTATGATAAAAAATATTAAGATCAATACTGAATATGGATTGCCATAATGCACGATTGATCAATTATTAATTAATTTTCTAACTTAAAAATCAACGGTATGATAAATTCTTTACTGAATAAACAATTAGGTTGCACTCAGAGCAAGAATCTGTTGTCTTATTTACAGTGAAAATGATAGAAGTCTGCTTGAGGAAAACTGTATCACTGCAAGACTAATTTCCTGAGTCATAAAAACAACCAAAATTCACACGCAGACGTCTTCTATTCTCTGGCGCAGCGGAAAAAGAAATAAAAAGAAAAAAGTACCTAATAGCCCGCCGAGAATATAAAACAAAAGGTAGAAGAATTCTTTTTTTTCCGAAAGGCTGAGAATCGGAAATAAATTTGAGGAATTTATTTTAAGCTTCAGGCGAAATGATTGGTTAAGGGCCGGGGTGGTAGGGACTAGACGTTGAAGGGGGAGGGGAGGTTGTAGAAGCGATCGGGTGAGCCGGCAAGATGGATTGCAGCCATAATGGAGAAGGAAGGGAGAGCGGAGATGGAGAAGGGGAGGGAAAGAATGCGATTTGGAAATTGATTGCGGGGGTGGTCATGTGGGCCGATCGCCGGAATTGCCGGGAGGCGAGGCCGCGGCCCCCGGGGCTGGCGGGACCCGTTGGGGGAGAGGGAAGCAGAGGGCTCGGGAGCGGATAAGGGTACGAAGGCGTTCCCGCGCTTCGATGGGTGCGTAAATCTACAAAGGGATGAGGTGGAGAAACTTCAATGAGACCCATTCGCCAGGGAGAGAACTTTGAGCGCTATTACTTCGCAATAAAGTTTGAGAATTGCCACAGTTTTCCAAGCGCGCCGTATGTAGCCTTATTCCTCGCATTCTGGAGTAATAAAAACCCTCAGGTGCCAATTTCGATTGGGTGTGACCTTGAAGTACCGCTAGCCTGTGTCAAACTAAAATATCAACGAAGGGTTTCATGGAAAAAATGGGTGAATAAATGGAGGAAAAATATGCCGAGAGGGATTTATTAGCATATACATTCTCAAAAGAGACATTAACCGCTAACTAATGCTTTTGCCAAAAAGGGAATTGAGATTAGTGGCTTCCATTTCCATTATTCATTGAATATCCATGTGGAATTATGTTGAAATGGCCATACCTATACAAAAGAGTTAAGATGCAAACCGATTCTACAAAAGATTTCTTTTGGATACCTTCGGATTTTTAATTGATACTTTACTATTATGTTTTTTATTCTGATTAATTAAGAATACTGCCCAACTCATTACCGTAGTCAAACTTTAGCGGTTGCGGCAGACAAATATCTTTAAATATTTATGATAAATTTGAATAATATCGGCATATAACGTGTCATCGATAAAATAAATATAATCACGGAGAGATGTAAACATTCTTCCTTTTATTACACATTCCACAACACATAAAAATTGAGGTATTCAATTGGCCGTAATCGAAATAACTTAACAGAAATAATTTAAATGCCTGCCAGTATTTTTACGAACTGCTACTAAACTATATTGACCGGAAAAAGTGCTGACATCTATTCCCTAGTAAATAAGGCACTCGAACTATTTTCAATTAATTTAAAAAACGATCCCCGAGATGATTGCAAAATACCATACGTTCTAACCAACACTGAGAGCAAAGTGCTATCTTCAGAAATTTAGATATTACTATCCATCGCTTTAATGACACTTCTATTTATAACAACAATACTTTGCCAAAAATGACCTGAAAGGGTCGTCTTATAACTCTAAATAAAAACGTTTTACTTCTTACTCCAAAATGAGTGTAAGGCTCGAAGAGTACTTTAGTAATACACATCCAATTCAGCCATACGGGGAAGCAAAATCTTTTTCGTACTGGAATCAATATGACATGCTTCTATTCTTTTCAGCTTGTTCCCTATTTAAATATTTCTATTTAAATTTATTTACCAAATCGTGAATTACCTCAATCTCCGCGGCATAAATAGACGAAAAAAGACAAAGTATAGCCCCAAAACTTAAACCTAGGGGCATATAGCACCGACTCAAATCGATCGTGAAGATATTTAAATGAATATCCGAATCGTGGAACACAATTCGTCGAGGCGAAGCGGAGCGAGTCCTGAATCCAGAAATTGGGACGGATTAGAATGCAAAAGGTGTAGCTACGAATTTCTTTCCGGGAGCGGGAAGAAGAAACAAAGTGGAACATTGAACTGAATTCCTTATAAGAGCTCGTCTTGGAAAAAGGAGAACTGTGCGCTGCTGTAAGCACCCATGCACGGCTTAAAGATTAGGCAAAGCAAGTAAAGTATGAGGAAAAGTAGTAGAATCCAAGGAGAGTAGAGTGCCGAAGAATGTAATTCAAAGGTTAGGGGCGATGAAATCGATTGAGCAATAGGTAACTGAATCAATATATTTACATGCATCTACAAAGAAATAGTATTTGTATCAAACCGAAAATTTGGCAAAAAACGCGGGACTGGACACGAATAATCAAGTCTGCTACTCCTGTGCAATTGACGCCAAGGAATTTTTTATTACAAGCTATTGTTAAGAGGGAAAATAAAAAGTAAAAATCAAAAGTCACAGATGTCTCATGGCCAAACAAAATAACAATATATTTCCTGATTTTGATTCATAACAAGATATGCAGAAATATGCCAATTAATTCTCATTAATTCATTACTTCAAAGGATAATATGCCCAAGAGTATTTTCAATATGTCCAAATATATCTTATCAACTAAAATGTATTAAGTCAAGCCATTTAAATAACATGAGCATATTAGTACCATAGGAAAGGGAGAAGAGAAAAATTGCGAAAATATCAGAATAGCTATTCACTTATGAGTTTATGTGAACTGCCTTATGGCGAGTATCTAACTATTAGTTGTAGTTTGTCATCTTCAGATTTTCTTACAGTTAAATAATCTCCCATTAATAAGCAGACACAAGATTTCTTTCTGTAAACATGTAGTATGCAAGACCATTAAATACTATCTAACAGCTAGAGCCCGCATATTCTGTAACTATATCACTGAACTGACAAGTTGGCATATGCAAATTTCCAAATTAAAATTTTTATTAATTTATTTCACTGATAACTTTGAGTCATTTGTTTACTAACAAAGTTAGCGATAAATAACTACTAAGGAAAATTTCGTATTAATTTCCTTAAGCTCAATCGTGATTAAAACTTACACTCGATCCTCAATTTCAAACACCAATAATAAATTATTCTAGCGAGCCATAGAATGCAAAAGATACTGTAACTATAGGGCACTGAAATTATTGATGGAGCTCTGTTCTCGGAAATGTAACTTTGACTTTTATTCTCACATCTAAAGTAATTAAATCGAATAGAAATATATTTTTTCTTTACTTTTATGTCAATCTGTCATTATCGCTGCGATAGCACTTTTGAATTAAAGATGTTGTGTGTTTTTGAAAATTTGATTGAAGCATTGGTTGATGGGTGAATTTTGCCAATAAATGCTCACACTTAAAACAAAATCCTCATTAGGATCACATTCCACTCTCTACTTGGAACTGTCACCTACCTCACCCCTGATTAAACACTATTAAATCTGTTAGAAAATCCACAATGACAGACAGATGAAACAATTTCCGTCGATAAATTGGTAGGGATGCCGTTTCTGGTTACATAATGGTAAAGTTCAAATGAGACCCAGGCCTCGATCGATTGAAATCAGACGGAAAACATCATCTCAACGACCCTTTTATACTCAATAAATGTACTAACAGAGCCAACGCTGAATATCTTCATGATGTACCAACAGCAAGTGTGAAGAGCCATCCAAGTGAATGAGTGTTACATGTGAATGACACATGGTTTGATTTGAAATAGTGGGTCTCCACAAGATTATTTGATGTCATAACAAGGGGTATCGATAACTTTGTTCAAATTCCTCGCTGTTAGAGAGATATGAGAGGACGACACAGATAAACAGATACCAACGCGGAAAGGAGGGATGAGAAACGGGAGCGGTACAAAAATTAAGGTTGAGCCTTGTCAGTGACGCAAACACGATGGCTATGCACTTATTTGGCAACATACATGCCCTCTCGTGAGTCGTCAAACATGAAGCACGGAACCTGTTTCATTAAAACGTACGCAAACGACTCGGCGTTCGTGAATGCCGACTCAAACTTGTCATGTATTGATTGGTTGATACACCTGATGCTCGATGTTGGCTCTCTCCGGGGCACCCTTCTATAACTATTTCATATCTTATATAGCAGCATAAAAATAATTTATAGATTACATTCTATGGAATTTTAATAAATATGATAGAGTCAATCGTCAGTTTAAAAATTTCCATTACCCGAAACGTTATCAGTGCAAGTAACCATTAGCCTACAGGATAAACTTAATTAAAAGGTATATTTTATCCTTATTCCCTTTTAATAATACCCGTTTTAAAATTTAGCCTTTATTAATAACTTAGTGGAATGGAATACGTTAAGTATTGCATGTAAAAACATACATTAAAGAAAGAGAATTTTATAACCCATGTACATGCTCCCGTAGTTTTAAAAGCTTTTGAAATTCAAGATGAATATAGCTGATTCATAAAATTTGCGTTTTACCGAGTACCTAATGAGTCAGCATTAAAACCATTTTTGTCCACTTACCTGATATGTATTATTAATTTTTACGTAACAATTCCTTGACTACAGAGTCTATTATACTTTTCAAAGTTTTACGTATAGAGACGATCACATATTATATCTATGCGCCTTCTCTTGTGGCTTTCAATAAATTCACAATTGTTACATTCAAATTCTCATGAGATTTACGCTACTTGCGCCTCAAAAAATAACACTTGGTTTCTTCTATCATTGAATATATGAATAAATGATTAATAATTCATGACTTTTCTAGTCATTATTAGCTTGCGAGAAATTCATTTCTTGGATAGAAATTAATATATACATTAATTAATTCATCTTTTTGCAGGAGATAATTATATTTTGATATTCTACTAAAGCAGGCGTGCAGTCGTCAATTATCAGGGCATGTGCGTTTATATACATGTATATGTGTCTGTATGTATGTGTATATATATATATATATATATATATATATATATATATATATATATATATATATATGCTTAAATCGTTCTAAATAGTTTCACATCTTCATCAACTTCCAAAGATCAATATTAAAAAATTTATGCACTGTCATTAATTAACTCGGGAAGCATCATCATTGCAACTAACATAACCTCGATTAGTCGAGAGATCGAATCGTAACCAAATTCAATTCTCCAGGGATGAATGAAAGCGCAGCTGGATCCAATAATAATACACTGGGGGCGCATTGCCTCCCAGAAATGATTGCGTTCAGCTGTCGGGAAAGATGTAATTCCAGGCACGCTGACATGATACCCTCGACTAAAAAAGTGAATAAAAAGTAAACCTATTTAGTAAGTAGAATGAAGACAAATACTAGAGTATTAATGTCTCTCAATTGTTAAACAGCCTCCTAGTCATTTCAAAATAAATAATTCAATAAATTAGTATACACCTGTGAAAAACTATTGTAAACAAATGTCATGAACGATTCATCAGTTAGCTCCGCAGTTTTGATCTCCAACCCGGATACGTAAAAATTACGAAGACCTTTCTTCGCCTGAATGAAGAACGCAGACAACATGAACGCTGTGAAAGCCTTGCATTGTACGAACAATTTAAGGACGCACTGAGAAGAGGAATAAAACCTCATCTGACGATCACCTCAAAGTTCAATCGCCATCGACTTGGTAAACTGAAAAACAAACATTCCCTAGCCAATAAATCCTTATTCACACCCCATCCTTTCAATATCTACCACTCAAATACATAAGTACCATCCTGTAAATCGCGCGGAGGAAAACCTTTATCCGGCGAAACCCCCCCCCTACCATGGCCAACTCGTTATATGAATATATAAATAAAAATATACATATATACACTGCATATGTATATGTAGAGAATACATAGTTACGCATATGCGTACATACTAGTATTCGCAGCGCATCTTTCAACAGCCAGATTGACTACCCATCCATACATTTTCTACTACAACAGCTACCACTAAGGAAAATTCCCCGATTAACCCCGTTCTTACACCCTAAACCTCTCAAAACCTATTCAAGAAACTCCTCCTCAAATCTCCTCGTCACAGACACACGAGAGCGAAAAAAAAGTCCTCCCTTCCTTCCCTCTTATAAAATCGCCTCCAAAATTGCGCCAACATGCACGGCGGGTCGATAGGAGAGGGATCGTAAAAATGCCCGGCATGAAATTGGAAGATAGGGACGGGAGAGAGAGAGAGAGGGCGTGGGCCGTAGAGTCGCGCAGTACTATGCGGGGGAGGGAGACGTCCGGGAAGGGAACGGTGGAAAGAATGGGGAAGGGGTTAGGAATGCATAGGGGGGGATGAGAAGGAGGGAGGGAATGCCGGGTGTGCTAGCGTTTCCCGGTGCGTAGGTGTATGTGTACCAAGGGATTTACGGGTAACACAAGGGGAAGTGGAGTGGGGGGGGGGTCAGATCGAAGAGAAGCGGAGAAGGATGAGGGGAGGAGGTGGAAAGAAAGGACGGAACTCAAACAGAAGGAGAGCGAAAATAAGGGAACTTGGTTGTCTCGAAGCGACGAACGCAGAATCCCGAAAATATTACCTATCGCCCGCCACACCACCGCCGTCGCCATTCCCGCTTGCCCACCAACCCGTCTCTCACCATTCCGCTCCCACCACCGTCTTTTCCGCCTATTTTTCATAACATAAATCACCTCTCATCCTGGACGGAAGAAAGGGAGAGGAAGGGAGCGGGGGGAGCGTGGAAGACGGGCGATGCCGGAGGGGCCGAGAGGGTGACGGGGATGTGGAACCTAATTTTGGATGCGGGAAAAAATATATATAAAAATAAGTAAATAATAATAAGCCCACCGTGAAGGGACTTGAGAGCGGTTGCGTGGAAAGCAGATGAGGGAGAGCTAGGGTGGGTGTGGCTTGGGTCGGATGGGGCGCAGCGAGCGTTCGGTGGGCCGCCCCCGTTTTATTTTGTTACTCCCCCCGAAATTCCGATAGGTGGGAGGACAGGCGGGAGAGAGAAGGGCGAACTTCCCTTTTGTTTTTTCACTCAATTCCCACCGCGGAGTTATAATAAACACGGGTTTTGTCGAGGGGCCGGAGGATAGGGCGGCGAGGTCGTGCGGAGGCGTGAGGGAAGGGGGCTGAGGAGGGAGACGGGAGTGGATGAGGGCGTTTCCGTCGAGATGGAGGAGGACGGGAAGAGGACCAGAAGGGGAAAGGGAGAAATTTTTACGCGACGGCTGAAAGGGAAAGGATCCTATGAATGGTTATATAGGGCCTCCGAAGGGTGGGCGGAAGAGGTGAGAGAAAGTGGAAGGACTCGAGGGGCCGTATGAGACGGTCTAAGAGTGCGAGCATTACAATCCGAGCTGGCACGGATTCGAGCGATCAGCGAGAAAAGAGAGAGAGGGATCTATCGACCATCCCAAGTTCCTCGTGGATTGTATTGCCTTTGTTACTCGCGGAGGCGGCCAAGTCCGTGAGAACACAAGAAACTCGCGGTTCGCCAAGCGAGCGCGGTGCTCTCCAATCGGTGTATCCGAAATGGTGAGCACCTCTTCTTGTGTAACGCACAATTCATTTGTTTCATTTACACACGGTTGACGGTTACGCGGACTTGAATAATTCCGACTTTCCAAGTGTACTAATGAAATTATTAAACCCACGTGATAGATTATGTGAAAATTTCGAGTAGAACTCTGGCGTGGAGTAGAAGAGAAAGCATTCCTGTAGCCAACGATGAAGTGCACTAGGAAGAGTAAAATGTTAGAAAAATCAGAGTATTATGTTTTCATCTGCGAAGAAATGCAAAAACATAGATTTCTATACAGACGATACTGACTGCTCGAACCCGAGGCATCATGTCATTTATGCGCATGTAGGTAAAAAAAAAGACTGACTGGTCATAGGCATTATTATATTTAGGAAGTATCAGTCATATTAATGTGGGGTAAGAGACGGTTATAGGTTGGTCCGTTTGCTCGTAAACCAAAAGTGGGATGGAAGAGGTTGAAAGAGTCCACTGTGCTATTCGCATTCGTTTCGTATTAACCGATTTGCTAAGAAATATGTATAGAAAGGTCAAAAGTTAAACGTCGCATTCGATGAGCAGAGAATTACAATAGATCTACCCATTTGGAACTCTAAGAGGAATAAGAATCCCATTAAAAAAATCCGCCACCAAATCCAATACACTAATCGTACCAATTCAATCCCTGGCCCAAAATGGCGCTAAAGGGAAAAAATCCTTACAACATTCGGCTGGATTGATTCTCCGTTCAGCCCCCTTGCAGCAAAATCGAAGGCCGTCGAAGGATGGGAAAATATCTCAGGCAGATCTGGAGGACATGACTTGCGACAATCTTGGTGATGCAAAGACGGAATTTTATTTCATGATCCATTCCGCATTTACGCCCCATGAGTTTACGCTCACTTTTCCTCCGAGACGTTAATGCATCATTTTTTTCCATGTCTACATAATCTCTTTGTAAAGCGAATGAATAATGAATGCAACAGGTTCTCGCCTACCCTCTGTTCTCCAAAACTTAACCTCGTCATTCCTCATACAAATCTCTACTACAATAGGCCAAATTAATATGAAGTCATAACACCAATGAATGCAATTACACAATTGAATACGTAAATTCAATACACTTGGCAACCGATCTCCTACGGTTAAATTATAGCGAAATCAGTTATTACTCCGAAAAGGGCAAACATTAATTCATTGAGAAATAAAAAACCAAGTAAAACTATCGACAAACATCGGTTATAAATATTTATCCGCTCTATTTCAAACAATATTTTGACATGGCTAACTTTATGGCCATGTTAATATAATTCGAGCGTTTCAGAACACTCCATGTCAATGTTAAATGTCACTAATAAGAACGATACATATATAAACTTAATTATCGCTTATATCATCCGCAAAACTTTCAGCATACATTAATTTTTAATGTAAAACAAAACAACTTGCATCAATTATAGCCATGAATTACCATATGAAGTATATCAAATAAAATGGTTTTAATGTTTTTCAAATCTGTATTTTTTAATTATAACATCACAAACAGAACTGCCTTTCTAAAGGTATTAAATGGAATTTTAAAACATCTGATACATATATATTTATTTATTTATATAAACACACACAAATGTAGATTTTTTTAAACATCCAATCCTAAAATTGGTTAACTGCTGCCCTCCATCCTACCCTACCTGATGCTAATCGGCTTGCTTCCTGGTATTTTTTTTAATGTACTATCTTCTTTATTTGTCCCATACATCTATCCCTTGCCCTTCTTCTTGGTACTTTTCCCTCTATTTTTCCTTCCATTATATTCTTCACGAATCCATTGCGCCTCGTTCCAAAGCCTGTTTCGAAGGCTTCTAGTTTTTTTCTAATCTACTTTTCCGATGGTCCAAGCTTCTGCTCGAATGAATGTTTTCACGTATTGTTTCCTCGTCTGTAGTTCTATCTTGTCAGTACCTATCTATTCAGCAGTTGTCTTTTCATTGGGCTCTTTTAGCTTGAGCTATTCTTCGCTTGATGTATGTAGTACTTCTTTTGTCCCTTGTGATGGTACTTCCGAGATGGGTGAAGGAATCCACTTGCTCTTTTTTTTTTCCTTTCAGTGTGGCTACTGTATTCCGCTTCTCCCTTCCACATACTTGGATTTTAGTCTTCTCCTTATTTATGTTCATGTTGTATCTTTGTAGAACTTGATCCAATATGTTTAATGGCCTTTGAAGACCCTCCTGGTTTTCTGCTCTCACTGCAATATTGTCCGCGAAGCGTAGCATGTTCATCACTTTCCCATTGATCGTAATTCCGTTTAATCCGATGCCTTATGCTTCTATTATTGCCTTCTCCAGGTACATGTTGAACAATGCAGGTGAGAGGTTGAATCCTCGTCTAACTCCTTTATTAATTTTAGCCTCTATATGGCTTCCATCTCTCATTTGCATTGTGGCGACTTGCTTTTTGTGTAGTTGATAGATTAATCTTCAGTCATTGTAATCTCTTGCGAGTTTTTCCAGCAGTCCAAATATCTTGTTCCATTCCACGTTGTCGGAGGCTTTCCTTAATTCCAAGAATGCTACAATTGCTTGCCTGTACAATTGCTTGTTCACATGTATTGTTTTCTCTGTCATGATTCTCAGACAGAGTATGGCTTCCCTGGTTCCTCTGTTCTTCCTAAAGCCAAATTGGTTTTCCGATAGGTTATCTTCAATTTCCCTCTCCATCCTTCGACTTATTATTCTCGTAAGAATTTTTGATGCATGTGATGCAAGACTTAAGGCTCAGTGGTCCTCCCATATCTCTGTCCTCGTCTTCTTTGGTATCGCGGTCATGACACACCATTGGAAGTCGTCATGAAGTCTTCGGTCTATGTATGTAGCTATCTTTGATTATTCCATGCAGACTGTCTTTGGCTTTGTTTCCGAGTGTCTTTATGATGTTTCCGTCGATTTTTTCTTCTCCAGGAGCTTTGTTTTTCTTAAGGTCTTCTACTGCTCTGTCGAATATGCTCCTCAGTTTGTATGGGCCCTGGTTTTCGTCACCCGTTCACTCTCGTCCTCAGGTTTTCTTCCAGTGACCTCGGACCTTGGTAGAGTTCTCCGATGTATTACTGCCATCCACTGCCAATATCTTCACCTTCTATCAGTTTATCTCTGTTTACATCCCTCCTGTTGTTGCTTTCCATTTTCCTTTCTCCGCAATGTTTGTTTGCTGTGATGGTTTGTATGCTGTTTGTATGCTGTGATGGTATTCCCCCTCTTCATATTTTGGTTGATTTCCTCGCAGCAGCCTTCTATCCAATCCTCCATTATTCTTCCCTCCATTCCAGCCTTTTTTCATTCTCGGTTGACTTGGTTCTTAAGCTTCTTGTGGAGCCTTTCCTCGTCATCATTTCTGGCGTTCTCGTATTTTCTTCTATTAGTTACCTTATCTCCATTGTGATCCATGGTTTCTTTGTGTCGGCTCTCTTTCTCACCAGTTATCCTCTGCAACTGCTGCGATTGCCCTCTTGAGTTCACCCCATCTCTCTTCGGTACTCATTTCTCCTTCATCACCTAATTTGCTGCCAATGACCGTGGCGAATCTTTCTCTGTTGTTTTTTTTCCGCCAGCAATTTTGAGTCCCGCCTTGGCTCTTGTTTAGTCTTCTTAATTTTCTTGTAGCGAAGTTGGCTGTGCATGATTACTAGGTTGTTGATCGCTATTTATGTCTGCACCGGGTTAGCTCCTGCACTCCTTCATCTGGTTCTTGTATCTCCTTCTTACTAGTATGGAGTCTATTAGGTATATTGCGATATTCCCTGGCATCTTCCACTCCTCTTACACGTGTTAAATCGGCCCTCGTGAAGTCGATCACATCTCCCCGTTATCGAAATATCACAAAAGAGCCCTTCGTACCCCGCTTACCTGTTCCATATGTCACACAGTGCAGTACATGTCACGCATCATACATCGACCAGGCAGCACTCAATGTCAATAATAGATTCAAGATACACTTGACTCCCTATAAAAACAACAGATATGGAAAATAGGTCATCGCTAAATAAATTTTGGAAACTTCCAATCCTGTCATAAAGATTTATGGCCTATTGGGCACACTCAAGTTTGTAAACAAAATTTTAAAATTTCAAGAGCATGAACATAGTAGAATACTAGATATTTGGTAAGGTAAAGGACCCCTGCGTTTTCTTTTGACAAAGAGTGAATTATAATGCCATCAAATTATATTTTAGATTGGGCTACCTGAATAAAATAGGAGAGGAAACCCCAGCACTGCCAAGTTTAACAACGCATCCGTCCCTAGTACGAGATGCAATTACAACAAAATAGAGAACAAACACCTGAATATATTTAATTAAATACAAACAGCTAAGGATTTCTCAAGTACTGCAAGATGCAGGTAATCATCTATGTGTTCGAGAGCTTTTGTACTTGAGCAGACATACATTCTACACTGATAGATTCATATGTAAGTTTGGTGCCCAACAACATCCCGCCGCATGCTCTTGTGTAGGCTTGTCGGCTAATGTGCAGATGCATTAAAAATTGTCTTTACCGTGAAAAGTTTTTATTTAATTCCTGTGCTCTTTAAATTACAAGTGTTTGTCAAAAACTATCAGCTGTGCAATATTATTAACGTATTTATCATGAAATACTCACTTGAAAGTGATATGAAATTCAGCTTTCACGTATACAACACAGAACCCTAGATCCCTTTTTTGCCAAAAACTACTAGGTAGCAATGACGATGGCAAGGCATGTGAAATTTAAAAAAAAGGACATTTAAAAAAAATCAATGTTTCCAATATTTATGGTAGCATAGATTGATCCACTACAAGCGTTTTAGGGACAAAATATTTCAGTTTTTGTGATACGTTCCATTCTATTGATTACATCGCATATCAGCTTTAGCTCGAAGATCTAGAGGCATACCTGGGAAACAAACAAACAACTAAAGTTATTAGCTGATTAAAATTTAATTTTGTTGTTAATGAGTTTTGTCCTTCTCTTCCTTGAGAATGGTGGCGTGGACCACCGAAATTTGGAAACCTAGTGAGTTTCTTTTCTTTTTTTGTGCTTCTGTGTTTTAGTCTTTGTTCGCTTGTGCTAACTTCATATACATTATTATTCACGTCCATGAGACTTTCACAAAATTGTTATATATATATATATATATATATATATATATATATAATATATATATAAATTATAACTTAAATATATATATATATATATATATATATATTTATATGTGGGTAACGGTAGTACAGAGGGTAGACCGTTGGACTGCTGACCGGAGGGGCCCGGGTTCGATTCCCGCAGAAGCCTTTCTGGGGACCTGCAGCTTCACCCAAGCTATGTGATTTTTCGAGTACCAGATCTTTCTGGCCTGCCCCCCTACCCTGAGGTGTGAATTTGACATGCCGTCGGGCTTAGTACTGGGTGAACTCTATCATCACCTACTAATCCGACCTTCGGGTCGATTACTGCGTTCAGGTTCATATATATACATACATACGATACTCGTTTTTTATGTGTATATATATATATATATATATATATATATATATATATACATATACATATAGTACAATACACAGTAACACACAATATAGAAACACAAAAAAAGAAGAACACTCACACGTTATTTCTTGATATTTCGACGGAAACAATCCGTCTTCATCTGAAGATATAGAAGTAATGACTCATTACTTCTATATCTTCAGATGAAGACGGATTGTTTCCGTCGAAACATCAAGAAATAACGTGTGAGTGTTCTTCTTTTTTTGTGTTTCTATATTGTGTGTTACTGTGTATTGTACTATTCGGCACTTCCGTGTTACGTCTACGAAAGCATATATATACATATATATATATATATATATATATATATATATATATATATATATATATATATATATATATATATTTTTTTTTTTTTTTTTTTTTTTTTTTAAGGTTATCTACCGGTTAAGGTAGGTTTTTCGATGGACACAACTACCAAACAAATATTTTGTGACTACTAACAAAACACAACCCTAAATTCTACTCTACACCAGGTCCCTCTTCATCTCTGAGTACTCTCTTCCTCCCTTCATCCCGTCCAACATCCCTATCCTGTTCCTTCCCTTTCCTCTTTTGCCCAACATTCTACCCTCTATCACAGTCTTCAACATCCCACTGCCGGTCAACACCCCCTTCATCCACTTTTCCTGCCTCCATAGGATTGCTCCCAACAAACCCCTCTCTTCGCCCACCATACCAAGTACTTCCTCATTTGTTTTCTTCTCTGTCCATTTCACCTTCTCCATTCTTCTCCACACCCACATTTCAAAAGCCTCCAGTCTACGTCTATCCTCCTGCTTCAATGACCACGTTTCCGCGCCGTACATAGCTACGCTCCATATCAAAGTTTTTACGAGTCTTTTCTTAACATCCTTACTCAAAGTCCCCGTCATCAACTCCCTCCTCCTCGTGAAAGCCTCTTTGCCTAGCGCAATTCTTCTCCTTACGTCCCTACTACTTTGACCGTGTTGGTCCAAAACACTACCGAGATACGTAAACTGTTCTACCTGCTCTAGTTTTTGCCCTCCTATTTTAATGTTAAGCTTGCCCTTTTTCTTTCTAGAAAATCGCATAACCTTTGTTTTATTAATGTTGATTCTCATCCCATACCTGTCGCACTGAATTTCCAATTCACTCAGCAATGCTTGCAGCCCCTTGGCTGACTGACAAACTAAAGCTTGGTCATCAGCAAACCTAACTGATTTTACGAATTCCCCGCCCACTTTCATTCCTACCTCGAGTTCTTCCCATGCCTCTTTGATCATTTCCTCTGCATACAGGTTGAACAGCAACGGTGATAATGGGCAACCCTGCCTTACACCCCTTCCTAACACTGCCCATCCTGACTCCCCGTTTCCCACCCGCACCTGAGCAGTCTGAGACATGTACAGGTTGCGGATTAGCCTCCTTTCCCTCCAATCTATTCCTATTTTCTGCAATATACTCATTAGTTTTTCTCAATTCACTCTATCAAACGCTTTTTCGAAATCTACGAAACAGGCAAATACCTCCTGGTTGTGTTCTATATTCCTCTCGATTAATAACCTCATTACTGCAATGGCATCACGCGTACCTCTCCCCTTCCTAAACCCAAACTGATCATCCCCTAAGTAATCATTTGCCCTACTCTCTATCCGTTTGTTTATGATCCTGAGAACAACTTTAGCTGCGTGGGATATCAAACTAATTGTCCTATAGTCCTCACATGACGTGGCCTTTGCCTTTTTCGGAATCGGAACTAAAACTGCTCTCACAAAGTCTTCCGGCCAGATTCCCTCCTCATAAATGCTACGAATCAGCCCATATAGCCTCTTCCTCCCACATTTTCCTAAGCATTTTAAAAGTTCCACGGGAATGTTATCTACCCCCACGGCCTTATTTAGTTTCATCTCCCTTAATGCCCTTTCTATCTCATTGTCTAGTATGCCTGGACCTAAGCTGTCTTCCTCTACGTCATTTTCTTTTTCAATGTCTAACTGTGTTGGTCTGAGTTCTTTACTATACAGTTCTTCTATATACTCCTTCCATCTCTCTTGGATCTTTCCTGCGTCAACTATTACCTTACCCGCCTTATCTCTAACTATTAGCATAGCTCTTCCTTTCTTACTTCCCGATAACGATTTAACTTTGCTGTACAGCGCACCGATTTCGCCCTTCCTCTGGAGACTTTCCATATCCTCGCACTGCGTCTTCCACCATGCGTCTTTTGCCTTATTTGTTGCCCGCCTCAATTTATTGTTCAATTCTTTGTACTTCATTTTGCCTAATTCTGTATTTATATTCTTCCATTTTCGCCGCTCATCCATCTTTGTAATCATCTCATCCGTGATCCATGGTTTCCTAGTCCTTTTAGCGTTAACGGTTCCAATAGTGTCTTTTGCGGCTTTAGACAACCCTTTTTTGATCATTTCCCATTTTTCTTCGATAGTAATAAGCCCTTTACCATCCTCCATGATTTTCTCTACCGCCTGTTTGTATTCCTTCCTTTTCAACCCATTTAATGCTTCTACATTCCATTTTCTAACTCGCCGCCCCTGCCTTATCTTTTTGAAACGTACGCTACATTTCATAACAACTAAATTGTGGTCTGAGTCCGCATCCGCTCCCGGAAAGCTGTGGGAATTTATCACACTATTCCTAAACCTGTGTCTAACCAGGATATAATCTAGCTGATATCTTCCTGAGTCACCTGGTATTTTCCATGTATACCTGCGTCTTTTGTGGTGTCTAAACCAAGTGTTGGTGATGACTAACCCCTGTCTCCTGCAGAACTCAACTGCTTTCTCCCCGCGGTCATTCCTCGTGCCTAAACCGTAGTCGCCCACCTCATCACCATCTCTTCCTTCGCCTACCGTCGCATTCCAATCCCCCATCACTATCAAATGTTTCCCTGCAGGAACACACGCGATCATGTCCTCTAACTGATCGTATATCTTATCGACCTCTTCTTCCTTATGGTTGCTCGGTGGCATGTATACCTGAATAATAACTAAGTTCGTCGGTTCTGCTTTTATCTCCACTAGTAGTATTCTATCCGTTACCTGCTCTATGTTGACTACGCTTCTTCCTACCTCTTCATTTAATACTATGGCAACCCCTCGTTGGCTCTCGTCCCCACCGCTGTATATTATTCTATACTTATCACTCCAGTAATCCCCGCTATCTTTCCATCTCACCTCGCATAGACCTAAAATATCTATATTTCCCCTTTCCATCTCTCGCTTAACATTCTCCAATTTCCCTGTCCTCATCATTGTCCTAACATTCCACGTTCCTATTCTAACTAATTTTGTCTTCTTCTCCTGCGTCTTCTGTCCTGCTGCTGCTGGTTTTCCCTTGCAAGGGTTTCGTGGGATGACGACCGCGGAAGCCTTGCCTCCCCCGCTGCCGGGCACGACACACGGCCGATTGGGCCGAGCCCCGTGGTTGCCAGGACTCAAATTATCTCTATTGTCCATCATATTTTTCTAGGGAATGATAATTGAGGTGGTTTCCCGTTGCCTTCCTCAATAGTGTTTTTAACGTGACACCATCACTTACTGGCCGCCCCACTGGGGTCAGACGCCATTGCAGCCGCCTCACTGAGGAACAGACGCTGCGTGGACTACCTTTCGTCTGGCTCCTAACCTTCGACCTATCTGGCATGGGTGACCCTACCAGGAGCAATAATTATTACTCCCGCCAGCACAGCTCTAGGGGTCATCGGAACGCACAAGCCCTTCCACCACGTCAAGGTTGTAGTCCGGGGAGGGATATATATATACATAAATATATATATTTTTATATATGCACATATATATTTATTCATTTATATTTATTTATACATTAATTCATAGCAGACGTAGGCTTACGACATGCACTCAACGCCCATATAGATATGAAAACTATTCTTTCTTTAAAAAATCCTCAATAGCCCTTTTGTGTGTTCTATAAACATAAAGAAATCTGCGTTTGAACATTTAAACAAACCTCAACATATTCGTTCTTTTGCCTTTTGAATCCGTACTTTACTTATGCGAAGGTTAATGTTTTTATCACTAACTAGGAGTTTCGTGGGACGGTATAATGGGTGTTAGGCCTCTTAACATGGAGAAGATATGAATTCACGGCCGTGGTCAGAGGGTTTACAGCTAAGGGTGCTAAACGTCGGCCAATACCAGCGAACCGTGCATAATATTATATTATTAATGCTCTTCGGTGTGACGTTCACAGCGTAATGCCCACCGCGAATATCCAGGCATCCTGACATCATAAGATGGTGGAGGAGAGCGCGGCCCCATTGCAAGGATGAAAGGAAAACCATTCCGATCAAGAGCATCGATTTAAAATACGGTGCTCATTCTTTTATAGAACGGGTTTAACCGAGAGAAAGCTGTAAGGGAAAGTCAGGGCATTATGTCAATGGGGATGAGGCAGAGGGACTGGAGTGGGTCATAAGTGTGAGTGGAATCGAGGGAGTTGAGGAATGAGGGAAAAGGTTGAGCTCAGACTCGCGACGAAACTGAAGAGGGGGAGAAGAAGGGACGGAAAGAGTGAAGAAAAGCGAAAAAGCTCGAACCAAAGAGACTAACGGTCGTACTCGGAAAAAAACTGAGGCCTCCGTCCTTTTACATTCTTGTGGAAAAAGAGCGGCAAAGACGGAAAAGGGAAAAAATGGATTTGAGTGCACTATCGGAATGCTTTCTCCTTGCGATTTCGGATAGGTAGCTCTTTGGAAAGATTTTCCATAGATTATTCCTTTGGTGTGCTCCACAATCGATGGATCAAGGGAGAGCAAATTGAGGCATTTCAGCAGCAAACGAAAAAAACCAATGCGTTCGATATCTGCTGCGTACCCGCCTAAATAAATCCAACGGTTTCGATTTTAGATCCTACCAATGTTCGCGTAGATACGTAGTTAAATTGCAATACTTTCTCGGTACCACATCACGTGCCCTAATTTTCGCTGAATGCCTACTATCTTTAATGCATCCATTCCCATCTTAACCATCTGTAACGATGATTAAGCGTTAATTTTCAGCAACGAAGCAGAGATAATGCTTGTCCCCCTGCAAATGCAATCACAAATGAATGCCGCAATGTAAGAAGTACAAGCTATAAAAATATTATTAATTATATAAAGCTAAGATATAAATGAAAAAAAACGGAAACTTCCGTCCATAGAGAGCTAAAAATAATTAATAATGGAATTAGCATGTTTTATCGCCATTAATTCACCACAAAACAGAGAAAAATCATTAAAGGTATAAAGAAAAACCTCCAACGCCAAAATTTAGAAATTGAAATCTACGATAAATTTGTTTCTAGAAATAACATATATTACTCATGATAAAACGCACGAACGACTTTTTTTCCTGGTGGTGTGGACCACCAACAAAGTGTTTCAGAGAGCTCCGGTTCCAACAAGTCAGAAGTTCCAGGGCGATATTTCAAAACTGAAAAACTTACAAGTGTTCCATAAAAAAGAGGCTTGTAACCTCGTCACACGAACCCACCCGGTTCTCCACATTTGGCTTTTATGGAACACGCTCGGCTGATCCTCGTGAAGCATCGATTTGTACCTTGAGCAATCGTTCCCGGGTGCCTCTTAAAACTCGGGCAACGCGGCATTGAGTGAGAAGTAGTAAGAGACGGAAACAAATATTACAGGGAGCACAATGAAATGATTTGGGAGATTAACCGCCGATTGATACATGAATCTAGGACGGGAATACTCAATTGCAAAGGTTGAAAAACAATCATTAGACTGGTGGAATGAGTAATGCATAGTCAATTCCACTACGTAATTTTTATAATTACAATCTCATGTCATATGACAAAGGTTTCGAAACCAATATCGTATGAATAATGATTTAAATAACTACGTACAACTCACTACCGTTTCCTCTATGATGGATCACTCTTCAAAATTTAAGCCGGCAACTGCTTCCTCTGTGGATAATAATGCATGCCAGTATCGGTGTGCAGCCATGGAAAATATAGAAATGAATAAGTAAAGATAGTAAATACGGGATTATGAAGTATGGAAGTAAGTAGAAAGTGCATAGACTTGCCAATGCATCAACAGCTGAAACTCGCAGTTTGGTTGGCTGGTTATTAATGATGGTTCAGAAAATAGTTTCTTCTCCTCCAAAACTAATTTTTTTCAATTTCTCTTTTTGTTTTTTCATCCCGCTCCTGTTGTAAAAACATTAGGACAAGGAATGAGAAGCATATAATATAGAAATGTTGTTTCTCATTATTTTCTCCCAAATAAAATATGCTTACAGGGAATGGAAGGGAAGCAAAACTTTTCGGTGTAAAATGTATGCGATGACGGGAGTTGGAAGGAAAAAGAGCCTCTGGCAGAAGGGAAGAGAATGCCGAGTGATAAACGGGACGGAAAAATATAAATAAGATGACTAGAGAAAAACATCAGGAGAGCCTCCATGTTTCGAAAGGGAACACCGAAAATCGTCTACGGAGGAGTAGCCGAGCATCGGGGAAAAGAGAAAATACTGGAGTCCATTACGTGGGTAGATAAAAACAAAAGGCGAGCGAAACAAGTGAAGGGGTGAGATGGAAAAAGAAGCAGTAGGGTGCTCCTAATCCACCCGACATCAAATCGCCCCAGTAGTACTAATCGCCCCTGCCCGACTTACCCGCGTTCCCGCGGGACTCGCCCACCACCTAAAACCCCGGAGACGAAGCATCACGGTAATCCTCCCGCGGCCGGAATTTTCAGCGGGAAACCGAATATTTTATTACTAAATCAAGTAAGGCCGGGTTATCGAGCTTTATTTTTCGCCTTTGGGGCGCGCGATGCCTCGCGTTAATAGCGATCGATAAAATCGGGATTTAGCGTTGAATCAAGGCACTTCGACGGGGAGAAGGGACGGGGAATGTAGGACGAGAGGAGGGTTATTTTCGGCCGGGAGGGTGGCAGTGAGGTTAAGCAGGGATGAAGGAAATAAAAAGAATCCAAATGAATGCGGCGGACGGGGGCTCGCAAGCGTGGGGAAGGGAAGGAAGAGCATGTGGATATTTGGCTGCGGATGTGTACGTATACAAAAGTGGGTGGTAGCCGAGAGAGAGAGAGAGAGCGGGGGCGGAAGGTGCGTGTGGGAGAGAGTGGGATGGAGAGTATAAAAAGCGGAAGGGGATGAGAAAAGGGTAGGGAGAAATGGACCATAAAAGCAGAGGTAGGGGGCGGTGAGGGAGGGTGTGGGCTCCTTTATTGCGCGAGGTTAAAGCCTGAAAGCTCACTTTTTATGCGTGGCCATGAGAAGTGAGGGGTAGGTATATGGTGGTATGTGGAAGAGCGGGGGAGATGTCTGAAGAGTGAGTACAGTGAGATGAGGATGAGTGTGGGTGGGAGGGAGTGGACCTGCGTAGGGAGGTAGGAATCGCCCTCCCCACCCCTTCCACCAAGTAAGGTGGTAGAGGTGGTTGAGAGTGGAAGAGAGAAGAAAGAGGATTGGGAGGAAGGAAAGAGGATAAGCGATAAGGAAATAAGGAGGGGTTTAAGGAAGGGAGTGGAAATGGCGGGGAAGAAGGTGGTGCGTGAAGGGGGAAGAAGGCAACTGGGCGAGGGAAGGGATCCCGATAAGGATGTATAAGGCGGTGTAGTAGTTTCCTTCCCCTCTCCTATCTAAACCCGACTGCCTCTTTCACGTAACCTCCCTCCGTCCTCCAGGTCAAATGTTTCGCGGCCCTGCCCAGATATGTACTTTCGAATGACCCGGCAGGCTGCACGGCTCCCGAGAAAAGCGGCAGGCCTGAGGGTTGTTTCCCGAAATTTATTATTTTTTTCCGTTTTTCTGCTAAAGCGTCCCATCCTGCGTCATGGGCATATGGCGTAAGAATGACGCAGTCCGAGAAGTGATACATCGTTTCCGTTGTTTCATGAGTCTTAAAAAGTTCATGCTCTTGCTGATCGTCAGAAGTTAGCCGTATTATCGTTGATGTTTCAAAACCCACTTCGCGCCTATGGATTAAACTTGGTAAATATGATGCGTGAACATCATTGCTCTCAGTTTCTGGTATTCAGTCCAATATCTGTTCTAAGGGCACAAATGTTGCTGGTTTTAACTCTTTACGAGCACCATAACCAATCTTCTTTATTACTTGAGCCGTTACCTAATGAAATACCCAAGCAAACACACGCGCAAATCCTGTTTCAGAACATTATTTTGCCTATCGTGCGGTTGATGTTATTTTTACTAGAGAGGGAGAGGAGAGCGGCCTCCGTGAAGTTTTAACCTGCGACCGTACTCTTTCACTTACGCCGCAGTCCGTATTCGGCCTCAATTTTAACGGGTAACGGTGAATAAATTGTTGGGGTTTGATTATCCAGTCCGCCTGTTGGAGATCCTTTGTTTATGTATCCGTGTTTTGATGGTGTTCAAGAGTACACTCGAAAAAAAAAGTTGAGTAATACGTTCGCCAGCGAAAAATATTATTGGACGAAACTCACGTAAAATCTCTTTTTCCTCACGCCAAACCTTAAAATATTATGAAACTAAATAAACCCTGTTTGAGTTTCCTACAAAATCGGCTGCGGGAACGAGACAAACAAGCACGCACTTTGGTGCTCAGGGCCCCTTGGGGAGCCTGGTGCTGCGAATGCCTGAGATAAAGAAATTAAGGCTGACGAACCTAGATAGGGAAAGAGTGAGGAAAGGACGTGCGAAAAAAGGCTGGAGGGAAGAGGTGATATGATAAAAGATTAAGCGGTCTGAAAGGGAGAAAGAGAAGGAGGGGGGGGAGGAAAGAGAAATTAGATGTGTAAAATGAGAAGGGAAGAGAGACAGTGTCGATAGGAAGTCGTCATGAGGAGGAGAACACGGGAACGGAGATGACTGACTACGTAGGGATGGAATGTTGTGAATTCGGCGGTAGAAGAGATAGGGAGGAAGGCCTGGAACAGGAAAAGATTCGAGTGATAGAACCGTGGGATAGCCTTAAGGGCATCAGAAGGAAAAGCAGCGGCGAATGCTTTCCGATCCTGTGTGGAAAGAGGAGGGGAGAGTCCTTCCTTGTTTTCGCCACGTACACTATCTTACAGCCACTTCCCCGAGCAACAGTGTGTGTGCATGTGTGCGGGTCGACGCACTCAACCGATCGACCACTCGACCCACCCCTTACACTCCCTTGATGTACCCCTCCCGGCAAGCACACACATTTTCATCCTTATAAACACACGCACATTTCACCGGAAATCACATATTCTGTCCTAATTTCTCTCCGTATGAATAAATGTCGGATTTAATTAAGGAGGAATTCGCCCCACTAATGAATCCATCCATTTTCCATGTATCTTAAATTGATCAGAAATAAAATTAAATATATGGTAGACTTTAATGGTTCATTCCAAGAAATTATGGGAGATTCAGTGACAGTAACTTTTAACGGAGTCATCCCCTAATGTTCATTACAACGCAACAATTTCAGAGCGTAAAAATCATTCGCCTTGACCGGGATTTGAACTCAGATCCAAGCAGTTGGCTGGACATCGAGGGATCCGGGTTAGATTCTCAGTCAAGGGAAATGATTTTTACAATCTGAAATTGTTGAATTTAATAGCTTACTTGTGAAATTGATTATATTTCGTCTATGGTCACGATTGATCAATGAGACTCCATCGCATTGATTTTTACGTATGTAATTTGCATTGTTACATTCACTAGTGTTTTATTTAGTATCCATTAGCAACCTGAATTTTTTCTATATTTTTTATCATGGTAACCTTTTCACTTTCGTAAAATATTCTTTCGGTGAAAAATATATTTTTTTAATACTTATTTTACACGATATCAGAGTATATTTACTCAATCCGTTTAGCCATTACGTTTTGCATTTAAATTTTATATGCACATTAAGGAAGAATTACCACATTTTTCTAGATATCCTTTTTTTAGCTTCCATTTAAACTTCAAAATTCGATTTTGGCACTTTCCTACAGGCTACCTATTTTTTAAATCGCATTTCATCAACTAGAGTATGGTCTGAATCCGTCCCCGGGAAACTGTAAATTTATGACACTATCTTTAGATATACTTCGAACCGTGATATAATTTTAATGGGGCTTCCTTGTTTCTCTCAGTACGTCACATGTGAACCTATATTCGTGATGAACGAGGCGTTAGTTATAATTAAATACTTTCTTTTATACAACTTACTCCTTTTATCTCCGCGATAATTTCTAATCGTACAATTCTACCTTTACCCTATCCTTTCCTTAGCCTAATACCGCGTTTCAGTTCTCCGTAACTACTCGTACTTGGTAGTTACGGAGAACTGAAACGGTACGTCCACAAGTATTTATTTTAATCAGTCGCACCAAATGTCTCCTCCTTCCACCAGGGTACTACTTTTCCGTCCGTAAACCTGAATTAACTCTAGATCAGTTGAGTCTGATTTTATCTCTTCCAAAATTATTTTATCACTCACTTGCTCCATATTTACGACCCTTCCCCAAAATTTCATATTCAGTATCAGGGCCAATCCACGTCAACTGTCCCCCTCCATCCCTTGCTCCAGGTATTAGTTTAATAATACCCGCTCTTTCTCCATCGCACTTTAAACAAACCTAACATAGTATACCTCCTTTCTTCATTTTTCTCTTGATATTATCTAACTTCCGCGTCATCATTATCATACTAACAATTTATTTCCCTATTCTGACCAATATAGTCTTCTGACTTCTCTTTTCTATCGCTTTAAGCGCAACATAACAATAGACGGAAGCTACGATGACTCACCCAGCAAGGAAATAATATCGGGCAATGATAAGAAGAATACTTTTCTTGTCACGCGTAGTTGATATTCTTGTGGGGCCTTCTAAAAAACACACACCTTGCTGACTTATATGCGTAGCAAATAGTGTAAAATAAACAATTTCCTTATTTGGTAAAATTCCAATTATGACAAATGAATTTATTTATTACTAATATGATATTTAAGTATGTTTCATAATTCAATGAGCGGGTATCTAACCCCAACCTCAGATCTACGTACGCTGCCTGATTTTTACGAAACCAGAACTTATTGAAAAAATGAAAAATTCATATGGGAAGGAACTGACACCCATACTCGTAGGGCTCAGGTCTAGGTGAGTAAGCCATACATCACGTCGATGGATAATGAGCTTTAGCCATTATAATATATATACATATATATATATATATATATATATATATATATATATATATAGTATTCCCCTCTCTTTTAATATAAATATAACAATTCTTGATCCCACTGATGTCTTATACCGGACGTTATATAACTCGGTTTATTTAGTTATTTCCCAAACCTTCATCTCTCTGATATGTATGCCAATTACTCTCACCTTTTAAAATATTATATAATATGATAACCACGAATGTTTCCACCATTACGGTTATAAGTATATATATATATATATATATATATATATATATATATATATATATATATATTTAATACGCAAACTGTACCCCATGCTGTAATTCCAGGTTGAGCCGCCCAAAACTCGGACGATCTTGGGCGATCACAGATTAGAGGCAGACTCCGCTGATTTTTCCGCACCATTTGGTTTCATCTAAACGCTCGTTTTGACCTTAAATCCGTTTTGTAAGTTATGATTAATCGACCAATATTCTTGGCGGGTGGCAATAAATTATCTTTCACACGGTGCCTTTTATTTCTAATGCATGCGTTCTCGTTACCTTCATTTCCTTTTTCGGTCCCAGCAAAATTTCTCGAGAACTACAGTTGGGTATGATCATTTCGTATCTAATATTTAAGTATTAGAAGAGCTAGGCTGGGAATCACTCACAGGGCAAAGGCTAAATGACAGATTTAATCTCTTGCATACGATATATTTATTCATTCTCTGCCTGGCTTCTGCCGAGAACAGACGTGCTCGAGCTCGCTCCCTAGAACCGGTTCGACCCTACCTGGGACTACCTGCGTGCCTGCTGTTACTTCTGTGTTTGTTCTTCCCTAGTGAAGTGTAGTTTAGTGTTAGCTTTAATTTTGTGAAATAGTTAGTTTATTTAGTTTTTGTGCTGTTTGTTATTAGTTTTTAATAGTTTGGTAGTATTCCTTGTGGGTACTCTTAGTGGCTTGCGGTGGTTTTTGTCCGTCGAATCTAATTGGTTATCGGTGAGTGTTTTATTTTCTTTACCATCTTTTTTCTTTCCTTTCTTTACTTACTTACAAAGCGTAACTTATTGATTGAGCTAAATTTAACTAACCCCTCTTATAAATTTTAGCATAGTGTATACAGGTTAGCTTTTGTTGGGAACTCAGTAGTTTAATTAGGATGGCTTCATCTAGGTCCCCTGTTGCCATGCTCGAAGGCACTGGCGAATGCGCGGCTTTAAGGGCCCGTATTGTCATGCTGGAGAGAATAGTGCGGGAGCTTCGATCGGAGATCGCTGGCCGGAGGACTCCCCTCAGGAGAGATGGTGCTCGGAGTGGGAATACGAAAACCCGCCACGCCCATATGGGTGCACGGATTCGTCCGAATGCTACACGTGGCTGGGCGATTAGAGACCTACCCCGTGTCCCATCTCCCAACGAGGGAGTGTCTCACGTCCGTAGGTCAGACGATTGGAGGGTTGTCTCTCGGGGCAAGGGGAAGGTAACGCTGCGGCGTGGATTGGACTCTGCGGAGGCAGATACCATCCCCGTCTCCAACAGGTACCAGGTGTTGTCGGATGACAGCACCACCGTACCTGCAGCCCCTACCCCTACTCCGAGGGCACTGCCTAGGGTAAGACGTCAGGGAACGGGAAGGGAGGGAATTGTAGTAATAGGTAGCTCGAATGTCCGTCGTGTAATGGTCCCATTGAGGGAAAGGGCGCGCCGCGTAGGCGCCGATCAACGGGTGACCGCCTGGTGTATACCAGGCGGAGGAGTCCCTCAGGTGACGAAGGCGATCGAGGCGGCGGTCAAAGGCACGAAGTGCTCTAGGCTGCAGGTCGTGGCCCATGTGGGCACCAACGACGTCACGGACCGTGGATCCGAGGAGGTCCTCCGTTCCCTTAGGGAACTGAGCTCCGAGGTGAAGCGCGTCCAGGGCGTCGAGGGGGTTCGGCTGGGACTAACGGTCTGCAGCATCGTTCCGAGGGAGGATCGCGGGTCTCTGGTTTGGAGCCGAGTGGAAGGCATAAACCAGAGACTATCGAGATTTTGCTCGGACATAGGAGCCTCCTTCGTCGACCTCAGACCAACCCTCCGATCTTGCAGGACTCCCCTTAACCGATCTGGGGTCCATTACACGGCGGAAGCGGCGAGTAAGGTAGCGGATAGGATACTCGACCACTGTAGGCCTTTTTTAGGATAGAGGGCAGGTCACTTAGTGGGTCAATAACATCTGGGGATAGCGCGTATAATATTATTAATAAAAATATAAAAGTCATTGACAACACTGGTAATGATTTAGAAAGACATGTGACACGCACTTCCCCACAAAGGCGTCCTAAATTACAGTCAGGCACTAATAAGGACGTTATTCAACATCAAAATAATTTAACTATACTTGTTATAAATTGCAGAAGCCTCAAGAACAAATCAGCGGATCTAGAACACATAATCCAAACTCATTCCGCTGATATAGTATTAGGCACAGAGAGTTGGCTGTGCAATGATATTAATGACCAAGAAATTTTCCCAATAGATTTCAAAGTTTACCGACACGATAGAGATACAAGACCCGGAGGAGGGGTTTTCGTGGCAGTTAAAAGTCATTTTGAAAGCAGGCAAGTTTCATTTGAAAATAATAACATAGAAAGTGTTTGGTGCACCTTACTACGGACCAATCAACCCAACATAAATTTATGCTCTTTCTACAGACCTCCAGACTCAGATTTGAAAACACTTCACACCCTCAACGATCAAATTCACAAGTTTACACGTAAATATAATAACAGCATAAACATAATTGGTGGCGACTTTAACCTCCCTGGTATAGATTGGGACAGCAATATCGTTAAATCTGGGACCCGCGATCGCGAATCTTGCAATTCCATGATAAAATTGGTTCAAAGAAACTCCCTCCATCAAGCAGTACGCATGCCCACCCGTGGAAAGAGCATATTGGATCTATTTCTTACAAACACGCCGGAACGTATTATTAGTGTATCAACTGATGAGGGCTTGAGTGACCATAAAGCAATTAATGTCCATTTGGACATAGCAATAAAAAAGATTGTTAAACCAAAAAGAAAAATTTATAATTACCATAAAGCAGACTTTGAATCTTTTGCCAATCAATTAAACTCTTCACTACCCGAGTTCAAAACCCGCTTAAGTCATGTCAACGTGGAAGAAACTTGGACAGAATTTGTCAATATCATGCAAAAAGGAATCGTAGATTTCATACCTATAAAATACGTTAAAGCAAATCGCGACCCCAGGTGGTACAATAAAGACGTTAGAAAAGCCCTTCGAAAGCAGAGAATGCTACACTCTAGGGTAAAGAGGGCAGGCGTGAACACATCATCTCCTGAGAATACACAATTATGGGACACATATAGATCCTCTAAAATTGAAACCAAAAAAACAATTACGTAGCGCCTTACTGGAATTTAAACGCAAAGTACTTTGCGAGCACTTGGACACTGACCCCAAAGCTTTCTGGTCATATGTTAGGGAAGTAAATGGGAGTAAACAAACCGTGGCTTGCTTAAGGGATTGTAGCAATGTAATTCATACAGACAGCGAGGTTAAAGCTAACATCTTAAATTCATTCTTCCAAAGCGTTTTCTCGAATGATGTTGCCACCGCATATCTCCAAGAAACAATACACACTCCACCCATGGAAAAAATAACAGTGTACCAACAAGGAATTCTAAAATTACTTAATGAGATTAAACCCAACAAATCCCCGGGTCCCGAAAATATACCAGCTAGGGTGATAAAACATTTAGCTCCAAACATTGCCCCGTACCTTGAATTTATATTTAACAAATCCCTCACAGAGTGCAAAGTACCTAAGATTTGGAAAGCCGCGCAAATAACGCCTATTTTTAAAAGTGGTGACAGGGAGGATCCCAGTAATTACAGACCTATATCTCTCACTTCTATCTGTTGTAAAATCTTAGAGCACATAATTGTCAGTTCAATAATGAGACACCTTGACAATATTAACTTTTTAAGTGACAATCAACACGGATTCAGGAAAACCCGCTCCTGCGAGACCCAATTAGGATTATTTACACATGATTTACTTGTAGCTGGTGAGAGAGGTAGGCAAGTGGATGCCATCTTCTTAGATTTTCAAAAGGCATTTGATAAGGTCCCACATGGTAAACTCATTCATAAATTAAAGGTCGCGGGTATAAACAAGGGCGCTATAAGTTGGGTTAAAGATTTTCTTTCAGAGCGGGAACAGAGGGTAGTCCTTGATGGCGCTAGTTCCGACAGCGTTCGAGTCACGTCGGGGGTACCTCAGGGAAGTGTGATCGGGCCGTTACTTTTCTTGATTTTTGTTAACGATTTGAACCGCGAAGTGAAAAGTAACATTAGGATGTTTGCGGATGACACGGTGATCTATCGGGAGATATCTGGGGATGAGGATCGTTTTATTCTAGCGCAGGATTTAGATTGCATTACTAAATGGTGTTCTAACTGGGGATTGACTCTAAATTATAATAAATGTTCAGTGGTAAATTTCTTTAAAAGATCAACGGTATTTGCTTACAAATTAGCTGGAGGTGACCTAGCAGTAGTTGATACGGTAAAATACCTAGGTGTCACATTCACTAAAGACTTAACTTGGGGGACTCACATACGTAAAGTCTGCGGTCAAGCAAATAAAAAATTGGGATTCATTAGACGCATTGTCGGCAAAAGTGACTCAAAGGTCAAGGAACGTTGTTACCACGCTCTTGTAAGGCCTCATTTAGAATACGCATGCAGCGTGTGGGACCCGAGTGAAAAAGGTCTCATTCGGGAAATTGAGAAGGTTCAACGCCGGGCAGCCCGTTTTGTAAAAAATTCCTACGATAAAACGCAAAGCGTTACCGAAATGCTCATGGATTTGGGGTGGGAATCATTAGAAGAGAGACGATTCAATGCAAGACTGAAATTATTAAATAAATTCAGATCCGCATGTTTCAGCACCGAGGTCTCGCAGATTATTCGTACTCCTACATACATTGGTCGCTTGGATCATGCATATAAAATTCGGGAAATAGATGCCAGGACTAGCCGACTCAAGGACTCCTTCTTCCCACGGACAATACGGGATAGCAACTGTAGGATTATAGATAGTAAAAATTCCACTTGCCACCCTCAGTGTCTAAAAAATAATTAGTTCTACTTAAATGCATGCTCCTCCACTAACCTTATGTGTTTTGTTATAATAACCCATTCTTTCCGCATGACATCATTCGTGTTCTGTTCATCTGTTTTTAAGTTTCCCTTTCAGTCCCTCTTCCCTCCCGGCGGGGGGAAATTCCTGCTACCTGCAACGTTGGGTCGAATTCCCTTCCTTTTACTGTCTCTTTGGGGGGTTGAGTGTTTTGTGGTGCATTTTCATGTGGTAGTGATGTTTCACATTCTTGCTTGTTGTGTCCTGGCTTGCGTGTTGTAGGATGGCTTTGGTGCTGTATCCTGGGGTGCAGTTTTTTGTTGTTTTGCGGTGTATGTGTTTGCATGAGTATTGGATGTAGGGAGTTTTGCATGAGTGTGTGCGCTGCTGGGGTGTAATTTTCCGTGTTGTTTTTTGCATGTGGTATTTTTCGTTTTTACGGTTGGTGACCTAACACCCCCCGCCACACGCCCTTGCGGCGGCTTGCGGGGTATTATGTAGATGTAGATGTAGATATTGGAAGGATATCTCTTTTGCAATGATGCTGAAAATGCATGGTTACCCCCCTCTTGCTAAGGTAGGCGAGGTCATGTAAATAAAATTAAAGAGATTAAGTGTAAAACAGATAGACCTAACGTGTAATATTTTCCACGAACTGTATAGTATCCGCCGTCACTTTGTGGAAACGATTCATAATGAATAAGAAATACTTGGTTTTTCCACACAAACTTTATTTTTACGACCGGGTTTCGACGAGGATCGTCATCATCAGGTAATTATTTCAGAAATATACACACATATATATACCCTTGCAATGCTGAAAATATGAGGTGAAGGAGTAAGGGACAGAGTTATTGGTCAGTATGGCTAGGGGGGGGGAGGGATTACGGGGTGTAATTTGGTCGGAGAGTGGGTGGGGACGGTTAGTCCTTTGGGCAGGCAGGTAGAAAGAGGAAGGAGAACGGGGGGGGGGGGTCCCCCTTGTTCTCGGGGCTGTTGGAGGGAAACGGTTGATGTGGGAGTGAAAGGTCGAGGAGAGGAGATCTGAAGGTGTATAATACGTCGTTAACTATTTTGCACTTGGTCCTTTCACTCTTGATGATTTCCATCTGTTCGAGCGCGTCCATCCGGGGTCCTTTTCTTTCCACATGCATAATTTCCAGCTTAAAATCACTGGAATGTCCGTTATCCAAAAGATGTTTTGAAAATTGGGACGCACCATTCTTGTTTCTGAAGGAAGCTTGGTGTTCCTTGAGCCTTTCCTTGAATTTCCTTCCCGTTTGCCCCACGTAAACGGCTGAGCACTCACAGGAGAGTTTGTATACTCCACTCTTCTCTAGATCTGGGATTTTTTCCTTCCCGTTGGTTATTAAGTTTTTTAAATTTGTTTTATTGTAAAAAGCGGGTATGAATCTATCCCTTGGTATCCTACTGGTGACTTTCAGGGACAGCTTTCCTAAAAAAAGGAATCTTTGCCATTTGGCCGTGTTGTCTCTTTCGGGGGCGGTGGTATAGATTAATTTTACAGCCCTTTTCTCCATTTTCTTTTTGTACAATTTATCTACTAACTGAGTTCGGTAACCGTTATTATGGGCAATGCATTTAATTATTTGGAGTTCTTTGTTTACATTTTCCTGGGTCATGGGGATGTTTAGCAACCGATGTAGCATCGAATGGAAGGCCGCCAATTTCTGAGGGAAATGATGTCTGGACTTTGCGTGTATGATTTGATCGGTTTGGGTGTCCTTCCTGAAAATGGAGAAATCTAATTTTCGGTTCCTGCTAGAAATTGTTATATCAAGGAAGTTAAGGACTCCGTGGATTTCCTTCTCCATGGTGAATTTGATTGATTTATTTCGGGAGTTTAGAAATTGTAGGAAGCTGTCTAGTTGTCTATGCGAGCCTGTCCACACACACAAAATGTCATCCACATAGCGATACCAACATAACACATTTTTCAGCAGGGAATTCCCTGACGAGAACAGTTCACTTTCAATATAGTCCATGTAAATGTCTGCTAGTAATGGTGAAAGAGGTGATCCCATGGCTAAACCGTCGGGCTGCTCGAAATATTTACCATTGAACTTAAAGTAATTTTGTGAGACACAAGTATTTATCATTGCACATACTTCACTGACTATCGGGAAGGGGACAGTCTTTCTCAAAAGCAGTTCTTCTGCCAGAGTCATGGCTTGCTTGGTGGGAACACTAGGGAACAAGTTGCTGACGTCGAAGGAGACTAGAATGCATTTTGGGGGGATGGTCACCTTGGATAATTGCTTAGTCAGGTCTGAGGAGTTTCTCACACCATATTTCGGGGAAAACTTGGAAAGGTCCCTGAATATGTTATTGAGTTTCTTAGCCAGAAGGTGGTTAGGGGCCGTTACATTCGACACTACCGGTCTGATTGGAACATTAGGTTTGTGTATTTTTGGAAGTCCAAAAATAAGAAAAAAAAAGGGATAGATTCATACCCGCTTTTTACAATAAAACAAATTTAAAAAACTTAATAACCAACGGGAAGGAAAAAATCCCAGATCTAGAGAAGAGTGGAGTATACAAACTCTCCTGTGAGTGCTCAGCCGTTTACGTGGGGCAAACGGGAAGGAAATTCAAGGAAAGGCTCAAGGAACACCAAGCTTCCTTCAGAAACAAGAATGGTGCGTCCCAATTTTCAAAACATCTTTTGGATAACGGACATTCCAGTGATTTTAAGCTGGAAATTATGCATGTGGAAAGAAAAGGACCCCGGATGGACGCGCTCGAACAGATGGAAATCATCAAGAGTGAAAGGACCAAGTGCAAAATAGTTAACGACGTATTATACACCTTCAGATCTCCTCTCCTCGACCTTTCACTCCCACATCAACCGTTTCCCTCCAACAGCCCCGAGAACAAGGGGGACCCCCCCCCCCGTTCTCCTTCCTCTTTCTACCTGCCTGCCCAAAGGACTAACCGTCCCCACCCACTCTCCGACCAAATTACACCCCGTAATCCCTCCCCCCCCTAGCCATACTGACCAATAACTCTGTCCCTTACTCCTTCACCTCATATTTTCAGCATTGCAAGGGTATATATATGTGTGTATATTTCTGAAATAATTACCTGATGATGACGATCCTCGTCGAAACCCGGTCGTAAAAATAAAGTTTGTGTGGAAAAACCAAGTATTTCTTATTCATTTTCCACGAACTGTTAGGAATCAGAATAAAATTGTTCGACTGTATTAGGGGTAAAAATATTTTGGTCAAAATTGTTCTGATGTTTTCACCCCCTATTCGGTATGTCGTCCTATGCTTAATGATGCTGCTGGAGACGAATCTGAACGTCAGGCGTCAAGAGAAGTGGTCAGCATAACGGAAGAGAGAAGGAAATGGAGCACTTTAAGATGTGGTTTGGAAAAATAATGCACACGTAATTAAATAATCAAATTAGCCAGGAAACAAATAATCTAAGGAGTCATGATGGAATAAGCCGTGCTGTGAATTGAGGAATTCCAGTGATAGATAAGCGTGTATAAAATAACGTATAATTGTTGCCGGAGCGTATGCAAAGAAAAATTGGTATCAGTATCATTACAAAACAAGAGTCATTTATATCAAATAATTGTGATATAATTCGACTTTTGTGGGATAAAAGTTGAAAGGAAACTTAAAGGTCTGACGGAAATAGAGAGCAGACCAGTTAGCGTGGAATTGAAATGGAATAACCTGTAGATGAACAATGATTGTTCCTGTAAATATTCTGAATATATGATGGAATTTGGATATAAGAATCCATTTAAACAATTTTAATTTTCGATTCCGAAAAATAGGAAAGCAACAATATGTTATTATTTTAGGAAGAGGGAAATGTCTCAGACGAAATTAATGGGAGTTAAGTGGTTTGAGTGTATTCTGAGAGATATGAATAGATATTTAAGATCACAATAGTAAAAGATAAAATAATGTAATAGTAATAGTATAGTCCAAGATATAAATTCAAGCCGTGGACTTTCAATAACAACATATCCCCGGAATTAAGTTGTAGAGAATTTTTAATATATTTTTAGTTAATCGAGTTTAATAATTTGCTCCAGCAAAAGGGAGTAAAATCATAAGTTTAGCTCTTTAATTTGGTACATCAACAAAATGTTAATATTTTCTCAGATAAATTAAAAACAGACCCAAAACCAACTAAATTTCAAAAATACATCTAAGGCATTTATATCCAGCTTATTAGTATAGCCGAATTTGAAATTTCTATTACTTATTAATTTACAGCAAAATGATTTTTTTAATGTATTGCTCACACTCAATGATATTTTACCCCGTAGTGTACGTATTATAAAATGGAGGCCACGTGTCCCTCCTGAGCACTTTATTCCTAAATTCTCAGACTTCCTCCCACCTCCGTCCAACAAATTTGCTCGTTCCTCATCATCTTCACTCTCTTACTGCATCCCTTTGAGTCCCTTTTCCGCCAAGGGTAAGGGCCAACAGCTGGGCACTCAATTCCGAGACACTCAGAAATTCCATACGCGCTCTTCTTTAATAAGACTCTTAATTTGTTTTTAGCATTAGGAAAGCTTTGCGCGTGATTTGAATACATAAAATTTGAATTCAGACTTCGTAAACGTTATAATTGCCAATTTTCAGCAAAAGAGACTACTACGTTAATGCTGAAAAATGCGAATTTAAATTTCCGGAAATAAGGCGGCAATTCCTCCATTCTAGTTTAAATTTTTTGTTTTATTTTTGCGGATTTGTTTATAAATTCTAGGAAAACCTCGAATAATTTCAGTGCACAGACTTCCTGGTAGTCCCATTCTGCTCTTCGTTTTCAAAAATGACTTTAACTGCGTAAGATTACTCTTATTCTTTCTTTTTCTGATTTACTTAACTCAAATTATTTTATATCAATCACTAAGTATGTATTCAAGAAATTTGTAATGGAAAAAATACATTAGAGACAGTTTTTGATTCGAACAAATATTTAATAAAATATAAGGGCATGAGAACTTGGTTCACTTGATGAGCGAAAAGACTGCTTCAATAAGCAATTTTACAAATATTGGTGAAACAATACTATTTAAACCTATAATTTTCTAAGAATGCATTTAAACAATACATGATTATTTCTTTATACTAGTCCTTTAGAAATACTGAAATTTTAATGTTAATACTAATCCAGTTTAGCTTGAAGTTTGTATTAATAAAATATTTATGAAAAGCAGGAAGATAACTTTGAAAATAATTTTAAATTAACCATGGTAAAAATTTATTTCTATTAAAAAAATCAAAGGGAGTTTAATCCGCCGATGGAAATACTGCTCCGTTGAACCCTGCTCTTAATTAAAGGCTGGCAAAAACGATCTGGTCAGCCCCGGGTGTAATGCACTCACCAGTTAACGAAGGTGTCGTGGTTTCTGGGACACGGGCGTGGTATTGTTTTTCTATCGTCCTTTTACAATTTTATTCCTGCACTTGGTTTTTTTTACAAATTAGCATAGCATTTTGAGGGCATAAACGTCAATGGTCAGCCCACGCTGGAAATGCAGGAAATACTGTAGCGGTAAAAATCAGTAGTGTCGAAGAGTATCAACTTTCAAAACCCATAAAATGTAAACGTTTTGTTAATGGACCCATAAAATTCTTGTTCATTTTGGCAGTGTCATATAAAGTGCTAAACGTAATTTACTTGCCAGGAGATCAAATTACTACATATAAATGCATCCGTTATATTATTTTATGGTTTTTCATATAAGTCTTCAATATGTACTAACAAACAAAAACTAAAAAGCAAAAGAAACTTATTCTGAAGCCATATACTCTTGGGTTCGAATCTAGCGTCGTAGTTTGCTCCTTTTAAATATGATATCGCTTTATGGTTTATATTTTAGACCGTTTTGGTTTCTGGTTCATTTTATAATAAAATTAAATAAAAATTTATTTTATTTCCCAGACCCAGGTTTCAAATTATATCAAAGTCAGTTTCAAAGTGAATAGAGGTAGGATTGAGGAGCAAATCTAGAGACTAAATCTAATGCTCACTATCTAATGGACTGTACAATCATCTTTGTATTCACCCTTTACAATACCCTTGACATTCATCGCTGTTGCCCTTGCCGTTCCACCTTATTCCAGAGGTTTTCCATGGTCCCCAGCCGCATTCTCTTTTCCCCCGTCTCCTACCTTCATCCTCACTCTTCCTTTTCTAATACCACCCCTACACCCACACGCTTGACTTACCCATACACATTTTTCAGAAATGTTTTGAGAAAAATTACCCTTGGCCCCGGAGAATATGCTTTCTCCCTTCCCCCTAGCGTCTCCCCCTCACCCTGACACAATACATTTGCTCTGTGAGGTTCCATATTCTAGTCACCTTGAAAATAAATGTTGTGTAAGTTTAATCCTAGTTCAAAAAGTAAATAGATTTATTGAACCTAACTAAGTTTATTTTATTTCAATGATAAAATTGCTACGTCATTCCTAAGAGTATCAGGACTTTCATTATTATTTATCATTTTCATCATTTATCAAGTTTGACCCTCCACTGGGGCCACGCCACATTGTGATAGGGCTTAAGGTAGATTAAAACGTTGTATGGTATTCAAATAATGCACCTAAATATTGCGCTAAAAATAAAATATGAATAGAATCCAATACAATGTTTTATTTTCGCACTTCGGTGTTTCAAAGTATTTCTACAAATGTTTTTGACATTTACTTTACGATAAAATAATAAAAGGCGAATAGTCGATGATACCAAGGAGAAGGAAAATAACATTCAAGCATACAAGAAAACCTTTACAAAGTGATAGTGATGGTGTAGTGTAAATCCTAACGAAGAGTTGTAAATCTCTGTATTAATTCATTTACGCAAAATCACAAACAGGAATATCAATCTATTAAAGTCAAAAGAGTCTACTAAAGAGATGGTTATGTGAATAAAGTATCTTCCTTCCGTATGTATTCACCATTTTAATTATGAAAGCAATAAAATAAAGGGGGGTCACGGTAGCCCAAGGGGTAGAGCTTTGGACTACTAACCGGAGGGCCCGGGTTCGTTTCCCGGTCAAGCCTCTCTGGGCACCTGCAGTCTTACGAATGCCAGGTGATTTTTTGAGTACCAAATTTCCTGGGAAACCATAACCGGCAGAGGGAAAGGAACTAGCCCACCTACTTAACCGAACTTCGGGTTGATTACTGTGTTTATGATTTATAGAATAAAGAGAGCGTTTCGAAAATTAAAGGGAGTAGCTTTTATTTGAAAACTAAGACCATTACAAATGTATCGGCCAATTCAAATTACATATATATATATATATATATATATATATATATATATATATATATATATATATATAATATAATCTGGCGGATTTTAAAATGTAAATGGGAAATTGGCGTCATTGTGAGGAGAAAACTCACAGAAATTTTTACACTATTTTATTCGACAAAGTCTTCAGTTTCAAATCCAGTAAAAAAATTGATATCCTTAGAATATCAAATTAGGAGAAAATCCCATTTCTTGGCATAGCTGTAGAATTTAAAGATTTTGCAAAACTACTTAAAAGCCTATTGTTCTTTATATACCAAGGCGAAAATTTGAAACTCATCTTAGCTACTATTCTATAATTAATAACGACGTAGACAAAATCATATAATGCAATTAAGAATATATATTTATATATTTATATATATATATCCATGCTCAATGGAATGGAAAACCTACGTCGCCTAGAATCGATCTCATGGCCAAAGGATATGGAAGTTAGGTCGAAACGTCACTGGAACTGAGCTCCCAACCTGGTAATTTGAATCGGTGCATGATAAGGAATTTAGGCCTTTGAGGAAAGAACTGGTGGACAGGACGAGGTTGGAAACAAAACCTAGCCTCAGCAGTGGGATCATCTTAACAAAAGGTAATAGCTACGATCAAACATTAACGCACTAGATCATGAAACTTGCGCTGCACTCGAAGTGCTCTCAACATGCCATCGTACACGAGTAGAGTTACGGACAGAAAAATCCGTCTGCACCGATAAACGGAGACGGAACGTAGGTGTGAGAAATCGGTACTAGACATCTACGTCATCGGTCGAATGACCTAATTTTTTTCAAAATAGGATAAAAAGAGAGACGCACTATCTACAATGCGCGCGAGCCAATATTTATATTTTTTCAACCGCAATATTCGTCCACCTTCTGTTTTGATTGCATATCACTGGCAGGAGCGAAATGCTTGGGGATCGTACTTATGAGCGCAAAATGTTTCATTTTGGGCCGATCAAAAGCATTGGGAAGAAAGGAAAAATATATAAATGATAGCTTTCTATGGCACGTAGAATTTCTTCTGTCCCTGGGACATTTTTTTCAACCATGCGATGTCGCTGCGCCACTTTTTTTTCATCCCAGAGAAAATATTGCATTCCAGGCTACGAGGACGGCGCTCCAGTATGGCAGGGAAAGCGTCGCTTTTCGATTTTTCTCTAATCTTGCGTGAATTATGAATCAACCCAACGGATAACCAAACGAATTCATCGGTTATATTACCCATCCCATTCCGACTAACTCCTCAATTTCTATTTCTTCCGTTTTTCTCGCTCCCCTCTAGCGAAAAAAGTTTCTACCAACGATTTCTGAAAAAAAAACAGGAATATCCTCCAAAGAGGCACAGGAGCTCCTTTGATAACATATAGCTTGGCAAAAAAAGTCTTATGTTCTCATACCTAAAAAAGGAGCTACAAAGATCAATAGTCTTTACCAACTCTTGCGCACCTATAATTTTTTTAGCACTCCATAAATCATCATGTTTGGAGTACAAATGCATGTTTAATACCCTCTGCAGGAAGTTAAAGTTAGCATTAGAGTGAAATAATACATGTAAAATTGACACCAATTTCAGCAAATGAAAACTAACATTTTAGCACTGAATTAAGGGCATCAACTCATATACATTTTTTTGCAATAAGGCGCGCATTTAATTGTCCACCTAACACTGCTTTAAAGGTCAGTTCGAGTCACCATTTTGGCATGAAGGATACGTACTTTTGGCTGATCGGTCCGTGGAAAACCTGATCACCAGTCATGAGTAGCATCCCGGGGTCCCAGTGGTACAATGTGTTACCAGATAGATAGATAGATTGAGGTCTTTATTGGGGCGAAATTGAGACCTAATGGTCTCAATTTCGCCCAAACTCATAGCCCAAACTCATTCGCCCATTTAACTCATAACCAGAAACAATGAAACAACGAAATCCTATTAATGGTAAGAATGAATCATAAATTTTGAGACAAAAATGGCACCGTAGATCTCAGGAACTTTTGGGTCATCGATAAACTTTTCGTTTGCCATCAGTTTTTTTCAGAGACCGAGCCACTAGTGTTGATAATGGCGAGACGAGACTTAAACCATTGGCGTAGTTGTCGACAGGATTACCATCCTGACTAACCCAGCTAGCGTAATTCTGTCGTGATTATGCATGCGTAAGTGAACGCAGACACAGAAACGAGGGCACAAATCAATATTAATTAATGGTAAAATTATATAAGATATAATTTTTGTTCTTCAAACATAAAATGGCGCCTTACTGTAAACAGGAATGTAAAAACAAAGTTTTTTTTCTGAATTCCACTTCACAAATAGACCAACTAGATAAAAATGGACTCTCTTGCTTCAAGGTTGCAATTTCATTGTCATAGGTATGCTAAGGGTAACGCAAATTTTTGAATGGACACGGACTCGGTATTTACTTTCATCAGAGATAAAATCATATTCACTCGGCTGCCTTCTTCCTCCCAACGAGGATACCTGTTAAAAATGTTTTGGAAATACCGGACCGCTTCCCTAAGGAGGCCGGTGTCGCCGGCGGCAGACTGACTGGCAGAGATTCTGTCTACGGCTGAGCCGGAGTTGAATTTTATACAGCGTCGAAGCTCGAATAATGTTAGGGGGCCCCATATGTCCGTGCACAGTTCTTTTTGGCACTTCTGGGGATCATATTTTTGGAGCTAGTGGCCGAGTATAATTTTTTAAGGGACGACACTTGGGCATGAAAACCCTCCGGCACAACGTCCTTACGTAAGAGCTCTTCCAGCGGCCGGTAGTAGAAGGGGATGGTGAACTTTTTTTCTTTGTGCCACCGAGAAGTTTGCTTTTTAATTTGGGTGACAATGCGGGGTTTGAAAACGTCGTCCCACCATACGACGGGGTCGGCATCGGAGTGCCGCGATCAGTTCGCACTCCCGGATGCGGATGGAGCCGCGGCAAGCCACGTCCTCCGGCACGTTGAGGTCCACGCGGCACAAGGTGTCGCGCCGGGGGGCTCGCGCGGCCGGGGTTGTGTGCACGTGACACTCATGACCAGCGCCCAGTGATCAGAGGACACTGGGAGGGTGTCCACTTTCTGGATATCTTTCTTTAGTGATGGCGAAAGAAAGAGGTTGTCAATCAGCGTCCGAGAGTTGTACCCTGATCGCGTGAAGGGAGCGGGACCGGCGATGAAAAACTTCTGCGTCAATCGCTCCAATGGAGTCGAGTATCAATGAGAGTGCCCGGCTCGGATAATATGTTACATTATCCCTATTTGAGGCGCTATAATCTCGGCGGTAGATGGAATTGATATCCCCAATCAAGATGACCTTCCCTGAGAAGGAATGCAGGTAGAGGAGAAGAAGTTCATTAAAATACGTTTTGCGCTCTACCCTCGCACGCTCACCGGAGGGAGCGTAAAAATTTGTGATGCGAATGTAATGCACGCAAACGGAAGTTATTCGGCCCGAGTCATGGCGACGAACATGAGAGAACGGAATGCCATTTTGTACTAGGGTGGTGGTGCAAGAATGACAAACGGCAAAATTGCCTATAGTCTGAAAGGGGTTCACATTGTAGACTATGCCCTCCTTTACCTCCTGAAGGAAGATAGCCCTGAGATCTCGGATAAAATGGTAGAGGACTGAAATTTTTAAGGCACTATAGACGCCAGCAATATTTAGCGAAATAATATTCATCGGTGAAAGGATAGGACAGCTACGGACACATCACTTACCAGAGTTCTGGTCGTGGCTAACGTCGCTCCGGTCGCGGCTCGAACGCGGTCAACCAGATCTTCGTCGCTTCCCGGGACGCTTCGTCCGATGGGCCGGCGATCGAGGTCGCGAGTTCTTACTGCATCCCTCCCCCGACCTCATCCGAAGAGGAAGAACCAGTCATTATCTCCACGAAGGGCGGGCAATTCAGCAGCGTTCTATCAGCAGCAGCAGACTTCTTCGAGCGAGCACAGGTGGGGCCCATCAATGGGTAGGATGTGGTCTCAGGGTGGGCTGCAGTGGCGCACTGTGGGTCATCTGCCGAAGGGACCCCGTTTGGAGAAATCAGGGAAGATAGGTAGATTTGTTCCACCTCTAGAAGAGCCCTAGGAAGATCTTTGACACCGTGGCTCAAAGCCGTTGAGCATTGGAGACATTCGCAAAACATATGCATCCTCCCCCGCTGTCAACAGTGGTTCTCTAGGGATAGGAAGCCCGTGATGCAAGAATTGCGGGGTAGGGCGTCGGTGGCGTGGCCGGGGAAGGGGGACGTAGGATGATCTCTCCCCTTTTGACGGGTTCACAAAGACATTGGTTGGTGGTCGTCAGAGAATACGCGAGTTGATAGGGACTGCAGCTATATCGATGTTCAAAATCAGGAGTTCAATGTCGTCTGTCCTTTTTTTCGGATCCCTTTCTTCTGTTGACGACTTTTTCTTCCTCTGAAATTTTCCCTCCCAGTGGAGAGGGATGTGGAGGACCAGCGGGAGCAGCTGGGGGCGCACCCTCGATGAGTGGCAGCGACCACGCCCTCTCTTCCACAGCCACCTAGGGCTCGTCCATTTCCACAGCGGCGTTCGGGCTGGAGGATATTTCAATTGCTTCCGCATAACTCTTCCCTCCTTGGTTTCGAGGGCCGGTCTTGCGCCCGTGGCCTTCATGGTGACGGTGGGCGTAAGTGAGGCGCTGACACTCGTAGAGGATGGTGGCTCGGTTGCCGCGGATGTGGAAGTACGAGGGGATATTTCTCTCGGCCGTCACCTGCACCACCGTCAGCATGCACGCCATCTTGTCGCCCTCCCACGTGCGATGGATTTTTTGAAAACGTTGGAGCTCACCTGTTATGTCTTCTAACGGGGTTCCCACGGCGAGACAACAAAAACCCTGGCATTACAAGGGCTGCCGGAAGTCTCTTCAATAGTAATTGTCATTCTCTGGTCACGTAAGGATGGAAACGGTAGTTTCCGGCAGATTGTTGTCTAAAATCCTAGCCATTGTGGCTTTAGTTGTCAACTTCAAGAATACCAAATGCGATTGTCTCCTGATTGGATCGCCACTATCTCTTTGGGTGTGAGGCCAAGCGACTCTAGCGTGAAGAGATAGACCTCCAACGGAGTAGGGAGCTTCGCCTTTTCGTCAGCTTTCAAGCCAATCGTGTTTACGTGACGTACAGCCATTTTGAACAAATCAAATTGAGCACGCCTTCTCGAAAAAAAAAGAAAGCCCCAAAAGAAAAATCACTCCAAAGAGAGAGAAAAAAACACTCGTGTACACTCCCTCCCCGCTACAAGCATCCGGAGGTAGCAAAGAAAAAGGCGCCTATGATTTACACCAGGAGATGAGTTCAGTTTTAAACCAGTAAACAAAACGAAAGCAAGACCTTCCCGGAGGAAGAAGGTGAGAGTCAAACCTCACGCTTCTAGAAGTTGTGGTCAACTGCCGCTCGGAAAATAAAACACAATCGTAACCTCGATCTCAGAGAGAGTTCGGCGGTGTCACTCTCCAAATCCCGGTCACCGATACCTCGATCACCGGGGAAAACAGACACTCGGTAAAAGCAGGCACGTCCTATCTATCGAGGAAAGTCTTTTACACTGAAATCTGCGGGGGGGTTTAAGCAAACAAGTGCCCCGATTCTTTGGTTAGGAGATGGCGTTAGTGCGTTTTTTCACCTACCAAGAGAGAAATGGATAACGACAAGAGAAAAGAACGATATAGAAAGCAGTCATAGAAGGTCATAAAGGATAGGAGCAGAGCGTTACGGGGCACGCATAGACAGGAGAAGGAAACCAGCCACATTGGCCGAATATGCATTCAAACACGAAAACCCGCCATAGATGTTAGGAGAAGGATAGGAACGCATTTAAAGAAGAATACAGGAAGGGTGTGAAGGTGGAATCGAGCAGATCACAAGTGCAAAAGTATTTCCTTAACCGGGACGGATGCTCTAACCAATTATTCTGCTTTCCCCACCTCTCCTGGGTTTGTTTTTCATGTGTCCTATCCCTTTTCCTTATGTCTATATCATATGAATGTATATATATATACCTGAATATATGTATATATATATATATGTATGTATGTATATATATACATATATATATATATATATGTATATATATACATATATATACATATATATATATATATATATATATATATATATATATATATATATATATATATATATGTCAAAAGTTTGTTATTCAACACTTCCGTGTTACTTCGACGAAATCATGTATGTATATATATGTATATATACACACACACACACACTCACTTAGCAAACGATCTTCATGAACCACATAAATATGCGTATAAACTCGGGTTAAAATTTAACGTATGACACAAAGAAATAACATACAAATATGATTGACGTTTCGTCGGTTAAACCAAAATTCTCATAATGCAGTTCTAGGGGAGTAGCGGAGAAAATATGTGGGTGGAAAAAGGTAGAGGGGCGGGTGGAGGGACAAGAAGGTGAGGGTATGACGGTTATTGCTTAGTTTTAAAGGTCGGAAGGTGAGATTGAATTGAATTCGGGAGGTGTGAAAGCATAAAGCACCCATACATGGGCCATTTTGCATAATCTCACCTATATGTCGCTTGTGGATTCAGGGAGGGTGTCAATTATTGAAATAGAGAAGTAGCTTCAAATTATATATTGTTTGAATCAGCGTGAGTTGAATGGAATAATCAACGAAAGCGGGAGACTTATAGAGGTGGTTGTTCCTGTTGAGGGAAAGGTTGGTAGTGTCTTTACCCACGTAGAAGGCAAGACATAAGATACCGAAGAGAGGCAGTTGGTAACGGTTTTGAGGTGAAGGTGACAAAAGAATGATTTTTAAGTTGCGATTCTGGAGTAAGAGTGGTGTAAAGTCGAAAAATATGGCAGCACTTACAGCAGGGGCGGTTACAAGGCACGAAGGGAGCGAAGAAGAAACGGTGGGTCGCGCAAGTGACCTAGTAGACTTGTAAACGTCGCGTTAGTCCGACAGGTTTCAAAATGAGACGGAGGGACCATTTGGGAAAGCAGTGATGAGAGCTCATTTTTTTGCATGATGGGGTTGAGTTCGCGTACTAAACACATGTCTGTTTTTGTGTCTAATACGGGAAAGATAAATTAATCCTGGGTGGTTTTTGGAGACGAGGAGTGTATAGGGTATATAGTTTTATAGTTTTTTTGAAGAATTTAGTTTTCATTTCTTCTGGATCAGGTTCCGCTTGCACGTGTTTATACATCTGTACGAGCGTGTGTTAATAATTAAATGCACAAATAAATATTTATATATTTTATGCATACGTACATACACACACATGCATGCATGTGATATCATTTGATTTGAACGTGAAACGGTATCAACCGAATTTAGGAACGCTAAAGTTTTTATTGAAATCAATCCCAGCCCATTAATAACAATTGTAAATGTACCAAATGGAGACATGTGACCTTAAATATTTTGGTCAAATTACTCTTTCGAGTTCAGCAGAGGCGAAGCACGCTGAATCACGGGAGAAAACTGCAGGCGTCAACATTTTTTTAGTTTGAGTCACCACGTGACCTGGGGGTTTTTGACGTTTTGTTCAGGAAATGAATGGAGGTGTATTCAGTCCCTAACGACGGAATATAGCTTGCATGTCAGATACCTTCATTTGCTCATTAAGCCCCTTTAGCAAGGCAGTACCAAAAAAGTAATTCATATATTTTAAGTGCCCTATGTTACACTTATCTAGATATCGGCTCATTTGATCTGGGTTGGGAACCACTTCCTCAAAAGAGCCCATCCTCCTTCCCATCTTTCTGCCGGTTGATTTCCTCCTCTGTTTTCAACCACTCTCTTTCCTCATTCCCTGGCGTATATCACCTTCGTTCAACTAGTACTCCCTTTTGTTTTGATTTCATTCCCAGGGGAAGAAATTTTTTAAATACCAGACTACAAACTTCGATGGCTCTCTGCCGCACCACTGTATATTTTAATCAAACATCTCTGAACGCGGAATAAAGAGCTATTTGCATAATAAATAAATGTTCGTAAGAGGGGTCTTCCGAACAAAATTCTCCAAGGGCGACAAAATGTTTGGGAGGCATGGTAAATCTGTGAAATATTAAAAGCAGCTTACAAAGTTAGTTGCCAGAGTATGGATGGAATGTTATTACTGGGCTAATTTCAATCATGAATGAATATGCTCATAGATAATATGCATGTTTCCCCGATTGGAATATATAAGCGTAAATAAGATTAGCTTATTAACTGGCATTATTATGCAAGTGCTCAAAAAGTTTATGTTAAACTATTCATTGATGCCTCGTTAGATTGTTGATTTTGTACATATTTGCAAAATATGCAGACTAAAAAATTAATAATTGCGCAATGAATAACAAACACCTCATTTTAAAAATGTATTTTTGTTTTTTTGGTGGATAAGGTGCCTTGAAAAATGCCACAGAAAATTTGCTAATGCTATTTTATTAACTTCTTCCATCCTATAACAGGTGAATTAAGGTTAAGCTGAGCATGATCATAAGATGCATATTTAACGCTCAACTATTCGCTTGCCTAAAATAAACCAAAATATTTTTAACTGAGTCAAAAGTAATGGTTTAGTAAAATATAACAAATTTCATTGGAGAATTATTAATGTTTACGGCGCAATTAATGTTTCTCTCCAAATAGTCGGAACTATGATGATTATAGAAAAGTGCTAATTTTTTATTTATTACCTGATTCTCCCAGCTTAATTTAATATCTAATATTAGCCCCCTATATTACTTATATTTAAAGTCAAAATTGCTGGCCGAATGGCTATTTCTGAATTATCAAGCTTTTTGCTCCTAATTTTGCACTCCGTAATATTATGGGTCTTAAAATACGTTGTTTTTGTCCAAAAGTCAAGTCCAATGATAAAACCACCCAGTAGACTAGAGGACGAGTTTTGGAAGATCTTCTGCGGAAATCTATTTATTATGAAGTACCATGACGGTTCTGTCAAAAGAGAAACCCGAAAAGACACGTGTAAAGAGAATACTGGGTTTTTAGGATCTTCAGAAGACATATTATACGTACATGAACCATTATAAGGTAGGCAAAAATACACTTAAAAGCCTTTTGAGTTTGCTATTCTTTACATTAAATCTATAACTTCATATTCTGTCCATTCCATTTGATATTTTCAATTTTTATTTGCTAATAAAGTGTTCAATTTCTACCCAGAAAAAAACGTATTTCAATGGGAAAATTGTTCATCAAATTTTATTTCCATTATAGTCATGGATACGCGCATTGAAAAAATATATACCCAAATCCATATGTAGCTTTTTTATTTTAGTATCTATGATTTCTCTATGGCTCTTAAAGTATAATTTAGGACTTATGACAATGAAAACATAAATTAGATTAAATTAATTTATTCTTCATCAGGCTAAATCGTTGCAGTCCAGGGGAAACAGTATTTCACCTTGAAATAATATTAAAGTACAGTCCAAAAAGCTCCACTCATGAATTTACATGCGATTTATTCATAATCATTTTTTAAGACAATTTATTTCAACTGCAGTAACAGCACAAAACCAATACGACACGGTAAATCTTAAAATAATTAATTGAAATTCAGAAAAGTGAAAATAATTAATGATAAACGTTTAAAGGATAGGGATAAAAGGATTAGGATAAAAGATAACGATTACGATTATGATAAAAGGAACGGGTGCAGAGGTGTCTATCACATACATTTAATGTGACCGATGGCTCTTTGCAAAATGTTGTATTTCTCAACCTCGTTTCGCTAATAAACTAAAATTTGCTAGTTTGCAATAACTTTCAATAACCCTTTATTATTATTTTGGCTGTACTTTATACGATCCCGGATTGTTGAAGAATAACGTCGTTGTAATTCCATTAATTAGTATTGGTGATGTCAGTTTTTTATAAAACGGAATAAACACGATGTCTACTTACATTCTCCTTCCACCGCCTCCTCCTCCCACACACCCACTCATATCCTTATCCCACATAAACCTTCGTGCGGGCGATTTCCTTCTCTTCCTGAGACCTCATCTCCATTTCTCGTCGTTTTTATTCCTTCCTTCCCCCCATCCCGTCCCTCTCGCCCCTCACTTCTCGATTCCTTTCCTATTACGATACGGCGGCCGTCTCCTCCACCTTCTCTGAACCCCTCTACAGCCTCCCACCGTCCCACCCAAACCGACCCCTCTCTCCGCTGATTGCCGATGGAATGAGCCTTCACGGGCGATAAACCCTAAGCACCCTTATACTCTCCTCTCCTCCCATAGCACGCTACCCCACGCGACCCCTCACTCTTATCCCCCTGTTGCCCCCGTCTCTTGCCCCCTCTATCCTCCTTTCCCCCCTGTGAGCTCAGCTAGCCACTCAGCCAGCGAGCCCGTTCTCTCACGCAGCGGCGAGGATCTGAGATTTCGTCCCTAATACCCCTTGGCCCCTCCCTCAAGAACACACCCCACAAAATGCATCTCAATCTCCTCCCTCTCCGCCCTCTCGCCCCTCCTTCAGATCCCTCCTTCCCTCTCTCCGATCCGCCATCCTCTTTTTCCTCTCCATTTCCCCCTTCACATTTCCTCCCGCCCGGTCTCCTCCTCACCCCCAAATACTCCCCTCTCTTATCGTCATTTCAAACCCTCTCCATACGCAACCCGTTCCTCGTCCCCATCGTAACTTCCCCTCACCGGCACACCCACAACCGATAAACGGATGTCCCTTTCGGAGGAATTGGTCGATGCGATACGCCCAGCATCGATGCATTCCCGCCGAATAAAGGGAAGTGGAGAGTAAATTCCCTGTAAAGAACAACCACGACGGTTCCAGACAATTCCCCCGTCTTTATAGTGGGGAGCAGGAAGAAGCCGAGCATTTGGATAAAAACGGCACAAATATTCGTATTATGAGTAATTCAGGAGTCCGCCATCGTGATGGACTACGAGTGACGATAGAAAGATGCAAAAGATAAAAAAATCGAAGTCATAATTTAGCCTTTCATTGCACTTATTGAAGATGAATGGGATGCAACACCAGGCTAACGTTCTGGCGAAACCATATCCACTAGTGGTAAACTCAATATCTACATACAGTCAAATAGTGAAAAGTGAATTCATTTTATAAAATTACCAAGGCCATCAAAAGTAAATTACCACGTTTGAGATTTCATGAAAGTATCACTTTTTAAATAGCAAAAACGAATTTTAAAATAACAGAAGAGTAAATTTTATTCATGAAAATACAATTGGTTTAGGAATTAACTAAATTGCATTAATAATACAATAACAAATAATTGTAATAAATTATGAATAAACTGTATCAAATTTTTTGGATCAATTAGTATCAATTTCATCATACTCATTTTAGCAATTCTTTCCGTAGTCAAGTAAAATATGAGAGAGCTCCATAAACCCCCTTTGAACTCGCTTATAAATTTCACGTGGCCACCAATCCAATATTGGGTGAACTGAAGTGAAAATGTCGGTTTATTTATGTAATTTTTACGCACGATTGGAAATAATTAAAACATGCACCATTGCAACATCGTTTAAGACCATTGAAAGAATCTGTGTACACATTAGGTCTAAAAATGGTGTGTAATGTACTATTGCAGTAAAACGAACAATAAAATTGAAAAAATCAAGAGAGAGAGGAAGAATACACGGAAATTGAAGGGATAAATAATAGATTCATTTTAAAACGACGGTCTGGGTGGCTTAGAGTTTTCTTATCTTGATGCGAGCAAAATAATAGCCACGGTACTTGCATACATATCCTGTTTCCATTGAATATTATATCAGCATATGCGTTCATCGAGAGAAATTAAAAAAAAATTTAGAGAATAATAAGTGGGTAAATTAAAACGGTTGCCATCGTAACAATAAGCATTACCAACCCTTTTGAATGATACTGATGCGTTTAACCTTCCTCTTTCTATTTCACTCTGTAATCTCTCCTATTTCTTGTACATCACATCCAAAAGCAGCTTAAAACAAAACAACAAGACAAGACTAGCCTACACTTACAATTACCACGTTTGCATGTGTTTTATCGATCTGTCTCAGCGCGAATTACGATATTTTACCATGGTAATTATTTATTCATGGTATGCCTAAGAGCACGCGTAATAAATTTTACTTCAATACAGTGCAATTGTATTACAAAACAAAATCCAATTTTCACTTCCACTTCAATATTTTCAACGTAATCAGCTCTTTTTACTGGCGTGACTCATAAGAGTACGAATAAACAAAATTATGGTGAATTACGAGTTTAATTTATTGTAATTGCTTGCATAAACTGTTTTAGTAACCAAAGCGTATTTTGTCCAAATTTATCATTGCCGAAAATATGTGAATAATACTTATCAAACTGTCCACTCACAAAACATTCCTGCGTCATGTGAAGTGATGATAATTCTGCAGAATTAAAGTACTATGCATTTAACTTTTAAGATAAACAAAAAGGAAAAACAATATGCATTTTTGGCTCAATTTGTGTAGGATATGCATGTATTTTAACGTAATATCTTGATTTTGGTGATACTCGATTGAGCAAAACAGCGGGGTAAATTTTAATATGTATATATATATATATATATATATCCATAAACACAGTAATCAACCCGAAGGAGAAGAAAATTCACACATCAGGGTAGGGGGGCCAGTTCCTTTCCCTGTGCTGGTTATGGTTTCCCAGGAAGACCTGGTGCCCGAAAAATCACTTTAGCTTGGGTGGAGCCGCAGGTGCCTTGCCCGGGAATCGAACCCGGGACCCTCTGGTCAGCAATCCAACGCTCTACCCACTGGACTACCGCGACCCATATATATATATATATATATATATATATATATATATATATATATATATATATATATATATATATAAAGCACTTTTTGAAAGTCTCACGGACGTGAATAATAATGTATAACACTTAGCAGACAAATAGTGCGTCTCTTTTTTGTGTGTTTCTGTTTTTTTGTCTGTGTCCACTAGTGCTAAGTGTTATACATTATATATATATATATATATATATATATATATATATATATTTCATTATATTTATCAAAAAAATGTCGGAAATAAAACACACAGTGAAGCAATCAATCCGCAGGAGGAAACGAATAGAATAGAGGTAGAAAAAAATAAAAGCGATAAATTACTTGCATGAAAATGAAAAGAACGAAAGGCAAATGAATAAGTAAACTTTGTATATTTTTACAATAAACACGATTTCGTGATTACCAGTTTCGATGCATAACCGATCATGATCAGGTATTATGTCGTATATATATCTGAAGCGGTGATAAAGTTTACTCATTCAGTGGCCATAAATATTCGCAAAGTAAGGTCTGAAACAATTGAATTCAAGAACAAAGGGTCCATGTTACAAATATTTAGATAGAAAACTAATTTTTATGCATATTCTCATGAATATTTCTATAGCAAGGCTAAAAGGTCAGATTATTAAGCATACAAGTAAAGTGGTGAATTTCGCATTTACGTGGTTTTAAATGATTGGAAATATACACATTGGAATCCACTGAAATCACTATATAAATCATATTTTGCAATTTGATGCATTAGTCTCCAGCTCTCATAATGGTGTCGACCGCAATGCATGACAAATTGGAGTTAAGTACCTCCACCTGTTAATTTTGACCGATTTAATCTTTAAAATTATCATAATATAACGGCAAACGATGCACTCATTAGTGTGAATATGAACAATTGTCGGCGTAGTTTTTGAGTCGCAGTATTTTTAAGTGGTTTTTAATATGGCCATCACCCACCGAAAAACTAATTATATGAATAGGATTACTCTCTATGAAAGGTCTAAGCTAAAAAATGTAGCAATAAAATTATGTGCTCTCCTTCTCCAATCGTAGGAACATTAAAAAGGATTATTTAACTCAGGGCAATTTCTTACAAACTTTATATACAACAGAGTTGTATGCTGTTTTAACAACCTTCCAATGTTACCTTTGGATATTTTCCTAGAAATTGTAGGCTATTTAATGGGAAAGCTTTGGGGACACAATTCATGCATGAATTTTACGAGGACAGAAATCCCTTTGTGTTTCAATGTCTTTTATCATACACAATTGAATACTCAGGTATGTCAATATAAAACAATTTGCTCAGAGAAGGTACCTTCTGATGTCCGAAACTTAAAATATTTTGCAGAGGATTACATTGAAAATTATAAACCTGAATATACTGTTTAGTCGCATCTAGATTTTGTGCCAGCCAGTGGCTCGTCAGGTCTAAAAAAAGATGATTTTCCCAATCTATGTTACTAAACCAGTGCATCTCTCACCTGGCTCAGCATCGCAATAAGTAAAAAAGCATACCAACAAAATAAATATGTTAAATGAAATTACTTCGCGCCCTGAAGAAAGATTAGAGGCAACGTTCTTCATTCTTCGGTCATTTATTCAGTTGGATACTAGGCTTCAGAAAAATTTTTCCACATAATAAACTTTATTTTCTGCTCTCAGAATGAACATAAAATAATTGAGTAATGTCATGCCACATCAGGTCCGGCAACTATTTGAGCGATCAAGTACCATTCATTCTTACAAATATAGCTCATATTTACTGAGACGATTGCGGATAAAAGCTTCACAGAGGCAGTCGCATTAGAGTTTTATAATTTACACATGCAAGTATGCAAGAAAAAAATCTGTACCCTGCAGTATTTGAAGTTAACTTATTAGAATGAGCCGAAACCGATTATCATATTGCGTCTTCCACCTTTTTACACGAAGACATTTTTGAGGAAAGGAACAATGATAACAATAAGATGTTGCATACAATACTGTATGTATCAAAGAATTAAAAACCCTTGCTTCAGAATCTATGCTTACCTTATCCTACTTTCTGTTAAGATGCTCCTTCACGTTTTGTAATACATTCGCCATCAACTAGGCAGGTGGACCCAAAAGAGCCTTCCGGAAAGCCTTCTTGCTTTTCTTTAACCCCATCACAATATTTACGCATAAAATGATTCCATATTCACTCCTCATTTTGACCGAACTCTCAAAAATGTTTTCAATATTCCAAATACATAGTTTTTTATGAATAAAGTATTATTTTGTTTCATTATTTTCGTGAACGTTATTATTAAACAGTGTACGAGCACAAAGCAATTATGTTCCGTCTCTAAAATGACGTATGGGTAAAAAAGGTAAAAAATTAATTGCCGTGCATCATACTATGCATACTCTTTCAAATGAGTTAATCCTATTTATTTAACATCATTTATCTCAAGTCTAGTTGCAAGAACTTCGAAGAAAGAGTAGAGGGAAAATGTCCCAAGCCAGAGTTTGCTGGGATTTTTAATTCGTGTGATCTTTCTTGTGGCTTTGAGATATTCCCTAACCAATAACCGGGGCCATGTCTGCAGATCACCTAAGTACCGAACATTCAATTTGTACGCAAAATACTCCCATATTTTCTGGGGATATCATCACTTGACGTCCGAGATGCTCACCCAAATATGTCTCCAATGAGAGCAACATTGACAGTTAAGTGAGAACGCACTAATCACGTCATGTCCCTGATGCTTCCTTCTAATTTTCCAAACGTTCCCAAAACATTAACGGGCTCATTCTCCGGCCACAAAACCCTTCTCCCTATTCCCATTTTCCTTTTATGCCTCTCAACACCTCGCCCGTCCCCTCTCATTCCCTCCCTTTCTCCGCTTTCTCTTTTCCTATCTCCCGTATACCGCTTTCCTCTCGGGTCGAGTTAAAAGAGACCCCCACCCCCCATATCTTTCGATGGGCGCTATCGTTTGAAGAAGCCAAGGGTCAGCCACCGATGCCCACTCTTCTGCCTCCCTCCGACGCTGCACTATCTCTCCCGCTCTCTCCCTTGTCCCCTACATCCCTTCAGTGCCCCTATCCTGTTCTTCTTCCCCCTTTTGCTTCCTCTCTCTGTCCCAACACGCCCCTCACTTTTATCTTTCCCCCTCCATCCTCGGAATCTGGACCCAAATCGTCAATTTTGGAGCCCTTCCAAGATCCGGGTCAAAGTAAGATATGAAACGCCGAGGGCTTCGTATGTGTGAGAGGGTGAGGAGGTCGTCCAAAGAGAAAGAGAGAGGCTTGTTTTATGTTACGGAAAGCGTATTTTTCTCCTGCTCTCCGCGTTGGGTAAGTTTTACTGTTTATTTAGTTTTTGGGACGCGACGGAACCCCCAACTCTATCTCTCCCCACTGCCTCCCGCGGGCGTATTCTGTCAAATAATTATTCCGCCATCTCGTGCTACCAGTCGGGAACTTATTTCTTTTGTTCATTTCCTGGCAATAGCGTCATTCCTTTTATATATCCACTCTACGATTCTTGACCTTTTCATATTTGGTTGATAATGCTGCCAATCATATGCCATAACTCCTCATTCCCATTTATCTAGATGGCCCATCATGACGTAATTTCGTCCTTCATCTCATTTCCCTTTTTTAAGACTTTTATGGTTCCATAATTAACTTTTATAATATCTAGTCTTACTATGTTGTCGAATTTTCACTAAAATATCTGAATAATAAGGTTTTTTTTATACAGTGATTTTCTTCACCGACAGTTAAATTTTGAAACTTACGATTAGGAGGACCGAATACAAAACAGTGATAAACCTAACTTCAACAAACTATTTACAAGTATTAAATCTAGGATTAGAGATTAATATTCCTTGGTTGATTGATAGCGTCTAATTAAGGAATTTATTAGTGGAATTCCCTCGCTTTCCTCCCGGAAAACTTGACTAGAACATTTAGAAACGAATTAAAATGTAGCATTTTTCCCAAAAATTCCATTAATTCGTGTACCTGCTAGTTATTATTATTATTGGTATTTAACTGGTAAAGGTAGGTTCCGGATGGTCATATACGGTACACAACACAACGATACATTAATTTGCCTCTACTGCCAAAATGCAATTTGATTACATATTGACTCATTCATCAACTATCTTCCATGTAAATCAAGGAATCCCATGATAACAACTTGCTGAAAATAATGATTCTAAGTAGTTGCACCCTATTTTTCTTTCGGCTTTAATCACAATTTACGAAGCTGTGATGCACACATCGATATCCACAAAATAAATAGCATACTATTTTTCAGTATCAAAAACCAATTTTGAAGCAGTACGAAATTCGAAAATTCAGTCAGATAATGCAGTACTTACCATTCATATTTTACAATCACCTTTCCCTATAAATACCGTTGTTACTGATGACGAATCAGGAAAAAATCTTCAGGTCTTGTCGGAATAAAATAGACCAAAATGAAAATGAACTAACTAACCGACGTAGTTTTATTTTAACAAACTAGGAAAAAATAAAATTTTGAAAACATATGATGGAATATTTTTTGTGTAATTAAAATTAAAAATCAAGGGACACATCTCCAGCTTCTCTTTTTTCATTTGACACCTAGTTAATTAAAAACGTCAGCTGTTACCGACGCACTGACATCAGATTAATATCGCCCTTTTGCGCTGCTTAATGCGTCAACTATATGTAACGTAGAGAATATTTGTGTAGTATTATTAAAATTATGGCAAACTAAATGACGTCTTTGGTAATTTAAACCAATTTTCATTTAGGAATGTATTTTGATTACTTCCTCATCGTCTCTTTAAGTTCTGTATTGTTGTGTGTTCATGAAAAACCACAAAATCTTTGAAATTTGCACTGGAGGTAATAAATTTTTATCAATAGCCCCTCGAAATAGAATGATTTCATTTACCGAGATATATTTTTAATTCACTGCACTTTTCACGGAGTATTATTTCTTCAAATTGTTTTTTCAATACTCTTTTCTGTGTTCCATTTGGTTTTTCTTTCTCACCATTTCGTTCCTTTTCCTTCCTTTTTGGAAGTAATGATTGATGTGCCTTCAAGAAAGGGGTTCCAACTGGCATTCAATATGTCAGAGTGAAAAACATTCGACATTTGGAGTATCAGGTATTGAATGTCAAGTAAAAACATTTTATCACGGTTTTTATGATTTTATCCAAAGACGGACATATTCATGTGACTTCCAATGAAATACATGTATGATGTCAATATCATGTCAATTCAACTATGCTGGAATTGTTTTTTTTTCGCCAAGTAGTTAGAGTAGTTTCCTTGGTAATTAACCCCAAGTATTCTTTCTTTTAATTTCTATTCACTTCACTCAAAAAAGTTAGGTTTTAAAAATTAAGCGCTTCCTCTCGTAAGCGATTAAAAGTATAACAAAAAGTCTCGTTTCGGAAATGTAAGCTTTTAGAACTAGTTAAAGCGTGCAAGGGAGCAGCCAGCCCAAGGCAGAGTGCACCTCTACTTCCGTTGCCGCTCGCACATCCCGAGATGTTACATACTGATAAGGCCGTCCTAAGGGAATGCATGCATTTGAGGCCCTTCAGAGAAGCGAGGTAAAAACCAGGATAGGTGAGGAGCTCTAACGGCGACCTGTCCCTGCCCCCGTACATGTCCCGTAAAACATGGAAACGCCGCTTTCCGGTCACTACCCTCTCCTCGAGAGCAGTCCCTACCCCACCTGCGGTCCCTTGACCCTCATTGCCCGCTCCTAGTTATCCCTCTCCCCTTTCCCCTATTCCTTCTTCCTTGCCCCACCCGCCCCTCGGCTCAATTCCACCCGCAGGGACTCTCCCCTAAACCCTCTCCCGCATCCCACTCCAAACAAACGGAGCCCCTCATCCTCTTATCCCATTCTTTTTTGATTAAACGTTTCCTCACCGGCAAACGACTCTCTTTTTTGAGTTTGAAAAAAAACTATTCTCACAACTTTTGAATTATTTCCGTCAGATCGTTTTTCAAGGTACAAAACTTAACTTCGTTGTCGTAGTTCACCTTTTTCTTTTGTTTATCTCGTTTCATACCTCTACTCTTCCTTCCCCTCTCGTACTAAGTACTGTGATTAAAGTGACACTACTGTAATCAAAGTGAGCAACTAGTAGACGGGGAAGGAAATAGTTAACCACGCGTAGTTCATTTCATAAGTGCAAATAATGTATTTCTATTAAAATACTCGAGAATAAGAATACGCATTTTAACGGCCCAAATAATTTTGTTTTTCCAATATAAGTTGTGTGCTTTACCTTAACAACGAGACTGTATTTCTACCTACCTATCCAAGGTATTGCTGTGACAAAACTATTAATATTTCCATAACACCGTATTTCCATTATTTTTACTAATACTAAAATGTCATTTGGCCGAAAATGCTTTGACTACTCCTCTTGTTTTCTCAAATTTCATCTTTGTATTTTCTGATATAATTCTTGAAGTTCCATATTAACTCACATGTATTTTTATTTGGAATTTGTTTCCTATCAATTTTATAGTTAAGTACTAGTACTAATTTATTACTTTGACAAATTTTTTTCTGTTTTACTATTATAGATAAAATTCATTAATTATTATAAACACATGCAATTGAACCCCATACCGCAGTGAACAGTTGCTTCCCTTCAATTGCTAGTCCAGAACCCTTCAATTGCTAATCCACTATTGGCCAATTTTGGAAGAATATGCTCGTAATTATACATTGGTTATTGTGATTCACTATGTTATTTAATATCCCTTTAACCTAAATTGTAGATGAATCTAGCTGGAAGAGGTAAATGATTAAAAATGAAGGGGACCATTTAAATTAGGAAGTATTTAATCATTTACCTTTTGCAGAGCATTTACGATTAGTTAATGTATATAAAAGTTCAAATAAATCGATCTTCAAAGGTAACTTTAAACGAGTACGTTTGATGAGATCAACAGGCTAGGATATCACATATGACAAATGTATCGTTTGTTGCAACTTAGCTTTCAAATAATAAAATAATAGTGAAAATAAATACAAAGACATTTTTTCAAATTTAAATTAAAGAATTAGACATTATAGAATAGAAGATTAAAACAAAAAAAATTAATACCCGATTTCATAGTTTTATCTACAAATTTAACATTCTGTTGCACAGGTTTATCTTCACACATAAAATCTTGGTCCTAAAACTACTTTGTGCGATTTCTTCCTATAGTAATTCCGCGTTGTAAATGTCTAACATAGAAAGCCAATTTCCCAAAAAATCTGGGAGAATTCAAGCATGCTAGTTTTGGAGCCGCCTTCAGACGTAGGCATGTATCAACATCTCCGTGTGAACTTTTAGTAAAAAATAAAAAGGTAATTTCTGAAAGTGATAATTTTAGTTATTCTCCCTCATCCACATATAATGTACTTTATTTTATTTACTCAGCTGTTATCAATCCAACTAAATCCGGAATATTAGTTTTGCTTAACCCTGCGTCGACTTTTGCATTCAGAATTAAATAATTTAATGATTTAACACTAGTCCCTAAAGATTATTTTCTATTGAATTATTTATTTTTAATAATTTGATATACTTCCTACTAATCTTACCTCAGTAATATTTAATTATAAAACATTCTCTCCAAAGGGCCCTTCAGTCAAAAAAAAATATTTAACAATTTGACTCACTAGATTTTCCTCACCAGCAAGGTTGTATACGCCGGCATTGTGGACAAATTTATCAAACGTATACGCAAACAAAATACGATGCATATAAATAATTTAATGCATATAAAATAATCTTCAACTCAAGGAAATAATAAAATCCACAGTTGATCCTTCACTAAATTCTGAGTAAATAATTGCAGTAGATTAAGCACATTTATTCAGGTGCTAAATTGGTCAATTATGAGGGTGAAGTCAATATGGAATAAACGCAGGATCAGTTGCGAACTTTTCATTGGAACATCCACCTTATAGTACCGAATTAGCCACCAGTAATTTGAATCCTTTCGGACGGTAAAAAATCAATTGCCTGGCCAAAGTTTCAAAAATGATTATGTTGGTGTTCAAGAGCTTTCTCATTGGCTACGACAGCAAAAAAAGACTTCCTTGCTGGCGGCTAATGAGAACTTGTAAAGAGATGGGATAAGTACCGGAGTGCACAGGGTGAATGTAGAGAAGTGAAATAAATTTCAGGAATTTACTTTGATTATTGTTGCCTCCATCCAGTTTTGTGAGTTACATTGACGCATCGCTGTACGTATTTAAGATGTGTTAAGGTGTGTTTCCTTAAATAAAACGCCAAAAATCTAGGAGCTAATGATTTTTTTATCATAAAAATTTTTGCTAAGCAATAATTTCGTCACTTCCTCTATAGAATGGTGCTCTAATACATGGTACTTCACTTGGCTCACGTTCCCGATCCATCAATCTAAAATATCTCCCCGGGGAATAAATTACCATAGCCTAGAACTCTCTCAATATTTGTGACGATGAGCTCATAAGTGAATCTGCCAGGAAAATATTTAACAGGAAAACCTGCTGATTCAGTTTCAACCGCTTCCGCACAATAGCGGAAAGAAATAGTGATACCCGCGGCCTCATTCAAAATGCCATCCCGACTTTATTCTACCCGCACTCTAGCCTAGGAAATGAAAGAAGTGGAATGATAACATGGAATTTATTCCCACTCCGGATACACTGTGATCGAGTCACTGAGTGGCCGCATGAATTCCCATTCGCCTCGCTTACAAGATACCGGATTCGAGGAAGCGCCCGATGCAATCCACGAGCATCGGCGGCGCTAACGCCCGTAATTTAATTTGCCCCGTCCCTTTCTCTCTCTTTCCATCCCTCTCCTCCTTTCTCGGGGAAAAACCCATCCCGTTACCGCCTTTCGCACGCCCCCGGGCGTGAAAGAAGGCCAAACAAGGAGTGGCTGGGGGCCGGACGGGGCGAGGGTGGAGAGGCCTCAGAGCTAAAGGGGTTGAGGAGGAAGGAAGGAGGGATTTGAGGCTTCAGAAGAGGCAGGGGTCGGTAAGATAATCAGAAGATGTTACGGAGGAAGTAAAGCAAGGGGGAGGGGGGTAACTGGATCTGGAAGGGATGTTGTCGGCCCTGGAGAGTGTGAGGCGGGAGGGAGGGTGTTGTTCTCGGAGAGGATGGGTGGACGGAAAGATGGGTTCGGTGGGAGCGTTTGAAATTGGAGGATGTTGGGGTAGCTGTAGAAGGGGGAGTGGTGGAAGATTACGCGGGAGCGTATGAATAAATAAGCGCTTTATCGGTGATTTTACAGCTGCACCGTGCCTTCGCGAGCTCTCCCGCGACGCTCTACTGCGCGAGATCCCTCTCCCGTCTCGCTTACCTCCCTATACCCCCTTTCCCCGATATTTCTGAAGGCAGCCCTCCGATACTCCTTCTCCCCCGTCCCGCGCTCATATTTCCCTTCGACACCCGTCGTCCCCACCTCCCGTTAACCCCCTCATCCCCTCTCCCTCCACGCCTTCTCACGCCATTATTTTTTACTCCCATCCTCTTTCTTTCCTTCCTTCCAATTCCTTGTTATATCTTTTGCCTCCTTCTCCCCGGGAAGAACTCTTTTTTATTAGAGTTTAAGAGAGCGTTTCCGCTAGATTAATTCTCGATTTTCTTCGTCGAAGCTAGTCGCGCGTACTGTTCCTCATCGCTTAACCTCTGAGAGTTTTATGTTTCAAATGAACCAGCAAAGTCTATGAATCAGATTTTAAGTTCTTTACTTAGAGATTACAAAGTTTTCTCGTTGACCTTGCCTTCGAGCAGCAATTATAGCACGCGATAAAGAAGTAGACAATGTTTCTTTAGTATTTCAATAGAAACTCTATTAACATTATTTTAACTGCTTTACATTATCGATTTTTTTGTACGTCATTGGGATAATTTTCTTTTATGTAGGTAGCTATGATGTTGATTATTACACTAACCTAATTCAAAATGAAAAACTATACTGTGATATTGCCAAGAAGAGGAATGGTTAAAACATTTGGAAATATATTTAAAGAAAATGTCACTAAATTTAAACCTCAAATTAAAATAATTTAAGATCGTAAGGAATTACTACTATTAAGTGAATTATAATGCGTTTTCGACCATAGAAAATTTAATCTAAAATTTATCATCTTCATAAACTATTTTCCCAAGCATCGCATGTGTTTTATAAACTACCCATAGGAAACCAATGCAGATACTATATGTCATCATCTTTTTGAGAGAGTTTGCAAAAAAGAAATGATTTTTTTTATTTTTTCAGTATGGAAAATTCAGTATGGAACTTTTATTTTATTCTTTGTACGGAAAAATAAAGAAATTGATCTCGGTTTATAAATATCTAATACCAAGGTTATTAAACATATACTTCGGGATTCCAACCAATATATCCATTGGTAATCCTGAATAATTTCTTTCTAAGCTACTGAGGGCCTCTTTCAATAGGAGTGAATTTAGTTTTTAATTTATGAGAACGATAAGTGGAAACTATAGACTGTCGTATGTAAACCTATATGTATATCATATCTTATAATTTCGAGTTGTAGTAGTCAAAAAAGTACAATATTTTTGCCAAAATCTTACTCTTGACAGAGTAACTTTTTTATCCTTTACTGCGATTAATAAATAAAAAATACATAATTGCATTTAATTTAAAGTTTTCTCCCGAAAATTCTTCTACTACAATTTCATTTCTCACTTATCCCGTGAAATTATTAGATAATACCGCCCGTTCTACTTTATATTGAGAATCCTGAGTAACTTCAATAAAAGTGGTTTGTGTATAATTGTGCATAATATTTATTTAAAATGAGAGATTTGTTTCACATAACGTTAGGCAAGCTATATTTCAAATATATTGAAATATTTCATTATCCCTAGTTAAAATAAATATAGTAGCTAATCCAAGAAACAGAAATTGATAAAGAAGTGAATTTTATCGTTCAATTAATTAATTACTTCTCTCCCCTTTTATACGACGAACAACTAAGCAATCACGGTAACAAAAATGTAATGCGAGAATAAGATATTGCTGTCCTTTCAGTTGACAAAAAATCCTCCGAAGTTGTCAAAGTCAATTCTGTAATAATAGACGAAATCTGTGGATGGGACCATTTTACTGAATATTAGGAAAAACCTTTGTGTTTGTATCTAAGAAAGCACTTAGCTAGAAATAAAAATTAATAATGTATCATAATCTATGCATTAAAATTCTATGCAGAAATTTGAGAGATATTGATTATTTATCAAACTTTTCCTCAAAAAGTTAAATTATTTTTCTTTTTTTTATTCTCTCATATACATAACACCTGAATATAATGTGTTATATTTATAAATACGGTTTTTTATTCACTAATGTTCAATATACTATGGAATAATATATTCGCTTTCAAATATAATGCCTCAATATTATGCGTTATATAGTTAAGCATGCAATTTATATAAATAGCATATGCATAATTAATGCAGCTATGTATTTCGGAATCAAGAAATACGGAACATTTGCATCAAAAAACTAAGATAATTTCCCCATTAACATAGTCTTCCACTACCGTTAATAGGAAAGAAATACATATATTGATCCTATTAACATGATAAAGTACTTCAGGCACATCTAAATAACAGCTTTAAATAGTTATATCTGTCTAATACAGATCTGTCTAATACAGTTCGTCCGGAAAATAAGTGCACTGACTCCTGGGCTGGGCGCGCCGCTCCAGGCGCGCCCAGCACCGCTCTGACGGGCTGCGATTGGAGGGGGGTATGTTGGCAAGCGACGCTGAAAAAGGCAGTCGGCTCTGAGCTGTGGTGTAGTGAGGAGCTCTGTTAACGCGAACCTCCACGCTCGACCCACGTCACGGAACGCGATGCCGAAGTTTTTGGAGCAGCGTTATTCCATCAAATTTGCGGTAAAGCTTGGGAAATCGTCTACCGAAACTGTCGGTATGATTAACCAGGCTTACGGGGAGTCAGCCATGTCCAGAAACATGATCTTTCGGTGGCACAAGATGTTCGTGGAGGGCAGAGAAGAGGTCGACGACGAGTCTTCGAGAGGTTCCCGATGATGCCTTCGCGGGAGCGTTCCAGGAATGGGAACGCCGCTGGAACAAGTGTATCGACTCACAAGGGTCCTATTTTGAGGAATATTAGCTTAAGATATGTAAAAGTGTAATAAATTTTTTTTCCTGAGCTCAGTACACTTATTTTCCGGACGAACCCTGTATCCGAAATCTACGATGTCCTGTTACGAGATCTGTCTTCCAATACTAATAAAAGATATTTGCACAATTTCGTGGAAGACCCAGATGATGGGACTTAATATATACGATCGATATCGCCTGCCTGTGATTCGATTAGCATTGTTTTCCATCTAGATTATCATGACAAATAATCGATTGTTTGACATTTTGTTAGTATAAGCAGAGGTGTTGGAGATAAAATTAGGTGATTGTAATTGTGAGAGAAGAAATGGAGGGAATACCAAGGTAGCTGTATGTGGGTAAATTCATTGTGGAAATGGGCGAAGAAATAAAGATTATTAAAAATTTGGTAAATGGAATGTAGGATAACTAAATGTTAAAAAAACAGAAAGAAACTATCTGTATAGGGTTAGAAAGGGAGAGGGTAAATGTTGATTCAATGCTTGATAGTCATTTCATTGCGGAGGTGCAATTTACCCAAAGGTATCGCGGTATGATCTACTGCAGGCGCGAAATGGAAAATTCATAAAATTAAGCTCGAGAATATAATAAGTAAACTTCATGCACGCCTCAAGTTATTTTTAATTTTAAGAAAATATTACATCATAGTAAAATATTCAATAAAATTTTGAGTTAGACGAAAATTCGCCTACTATTGCAAACACCTGAAACTAGATATTAAATAAAAATAGGTTCACTGAGTTTCAGCGACATCGCCTAAAGTGCGTCTCTCATCTAATTTGAGCCTTTCTTAAAATCCAAACTTTGAGCTAATCATTTGTTTATCACAATGGATGCAGCAAATAAATAGGAACGTTAATTAAGATACACACGTAAATTTGTTTTAAGACACAGGACTATAATTAGTTCAATGAGATAAAGAAAAGCGAAGAGACAGAGGGGAATAGCAAAGACAAAGGAAAAAAAAAGCTTGTGGAAGTGGGAGGAAGAGACCGGCTGACAATGAGTTTGGAGGACCCAAGACAAACCGAGAAGGAAGAAGTTTGCTTCGATTGATGGAAAAATAAATAAAATGAATAAATAGGCCACCCGTAAATTGGGAGAGGGGGTCCCTAAACATCCCTTGCACAGCAAACACATTATTTTTGCCTTTCCCTTCACGCAAAATTTTATTTGCCCATAGTAATTATTATTTTTTACCCTTTCCTGGCAAGCGAGCCCGGCGTGAGAATGGTGCAAAGTGCGGGAAGGGTGAGGGGGATAGGCACGAGAGTAAAAGAGAGAGACCGACTGAGGAGGAGAAGAAATAGATACTGGAGAGGAGGGGAAAGGCAAGATGTCCGGATGAAACACGCCTTTGTCTCCGGCGAGATTGCAGATATGAAGCCATCAATTACACATTTCCATGGCCACCTCCTGACTCTCTACCCACCGACTCCCCTGGAGGCCCCGAGCTCCACTTCCCCCACTATATCCCACTTTCCGCCTCCATCCTTCTTCTTCCCTTTCTCTCTTTCCCTCCCATTATCCGTATCCCCTTCCTTCAGAAGCCCACTACGACACCCTTCCACTCATTCACTCCAGCCTCTGGCTTCCCCTTCCCACTTACCAAGATCTCCGGCAATTCTCCTCCCAGAAAGCGCGCCCCACTACCTCCCCAAACCCTACGTCCACATTGACTGCGACGCTATATTCCCATGGACGCGGAGTTTTCAACCCACGAAAAATTTTCCGTATCTTTTTAATTTTTTCCCCCCGGCAGAAATCCCTCTTTTGACGATGGCAGAGGGCAACAAGGGGGGTAGGGGGATAACTGAAAGTTGGAGAAGAAAGGGAAATGAGGATATAGGATGCGAGTAAGAGAGGAAGAATGGGTATGTATGGCAAGGTCCATTTCAATGAGGGGCATATTCGTACGCACGAAATTGAGCTTCAAACAGGAAATAATTCAATTAATTTCGTGGCACGAAGAGAATATTGCAATGGTATTCGGTTGAGCACAATACAAGCTAGAGTGAAAGGGATGTTTGAAAACACAACATAAATGAGTCCCATTAATGTACTCACTCCAGTTGGTAACTGAAAATATCGCGTTATATTCAGCTTTTGAAAAAAATTGGTATCATCAAAATCCTTATGAACTCTCATCGATTCTCATGTTTAATCGAATTTATCAAAACAATTTCTGGCACACAAAATTCCAACGCTTTCAAATGATTGATTTTTGCGACTTTAGGATCCAGCCACTGTGCATGTCTAGTTTCCCATTATGGCGTCTCGTGACATGCACGTAGATTGATGATTTCAAATGCCTTACTAGTCACTTCAACCAAAAATACTAAAACGCTTTCCTTTAGCTCCGTTTCTCTTTTGCACAAAAACTACTCCAAAATCATTTTCTCTACACGAAGCCTCTCTATCGAGTCATTAAAATGTTTCAACCACTTCCGAGTCCATATATAGTGTCCGATGAAGCCGACAAACCACTAAATCGTAAACTGCATATAATATTTGTCCGCTGCCTTGTGGTAGTTACCAATTTCTTCTTGAAATACTTTCGCGGTGAACAATCAATCAGTTTGTATAACTCTGTTAATATCATGGCCAAAAGATACCGTATCACAAGCAATTTTACTGGATTAAATTCTCCCGAATTTATTGATAATGAGGCAACAAAATCAAAAATCAATGTAAGATGTACACTTAATTAAGGAGTGAGCTACTTAGATAATAAGACATTCATTTTCCTAATTCTAATAGGACGTGTTTTGTTTCCTTGACAACATTTTTTATTATGGTGAGTTTTGAGTTTGGATGGGAAAATGAAAACTTTGCATTACTTCCAGTGGCAGAACTCCATCCAACGTCACTGAATTCTGCAGAAAACTAGTGAGGGGTTTCGCGGGGAAGTTTGAATGAACAAGATGGGGAAGTTGGGTGGGTGAGAAGGGCGAAGTCGCGGATTGTCCTGAAGGGATGGAGCTATCCAAGAAACGGGTAAACAGATTACCGGAGATGAGGAGTGTTTAATGAGGCAATTGAAGTTTGAATGGGCTGAAGAGTATGAGGGCTAAAAAGAGAAGGACGGGTGCTCAAGGGTCGCGATAAAAGATGAGATTGATGGATGGACGGGGAGATAACGTGCTTTGTTTGGTATGAAAAGGGAACAAAATAGAGGAACTCGTGAACATCTAATTCATTCAAACTGGAAGACGGACTGCTGCGTAATATAAGTTTGGGAGGACAGGATGTAAAGGAGAGGAGGGAACGGTGGTGAACGCATGGAGAATATTTACTTCAAAAGGTAGAAATGGGTAATGGCGACGGAATGAGTCGATAAGAAATAGGGCCAGAAGACGACAAGATTGGGATAATAAGAGAAAGAGACAGGTCTACTTTGATAAGTGTATTGGGTTTCAGGGCTCCAGCCAAATAATAAAATGATAGAGAAGGCCAGGGGGAAAACGATAAAGCAATGCATATTACATAATTTTTACGGTAAGTAAAAACGAAAAAGAGCTTGAACAGTATATTTAACAATTGAGACTTTAAAGCAACTCATCTTATTATCCCATCCAATACGGAATATAACTTATGCAGCAGAAAAATGAACAAAAGAGATAGGATAAGGCAGAGAGAAAATTGGAATAGAAGACATATTATATATATATATATATATATATATATATATATATATATATATATAATGGGCTGACACAATATAACACAAATAGAATAGAATAGCAACATTTAAAAGGACACTCACACGGTAAATTGCTCGAGCTTTCGGCCCTCTCAGAGGCCTTCTTCAATAGATATTTATATATATACTCATAAAGTAAGGGCCGTTTGGTCACAAGAAAAATATATTCATATGAAACACATTTTATTGGAAATTTTAGTTAGCTAAAAACCTGCTTCACTTCTCTACATAATCGCCGTTCCATTGTAAGCATTTTTCGTACCGCTGCACCAGCTTCTTTAGCTCCTCGCATAGAGGCTCGCCGCCTGAGAGTTGAGCAAATTGACAACGCTGTTCTTCAGTTCCTCTTCAGTTTCGAAACGTTGTTCACCGAGCCATTGTTTCAAGTGCAAGAAGAGGAAGTAGTCGCTTAGTGCAAGGTCAGGACTATACGGTGTGTGGTCAAAGAGTTCCCAACGAAAATCTTGAATATTCTTATTGATTTTGGCAGCAGTGTTTCGGTACCCACCTTGCACACAATTTGTGGTATCTGAGGTTTTCCGTGACAGTATCGTACACAGTAGTGCGTCCAAGTTGAGGAAATTGTTCAGCCAGACGATTAATCGTCAATCGACGATCACATCGCAGTTTTTGTTCCACTTGCGAAACCATTTCATCGGTCAGAATACTGGGCCTGCCACTTCGCTCTTCGTCATGGACATTTGTTCGTCCATTTCTAAAATCAAGGCACCATTGTCTAACCTTTCCTTCACTCATAACTATAGGTCCATAAACTAGGCATAACTCCCGATGAATTTCAGCAGCCAATAATTCTTTTGCATACAAGAATCGTATGACAGAACGCACTTCACAGCTGGCGGGATGAACGATTATCGCGGGATGACATTATTGTTTGCATGCATGGACAAGCAAACGACTTCTGAAACAAAAAAAATGCTGCTATGCACCTTCTCAATGAATCAGTAGATGGCGCTGCAGGAGTAAAACTGTGTTGTGAAGCGCCAATATATAAATATAAGCAAATGGCCCTTCCTTTATTAATATGCCTCGTATATGTATAATATATGTCTGTAATATATTTAGTATATGTAGTATATATAAATATTATATAATATGTATATATATATATTATATAATATGTATATATATATATATATATATATACTACCTTGATCAAAAATTTCCCGGAATAACCACCGTGTGGCGCTCCCATCGTTCCGATTTGAGTTCTGTTTTTTTTGTTAAATTGGTACATCTGTTGTTGATATTCCCTTTAAATCTTAGTGTCATAACTTGACATTTGCAAAAGTTACGTAGCCAAGAGTACATCTATCTCTGTGTGTGTTGGCGATTTTTTACAATTGCAGAAATGGATTTAAATTTGCAACAACGAACTTGTATTAAATTTTGCGTAAAAAACGGATTTAGTGGCGCACGGACGTTGGAAATGTTGGAAAAGTGTTTCGGCAACGATTCTCTAAAAAAAACGGTCGTTTACCAGTGGCACGAGCGGTTCAGAAGTGGTCGTGAGTCAATCGAAGATGATGAACGCAGTGGCAGACCATCGACATCGAAAGTCGGTGAAAAAATTGATAAAGTAAAAGAAATGTTGGTCAATAACCGCAAATTAACCATCAGAGAAATAGCGGAGGACTTGAACATTGCCTATGGATCCGCCCAAGACATTGTGGTTAATGATTTGGGTTTCCGTCGTGTAGCAGCAAAGTTGGTGCCAAGAGACCTCAATTTCATGCAAAAAAGAGACCGTGTTGACGTCGCAAAAGACATGATTTGCGAGGCTGAATCCGATCCCACATTAATCAAAAGGATCATTACTGGAGACGAGACGTGGGTTTATGAGTACGACACGCAATCCAGACATCAGGCAAGTGAATGGCGTTCACCAAATGAGCCGAGACCAAAAAAACCACGTCGTTTTCAGTCAAAAAAGAAGGCAATGCTGACGGTTTTCATGGATTACAACGGTGTAGTGCATCATGAATTTTTGCCAGAAGGCCAGACAGTAAACAAAGAGTATTATTTGGGCGTTATGAGACGTTTGCGTGAAGCAATTCGCCGAAAGAGACCAGAAATGTGGGCAGAAAACTCGTGGATTTTGCACCATGATAACGCACCGTCGCACAGTGCTATCATTATTCGTAATTTTTTGACGAAAAATGCAACAAATACCATCCAACAGCCACCGAATTCACCTGATTTGGCTCCCTGTGACTTCTTTCTGTTCAATCGAGTTAAAAAACCATTACGGGGAACGCGTTTTAGCAGCCGAGAGGAAGTAATGGAAAAATCGCAGGAAGCACTGATGGACATACCGAAAACCGAATATAAAAAATGTTTCGAGGATTGGATCAAGCGCTGGCATAAGTGTGTTGCAGTCGATGGGGATTACTTTGAAGGGGACAATATAGATTTAGATGAATAAACTTGTATTTTTAATTTTCTGAATAAATTCCGGGAAATTTTTGATCAAGGTAGTAAAAAATGTTTCGAGGATTGGATCAAGCGCTGGCATAAGTGTGTTGCAGTCGATGGGGATTACTTTGAAGGGGACAATATAGATTTAGATGAATAAACTTGTTTTTTTAATTTTCTGAATAAATTCCGGGAAATTTTTGATCAAGGTAGTATATAATATATATATATATATATATATATATAATATGTATATATATTATATAATGTGTGTGTGTGCATACATACCCTACCCAGATGAGTTAATTTCACACGCCATCGGGCTTCGTACTGGGTGAACTCTACCATTACCTACCAAACCGACCTTCGGGTTGATTACTGTGTTTATGGTTTTGGTTTTTTTGTACATACATATACATATATTTTAGAGGTACTGCTTCACACACTCTTGTGGAACGATGAACAAGATATTACTGCGAAATACATCATCACCTTTCATCATATGTAACAGTTTTCGCTGTTTTCAAGTTGCATTCCATTCGTACCTAGGAATACGGGCGACTCTTCAGAGGTACACCGAATCCGTCGCAATCAATTAACTGCACATCGTAACCTTCGACCTCAACAGACGAGAAAACATGTGTCTTTGCTGTAATATGGGAAAGGCCCATATGTCCTTACTCTTTCACACTGAAGTTAAATGACTCACTCGAGCTCTCGATGCAAAAAAAATGGTACTGCCTCAAAAATAATGCCAGCATAATGGTTCTCTCTTGCTGTCATACAGAAGGCATTGTGTACATTCAGAATGAAATTTTAAATTTCGATTGTTTGATCGGAAACCACTGTCATCATTCTGGATTTAGAGAGGAACGGTGGCCATAAATATATAAGAAACGTACCTTTACATAGCTCCTTTTACGCGTATTTTGCATGCCCTCTATGCAGCCCAAAATTTATTTTAATCTCCCTCAATAAATTTAAAAAATATTTGGGTCTTACTGTCTAATACCCTCTGAAAATCTGATGTGTACACCTTTCGTAATATCTCTCCTTTAATACCTGCATGCATAGACACTCAAATATTCTTGCTCCCATAGCTAATTTGTTTCATTTATACTCCTTTAAATTTATACCCCATTTATACCACTTTCCTTCTATTCTGTACGCTTATGGGTAAAAGTCTCCAATCAATATTCGAGCCTGTTTCCAGAAAGATCAGTGTCTCCGTGAATTAATCCCAAGCTCTAAATTAGTACACGCTCTTTACTATTGCTTTTTTAAGTCTCTTCCTAATATCAGTCATCTGTCATATATATGGCTTTTTATCGTACTTTATTCATCACTATCTTAACTCTCAGCAACATTGTAATTGTAATCTAGATTATCATCTATTATAATTAAGGTAATATACAAATTATTTCATAAGCAAATAATGGAAAAAAGTTCGTCCACACCATATTTAAGTATTGAAGTTAATGACTTTTTTCATTGGAATTAAGGTTAAATCACATTTTTGCTCATCAGTAATATGAATTATTTCCTTTAATTTGGAGGTAACTTGAAATAATAGAGGTAGTTGAGGAATGCGCATATTTTTTTTAAGGCAGTAACACTCGTAAATAATTGCCTTGGAGACATCTGGAGTGAGATCAGGTAATATTATGCTCTGTCTAACGGGAACAGTGGGCTTTCTGACAGAATGGCAGTGTAATGGTGACAATAACTGAAACACCAATGAAAACTATGCCACAAACAGGAGTTCTTCGAAAGTTGTCGGGTTATCGGGTATGACTTGTTATCGGGATAACAAGTCATCTCGTCCGCTCGTATAGAGTACCAAATTTTAACTAAAAAGCCTATTATTATATTATATACATCAATAATATTATTATAAACTATTTTTTTGAAACTACTTTCGATACCTGGGAATAATTTTTCTCATTGCAATGTATCCCTCAATTTGTTAATTTGACTATAATTGTGTCAACCCAGTAATTGTGGTAATACTATATATATTTCATCAAACTATACTCTCAGAAAAAAATGCCGGTAAAATATAAGGTAAATGAAGATTTTGGCCGAAGATAAACATAAAATATTGAAACTAATATTTGTCTTCTGGTCACAAAAAGTTCTTAAATAATTGAAATGCGTAAGTGCATTGATAATACGTTCTCGGAGGCATACATACGGCAGCATTGGCACTAAAAACGTTTTTACTTTAATTGTAGTAGTAGTTCCGAATTTTATACATCTTTCATTCAGGATATATAAACTCGACTATATATTAATTTAAACTCCAATTTTTTCAGCAATGCTTACAAAAAAAACTAAATGGTAACCTTTGCGAACAAAAATTTGTCTAAAAACCTGATGAAAAATTGATTAAATTTGGTGAGTCTTTTTCATCAGCTCAATTTATTAAATATCAAAAACCAAATGACAAAAACCTGTGACCGCTGTGCCAAAACAAACGCGTTACTCATTAACATGAACCGCTAGAACTGTATGCGGCTGATACAATTCGGATCGGCCCATCAAAAAATTGCTTCCAAAATGCCTTCGAAGACTGTTATCAGAGTGTGTGTGAGACAAGTGTGATGCATCCAACGGAAACTAAATTGTGATGGACCATCAAATTTGAATGAGCGACAATGAAAATTGCTCCGGGTAGAATCAATTCAAAATAAGTCGGAGCAAGAAGTAAAGTCAGGGACTACAACTAGTAAATTAAACTTTCCCATTGCCTGCTTACTTTGACAATCTATTCTGACACGCGGCGTCTGTTCCCAATAATACAGCTGAAATATTATCTGAATCTAGGGGGAGGCCAATAAATTAATATTATAGAGGGTTTTTATAAGTTGCAAGTTAAAATACTATAGAGATATACAAATGGAAACCACCTTGATGATATAATGTACCTTGTACCTCGTATATCTCATGTAAAGAAAAGTGATTCATAGATATTAAGAAACAGATACCACTATTTAGCAGCCGCAACATAGAGGTTTATTAATAGCTTTAACGCACTTAAAATATCCACCATAAATTCGAGTTTTCTTAAACTGCTCGTATGTGTATCCCCTCATTTATTCGATTGAGCCATGGTCATTAAGAGAAGGAAGTTAGCCCCAATACCACTATAAATGAAATTTTTGACAGAATAGAGGAATGTTTGAACTTGATAGCAAATTCAAACAGGTTAGATTGGAAGATTTTCACCCTCTTTCCCAAAATAAAATGATATTTTACGGTTGCAATTTTTAGCTTTTCCTTATCACTTACATTTAGCTGGAGGCACTTTGTCATGAATCCATATTTTTAAACTGAAGCCGCACTAAATATTTCTCTGCGAAACTCATTATTTTCACATTGTCTACTGACTACAACTAGTAAATTAAAACTGAGATATTTGATTTACCAAAAATACGTTGGTCTTATAAAAGAACCCATTAGCGATGCAGATTCCGACCAAAGTAAACTTGGAGATGAGAGAAGAAGGAGAGGAGTGGAGTCCTGCGGTGTTGACCTAATACGAAATTCAATAAACACAGGAACAGATTCATTCAGGTCGCATATAAATCAAATTCATTCCTTATTTTAAGAAAAGATATGGCCCAAAGAAGAATAAGGAACTCGATTTAAGTTGGTTTCCCCTCTTTTCCTTTCATCACCGCTCAGCAGGCCAATGTCTCCTCTCTCTCTCCACCCCTCCCCCGCTCCCATTTCCTTTTCTTCTTTATACATCTCCCCAGAAGCCCAATCTCCACCATTTCCTTCTCCTTTCCTCCCCCCCCGTAAACTACCTCCTTCCCTTGCCTCCCCCGTCTTCCACATCCGCACTTCCTTCCTCACTCCATCGCCATTCTCACAGCTTCGAAAACCTTAAACTCACCACACTTAAAATACACCCCATTGGATGGGAATCAGAAAAGAAAGTTTCTCCGGAGTTCAAATGGAGTTCAACGAATGCCAGAGCGATCCTCCCGCCCCGAGAGTCCAACCCCCCTCCCCTTTTCTTCATTCACTCTATCTCCCAGCCCCAACCCCCGCCATAACACTTCGGCCGTCTCTCCCCATCCCTCCTTTACCCTTCCACTTAAGAAGCAAATCGAAACCGGAGTTTATCTTAACTTTCTATTCTCTACCCCGGAAAAGCCCACAGCCGAGTCTTCTCCTCCTCCCGCTTCGTCTTTTCCTCGCCATATCTCTCGCGCTTACTTCTCCACTCCCATCTTTCTCTGGGGGACGGGATATATCTTTCTTTCGGATATATATGCTTCTTAAGGGCTCACATAACTCTATAGTGCTCAATCATTTTGTGCCATTTCAGTGCCCTTTTGTCTCAACTCGCATCGGGTTCAAAATTGCGTATAAACAATTTCATCCCAAAAAATAATGTGACTTAGGCAAAAAAGTACTGGAGATGGCGCATTTAAATGATACATATTTTTTATCACTACTGTATGTGTTCAAATTTTTTTGCCAGTACCTATATTTACGAAGAAGGAATTTAGGTCTAAGGACTATTGACATCATACTTATTCCTGACAAATAAACGTTATTGCATTAGCCATTGAAAAAATTATGCTAGTTAGATGGAGCACATCCTAGTATGACGATAGGCAGTAGTATAGAAGTTTTGTTTGACCCTTATTTCAATCAATATTCCCTGTTAAATGATCCTAAGTGTGTTGCCTAGTACTAGCAATTTGTTCATTGCTATCATACATGTTTATTCTTTGCATCGAGTACAAACCCTAATAATGGTAATGTAACAGGACCGTAAAATTTTTTTTTGAACATTTCCATTCTGTGAATCAAAGAAGGACAGTAAAAGGATTTTATTAGGAGCGCATAAAGTGATTTAGGAGAAAATGTGTCTACGGAGCACTGAGAGATAAATTCTACAAAAGCTTAAACATCCAGTTTCTTGTGCGCTCTTGTTTACAAAGTTCACCCCATCAAATAAATGTCTAACATATTAGTTTAAAATTAAATTTATTGGCTATAATTGCAATAAAATATGTTGTATGTTGTCGTCTTATTTTCACTCTCCTTCCTCATATTTCTCATTTTCTAATTTTTGTATATTGACTTTTTACATTTAGCCTAAAGCATATTGGTAGCTCATTATCCCAGTGGGTGTTTGTATACGTTTGTCTTCTCTAATTTTACTCTCATCGAAAATCAAAGTAGATTTTCATTCCATTTTCATCACGACAAAGATATAGAAAAACTTGGACGGTCCAAAATAAAGTCTAAAAATTATAGTTGGTCTCTTTGCCAGCAGACGAGTTTTCAAGCACGGGAATATATTATGATTTGCATTTTAATAATGCTTAGTTCTTCTAAAAGGATCCCTAATGAAAATGTAATGTATTTTTACATCACTTTATCCGCTCCTCGTCGGCGCGCGGTCAGGACTTGTTGAGCAATAAAACACCGTCTGTGGACGCGCTACCCAGAGACAAACTTCCTGTGACGATCTGAATTTTAAATTAAAAAACTTTAGTCACTCGGTGGGCCACACGCCGAAAACCAATTTATTCTTCAAGGCTTCTGTTCGCGAAGGTTCGAACGAAGAAATCGGCCTTCCATCTTTTTCGCGTTATTTATCACCAAGAGGCCGACAAAATATTAATGCCAATCAGTTTGTGTCGTCCTTAAGAACCGTTATCATCTTGGCATTGACAAACGTGAGAAGTTGCTAAATTATGATTTAGCTATGAACCCAAAACACTATTCCCTTATTATTTTCCTTTTCAAACCTGGTCCAGGGATCCAGTTCCTAGTTTATTTTCTAGTTTTGAATTCCCAGTATTTCTTAATGCATAAATTTTAATTTTACAAAACAATTAATCCTAGGCCAAAAAATCAGAAATTGAACTATTTGAAGCAGGCGGAATTTCAGGAAAAGTTTTAATGGGACGTAGTTTGAGCTGCAATTCTAGTTTAGCCATGCAAATCGACTCTTTGCTTTTTTTCGCATTCGTTGAAAGAATTAAGCAAACGATAAAAATGCAACGGGGGAATCTGTTATCCATCTCTACGGACGTAAGTTCTTCCTTGTTCTGGTAACGGGGTTCATTAATCTCCCAACGGATTTATGCATTATTTCTTTTGGTAGCCATGCATATTCATTGCTTTAGATTAAATAGGTTCTCTAAGCAAGCATTAAATTATTATGGATTGTTCGGCTTGGATTAATAATGAATTTTTCGAATGGAAAAATATAAGATGCAGGTGAATTGGAAATATATTCGACTGATAGCCGTCTAATTCGTGAATCTCAAGTGATATTGGCATGAGGGTTTTGGCTAATGTGTTTAGTTTTCGTGCCTTAACTGTGGCAATTTGTAGTGATACACGTTATACCTGTATCTATATTTGACTTCCGACAATATTGAGACAAGAATGATCTGTCACATGTAAGTAATGAATCAAACGGGATTTTTTTACGAACGTGATCCAAACGAATCAGTTTTACCACCAGTTTATTTCTTCATATTCTTAAAATGTTCATACAATGACGAAATGAAGAAGGTATTACATCCGGGGTGTTAATGTCACGCGAAATGAAAATTTGTCTCCAGATGATACCTACGAAACCTAGGTTGGGTAAGGCTAAATAAAAATGTGTGTAGAAAAAATTCTTTTTTTAATTTAAACTGTGGGAAAGGATTTTATTTTACAGGTTTTAAAAATAATTTTCAGGAACAACCTTATGCTACCTCTGTATAGTGGACATGCATGTATTGCAAATTGACTTTTCCAATGTGACAAAGTAGGAAGCCAAGCTACGAGGAACTTTTCAGTAGAAACACCTAAATTTTGAATTAAAAATAAATGAATAAAATAATTAGATAACTTTATCATGAATTTAATATTATATTGCCTCCCGAGCGAACTATATCCCGTTAGGAGATTGGGAAATATTATAATTGATTACACTTCTCCAATTCATGTCGGAGCAACTGTTTGAACAGTGTGCGCCCTGATTTTCACAATCATCTGGTGACATTTTTCGCAGAAACGATGGATGAGACAAAGATAGAGTGGACCAACGTCGGCATTCATTATAAAGTTTTGGCAACACGGAAGCACCACTGCACATCGGTCAAGTGCCAGTCTTCGTGGAGAAAGGAGGAGGCTAAGAGAATAACAAGTTATCTGGCCTGCGGCGCCACAGGAGCACCTAGGATGTAAATCCAAAACCTCGTGTCCTCGCGGTTGTGGATGGAAGCTTGGCGGTGGGACTGGTGGGAGAAGGGTCGGGGCTGAGGGACTGGAGCAGCGACGGGAACTGGAGGAAAGGGGATGAAACGGCGCAGACACCGCATATAATGTCCTGCGACACGTACGGTGGGTTGGAGCGGATGAGGGAGCTGTTGAGGGGGAGTAGAAGGTGGGGTGGTGGGCAGGATTCACCCCCAAATTCTCCCGTTCCACCACCATCCCCTCACCCACCCACTCCGCAACTGATTGATGACGCCCGAATCGAATTCCGCATTTGGCAGCGGACACACTCCCGACGCGAGGGCCAATGAATCACGCCGGGTCGCGCCGATATGCATCGCTCCTCCCCACCCCCACCTCCCAACCTTCACACATGCCGCACCTCATTCCTCTCCGTCGACCCCATCTAGCTCTGCAGGGACCGGACGCTTCTTCTGAGGGACAGCTTCGGGAGAGATGGGAGAGGATAGGGGGTTAAGGGGCGAGAGAGAGAGAAATCGTTAGGTTTGCCTGGAAGGGTTGACGGTGACGGGGGGGGGGGGGCGGGATGACCGGGACGTGGTTTCCCCGTTGGCGGAACGCTCGGTGCCAGCGATATTGGTAGAATGAGAGAAAGGGAGGAAGAGAGGAATATGGAGGTGGGGAGAAGAATTGGCGTTGCAAAATATGATTTGTTCCGCACGCAATGCTCGGGGAATGTGGGTCGCGAAAATGGAACAGATGTCTACGGCGATGGAAGGGGAGAGAGGGTCAGGAAGGGCGGCGCAAACATCCGTACAACTGCCAGTGAGACTTGTGTATCCCATAATCTAGATAAATACTTTTTTCTCTAAACCTCAACCTATCTACCTACAACCTACCACCGACCCCCCCCCCCCCGCTACTCAACTCCCTGCCCCATCCCTCTCTCTCCTTCCCTCTTTCCTCATGCAATCACATGCGAAGGCGTGTGTGCGGAAATGGAGCCCTAAAACTACTTCACATGTGTGCCTTCTGAGAGGAATCAACTTGCAAAGTTATTATGAAAGAGCGCGCTATTTGATGATGAATCCACTACATTGACGGAAATGTTCCCCGGTCAAGCTTCTGGTTATCATCGTGTGGAAGTGTTCCGGAGTAAAATGATAATAAAACAAGCATGTTATGCATATATATGCATATATATACACACACACACTACCAGACAAAATACCTTAATATCTTTCGGTGAAATAGTCAGAATTATCGCCAGCGTAGCAATTTTAGCTGTAGCTAAGAAAATGGTAATGTTTCCAGTTGACGTTTAAGAAAACTTTATTTACATGAGTAGTCAAAAAGCTAAATTCACTGATCACTGATGCATTAGGCGCCGATACATTTTTCTTGTAGAATATTTATTCAATTAATTTTTAGAATAATTGAATGCCGTTTCTGGGGAATTTAAAGATTTCATCGTCTTCAATGTTGATGTAAAAATCATAGCTACCAGATAAAATTTTTATTCTTAAAGCTCGTGCAGTATTTTGGCTGAGTAATCTTTTGCGAAATTTTAATTGAAATAAGATATTTTTTCGTGATTTTTTTAAAAATAGTTCCATTCCATATTTTACCCTGGCATTTATAAACTTTTTCTAGTTAGTATATTTATTTATTTTGTGCAAATAAATGTGTCCATAGCATTACTTTCAGATAAATTCCTCATTTATCATTATTTATTATTTGAGAATGGATAGAGATATTTATGGTATTTAACTACAGGTATGCTTGGCCATATGGATTCTCCGCAAATGTGTAGGTATTTTTCATCTTAGAAGAGCCAAAATGGCCAATAAGTTACTTGTTACTTATTGAAAAAGTGCATGCAAAACGAAACCATTTTTTTTTTAATTTTATATTAATATGGAAATGTAATTTGTGCGTAACGCCAATATTTCTTAACATTACTGTATCTTGGTATGAGCAATTTGCATAAATATGTCAAGAGTATATGTGTGTATGAGTGTGTGTGCGCGCGTTTGCGTGCGTGCGTGTGTGCGTGTAAAGTACGAGGGTCATCCGGAAAGTAGTACCCGTTCGTGCCGCATGAAGTGCTGACGACGCGAGTAGCCGCTGGACGAGGTCAGATAGCTTCAGTGGCTTGTCTGCCTTCTCTGAGCCAAGTTGTGTGACGCTAGCATTGCCTGTGTTGTTTCTGTGATTTTTTACAATGTTTAAAAAAATTGAGAACGCCGCCAGTTGTGAAGTGAGGGCAGTGATTAAATTCCTCAATGCAAGAAACGTTCGCCCATGTGATATTCATCGCCAATTAAAGGAGGTGTATGGAGACAATGTAATGGACGAGTCGTCTGTTCGGCGGTGGTGTCGCAACTTCAACATGGGGAGGGGGAACACACACGACGATGAGCGTTCGGGGAGACCGTCTGCCATTACAGACCAACTGGTGAGCTCAGTTGACGAATTCGTGAGGAACGATCGGCGCGTCACAATTGATGACATCTGTGAGCATTTTCCCAATGTTTCTCGAACAATTGTTCATGAAATTGTTAAACACCATCTGCATTATGCAAAAATTTGTGCAAGATGGGTCCCTCGCGTATCTCAATGAGCTGGCGGCGAAGGACTATGCAGCAGGAATACAGAAACTTGTCACACGTTATGACAAATGCCTTAATTTGCTTGGAGATTATGTTGAGAAGTAGTTTAAAGTATCCTCTTTCAAATAAAATTTTTTATGTTTGTTAATATTTACTTTTGTGTCTTTATTTCACGAACGGGTACTACTTTCCGGATGACCCTCGGTATAATGGGGCGCGATTCTGGTGGAGTACTCAATATCATCAGTGATGATGAAATATAAAGGCCCTGAGGTGGAGGTAGACAACATTACATGGGCTGAATCGGAGCATCTATGAGGAAGGAATCCGGACGGAAGACTTGGCAAATTTAGTGTTAGTTCTAATTCCAAAAAGGTAAAGGCTACACCATGTGAGGACAACAGGACATTAACTGAGATTTCACATGCTGCTAAAGTGGTTCTCAGCACCATCAAGAAAGCAATGAAGTATAGAGCTAATGAATACAAAGGGGATGATCAGAAAATATGAATATCTTGTAGTGATAGGAGGCTAATCTGTAACATGCACCTGTCTCAGACAAGGCAGGTGCGAGTGGGGCATGGAGAGTCCAGATGGGCAGTGTTTGGAAGAGGAGTAAGGCAGGGTTGTCCATTATCACCACTGCTATTAAACGCATATATGGAGGAAACGGTTACAGAGTCATGGGATGAAATGGAGATGAAATATCGATGGCGAATACGTAAAATCAAGTTTTCTGACGACCAAGCTCTATTCTGTCGGTTAGTCAAAGGGTGAAAAGCATTTCTGAGTGAATAGAAAGTTCAGTGCGATAGATATGAGGGAGAATCAGTATAAATAAAAACAAAGCCTATGCCGTTTTCCAGAAATAGAAAGTCGAAGGTAAACATTAAAATACAAGGCAAAAAGTAGAGGAGGCGGAACAGTTTAGGTATCTCGCAAGTGTTTTCGACGAAAATGCTCAAAGTAGTAGGGATATAAAAAGAAAAATAACGTTATACAAAGAAGCTTTCAAAGGGAGGAGGAAATTGATGAAAGGGACGTTCAATAAGGATATAATAAAAAAACTTGCTAAAAGTTTAATATAGAGCGTTGTTACGTGAGGCACTGAAACATGGTCATTTATGAAGGGTAATAGACGTAAATAGAATGCTCTTGAGATATGGGTGGGAAAAAGGACGGAGGAGGAAAAGGTGGACAGAAATGAGGGCAAATGAGGAAATTCTGGGTATATTGGGGGAGGAAAGGAGATTGCAGGGATAAATCGTTGGGCGGCGGGAAAATTGATGCAAAGCATATTGATCGGCAGCGGAATGTTGAAGACTGTGATAGAGGAGAGAATGCTAGGCAAACGAGGAAGGGGCAGAAATAGGATAGGGATATTGGACAGGATGAAGAGGAGAAGGAAGCAAACAGAGATGAAGAAGGGATTGTTGTACAGTGGGATGTTGGCTTGTGTTTTTTCAGGTGAGACAAGATTTTTGTTTCGCAAATAAGTCCATCCAAATCCTACCTTGACCGGTATATTACATTAAATAGTAATAATTATATAAGATAGATTTATTTATTTTTATTAGGTTATACACCGGTTAAGGTAGGCTTTGGATTGACTGATTACCACTTCAATTTCATGTTTCTCCTAACAAATTACAACCCAGCATCTTATTCTACAGCAAGCCTCTCTTCATCTCCGAATACTTTCTTGTACTTTCCCCTTTCATTCCGGCCAACATCCCTATCCTACTCTTGTCCCTGCCTCGATTGCCCCATATTCTCCCCAATAACTCTGGGCTCACATTCTTCCATTTTCTTTTCTCATCTGCCTTTCTAATAACCTCACCCGTTATCTTTGGTTTTCCTATCCTTTTCCTATTAACTGTTCCAATATCTTTTTTCGCGGCTTTCGATATTTCGCTTTTTTGATGGATTTCCATTTTTCCTCGATAGAAACCAGCTTGTTTCCCTCACTCATTATTTTCTCTACCAGCTACTAATGCTCCTTCCTTGTCATTCCAATTAATGCCTCGAAATTTCATCTCCTAACCCACCGCCTGTATGTAAATACATATACTTACGCTTTTTGTGGTACCTAAACCAAGTGCTGGTGATGATATATATATATATATATATATATATATATATATATATATATATATATAGATTGATTCCTCCCATCCCGTCCTGTATAAACATGTTTGTGTGTGTATATGTATACATACAAAACCATAAATACATCGTTTATTTTTTCTATTCACTAAAAAACATTTTTTAATATATTCATATAATTTTAATCTGAGTATAGGAGTATCAGTGAAGCATTTTTTCTATTCTGTCTTGAAAAAGGTGGGCTCCAAGAAATAAATTTTTGCAAAAATTATTTTTCAATTCAACAAGGGAAGCCAATATCAAAATTGCAAATACATATGTATAATGTATGATCAAAATTTCCATGCACACTGGAGGCCAGAGCAGCAAATATTTCATGAAATAAATTTCACTGCATTCCAAAATTACTTATATGAATGTTGCAAATTCTTTTTAAAGTATCATTGATTTAATTTTTTCTCTAAAATTTGGAGAATTGGTTTTACTCGTTTGTTCACGTATGAACTTCTTTTGGCTTGTTGGTAACGCGTGAATTTTTCAATGGATTAAAATAATTCATGCATTCACACCCAAATATAGATATACTAAAATTCAGGATAAATGCGATCATTAGTTTATTATTAAATAAGAATTAAACCACTGTTGACAATAAAGACATGTATCTCACTTTACGTCTAATCTAGATTCAAATCAGTTGGCTCGGTTAACGAATGAATGGACAAATCCATAATGTCAATTTTCGGTGATAGCGTATTTCACCTGGCCGGTAAGTGAGTAATGCAATGCTGAACACAAAATTTCACTTTAAAAAATGCCACTGGAATTTTGATTTGTTTCAGGCAAACAAAGGATAGTGGAATGCATGAAAATATGTAGGCACATATTTCCTCGATCCGGAATTTAAAACAAAACCTTCCTCAATATGATTTAGAACGCTCTCTAGAGATGACGCAATTCCTTTCCCATGAGATAATCACTTGAATGAGATTATATCTCTACGTATATTCCTGTTGTCGCCTACAGGAAATCTTGGTACTTCCTAAGAAATCTTGCTCAAATCAAATCACAATTTTTCTTATCTTCACTAAAATAATATTACGCCAAAATATTACATAGCTTTTTAAAGAGATCAACTATATTTTTCATGAAATTTCCCTTATTTACCATACATTTTCTGTAAGGGAGCATGAAACTAATGGGAATCATAAATATTCCGCAAGCCAAAGCGATAAGATAGCCAAGTAACTTTGATTCCAAATCTGAATCTACAATAAATCCATTTTCTCCCCTTAGCTAATGCTTTCATGCGGAGGGTTCTCTATTTCCACTTTGGAAACTATTAATTCCTAAAATGGAAGATGAGAAGATAAACTTTTGCACTCACACATGCTATGATTGTAAATTATCTTTCATCCCCACGAATTCTATCAATTGACGGGTAGCAATTACCACATCATATTTACCCATATGTCACCAAATTGCATAATTTATTTTTGATTTCCTTTAAAGTCTCAAAATAAAGGTTACAGCGACAAAAAAAGCGTCGCTTAGTGAAAGACTTGGGCAGAAACTGTCCAAGTGGTTTCATCAATAGATTAAAAAACATTGTATAGCTTATTCGGCAATGCAGACAATTCCTTTGCTGATTTTTTGGTGTAATATCATGCATGCCGATAGTCTTACCTGAAGTAGCGTCTTTTTATATGACTCTTTCTCCAAAAAGAATGCTTTGTGAATGACAATTGAACTGCATTTTTTTGTCTGTCCGATGGAAACCTAATCCATGGCCCTATGAGAGGAGAATAATTCAGACTTCGAGCTCTGATATACACTTCCGCACCTTAAACCATTCTTCCTACTCGTGCAGAGCCAATCGTGTGCAATAATTGGATCTCATTTTAGGTGAATTCTCATAATGACAATGATCAACAGAACAGCACTGTTTTACTGAATTTTACAATTTACAAAGTAAATATACCACCGAAAAAGATATAGTGCAATTTCCGGTTCATCAGTATTAATAACATACGTTTACTAATGGCAATTAAAATACAGATATAATGCAACTGACTTCATTAAAAAGTAGGAAAGTGTAGAGTAGAACAAATAAATTGTGCCTTTCTACGTAGATCACATGAACAAAGGAAACAATTCGAACAACATGAACAAAAAACGACTATTTTCTGTATATCACGATCAAAATGGCTTGACTCAGTGTCCTATTCCATTCTACGCTTCTCTTCATCCAAGTGGCAATACTATGCTTTTGTCATTATTTTATTGAAAGATCATTAGTTAATCAACAGAAATCGGGCAATTTATAACTGCTCATATCTTCCCAATGCAATATGCTCATTTTTACAAAAAAATTTATTTAAAATTTTGTTTATGGTACATTTCATTCCCATATTTTGTACAAGTTTTGCTCAAAATTACAACTATTTATCAATTTATTAACGCATTCATTAAATAATATAAAGAAAATCAATTCTTCCCGCTCGATAAACTGTACAGTCCGGTTGATTTTTTTAATAGGTTGACTAATAACTCTGAGATTACTCCTCCATACCAATTAACTCGATTAACATGTCTTCCAATTTACTAGGATATGGGCTATTTGATTAGTAACTGAAGCGTGTATTCAAATCATTAGAAAGCATTGAAATGATGTCCAAAATGTTTTAAGACCTTTTCAAACCAAGGGATATATGGAAGTAGACAATCATTTCATGCTCAACATTATTACTACATTTGGTTTACAAACCCATGGAATAATATCTAGACAATATAGTTACATTTCTTTGTGAGAAAAGTATATTAAAAATTATAGAAAATGTGGTCGGAGAACGTCAGACGGGCGTCATCTTAATATCATAGATCACTAGATAGAGGAAACAGCGTAATGTAAAGTATCGGCTTAGGTAGCTATTATTTTGTTTGTAGTGCCCAAGTCACTAAATTTGTTTATCCCTTTAGTCTAGGTCCTTTCCACATATCGCTCCTACCTCGTATTCCCAATGATGTGTGGCTGGATCGGCGATCATTGCTTTCCCGATTGTCCTCCACAGCAATGTTGGGGGGATTACTTCCACTGGGACGAAGAGAGGGAAATGGAAGTTTCACGCAATGAATCGAGGGAGTTCGTGATTCAATGCCACACACTTCGAAAATTGGACTACAATTAACTTACCACCTATTTGATCATTGATGTATGATTGCTTTAAATCGTAATATTTTCCCACGACGAACCTTTACATATATTGAAATGTAATGAAATAATTGACTTTGTAAATTATTTCATTACATTTCAATATGTTATGCAAACTCCATAAGTTACGCCTGAGACAAAAAACCTTTACATTGCTTCATGCAAAGTAACAATCCCCAAAACTCAGAATATTCAAACTATATTAATGTATATGTAATTTAGTGCCATATTTCTCACGCTATCCAACGTAGAGGTAAAATTTTACTTTGAATGATTGTATATCGCACAATTTTCTCTCATATTGTTCGACATTGCATTTGATTGCAATCCAAGCATTCTAAAATATTAGCTTTTAAATAAAATTGAACATTCATATATAAAATTGTCATTTAAGAAAGAACACGTGCATTCTCATATTGAGTGAAGACATCAATTTCTCTCTCTGAATGGATGAATTCTTTATTATTGCTCATTCTGGTAATAATATTCACTACTCTTCCAAATGAAACTTGTTTTTTGTTCCTCTCTCGTGTAATTAGACATTATTTGCAAAGAATAATTCAACGCCATATTAACGGCGAAAACATTTATTAAGCTATCATTTTCCGATGTCATTCAATCGAATGGAGCCAAAATCAATACCATTGATTGCTTGAAAATTTGACGTTTAAAGTGACTGGAATGAGGGATAGCTCCTAAACGACATTTGATTGCTAAAATATTCCATAATATGTTATTACAATGCATCTCTGTCACTCTATTTTTCGGCTCTTTCGGCTACAGAAGGTGTGATTAAAACTTTTCCATAACAATTATTTCTAAATATTAATTATTTAAATCAATTTTTCTAAATAATAATTAAGTGAAACAATTTTTTCAATAAAAAATATCTCATTCATTTTTGCATACATTTGTAAACATTCACCTCCATATCTTATTTTTAGGACAAATATTAATTAGTACGACGCATAATATAAATGATAATAAATTTACATAATATAAAGATTTCTTTTAATCAGACTTAATGTCTAAAATTAGGTTTTCCATCTAAACTATCTGGGTATAAGTCATCAGAACCTATCAAGAGGAAAGCTCTGCTTCACTCCACCGTTTATTCAGACTCTCAAAGATCATGGCAAAGTAAATTATTTAACAGCCGAAATATATCGACTGTGCGTCCATAACCATTGAACGCCAAATCTAATGCAGGGATCGCGAGTGCCTCCATTGTGGGACGCTGCATGCAACTGGGATTTTCCGCGTCGTTCCCTAGTAACACTTTCATGGAAACGGCATTATCTTTAGTACTGGCAAACGAAGCTAATCCCATTTCCCTTACCTCGTCTGCCTTAACCCTTCCAGTTGGCATTGTTCCACTATAAATTCCAATTGAATGCTCGAATGAACAGCCATTTGCTTCGATGCCTATTCTGCTTCTCACTACGGGAATAGGTAGGTATATGCTAGCCCTTATATCCTCGCGTATGCATTCAGACCAAAATAATATATATTTAATAAACTAATAGAAATTAATAATTGAAATGATAATGCTGTCAAACACATAAGGTGCTGCAAAATTGCAATTAACGAATGGGTTTTCGGTAGAGATAATGCCGTGTATGCTACATAAGCGCCCAATAATGCGATGCTTTCCATTAACACTTAATCCTAATAAAAGCTGACGTGCTGAACATAATAATTAAAATAAAGCACGATATTGAAGATCTTTTGTATCATAACTACGGAAAATATAATTCCTGTTTCATGAATTATCCTAGTTTTTCAACTTTTTCCAACGTATTTGCATATATATTCTCAGTTTCCATTCATGTTTGTAACACAATTTTTAAGTTATTCATTTTTACGTACTCAAGTCAATTATTTTTTATTATTAAACTATGTTACTTTCCTATCTTGGCTATCCCTTTTATGCTAAAATTAAGTTTCGGATTTTTGCTACTTTCACCATATAAAACATTCAAAATTTCAAGATCAAGACAGGATGAAATAATGGATTACTAAGCATTCACATATCTTTGGAAAAATATGGATTTTATGTGTGCGTATAAATGTGTGTATATATATATATATATATATATATATATTTGAACGGCACAATAGAGCAGAAATAAAGTAGTAACACTTAAAAGGACACTCACATTGTGAATTGTTAAAGCTTTCGACCTTCTCCGAGGCCTTCAAGTAAGACAATAATTCTCGCATAAATTCAACTTCAGTCATTCTTGCATAACGGATGCTATAAAAACAATCGAAGTGGTTTTCTGTATTTTCGGCTGCTAGCATTAATTCCAGTTATAATATGTAATTACATGCATTCACAATGGATTATTGACACTGTACACTGTCCACGAACCTATTCGTAAACCCAAATTCACCACTTTTCTTTGTTGAAATAAATATTTGCATGCTTGATTTTGGAGCCTATTTGATAGTTAAGACACCTCGGAGTCGCGTTAAAACCCTCCTGAGGAATACGACGAGAAGCTCCCGTTTTACAAATATCAGGGAAATATGATGGAACCAAATAAGAACATAATCAAGGCAACGAAAGGTCACTGTCTTCGGGACCGAGTGTTGTGCCCGACAGAGTAGGAGGCAAGTTGTCTGCGATCGTCATCACATAAAATCCTTATACAGTGTGTGGATGGTAGAAGAAAAGAAGACACAGAAGAGGATTGTAGGGAGAAAAGTGACTTGGAATGTTAGGACGATGCTGGAGAAATAAAAGATGGAAAACAGCGAGAAATGGAAAAATCATCAGATGACGGCCGTGCCGCCGAAACGTCAAAACTACATATGTTAGTGCCCTTTCTTTTTGTTTCTCTGTTTTAAAAACCTTCATCAGTGTTTATATATATAAATATATATATATATATAAATATATATAAATATATATATATATATATATATAAATATATATATATATATATATATATATATATATATATATATATATATGTAAATACTATGTAAATAGACCCACACAATTCTCTGGCAGACTTTTCACCTTATTGAAGATTAATAAAATGTGTGTTTGCCAATTAATAAAATAAACCTGACCCTCATAAATACACCAATCATCCTTTTCTTTCCCTACCGGGACTTCTGGGCTAATTTCATTTTCACAATCCCGACACGCATTAGCTTTGCATCTTTCTCGAACTCGTCCTTCTTCGCCCCCTCCCTCACCATCTCCGGCTCTCTCCCCAACTGAATTCTCACTGCGAGCACTCATCCCCCACCAGAATTCTGGGAAAGCGAGGAATGAATTTCAAGCAGATGCCAAACCCTTTCACGCAGTTAGCAAGAACAAGGCTTATCCCCCAGACATATCAGGGGCAACAAAACACTGAAACAACGACGACAGAGAAAAAAAATAGATAAAACTGGCGACCAACTCGCAAACTTCTTGTTTACACTTTGAATCTCAAAATCTTCCGAAATTTCCCAAAACCCACACACACCAATTCAACCTAAAGCCTTACCCCCTCAAAAAAGGCACCCATACGCGCCCAATTCCCTACCCTATGAAAGAAAACCTTTTCAGCCCAAGTAGCTCGGCCAAAAATTCTTCAGGCAATTTTGTTCTTTGACCTTTCCATTTCCTAGGGCTAAAAGGCCATTTATAAACTTTTAATGGAAATGTTAACCAAAGCTTATATTTAAAAAATTATGGAACACAACGTATGACTTTATTTGATTTCTTAGTGATGAATTGAACCGTTAAATACCCATGTTGCGCAATAAATATTCCGTTCTTATTCAAGGTTAATATTTTTTTAAGTATAGTGCAAATACATGATTTACCTTGGCATTCTTAGGTTTTGTTTCTTCTATAGTAGAGAGTAAGTTCTTTCGCCGAATTCACTGACGACAGTTTCCTTTTTCCCAAGATCATTTTATTTGTAATAGTCTAATCGTGCTCAGGAAATTTAAACCGAAATTAATATATAGCCCAGTGATACATCAGCGTTTTGATCAAATATATTAAAATTTGCAGAACAATAAATCTGCTTCCTGGAGCGCTTTCCAAAAAAGATACTCTAACTCAATTGAATGATAGACTTATGGCTATTTTTTAACACTTCAAATGAGCTATGAAAATTTAGTCTCAGAACTTTCTTTAACAAAGTCATTCAAATAGAAGATCCATCGGGCTACATCCGAAATCAGATATATATATTTAGGTGACGTTTTCCTTATCATTCATATCATTTTTCACTCAACGCGCAGCATTTATCTTCATCTTTTCCATTTCATAAATGAAGACCCATGCACTCATTGCATCTCGTAATAAAGATGAGATCTCACCGTTGCAATATAATAACACTTCCAACTTTTTCAATGAAATATTTCTTATACATTCGTGTGATTAAGCCAGGAAAGATAGTTATCTAACATTTCATTCCTGTGTATGACCAAACTGAGGTATTAGCAATTTAAAATAATAAAAATAGTACTGGAATCGAAATTTGTTTTTACTCTGGAGGGCCTTTCTGACTTCAAGTTTTTGCCGCGCAAATCACGTACGCTGATTCATCTATATCTACATCAATACCCTACGAGCCACCAAAAAGATGTGTGGTAGAAGGTGAAGCACCAGGAGGAAAAGGTAAGAGATGAGGGGGTTAGGGTTTTTCAAATGGATGGGAAAAGGTGGGGGGAACCAGCAAAAAGATGTAAATATACTAGGGTCACCTCGCGCAGTCCCCCCCTTGTAGGTTAATACCTATTATGGCGAGCCGACTAGTGGGGAATTTCGATTACATGCATTCTGGTCTCTTATTGTTCTTGGAAAAAATGACCATTTAAACGTGTCAGTCTTGCAGTCTATCTCTCTAATCTTATATTCGTGATCCCTCCGCCTGTAATACGTTGGGGTTCGTATTATGTTCCTGATGTCATCGGCAAATTTATTCTCCCTCAATTTCAGATTCAAATTTATATTCAAATTTATATCCTACCTCAATTACAGAATAAATTGAAGACCCTTCTGGTATCTATTAATTTCTGCAATATCTTCCAAAAAAATGTGGTTAATTCCAATTAGTATCTATCTGATAGCAGCAAAGAGAATGATTAATTGCAACTTCCTCTTAATAAGGCGTGTAACTTTTCAATGCAACAGTTTCAAAGTGTAAAAATCATACGCCTTGACTGGGATTCGAACCCAGATCCCTCAATATCCGGTCGAGTGCTTTAGCCACTTAAGCTACCGAGGCGTCCTCTTAAACTCTGAAATTTTGGGGCTTTTAAAGGAACAAGATGTTGTGACGAAATCGTATCTAACTTGTTCAACAGAATCTTGTTCCTTTAAAAGCCCCAAAATTTCAGAGTATAAGAGGACGCCTCGGTAGCTTAAGTGGCTAAAGCACTCGACCGGATATTGAGGGATCTGGGTTCGAACCCCAGTCAAGGCGAATGATTTTTATACTCTGAAACTGTTGCATTGAAATGCACATTAGCGGATGACCCCGTTAAAAGTTACTGTTGCGGCATCTCCCGCAGTTTCTTTGGAATTTTTCAAAGTGAAAACACCATAAGTGTTTAAAGTTGGCTTTAACCTCGTGGACTGTGGCGCCTTGCGCACGACTACGAATGCCTGTGACATTGTATGTACGGTATTTCGTCACAACATCTTGTTCCTTTAAAAGCCCCAAAATTTCAGAGTTTAAGAGGACGCTTCGGTAGCTTAAGTGGCTAAAGCACTCGACCGGATATTGAGGGATCTGGGTTCGAACCCCAGTCAAGGCGAATGATTTTTACACTCTGAAACTGTTGCATTGAAATGCACATTAGCGGATGACCCCGTTAAAAGTTACGGTTGCGGCATCCCCCGCAGTTTCTTTGGAATTTGTCAAGGCGTGTAACTTTTAAATAGTTATTTAACAAGTTATTGATACTTTGTTATTTCATCAAATAAATTACATCGCTACTCATGAAGATATCCCCCGCATTGTGAATATTAGTTGAGTGCACTTGGGTAATGAAAGTAATTCAAATTATTATTATTTAACCATTATGATCCAGAAGAAAATTTAACTATAACGAGCACATTGCTAAATTCACGCACATAGTTGCGAGTCTTAATTTAACTTCTAGTCTTAGTTTAATATTTGTCAGAATTATAATATCGCATAATTAAGAGGAGTGCTCCACAGCAAAAACATTTCCAAGGGAAATAAAATTCGATATCAGTAAAACTATTAATTTGAAATTATGCATATTTCGGCGATTATTGTCACCTTAAATATATTGTTACAATGTCCAGGTAAAATACGATTAAGCGACAGATACTCAAAAATGGGATATCAAAATATATTGTGGCAGTGGCTTTGTCAATTTCAATCAACATTTACCCGAGCTCAACGCAATTGTTTTCTCTTCCAGAAACCGATTTCAATTAACATAATTCCCACCAATCTCTTGATAGAATATTAACATGTTTCTACCAACTAAAATACAGGGGTCACCCAAAAATAAAATAATGCCGGATATAGATAATCACCACTTACACCAAAAGGGGTAGACGCAACATCCCCTGCTAAACGTCCTCATTAAAGTAATATATAGACATAGGATGTAAATCTACTTTTCACATGTTTCTTCACCTTTTTTATACAGGACGCGGCAACATAACTTCCGTTTTTGAAAGCTTTTTGCGTTTAAAAAAAGAAGTTAAGTTGCCGCACCCTGTATTAGCGCCGTCGGCAATATTTGGGAAAAATTTAGCACATCTGGTTATTGTGCATCCTCCTCCATAGAGTCCCCTAAAATAAGAATAATAAGAGTCCCATCAAAACAGCCGACCTGCATAATATTCCCAATCCTCTCCACCGAGGCGAAGGAAAACGATATGAAGTCGAATGAGTTAAATTAGGGCAATTTCAGACGCAAAAAATTCCTAAAAATTGGAAGAAAGTCAAATAATGTGGACTGATGGGCTTTACAGTCATTTTTAGTTACCTTACATATTCTTGGTGAGAGTGTTTAGCAGTACCCATGCTGTATGAAGTTCCTTGGAATTGACCAATTTTTGTATCTTCTCAATTAACTGACGCCAAGACCTCTCTTGCTAGCTAAAGAATCAAAGATTTTAAAAGATCCATTAGCAAAAGCTGACCTGCCTAAATTGGAAATATGGTTTGTTCCTAATCCCAATTAAATTTCCTTAAAATGAATAATCCCTTTCATCCATACAGCCACCATTCAGTTCCCAACATGCATTGGACTCCATCTATGCGTCAAATTAAAACTCTGGCTATAATGGTTTACTTTTCCCACAAAAATTTTGATGTTATTTTGTGGATAATTATAAGATCATATTAGCCAATTAAAAATAAATCACTTAAATACAAAAAGAAACTAATTTTTAATTCGCTAATATGGTTTAAATTATATTTTTGGTTTTTTGTAATAATTACGAGGTGTTTCCGAAAAGTATCCGACCTGCGTTTTTTTATTATTTCTATTTTGTGAGGGTATTGTGTACTACGAATTTACTCCAAGAGGTCAGAGAATCGACAAAAAATAATATGTTGAAGTTCTGAAAAGATTGCGTGATGCCGTGAGAAAAAAACGACCGCGTCTCTGGTCATGCGGTGACTGGCTTCTTCACCACAATAACGCGCCAGCGCATTCATCGAACCATGTGCAGTAATTTTGGGTGAAACACAAGATTGTACAGCTTCACCAGCCTCCGTATAGCCCCGACATAGGTCTCTGTGACTTTTGGATGCTCTCAAAATTGAAAATAGCGCTTAAAAGAAATCAGTTCGACGACATGGAGTAATACGACGCGCGAGCAGGCCATTCCAAAATCTGCGTTCGAGGACTTTTTTAAGATCTGGAAGCACCGCTGGGAGCGTGTGGTTCAATCAAATGGGCACTACTTCGATGGATGCCACGGACTGGATGACGAAGATTGGCACCACTACGGAGATATGAACGCATGTCCGATAGTTTTCGGACACACCTCGTATATAAGAAGCACAGCACGATGTAGTGATTTTTTTATTTTTGGAGGCATAACGAAGATTGGTAGTTGAAATTGGTCATCATACGAGCGCGCAACAAGCTGTTTAACATCCGTTGCCGATGAGGATGAGGTTAAACGTGGAAGCGATGTATTCCAATGTTTACGGAGATAACTGCCGAGATTGAGTGTGGGTTGATTGGGAGGTTCCATCTCCGTTCCCCAATCCTCCAGAAGAGAGACCTGCACCACCAAAATACTTTACAGTCCGGCCGAGCTCTGGCTTAACTCCCATCATTCCGCAAGCCTCATCTGACTCATACGGGCCATATCCCTGATTCGTTCATTTCTCCTTTCATTAATCCTTAATATGGCAACGTAACGCCTTTTCTATCCTCGCACCCCTGAAGATTATTCAGCGATGGGTAAATCAATAAACACTTTCTCCCGCTATTCACAAAAAAATTAAGATGCAGTGCTTGCCCTAATTAAGGTGTGCAAAATCGGGCATCAACGCCAATAAACGCGTTTAATCTATTTTCATGCTAGGGATTACAAGGGTTAATGATAATTTCCCTGCCAAACAGGAATTATCTGATGTTACAGTTCTCATGGCATTTATGATTGCAGAGGTGTAGACAGGTAATAAAATGAGGCGTAAATTTCAATGATGACACATACTATATGGACCATTCAAAGTGTTTACTTCATTACGTGCCAAAGATTTTGTAGAAAGCTATTTCCAATTTCAAACTGCTAAATTATGCATATTAACATCAGGTATGACTTAATACAGGATTCAGATGTTGGATTTTAGTTTAGTTGAATTTTTAAATACCTCTAATTTGAGTCTTATTTCAATCTATAGTTAGTGGTGCAGTTCACACACCATAAGTTAATTAATAGACCCACAGATTAATATTTTCTCATAAATTAGTTACGCATTAATAATTATGCTTCCAATAAAGTAATAACAAAATGGCTTTGACTCGTTTATCCACGACTTATGGAATATCCATTATAACTGGAATATCAATGAACCTTAGAGTAAAATACCTGGAATGAAAGGTGGTTGTATTAATTAAAGATTCACGAGAATTTTGATAACCACACTCTAGAATAGCACCAAAATGATCCAACACAACGTTTTAAAAAACAGTGATGGAACGAGTGAGCACTGGGTTAAGCACAAGTAAGCCCAATTGGCAAAAACAACATTCTTGCGAAATAGGTCATTTGTGTAACGAGTTAATTCCAAATTTTCGCTCCCGTGCAACGAACAACCGAGCGTCTATATTTATGGAGAGTAATGTGGCTGTCAATTTCAATTAACGGAAAACCTTTCAAAAGACTCACTTGCAACGAACTCCCTCCGTAAGTGGCTCCATCAGGGCCAGAGCTGTTTGAAAAGAGGTAGCCGTTACTAGCTTTGTCACTCGTTTGAAGCAATGACGCAATTCAAGCTCCATTACTGGGAATTCAGTGGCCGCAATGTTCTTCGAAGCATGATAGACCATTTTGTTAGTGCGGAACGTTTTAATTTTATTCATCAAGCACGTATAAAAGATCATTAGTTCGTCCTACTAATCTCTACCAGTCGTAAATCTAAATTCGCCACTTTGAGTACCTCAGAGACGCGTTAAAAAACACTGTTGCGGATTGCAATGAGAAGACCCCCTCATTATATATATCAGGAAAATATGATGGAACCAAATAAAAGCATAATCCAGGCAACGAAGGGTCACTGCCTTCGGGACCGAGTGTTGTGTCCGATAGAGGAGGAGGCAAGTTGTCTGCGGTCGTCATCACATTAAATCCTTACACAATGAGTGGCATGGAGGATGGCAGAAGACACAGAAGAGAATCGTAGTGAGAAAAAGGACATTGAATGTAAGACCGATGCTGAAGAAAGAAAAGATGGTAAACATCAAGCGAGATATATAGAGTGGAAAATATAGAGATAATAGGTCTGTACGAGGTAAAATGGAAATACAGGTAAGGCAATACCTGTTTAGCGAGAATTATTAAAGTGAAAGGAACACAATAATTCATATATAGCGGATGAGAGGAGATTCAGCATGGGGTAGTCATTTTATTTCATAGAAAACTATATATGTAGAACTACTGTGTGCGTGAATCATGTAAATGACCGAACGTTATTAGTAGAAATAATAGGAGACCTTGACTATCTAGTGGTAACCCAGGTGTAAATACTGAAAATCAAATATTGGTAGGATTGAGTCGATAGTCTTACAATCATTTGAAAGTTATTACTTAAAATATAACTGAAAACACATTATAGCAATAGGGGACTGAAAAATATCGAAATGATGATGGGAAAGACAGGAATGATGTTGGCGAACACAATTCAGGAGAAAACAATGGCCGCGGGGAAAAACTACATATTTTAGCAGAATTAAGTTAATTATAACCAAAATATAGTATATTTCACAGAACACAACAGATATGGACTATTTATTTCATACTTAACCCTTTAAGTAGGGTTTTGGGTGAACTTAAATACAACCCCCCTACACTTCTTAGCCTCGCCCAAAAGACCTGACCGAACACTAAAATAAACCTCTCATCAATTCGGAATACATTCTACCTCCCTTGATTCTACCAAACATACCTCTTTTTGGCCTCCTTCTTCATTGCTTACCTAACGTTCTCCTCACTACCACAGGATTCCTTCCCCAAATAAAATGCCCTGCGTCAACCTTTCCTCTCTCCTTTTGATTTCTCCTAACATCCCTCTCTCCTCCGAAAACATCTATTACTTCATTCATTTTCCTTCCCACCCATTTAACCTATTAATCCGACTCCACATCCTCATTACAAAAACATTCAATCTATGTCTGTCTTTCACCAATGAATATTTCCTATTATGATTACATACACTGTCTGTTTCTTCCGCCTCATGGTTATTTGTTGGCACGTAGGCCTGAATTACGACCAGATTCTTTGGCTCAACTTTTACTTCTACCAATAATATGCTATAACTCACCTGATCTTTGCTCAAAACAAGTTTTAGTCTTAATTGAATTGTTTGTTTTTTGTGGCTTTATCAGACAATATCATCTTTTGGGAGTGGATTAATTATTATTAAATGAGGTTTTCCCGATGTTGAAAATTATTTTGACACAAGTTATGCTCAATTTGTGATATTAACATATACCGAATCAATATAAACATCAATATCAATCAGTATTAAGAGACTATTACTCTTATCTTACAATGCAATGAGCCATTCTGCAACTATATACCACATCTCCATTTTATTCGTCCAAAATGCCTAATCCTTTTCTCCCTCTATCATGCCCAATATTCTCTCCTTTGTTCTAATCTTATACATCTCGTTGGTTCTAAATGTCATCTGAAATCACTTTTGTGTCTCTCGCAGCAACATTATCTCAATCTCTCTACCATTCTACGGAATTACTAGTTTTCATTCTTCCTCATCAAATCAAAACGAAAACTCAGTCAACCCCCCAGTCAACGTCCATCATCTTTCATCAACCACCGACTTACAAAACTAAACTCAATATTAAACTTTTAACTTAAAATTTCTTTATATCTTTAATATCTATGTTAGTGAACAGTTTTTAATATTAATATTTAGTTCTCCCGCCAGCATAGCCCTAAGGGCCAGAGCGCGTCATGTGTGTAGTCCGGGTGAGCGACTGAAGTAGATATTGATAGTCAAATTCGAAAGAATGAAAATATTTCTTAAATGATAGTTCCGGAGTAATGTTTCAAATTTTGTAGATCTGATTAATATAAAATGCAAACACACTCATCGGAAATTTCAATCTATGTTCTTCAATTCTGTAAAAATCTTTAAATTCTTCAAGTCTTAATAAATACATATGAGGTGACTGGCGGATAATGGGGTGAGTAAAAATAGAAATATTGTTAACTAAATCAATTTAATCCATTAGTGTTAGCTCATACGTAATCGCAGAGGGTAATGAATAGATCGCATTCTCTCAAATAGAGATAATAATTAAAACCGTTTGGGAAGAAAGCAGAAGAGTACAAAGCGAAATTACTGTTAGGTTCCGTGCTTTTATCGAGGAAGTAGAAAAAGAGGGCAGTACACATCTAGATTTGTATAGTAAAAATAGGATTTAGTTATATTTATGAATTTAAAAATTTTATTATTCATGATGATGGACGGAAGAAAAAGGGAAAGGAATAAGGCACATGATCACGGAATTTAGGAAAAGAATTTGAAGACAACTGAAAAATGAGTCGAGAAAGTGCAAAGGAAATTTGTTGTAATGAGGAATACGATGCTATGATGTCACTTCAGAGAGAGCAAAGAATACAAATAAATCAACGTAAAGCCAGAATTGGCAGATAAGCCATCTACATACGATAAGAATGAAAATAGGTGAATCAAGAATAAAGAGATTCCGACTGAAGAAATCGTGCAAGAATCTAATGACAAATTGTTTGGGAACTATATCATGGATGTACACAGAGAACATAGATACATTTACATTAATTGAAATAATTTAAAACACACTTTTTTTAATTTGAATTGCCATTTCGTTTTGGCCTATAGTTTGAAAGCTTATTTTACACAAAGCCTATATCTAGGTTCATAAATTTTCATGTATTGGTGGACACTATACGAGGGTCATCCGGAAAGTAGTACCCGTTCGTGCCGCATGAAGTGCTGACGACGCGAGTAGCCGCTGGACGAGGTCAGATAGCTTCAGTGGCTTGTCTGCCTTCTCTGAGCCAAGTTGCGTGACGCTAGCATTGCCTGTGTTGTTTCTGTGATTGTTTACAATGTTTAAAAAAATTGAGAACGCCGCCAGTTGTGAAGTGAGGGCAGTGATTAAATTCCTCAATGCAAGAAACGTTCGCCCATGTGATATTCATCGCCAATTAAAGGAGGTGTATGGAGACAATGTAATGGACGAGTCGTCTGTTCGGCGGTGGTGTCGCAACTTCAACATGGGGAGGGGGAACACACACGACGATGAGCGTTCGGGGAGACCGTCTGCCATTACAGACCAACTGGTGAGCTCAGTTGACGAATTCGTGAGGAACGATCGGCGCGTCACAATTGATGACATCTGTGAGCATTTTCCCAATGTTTCTCGAACAATTGTTCATGAAATTGTTAAACACCATCTGCATTATGCAAAAATTTGTGCAAGATGGGTCCCTCGCGTATCTCAATGAGCTGGCGGCGAAGGACTATGCAGCAGGAATACAGAAACTTGTCACACGTTATGACAAATGCCTTAATTTGCTTGGAGATTATGTTGAGAAGTAGTTTAAAGTATCCTCTTTCAAATAAAATTTTTTATGTTTGTTAATATTTACTTTTGTGTCTTTATTTCACGAACGGGTACTACTTTCCGGATGACCCTCGTATATCGAGTGAATACTATCAATTTTTATTCCCTAGCAGAGAGTTAATGCGTTCAATATTTAAGAGCTAAAAATCCAGAATAATTTAACTATTATATTATTCCTCACTTAACACAGAAAAGCATAGGAACATAATGTCAGCCATACAATTAATGTATACCATGTAGAAACAAAGAAGTGCTCTTGGTCATGGAAGTGAATGTTTCATAGAACGCTTCAATATTAATGAAGACGTATTCGAAGGCTTATTTTGAAAGGATATAATATATTTATAATTTCATTTCCATAGATAAAAAGTAATGCTGAGGTAGATACATTTAAAGTCTTTCGTTCAACCTATAGATAAGCCGCTTTGGTGCAAATTGAATGTGTGTGATTAGGTAGGTTTGAAGTAAATGGGACACTTTTAGGTTGAATATATCTTTGAAGTAAACTCTATTTTTTGCATGCAGGTATTCAATATTAGTCAAAACTAATAAAAAATGGGATGACTAACTTAGAGACTATCAGTGTTTAATAAATTTTTCGATTCCCTTTCAGCATTACATTCAATTTAGCGCAATAATGCCACCCACATAATCCTTGTTACCAAACGTTTTCACGCCAAATGGTACTTGATCCTTCCTCAAGCTTTTCACGTTGCAGCCTTACGCCAGGAAGGAAATAAGTATTTTTTAACTGCCAAATTTCCAAATAAATGGTTAATAAACTAATTTACAAAAGAAAATTTAAATGAATGATATTTATCATATAAAATAGCAATGATTGTTATATTGAATTTAGAGATTCATAAAACACATTGAACATTTCCACATTAAATATATGATTAACCATACTTGAATTTTCATAAATGATTCTTATTTGTACGTACAGAAGCATTTTCTTGTACACACACTCACACACAAACGCACAAAAGCACACACACATACACACGCACATATATATGCATATAAAAAACCATAAACACAGCAATCAACCCTAAGGTCGGTTTGGTAGGTGATGATAGAGATCACCCAGTACTATGCCCTATGCAGCGTGTGAAATTCACATATCCGGGTAGGGGAGCCAGTTCATTTCCCTGAGCCGGTTATGGTTTCCCAGGAAGATCTGCTAACCGAAAAATCACATAGCTTCGGTGGATATGCAGGCATGTAGAGGTGTATGTATATATATTTACAAAATAAACATGAACGTTAATTAAAAAATCGACGATAGAAGTACAAATTCATGTACAAAGTCCTTAGAAAACAATGAAACTGGTCCTTCTACGCGCAAACTGCTTGCACAATGAGTGAGCTGTAACCTTCTAGCAGCATTAATGAGGAGTAGAACACAGCCTTCCTCGTGACCCTATTTTGACTTGTCTCCGCGCAACAGCGATTATTCTTTTCCATCGAACGTTTAAGTGAGGCTAATCGTTCCCTACGATTAGGAAGGGATTATTCACTATAAATATGTCCCCCGAAGACAAACAGTGAATGTGCATAACTATATCGAGGTTATTAGATGGTTGAGACGCGCTATGTTGCGGAAGAGGCCACAAATGTGGAAAAACAAGCATAGTTGCTTTCATCATTTCAACGCGCCGGCGCACAATTCATTGATTGTTACCGTGTTTTTGGCCAAATACAGGAAAGTGGTGATACCCCACAAACCATACTCTCCGAATCTTGCTTTAGCGGAATTTTTCCTATTTCTTAAGTTGAAATTTACGACGCCGATTATAAACTATTGAAGACATATAATAAAATTGTACCGGAGACATAAAGACTGTCCAGAAAGAGCGTTCCAAGTGGCATTCGAAATCTGTAAAAAAAGTTTGTAGCGTTTTATTGGCAACCAAAGGCCGTATTATGGAGGCGATAAGCATGATTAAGGGGTAAATATGACATAAAATATTTATTTAAACAGTCTCATTTATTTTTGAGCAGATTTGAAGATATGTCAAAATATTGTAGCATTCCATGGAATTTGGAACTAGAAATTATTATATTTTCATCGTGCTCCCGAATGTAATTCATTTATCCTCACCTGTTGAAGAAGAGAGTTAATCGAATTAATTATCAAAGCTGCACTCACGTTCAGGATTTCAATGCCCGCCAATTGCTTGATTTCCTAGCTAGGATCCGCAAGAAAGCCTGGCTAAACAGATATAAACTTGCCGCTGACATATTCCAAGAATCAAGAGACTAAAACCGCTCCCACTGTCCTGATTTCACGAGTTCATTAGAGCGCAATGTCGCAACCAGAAACAACTAATATTAATGTTTACGTATCCAGGTCAAGTGGAATCATTTCGCGGTGCACAATCTTTTGCAAGAACGCGGGGTGGTGCTCAAATAAACAATCGCACGAGAGTGACTCAGAAAAGCAGCACCCAACTCCCACCCATCATCCTCCCCCAAAAACCTCTCATACGGAATTTAATAAGCAAAATTTCACTCCCCTTTTGTGCACACATAAAGAGGCGGAAAGCGTCAACTCACGACGACCGCGGTTGAAATATTTGATTAACTTCCAAGGGAGAACGGCTGGGAAAAGAGAAGAGGGACAGCCTTCCACTGCGCGGAGGAGAGAGAGGGAGCGAGGCAACCAATGGAGTCATAACGCACACTCTCTCTCCCTCGCGCAAGATTCCCTCCCACTCTCCCTCTCACTCCCTCAAAGGCTCCTTTAGGCCGGTCGAAATAATTAAAACGAGAGGAGGAGGATCTGCCAGTGGGGTGGGTGGGCTCCTTAATTTGGCAGCCGCGGATTCATCAAAAGGACGGGTCCCCATCGTCATCTCAGCACTCGCCACCCACCCTCACGTTCCGCTGCGATTCGAGCCGAAGCATAAAGGGAGGCAAAGGAATCCTCGTAAAAAAAGACGAGCGCCGAATGCCGAAAACCAACACCACTCCTCACAGCCAAGTACAGGCGTTTGTCTCCCGAGAAATAATAATATAAAGGGCTCTTCTTTTCGCGGACTTAGTAAACACACACACACACACACACATATATATATATATATATATATATATATATATATATATATATATATATATATATACATACATATATATATATAACTGGGGGTCAAGCGAAATGAAATAAAAGCATCCCCTTCGGCCTCTTCGGTATATATGTGAGAGTCCGGGTGTGAGTTCCGTTTGTTTACTGGTGCTGGGTTTCTCCTTTCGTCGCGAGGCTGTTAATTCTTTTATGGCGTCAGTCTTATGGATGATCCGTCCTGCGCGATGTAATATACGACGGCTTAGGGCTTCTTTTATTCTCCTCGCGAATAGGGCACCGTCTCCCTTTCGCTGTCTTTCTTTCGCCTTTTGCATGCAAAACACGCGGAATCATTTTAGGGCGCATATTTCACAAGTAAAAGGACGTGACTGAGGATTAGAACTGCTGCTCTCTCCACGTATGGAGTACCCTGCTCCTACGACTACACTGAATGAGCTCATTTGCATGGAGACAAGTACAGTAACCCGAATGGCACTGTACGAAATTCAGGTTAAGGACCCATATTATATATACATATATGTACATAGATATATACATAAACAATAAGCACGGTATTCACCGCGAAGGTCGGTTTGATAGGTGATGGTTGAGTTCACCCAGTACTAAGCCCAAGAAACAGTAGCACTGATATATAAATATATCAGTACTACTGTTTCTTCTGATGAAGACGGAGCTAAATTCCGTCGAAATTATTAATAAATAACGTGTGAGTGTTCTTATATTATTTGTTGCCGTCCAAGTTTTTTATTCAACTCTTCCGTGATATATATATACATTTTATATTAATAAATATATATATTTATATATATCCCATGGACTACAATCTTGACTTGGTGGAAGGGCTTGTGCGTTCCGTTGGCCTATAGACCTGTGCTGGCGGGAGTAAGGTTAATTGCTCCTGGTAGGGTTAGGAGCCAGACGAAAGGTAGTCCACGCAGCGTCTGTTCCTCAGTGAGGCGGCTGCAAAGGCGTCTGACCCCAGTAGGGCATCCATTGAGTGATGGTGACACGTTACAAACACTATTGAGGAAGGCAACGGGAAACCACCTCAATTATCATTCCCAAGAAAAAAATGATGGACACTACAGAGAATACGAGTCCTGGTAACTACAAAACTCGGCCCAATCGGTCGTGTGCCGTTCCCGGCAGCCGGAGAGGCAAGGCTTCTGCGGTCGTCATCTCCGGAATTTATTAATAGCAGTTCTCCAAATTATTCAATTTCCTGTCACTCTTTATTTCCTTAAAGTGCCCTGCAGGGACATTTTACGATACTTCCTACTCATAGTTCAACTTTGGCCCAACTATTCGATTCCCTTTTTGATCTTTAGCTTCAGTTATGGCTTTCAGGTGATCATCGTGCACCATAATGCAAGTTTGCATAAAAGGTATCAGGAAAACATTTTCCTAACGTGACTGTGCGTCGCAGTGCGCTCACATCTACGCACAGGCCAGGTGGTGGGGGGTCTGATATTCAAACACTTGTCAAACACCAATCACCTTTAGCACTCGTTCAGCCTAGATCGTGTTTTTAATGAACCCCTATCGAGTGACTCGGTGTAAGCGTAAAATGCAGCAAAAGATTGAACAGCGGTACACCTTCAAAAGTGTGTTGGACTGGGGAATTTGGGTATGGAGACGTTCGACATGATTGGCAAAGTGTTCAAGGATGAAAGAATTCCACAAATAGAAGCTTTTAAGTCGCATAAGCAAATATGACCGAGAGAGTGTGGATGACGAAACCCGCTTTGGACGGTCTTCGACCTCAAAAACCGATAGCAACGTGTGCGCGAACTGCAGAATTCAGACTGCCAGTTGTGTGAACATGATTGCAGATCAAACTAGCGGTGATATGATGGCACTTAAAACCATTGTCGCTGAAAACTTGGTGATGCGAAATATCCGCGCTAAACTCGTCCCAAAGGTCTTGACGAACGACCAAAAGCGAAGTTGAGTGTCTAAATGCAACAATTTCAGAGTGTAAGATCCCTCAATATCCGGTCGAGTGCTTTAGCCACTTAAGCTACCGAGGCGTCCTCTTAAACTCTGAAATTTTTGGGGCTTTTAAAGGAACAAGATGTTGTGACGAAATACCGTACATACAATGTCACAGGCATTCGTAGTAGTAATTTGTCAAAGTGACAACACCATGAGTGTTTAAAGTTGGCTTTAACCTCGTGGACTGTGGCGCCTCGCGCACGACTACGAATGCCTGTGACATTGTATGTACGGTATTTCGTCACAACATCTTGTTCCTTTAAAAGCCCCAAAAATTTCAGAGTTTAAGAGGACGCCTCAGTAGCTTAAGTGGCTAAAGCACTCGACCGGATATTGAGGGATCTGGGTTCGAACCCCAGTCAAGGCGAATGATTTTTACACTCTGAAACTGTTGCATTGAAATGCACATTAGCGGATGACTCCGTTAAAAGTTACTGTTGCGGCATCTCCCGCAGTTTCTTTGGAAGTTGAGTGTCTACTTGCGAAGACCTTCTGCGACGGCATCGCGACGATTCCCTAACCCCCATACAGTCCCCACTTAGGGACTGTAAGGGGGTTGGGAATAGGAAAAGCTCTGCACCAGCAGAGCTTTTCCTATACCCAAACGTGAAATCATCCCACTAAGGGCAACACCACGGGACATCAAGTGCCGTGAAAGAAGCTTGCGTGCGTACCCATAAGGACTTTCTGGAATCCGCCTCCCAGGGAGCCTTCAATTCGTAAAAAATCCGCTGACAAAAGTGTGTCAACACTCAAGAAATATACTTTGAAGAATTTTGGGTAATTTTAGTTATTAATTTCTAAAATAAATATATTTTCCTTAAAATGTTCCCAATACTTTTTATACCTTGTTCATCCTTTTAGTTTTTCTGTCCTTCCGGTGAGTTCTTTACATAAGGTTTTGGAGCACCTGTTCTTTGAAATACTTCACTTATTAATTCGTCTTCCATTTTATTTGTTTCATTCTTCAACTAAATCCCATTTGCATCCAAACTCTTTTATTTTATTCTCCTTGCTGCCATTACATCCAAATTCTCACATCTACAGTAAATTAGGCAGCATATAAGTTGTAAAAGTTTGCCCCCTTGATTCCCTGCTAGTAATATTTTCCCTTGGTAGACGTTTCTTCTGCTTGAAAGCTTTTCGCCATTATTCCTATTCTTTTTACTGTATCCCAAACGCTTCTTTCATCGCTAGTGATTAAACTACCAATACTATAGAGCACTTCCGCTTCTTCAATTTCACTTCAGTATTGCAAGATGATATCTTATGTTACAATTATATTGTTTGGTGATACTAAATAAAGACTCGAATTACGCATTATCAATAAAGAATATTTAATCCATAGCACAATTGGTGATCAGAGAAGTAGAAAAAAATTGGAACAATAATTTACATGTCCGAATTTTTCTTAACTAATTGAGTTCTAAATATATTGCTGAAACCCTATGCTGGTATAGAGTACAAGTATATGCTATTAAACAATGGTTTTTATCATAAATAGCTTTTTAGGGTAAGAAAACAAGTGACTAGACCACGGGCAGTACTTCGTTAATGTTGCCTTCCCCGTTGTTATATTTATGCTCCATTTGATGGTCACCTAGTTGACCGAAAAATCGGTATGGATTTTTTCTTAAATATTCAATAATGGCTATAGGATTGACACCTTACATTTTTATCCAATGATCAGATCTTAAATCAGATTTTAAAAATACTTATTTTTGGAAAAACCGGTCCTTAGGTTATCCGTTTGGCGGTCCGTTTCTGCGGGTGTCAGATGAGAGGAAGTAGCTAAAAAAATGGTTAGAAGTGAACTTAATCAAAGTGCCCATAATATAATATCCGCAAGACTCCGCAAATCAACGGCCTTTTTGTGATGCACAAACATATTCTGCGCAGTCAACTGCACTAGGGAAGAGGCGAATAATATTCAAGTAGGAACTCACTCTGGAGGTAGAGAAGTTGTGAGCTGGGGAAGGAATGCAGGTGCGGGACCATAAAGAGAGGGTGAGAGAAGGAAGAGAGAAGGCAGGCTGGGACGAGAAATCGCGTAGGATGAAAATCTTAAAGGGGTCATAGCCGCTCGGCTAGGGGAAAGATTTATTCGGAGGGATGGGTGGAGGTTGCGAGGAAAAGACGGGCAGCTTCCTTCCAAGAGTAGGGGAAAAAATTGAGAGGAATCCTCCCCACCATCAAATGCCTTCTTCTCTCCCTCCCAATGGCCCCGCCGGCCTCAACACTCCATCTACACCCCACGACACATACCTCAACTCCCCTCCCCTCCGCTGTCCCCTCTGCCCCGCTCATCCACCCACCATTTCCAAACAGGAAGGGAGGAATAGTGGTGGTCAGGGTACAAAAGAGGGATCAGCCGCCATAAAATGCAGCGGAAACCGCCTCCTCGTGTTGCGCGCATCCGCCACGTTTCCCATGGCCTCTCCAACACATATACGTAAGGGAAAAATATGGATATTCCGTTCCCCACTTCAAAATCCGAAAGCTCTTATTTTCTGAGGGGAAAAGAACACTCGTGTATATTAATGGAAAAATACCGATGACAGCATTTACGGTTTCAAAACGAAAGTTACGTTATGAATAAAATAATTGCGTGGTGGATGGAGGAATAAAATAAGCCACTGCGGCGAGTCGGAACATGAAGTAATCTCGCCCTCTCATACATAGATCGGTGACGGCGGGTGGAACTCAGCACTAAGCACTAAGTTACCGAGAGGAATATGGTTCTTTACTCCTGATGATACTGATTTGGGGTAAGCAACGCTGAATTCTTCTTGAGCTCTCTATGTTTTCCCTTAAACGCCTTCTTCAGCTTCACCAAGCGTCTTTCATTTTTTGAGAATGGAGAAATCCGGAAGCCCTGTTTACCTTTTGGGAGCAACTGAAATAACGTAACCATGTTATGACCCAAACTAAAATTATATAGAGCGTCACACGGACTTTATAAATCCACATATTTACGGAGGATGTTCTCATCAGTAACAGAATTATGCAGATTCTGAATTCATCAAAATTTACCTTAAGCAGGAGGACTACGAGGGTGGTTCCAGTGGTACACGACCTGATGAAGGAAACACAAACACAAAACGTTTGGCAAAAATGCATTTATTTTCATCATAACTTGCTTTCAGCCCTATACACTTTTCCCAGTGACTTTTTTTCACTCGATAAGTTCGATACTCGTACACTTAATAAATATATGGACAGTTGCCATGCCTATACATACATTTTGATCTGAGACTATATCTGATACTAGACTTATTTGAGCTAAGTTCTTGTTGCGATTAAGTAATTTAGTAATTTTCTGGTTCGCATGTGTACTAGATTTCCTTATATTTGTGATATTATCATACGTTTGTATAAAAATCGAAGACAAGGAAGGGGAGTTGCGGGTTGGGAGGTTCCAAGCGTACGTTCTCCGTGGGCTTTTGGGCTTTTGAATCATACTATCAATGCAAATAAAAGGAATCTTGGAGGAAGATATTTATTTTAAAGAATATTTGGGTTGTGTCTCAGCTGGCACGGTATGTGTATATCTAGTTATTTTGCCTCTTTTCCCATCTCCTTCGTATCTATAATCGATTAGCCAGGGAAGAAAATTCGATAACAATTATGAAATGCGCGAGGAGGCCGAGGAAAGTGGAACCAATTCTGGTCACCGAAAATTATCTCTTAATGGATAAGGAATTATTCCACCTAGTTTTGACCTTGTCATGATCACGGTGACCTTAGTTTCTTAAGGTTAGAGCATGTTGTCGAGTAAATACCATATTTCATCGAGGATGGTATTATAAAACACAGAGTGATATTGTGAGGGAGGATGTATGCTGACCTGGTTTGTATAGCTATTGTCAGAAACAACACGACCTTAGGCCTAGTTTTATGAGTGTACTCTGGCCCATTTCGTCGAGACCGTTGCCATCGCCCTGGAAATGAGGTGATAGTGGTTATTATTATTATTATTATTATTAAAAATACACATGTGCTGATAGACATTGTCAGGTGGCACACAAGTCCCAAATAATTGCAAAAGATAATACATAAAACTAGACTTCAAAACACAAATCTCTTTAACAAAACAAGTGAATCCCCATCCCATTTACAACCATTTATCAGCAAGAAAAAAAAAGATAAATTAAAAAAAAAAATTAAGCTATTACATATAATACCATACACCACACATCAATCAAATTATTACATATATGCCTTACATCTATTCTTAAAAGTATACACTCTGTTAGGAAAGGGCTCGAATATTTTTGCAGGTAAAGTGTTCCACTCAACAATTGTTCTATTTAGAAAAGAAAATTTATTTTTATTTGTTCTCTGTGCCCGGCATTTTATCTTAAATTTGTGATCATTTCTGCCTATAAAATTTGGGTTCCCCGCCTCTTTCCTAAGATCTGCCCAAGCTTTCTCCCCCTTCAAAATTCGGAACATTCCACAAAGTCTGCTTACTTTTCTTCTAGATTCTAGAGGTTCCCAGCCCAGCGTTTCTAGCATGTCAGACACACTCTCCATCCTCCCATGCTTCCCCAGTACATATCGGGCAGCCTTTCTTTGCACCTTTTCCAGTTTTTTAATATGACCTTCTTCATGAGGGTCCCATACAAGAGAAGCGTACTCTAAAATTGGCCTTACTAGGGTCTGATAAGCCTTCTCCTTGGTTGCTCTAACGCTCCCTTTGAGGTTTCTCATTACCCAATGAAGAGTTTTGAAAGCTTTCTTATAGATGCACTCCACATTTAGCCCCCACCCTAAGTCCTTAGTTAAATATACACCTAAGTATTTGACAGTATCACTTCTAGGAATGACATTTTCTGAGAATTTATATTCCCTATTGTTTCCAATTACCTTATTGCTAAAAGTGATTGATTTGCATTTGTTAACATTAATATCCATCCCATTTTCTGTCACCCAAGCTGCCATTTTATTAATGTCCCTTTGAAGTTTGTCACGGTCTCTGTCATTTTCGACTTTCCTGTAGATAATACAGTCGTCTGCAAAAAGTCTTATCTGAGAATTAATATTTATTGGGAGATCATTTATATATATTAAAAACAAGAGCGGGCCAAGTACGCTTCCTTGTGGGACTCCCGATGTTACCCATGCTTTTTCAGAATACACTTCTCCTAATTTGACCCTTTGTGTTCGACCTTCCATGAAATTTCTGACCCAAGAGATTACTCTTCCATCTGTGTGTAGTGGCAATTGGCCCATCTTAAGCATTAAGAGATCGTGGTCAACTTTGTCAAAGGCTTTTGACAGGTCGACTATTATAGCATCCACCTCTATTCCCGCATCCATAGAGTCGAACATTTCTTGGCAGAACCCTAATAGCTGAGTTTCGCAAGAGTGCCCTTTTCTAAAACCGTATTGGCGACTATACAACCAATTCTCACTCTCCCACAAGTCCCAGAGATAATCAGCCATTATCTTTTCTAATAGCTTGCATACAACTGATGTCAAGCTTACCGGTCTATAATTATCAACTAGTGCCTTATCTCCTCCTTTGAAAATTGGCGTAACATATGCCTCCTTCCAATCATTTGGCAGGGCATTATTGTTTAAGGTAACATTGAATAAATGATTTATATAATTTGAAACTACACTACCGCCCAATTTAAGCAAGTCAATTGAGATACCATCTGGCCCTTTTGATTTATTTGCCCTCATTTTCATAATTTTTTTATAAATTTCTGCGCTGGTCGTTTTAATACTTTTGGTATTTAATATTTTTTCGCCTCCTTGTTGACTCAGAGATGAATCTACAGGATCCTTTTTATTTACCATAACCTTAAATACACTTGCATACCAATTGTTAAACGTATTAGCCTTTTCCTTATCATCAACGATTAGTGTCCCATCCTCTTTTTTTAAAGCTGTTATGTTTTCCCTGTTGTCTTTCCTCCTCCGGAGGTACTTGTAAAATTTATTTCCATTATCTATCCCGATTATTTTCTGTAGAAAACTATCTTTGGCTATTTTCTTTTCTCTATTTAATTCACGAACTAATTTTTTGTAAATTATGAGCCATTCCGAGCTCTCGTTCCGTTTTTTGTGAATCACTCTCAGTTTTTTCTTCAAGGATCTAATTTTGCGGTTGTAGAACTCTGGATCAGTATTTTCTTTAAGAATTTTTTTCGGGACAAATTTATTTAATCCCTCCTCCATTATCCCCTTAAATGTTTTCCAGATTTCTTCTACATTCTGTCCACCACTTACCCATTGCGAATACTTTTCCCTTAAAAAGGTCTGGAACCCTTCCCTATCACCCCGTTTATATTGCCAAACTATCTTTTTGTTAACTAGCCCCTTATACTGAGCCCTCTCCCAGTTTAGATACATACGCACAGCTGAATGGTCACTTATTCCCGGAAGGACATCGACTTCCCCTACCCACTTTTTCGGTCTCACAAGTATGACGTCGAGGATGTTTCCCCCGCGCGTGGGTTTTTCCACCATCTGTACAAAACCCTCCTCGTTTATAAGACGACTAACGATTTCTTGGGCCTTCCCACCCCCCACCGTGACCTCGTCTGCCGACCATTGAATACCTGGAAGGTTCAAGTCCCCCGCTATGAGGGTGTGATCCTCAGGGTTAGCCGAGCATATGTCTGCTAATACCTCGACTGCGTACATCCCTTCGTTGGGGCTTCTGTACATAGCAACTATTTTTAAAATTTTCCCTCCATTCCTACCTTTAACATGAACACACATCATCTCACAATCATTTCTTACCCATTCCAATGTACTTATTAGGTTTTTATCTACACATATGAATATCCCCCCTCCACGACCATCCCTATCCCTTCTGTAAACTGCCAAATTTTGAGGAAAAATCTCGTTTGACATAATATGATCACTTAGCCACGACTCCGTACCTATCACAATATCCGGATTACATGCATCAACTAACGTCTCGAAATGGCATACTTTATTTAGAATACTTCGGCAGTTTACCTGCAAAACTACTAAGCCCTTACCTTTCTTTCCTTCGGTATTGCGAGGTCCACCTCTTGTGCCCATTACAGGTTTCCCTGCTCACTGAGCTTTAGTGCGACATTTTTAAACAGATTTGACAAAACCAGGGATCCCTTCCTGTTTAAATGCACTCCATCGCGGCCCAAGTGTCTATCACCGACCCAACAGTTTGGGTCCACAAATGTCAGACTTTGTTGCACGCAAACCCACTCTATTCCTTCGTTGATGGCGTCAATTCTCTTCCAATGTATGTCCCTACTACGAAGAATTCCACTAATAACAATTTGAGCACTTTTGAACTTATTTTTGGCCGAGGTCGCCAAATCCCAAATAAAACCGATTAGATGGTCTTCTGACTTAGCACTTTTTACGTCATTTGTCCCTACGTGAATTATGACAACACTTTCATCACCATCACTAGCCATATTAGCTATTTTATTATCCAATTGTTCCACTCTTATCCCCGGAAAACACTGAACGCCTTCATTGATACTTTCGCCACAATCTCCGACGAAACGTATTATGGAATCACCAAATATTTTCACCTTGGGTGGCCCTGGATCACCAAGAGACGTCCCCTCCCTTGACACTATGACCTCCCTCATCGGAAGCACTTCCCTCTTCGGTCTCACATTTATCCTATCCTTCCTTCCATCTCCTCGCTTCTTTGGCTGCTCTCTCCGTAGGATGCTTTCCCGTATTCCTCCAGCCCGATCGGCATCCGCGTCACATGAGCTTGTTCCACTTCTGGTCGGCCTTAAATCTTCCGGTTTCCTCTTATCACACCTCCGGACAAAGTGGAGATCATCTTCGATTTGCTGTTTCACCCGCCGCCTCATCTCTGTTAATGATGCTTTCAGTTCCTCATTTTCAGCGGAAAGACTGAAAATTGTCTTCCGAGCGATGTTTAAATCCGCTTGCAGCTTTTCAATTACCTCCTCCTTTTCTTCTAAACCTCTTCGATTTTTCTGACTTTCACACTTACTGCACTGCCAATTATCACTCACGCAATCCTCCAGTTTACTCTTAGAGCAATTAAAGTGGTACCAAGAGCAACACCCACTACACTGGACTCCATTTCTCAATTTTCTACGGCAAATAACACACTTTACATCCACCGCCATGCCCTTTCCCATTTCGCCCAAGGCACTGTGCCTTCTAGCGGTCACTAAACCTCTCGAGCGGTCGCTAATGCGCAGCTTGAAAACACGTCCGTCTCCCTTGAGGGTCCGTGAGTGAGTGATGACACCATCTGAGCATGCAAGGGCAATATCGTGTTTTAGACTACAAAATTGAGGAATGTAGGAAGTCGAGCGTCAGCATTTTCGACGGCAAAATCCGTTCCACGTTTCCGTTTTGAAAAATACCTTGCATTGCATATTGTTGCATGTGTTTTAAAAGACGGTTTTTTGTTCAGTACTCTTTATTTTGAATTTTCAGTTTAATAGTCTTCAACCTCTAAATGTAAGTAATGCATGGTCTTCGTGCAGAGCAAAATAGAAGTCTGACTTCACTCTCATTGCAAAGCACGATGCGTTCATTGCACGATAAACTCTGCAAAAAACTGCAATCTCTAGGCTAGCTAGAAAACTTTTGACTACAAATGCAATTGATTTTTTTATCACGATTATGATCTAGACGCCATTTGGAACACTTAAAACAAGTCAAGTCTTTCAGAAACGTTTCTTATCATTGAAATATAAATAATAAAAAAATTAAAATGCAAATGCTGAGACAAAATCTTCTCTTCATGAAAAAATGTATGCAAACTTTCCAAAGGTCTCTGCCCTTGTCCTGTATGGTGCTCATTGTTATTTTACATGAAATAGCATCTAAATAAGTCTCACGCCTGCATTAATGCTAGTCGCTCACCAACTTCTGAAGCAGATTTCCTTTCGTCAACCATTGCCAGTACATACAAGTATGGAACTAGAGTAAACACTACTAAGTATTTGTACCAAGCGATTAACTGTAAATATGTCGTTTATCAGAATTTCATATATTTTAAAACTAATAGAATGTTCATCATCCAGTATTGCTTGATTGTCATATCATTGAATTTTCCTTCTTAATTGGAGGAATTGCAACATAGCATGCCGTTCATCCATTGAATGACCATAAATACTAACGAATTGACCGAATTCGCTCTTTCGGGAGTACGGATATAGGGCTGCTAATTACCATTAGATGATGGGGGGAGGAGCTCCAGCTGACAATATTCTCTGGAGCATAGGACGAAACATTCATCTGTGTGGCAGAAAATAAATATTTATAAACATACTTTGTTTACACACACCAAGGCCTATTCTTTTCTGTCTGGAGGATTTTAATTATAATCTGGTAAATTTTTGCTCGAATACTTCAGAAATTTACCCTTCAATATTAAATTCATGTTAGGAATGTATTTAAAAGTATGATTGTCTTTCATCTCAACTACACGTATATTCATCATTTTGCTCAGCACTATGATCGATTAGTCCTATAGAATCAATCTTGTGGAACCTGTTGTCCGACAAAATCTCTGAAGAAATAAGAGCCATTCCGTCGTTGGCAGATGAACGGTATTTTAATTTTATTTCTAAAAAGGAAAATATTAATTTTAAGGATGAATTTTTTTCATATCCCAATTTTGGTGTGTCAGAGGGGTATTCGAATTGGACGAGCAATATCTCTGATGGGGGATTTTGAGCGCAAATACCTGGTGCTTTGGATAGGCGATTCTAAAGGCAAGTAATATGATTTATTGCATATCACAATATTGACATAACAGCCAAGTATGAGCCACACTCGGTTACTTTTTGATGAATTCTAGATTAATACCTCTCTCTTAGCTTAAAGCAAAATATATGATTGTCTGAATATAAAACCTATTTAGAAACTGTTGGTTAAAAACGGAAATATGTTGGTTCCCTTCAACCTAACCTCATCATTTGAATTGCAAACACCAAAGGAATTTGAGAAGATATCAACCATTAAATCTTACTTTCGAGTTTACTACCCTGGTTTTAAGATTTCATGCAAACAATTGAGTTTTCAAGTCAGATTGAACGTGCCCATTTGAAATAATAGACTCGCTCTAGGTTGAATAGCTTCAAAAAAGCAATTGAAAAATACTATTATTTTTGATAATACACAGTAGGAATAGAATGTAAGAGAACTAAAAAAGGGAGAGAAAACATAAAATAATTCTACTATCTTAGAATAATTCCGAACAATCATAAGAACATATGCCTCGGCTCATTTTATATGCGTGTATATCTGAGTCTGAAAAAACAATTGTTCGTGTATTAATCTCGATAGTATCAGGTTCAACTACATGGGAATGCATTTTGAATGAAATAAGAATACTAGATATTTTCCTTTTTATTACGCACTACAAGCAGCAAGGCATAATGTGAGAGGTACCTGAGGTGATGCCTGAGTGTTTAAACTAGCAATATTGAATAAAATGTGGGAAATTCGTAGTATTCTTCATTCTCTTTAATTATTCATATTTACCACAACTTATCAGCCGAAAAATAAATTCAGGCGTGAAACTTAGCTATTTATGTACCCCGACAACCTATGTTTTACTTAAATATACGTAAATTCGCCTTTAAAAAGTATTTGAATCAACCAGAGTTCAAATTAATTTTCGTGCAACTTTTCCTTGTTTATTGAGTCTTATACTAAATTATCTTACTGTGTAAAATATCTTCAGCATTTCACTCAACATTTTTTTTAACTAAGGCTATTTTTTGGAATAAGTGAGACCCAAAAATTGCATAAGGAAATTTTTATTTGAATCTAAGCAATATATAGTTACCCCGAAGTTACATGCATTTCCTGTGCTGTATTAAAAACATTGGTATCCAACTTTGACCTTAGTTGCTCAAAGTTATTTTTTAGAAATATAAATGACCAATATTTATAAAATAATTGGGCATTTAAACTGATAACTTCTGGCATGGTTTTACTAAAAACGATAAACCTATGGATTAATTCAAAAATATGAGTTTTTGCGAGTGGAACTGGTTTGCCTCCACTCACTGTTGTTCTAACAGCTCTGAATCGATCTCCTATATTATTTTTATTAGATTTCAATGTAAGTTCGTACTGTAGCCTACTTTTAAGCTTCAAGGAGAACATGCAAATTGATTACACTGCTGGTCAACCGAATGGAAGTTTTAAATGATAATCTACTCTGTGAACGAAATGTGTACCACAAAAACAATATCAGAGTTGGCTTGAACTGCATCAATGACCCAAATTTCAGAAAAATTCTTAAAATGAGCCATCCCTTACAACATGAATTGAATGCACTAATACCATGTTTATACCTAAAAACACTAATCTTGAGAAAGGTTCCAAGACGTTTTCCGCAACATGACTTTTCGCTTAGGTGGACAGAATAATTGAATTTGCGTTCCAAAAATGTTTTTATGTCCGACTCAATGTTTTTTCAGGCAAAATTTTCTCATCATTACACACTATCGTCTTTTTTAAATTGACGTCCCTAATCGTCTTTGACTCCTTGGCAGAGATTTGGGTAATATTTTCTATGCATTTCATATGCTAATTAAAGAACCTATGAAACGAACATACATATAAGCTCTATGAAAATAAAATAAAATGTTGAGCATATGCCACTTTGATAAAATTGGGCACTTTTGACCTCAAAAACAAAGATAAAGGTTCTTCTCACATTTCCTTGTGCTTCTCAATGACGATAATTATCCAAGTTTCACTCGTATAACGTTGAACTGTTTTTACGAAAGCATTATTAAATATTGCTTGTATGTACTTACATGTTTCATTTTATCTGTTCTCTTTGCCACAAATAGCAGAATAGATTAAAACATTTTAAAGACAGCAGCTGACCAGCAAATCCTCTGATAATTTCTAAGTAACCTTAAGGTCCAGCTTCATTATTCTATGCGATAAATAGGCATTCTTCGACGCAAAGATAGTTCACATTTTGAATTCCATGTCCTTCCACTGGAATAAGATTAACAGTTAAGGAAAGCGATTAAAACTGCTTCTACAAACATGAAAAGATAGGCAAGATAGAGATACTCCGAAGTTATATATAAAAATACGTAAGATGAAATAGCTAAGTTAAATAGGAGAATTAATAATAGATAGATATTGCGATTTTATCCATATGCTTAATGTATCTATTGATTTATATTTCTATAATCATTATTCCAACATATTTTATCATATTGATAGAATTGAGCTCTTTCGGCTAGTAGTATTAAATAAATGAAAAACTCCAATAGCCTTGAACAGTTTACCTTTCTAAACAAAGTACAAATGAGATTAGTTGGCTAACGCCACGAGTCAGCGTGTCAGCGTATCAACTTGTGGCGTTAGCCAACTAATCTCATTTGCACTTTGTTTAGAAAGGTAAACTGTTTACGGCTATTGGAGTTTTTCATTTATTTAATATTTTATCATGACTTTCAGATAGTATTCCAGGCTGTTTACTCTTGCGACTTAAATAAAAATAAATAAAATACCTGATAGGTGACCCTAATTCGTAAGGAGGGTGAAAATTTCACGGTAGTGGTGTTTTAGTTCGGTTCATGACCCCTCACAAGGGTTCCGCCCACGTATCTACAGGCATATTGAAAATCATCGAATGGGAGCTTTTTTTAAAGCCTCTATGGATTAGGGGTTCATTAAATATGAAGCTGGTTTTGTCATCTTTAAAAAGGTAGAGATCCGCAGGGATCAAGAATACTATACTGGCAAAATGTAAATGGTAGAATACCATTTACAACACGCTCAATATCAATGTGCAAATTTAAAACCAACGGAAAATTTGGATCAACATTCGTGGGGTAACTCATACATCTGGGTCAACTTCAAGAGAAAATTTTAAAATTAAGATGATGTCTGTGAGCGAAGAAATACTGGTTATTAAAGAAAAATAACAATCCTTTCCCTGTAGAAGAGAGTTTGAGGCCAGTAAGTTTTGAATCAATTATTCTCATCACTGGCTCATTCCTCCATTACACGTTAGACTTCAAGTTTTCTTTGCAAGCAAGCAACCACAAGATTGAATTTAAACAGTAATCAGCGCCATTAATCAATTCATGTGCATCAACTGATATCAACAATCTAGAGGATATTCTTAAAGGAGATCGTTTTGTCAAAAATACATTCAGTTGGACGTGATAGCACTTCTAAAGGAAAATCTAATTTTTAAGTGAACGAGGTTAGTGAAATATAGGGAAGCAAAAAATTAAATCTTCAAATTAAGAAACTTCACTTAAGAGACTTCACGGTCTTTTTCTATAATGTAGTGATAATAGTAGATGAAAATAAGAATATAGCAATAAAAAATTGGGAGATTGAAGACTGCAAGAGGGAAAGCAGAAGTAATATGACAATATTCCTTATGGTATAACTGCTATAATTGCAGTCTAAACCAATGTTTCATCACGAGTGACATTCATGCTACAAATAATAGCAACTATAAAGTTGGAATAAAGTCATAATAAATTTTTACATTAGATTAAAATTCCCGTAGTTAAAAATACACATCTTTTAGTGTGATTCAAAGGATACAAATTATAAATCATTTTAAATTAAAATTGGCTCTACATCAAATGTCAGTATTGTATTAATTACTTTACTTAGTATACCAAACGTAATTTGACAAAAGCGAGAGGACCTAATAAAAAATCTAATTGTTTACTTAGCACAACCATCTTAAATATTGATTTAGGCTGATAATATTCCATTAGTTTTGTTTTATTGTATGGAGAGAATAATAAATTATGCATGCAAATTTTTATTAGACTTACAATTGAGTGGAACTATTCCAACTAGCTTCTGATTATACATATTTTATACCATCTTCTATCGAAATCTCTGAAATTTTAATGAAGCAGCCTACCTTTCAATGAAGATACCCATGCTTGAATATGCCTAATTGTCGGTTTTTATTATGTTTCTCTCGCAAAAGGATAATTTCATTCTTAAACCAATTAATTATTTTCTAAGAAATGACATGAGTAATCATTTCCAAAAACTCATTACTCTAGCACAGTGCGCAAAAATAATTTAGGTAAATTATGCTTTTTAACAATTCTTACGGAAAAAATAACAAGAAAAATCTCTTTTAGTGAAGAGTTTACGTTTGTATTCGAAACTCAATGATTTCATTCTGCGAGCGACATGGAATGGCCGTAAATGTTTATTTTGTAGGCAGAGGAAATATCTGAATAGCCATCATCTTTAATAGTATTTAAATTCAACTTAAAATTTGTGAGTTAGTTTTTTTACAAAAGGCTGCATTGAAAATATATTTCTGTAAAGATAGGTAATATTGAAATTTCGGAAACAATAACCCCTAAATAAAATTTTAATCAAATTAAGGACGATTACATTCGCATATGTCGTTAAATTCAAATTAAATTATTTTTAAAGCCTTTGTATTTTATCACGTGCGCATATATTCCTAAAACTTCAACGCAAGTGATTTTTTAAAGCGGACCTTTCCCATTTAACTAAGACACAAACGATTGTATTAGCTTTTTTTAAGTGATCTATACTTTTAATTTTATGGATTATACTTTATAGTCATTGATTTTAATAAAAAATACAAGTATTGAATGGAACCTTTGTAGCATTTTAAGACCAACACTTGAAAATTTAATGTCAATTAAGCTATGAACCGAAAATTTTTTGCATGATTCTACCTTCATTGTATAAGGAAAATATTCTGGAAATTATTCAAATTTCCGATCAGTTAAGAGTAAACCAAGTTATGTTGGAAGAATTTCATTAACCGTGAACTAACAAATGGAATGGATATTTTTTTTGCGCTTTAGACGTTTGAAATAATATGCATTTTTGGGGCCTTTGAGAAGAGCGGATACCGAGAAAAATGGCCCCTTAATGTTTAGGGTGGAGTCGGTAAAAAAAACTGGTTTGACACGTGACTTTACCCTTCCGAAACAATACGTGAGTAGTCCATATTGATTGAAAATCTCGATAACATCCCTTCTCAATTCTGACAATAGCACGGCTTAAAGGCATTCCTTCCGTGGCAGCAAGACTGACAGATTGGGTGTGCCGATCGCGAAGCCAAGGGAGATACGAGGCCGCCGATGTGAGTTTGACATTCGCAAGTGATAATGAATAGCAATGACAGTGAAAAAAAGAATTAATAAAACCAGTTTTAGACTATCTTTCACTGGAATTTTCTGTACTTGGGCTAATGGCACTTGATTCTTATCAAATACAAATTATTTTGCATTGATAAAAAATATTGAAGCGAATGATTTTTTCTGTAATGATTAATATCTTTTTCCAAGATCCTTACCCCATTTACAGGTAATTAGTTGTAAGACCATGCTGTTTTCCGATGAATAAATAATACCACAGTTATGTAGAGGAACAACATGGTAATGGCATTTGCTCAACATCTTTAGACAGAGAAATAGAAGATGGCATAGACTTGGATAGCTTAGGTCTTGGCATATTGTATGGTGAAATAGAAAGAGTATTTTGGGAATTAAAAAGAAATAAAGCCAAGTGGGTAGATAAAACTCCCGCGGAACAACTCAGTAGTTTAGGATAACGTAAGGGGAAAAGTTTTTATGGGCTAGTTCATAGCATGTATGAAGGAAGAATTAGGCCGGAATATTTCGTCCGACCAGTAGTAGCCCCCTTCCCAAAAAAGGAAAAGAGAGCCATATTTGAGGGCTATGTAACAACAATCTTAAATTTGGACACAGTTGTTCAGGTATAAGAGTGAGAAGATCAGGGCAAATGATTATTTAGGGAATGATAAATTTCCGTTCAGGGAGGAGAGAAGTACGCGTGATTCCACAGCAATAATGAGGTCACTTATAGAGAGGAATATATAACATATTCAGTAATTATTTGCCCACTTCGTAGATTAAGTTTCAAAAAGTTCGAAAATACGATTGATACAGCGTTTTGGGAAAACCCAATGAATATACTATTGCAGAAAGTAGGAATAGATTGGAGGGACTAATCATCTGCAGGGGTTAATCATCACCAAAACTTGGTTTAGGTAACACAAAAGGGTAGGTATAAATGGAAAATATACGGTAACTCAGAGGGGTATAAGTTACATTATATCATGGTTATGCACAGATTTAGAAACAGCGTGATCAATTCGCACAGTGTCTTTGGAGCGGTTGCGGTCTCTGATCACAATTTAGTATTCATGAAGTGTAGCGTCCGATTTGAAAAAGATGAGGCAGGGGCAGCGGATTAGGAAATACCATCTAGAAGCATTAACTGGATTTATTCGTATGGAATAATAACAGGCTGTAGAGAAAATTATGAAAGAGTGAAAGGAGCTAAGTACAAATGAGGAAAAATGGGATATCAAAAAAGGGATAGTGCTATACAGAAAGGTTAAGCACGATCGGGGAGTAAGAAGGAAATATCCTTGTTCAAATTTTGAGGTAAGTCGAGTAAAATAATAGTTAAATCAGGAAAGATTCCAAAGAGATGGAATAATTATATAGAAGAACTGTACGGTAAATAACTTAGGTTAGAAACAGAGAAGAACATGAAGTAGATGAAGATAACTTAGTTTCACGAATAATCAATGATGATTTAGAAAGGGTATTAAGGGAGATGAAATCAAATAAGGCCTTGAGTAGACAAAATTCCTGTGAAACTACTTTAAGGTTTAGGAAAATATGGGAGGAAGAGGCAATAAGGGCTAATTTTTAGCTATAATAAGGAAGGAATCTGGCCAGATGACTTTGTGAGATCAGTGTTAGTTCCTTTTCCAAAAAGGCAAAGGCTACATTATGTAAGGACTAAGGAGCATTTAGTTTCATTTCGCACACAGCTTAAGTAGATCTCAGGATCATCAACAAAACGATGAATAGCGAGGCAAATGATAACATGGTGATGTTCAGTTTGGGTTCAGGAAGGAGAGAGGCACGCTTGATGCCTTTTCAATAATTGGATCCCTAATAGAGAAGAATATAGAATTCAATCTGGACGAATTTTTCTGTTCCGTAGGTTTCAAAAACGCGTTTGATAGAAAACTAATAGATATGTAGTATAAAATAGCTTGGAGAAATAGGAAGCTAATCTTCAACATCTACATTGCTCAAACTGCTCAGGTGCGAGTGCGGACTGGAGAATCCAGATGGGTAATGTTAGAAATAGGAGTAAGGTAGGGTTTTTCATTAATATTGGACTGTTCAACGCGGATGTAGAGGAAAGGATTAAAAAGGCATTGGATTAAATTTATACACGAATTGAATTCAGTGGAGAATTTCTAAAATCAGTTCGATTTGCTGATGACCAAGGTCAAGTTTCGGTCAGTCAAGGAGTTGCAAGCATCACTGAGTGAATTGAAAATTCAGGGCGATAGATATGGGGTGAGAATAGGTAGGATAAGTAAAAACAAAGGTTATGCCGTTTTCCAGAAAGAGACAGATTAGTTTAAGCATTAAAATAGGTGGCAAAATTGGAACAAATGGAATAGTTTACAGATTTCGCTATTCGAAGGACGAAAATGATGGAAGTAGTTGGACACAAGGAGAAATTTTGCATTAATCATAGAGGTTTTTTCACAAGGAGGAGGGAAGTGATGACAGGGACGATCAGTAAGGGTGTTAATAAAAGGCTTGTTGGCACTTTTGATACGAAGCGTAGCTATGTTTGGTGCGGAAACATGATCATTGAAGCAAAATAATATGCGTGAATTGGAGTCTTTCGAAATGTAGGTATGGAGAAGTTTGAATGGACAGAGAGATAAAATAATGAGGAAGTGCTGGGTATATTGGTAGAGGAGAGGAGATTGCTAGTAAAAATGCTGAGAAGATAGAAAAAATGAATGCAAAGTATATTGATTGGCAATGGAATGTTGAAGACTGTCATAGAAGGGAGAATGTTAGAAAAACGAGAAAGGGGCAGAAATAGGATAGGGATGTTTGACAGAATGCAGGGGAAATGGAATTATACGGAGATAAAGAGGGGTTTGTTGCAGAGTAAGGGTGTTTAGTTGTGCTTTTTTAGTACAGACAAGGTATTTATCTGGTAGTTTTACCCATCCAAAACCTATCTTAACAGGAAGATTGCTCAAAACTTAAACAGTTTACAACATGTGTCCTTTTAAGTGTTACTATTTTATTTGTGTTCTATTGTGCCGTCCAAATATTATACTGCTTGTTTCTGTATAATCGATATATATATATATATACATATATATTAATTGATTTATATATATATATATATATACATATATATTAATTGATTTATATATATATATATAATTTGTTTTGCTAGGAGTCACAAATTATTTAATTAGTAATTATGTCCATCCAAAAACCTACCTTAACCGGTAGATTACCTAATAATAAAATAATATATATAATATTTGGACGGCACAGTAGAACACAAATAACAAAGAAAACACTTAAAAGGACACTCACATTGTAGATTGTTTGAGCTTTCGGCCTTCTTCAAGTAAGACTGAAAATTTTCGGAGAGAAATGAGGGGTCTGGGTGGGAAGGGGCAGGGAATGCTGGGAGGGGAATTAAAGATGGCGGTTAAGGGTGGTAATTTTAAAAGATCAAAAAGCTAGTATATATGCGGATTCTCGATTTCTCATCTCTCATCTCTATATTGGTGGCTAAATCGGGTAGGGACTCTAGGATGCTAAGAGCAAAACACTGGTCGAATGAAAGGATGTGGGAATTTGCAAGTGAAGGGATAGGAATAGAAGAGAGTGAGGCAGAATTACAGGAGTAGCGGTGATTGTTCATTCGATTGGATAAGGGGGTAATGCATTCGCCTATGTAAAATGAAGTGCATTGTTGGTATGACAAAAGATAAATAATGATTTTTGAGAGGCAATTAGCGAGGGAACGAGGTAAGGGGGCTATAGGGGATGTGGGGTGAGGGGAGCAGATATGATTAGTAGACATGTTTTATATCGGCGGTGGTTGCATGCAGGGGAAATATGAGGAAATTTGTCAGGGGGGTACCAAAGGGCTGGTGGTTCCCAGAAGGTTTTTGAGCTTGGCGTTTGTATGCGAGAGATGAGATGACCCCAAAGTGCATACAGTAGGGGTGCTCTTTCTCATTATGTTGGTTTAAGCATCCTGCTCCATTGTGAGCTCACTGAGAAGTCTTCTGATCCAAGCCCCAGAGAGATACTTACTAACACAGTTATATTTTATAACGAGGACCTAATTTACGGATTGAAAAGATGTATCAAGTGATGGAGAAAATTTTATGAAATGTTAAAAATTTTTACACGCACAAAAAAATAATCCCTTGCTAGCACCATCGCAGCCAATCATAATCACAAAAAAATTGTGGCACTCCTCGAGATCACTGCAAAAAAAATGTTTTATTTAGTATCGGGAGAGGTAGTTGTTGCGGCGTACTTAGATATTTGTTTTCAATTCCTTTTATGATGGAAAGGAACAAACTATGCAAAATTTCACTATTTAAAAAATTCATTTACGACCCGGGTTTCAACAGTTTATGTCATCTTCAGGTGACATAAACTGTTGAAACCCGGGTCGTAAATAAATTTTTGAAATTTTGCATAGTTTGTTCCTTTCCATGATGGATCAATTTCACATAATTATCCCTGAAACCGTTCAGTTTGTCAAAAGTCCTTTTATGATATTCCTTCTAAAAATCGCCCAATCCCAATATGAACGCGGCCAGAGATGGGCAATATATCAGCAATAATATTATACATTTATGTACAATATGAGTTAGTGTAGTTACATCATATCTCGATTCGATTGGCTGCACTTTTTACTCTGTCAATTAACGTTGAGGCAAATATCATTAAATTATAATGAAAAGGGGGAGTTTCAATCCATTCGGAATGGTAAAAAACTCTTTTTCCCCCGTTAGCAAAAATTATCTAACCAGTTTACGGAGGGCATTTTTTTACTCCGGATCACCTCTGTCCACTGTCACTCAGTAATTTATTCTTAATACCACCAGGGTCACCAAAATTCCCAGATACTATTAACCAGGGACTTTATGACTAATAGCAAATGATCTTCGTCTGGGACATTGTATTAATTTCAATTCTTAGGTTGCCGAAATGTCTTACCAAACAATTCATCAGGTATGTATGTTTTAAAACAATTGTATGGAAATGCACTAGCACCTGGTAAACATTTTCTAAGTTTCATGAAATATTTTCTTTGCTTGCTGTATTTGATTTATTCACGCTAAATTTAAATTTGAACCAAAATAACCCCAAATAGTTTCACATCACAAGTTTTTTCGTTGATATGCTATAAAAGAGAAGTTGACACAACCGGAAGCATGACTCCATCCGCTATAAAACTGCAGCAAATCAGATAACTTAAAAAATATATTGAGAGGTTAGGTTTCAAAATATTGACTCATAAATTTCATTTACCCAAGCAATCCATTCTTTTCTCTGCGAGTCACCCAACTATGTCAAGCGATAATATAAAACTAAGTCAAAGGTGGTCTTCGGAGTTCCACCTGTCCACTATGTCTATGCCACAAGTTTACCTATTCTAGCCGGCGAAAACATTAACAAGGGCATTTTTCTATAAGCGCTTGCACGCGAATGGGAAATTATCGGAAAGGGAGTAGAAGAACGATAGAGAGAGGGGTCCTAGTAGAAGCACTTCACCGAAATAACATGAAAGACACGTCGGGCATTGCGCCGGGAGAGAGGTGGGATAATTGATTACGCGCCCATCAGTTGAAAAGAAAATGAAGGAGTTGTGAAGCAGGGAAGGGGGCGCGTTCCTGCAGGCGGACGTCGAAAGAGGAAAGGGAGGGGGAAAGGATCAAAACGGATAGGCAGAGAGAGAGAGAGATTATCGGAAGAAATGCTTCCTCGCCCACAACACCCCAACCCATCCACAGTCTGCTGCTACTGCTGCCCTTCGGCTCCATTTTTATCTCGCGTCATTTGTTTTTTCGCAAAATTTCGAATTCGTTTTGCAGAATACATAAGTAATAGTTTTTTCTCTCCTTTTGCCATCCTGGCACGTTCTTTTTTTCACCTCCTGGAGCCTTTTTCACATCCATCGCAGTATTTTTTTTCTATCGAAATGTCCCAAAATAAAAGCGCCCATTCCTCCATACTCTCTTTTTCCTCTTGCCGCGACGCATTGCGATGCTCTCTTGTTCACGAGCGCTCCGGTTTTTAAGCGAAGATTTCTTTTTCTCCCTTGACTCGCATTCTTTTCCACCCAGTCCCGTCCTTTCCTCACATTTCTCCCTTCCCTGTTTTTCCAACAGCACATTTTACCTCTCCGTTGATTCGGTAGTTCGCCTGCGAGCTTTTCCACGCTGAAATTTCAAAAATGCTTAAAAGAAAGGCATCCTTAAAATCTCTAAACCTAAAATTTAGAAAAATTCGATATTTAAGATAGTTCATAAAAATTAGTAGATCCAATCCAATAATAAAATTTCTATAAAATAACACATGTCAATAAAGATTTTATTCCGGTTAAGATTAATTTAATTATAGTTAGACGTCTTGAATACTGGAACTCACTGAACGGGAGGCTATATATATATTAACAGAACTAATTTTTTCTATTATTTCGTTTTTACTGATGTATTTATTATAGTTACCGTAGTAGTGTCCTAACGTTTCAGCACGCGAGCTAACACTTTCGCGTGACATTAAAATTTGAGATTTTACTCGTTCTTTTACTCTATTTACTTCTTCTTCCTTTAAATCATCTGTAGACAATTTCTTCAACTCTGTCGTTATAGCTTTCAAAAGCTTATCTAGATTATTGCTATCTGTACCAGCAAAAATCGAAAGCATTCCTGTATCAGCATAGCTAGAGTTGAATGAGTAAATGGTATAAGCAAGCCCCTGCTTTTCTCTTACTTCCTGTATATATATATATATTATATATATATGTATATTATATATATATATATACATATACATATATACATCTATTTATTTATTTATATATGTATATACATATACATATATTTATTTATATATTTATATGCGTATATATATATATATATATATGTTTGTATATGTATGTGTGCCTAATCAGTTTTCAGGGTATCAAACTTAATCTCATCCGTAAAGAATTAAGTTACTGTGGAGACAATAGAGTAGGCAAAATTTCGCCATCAGGGGAAGTTGTCTAATTTTTAGAGGCACCATGATCAGTGTCGAAAAAACTGGAGGGAAACGAAGCGTTGAGATAAATTATTTACAACAAATAGTGACAAGAGCTTACCAAGTTGAACGACACATGCCACAAATGAAGTTTGCTTCCCAGGGAAACCAGGTAGATTTTCGGGGTGGAATACAAAATAGAAATCAATTTTTGTTGAAACTGATGCTAGGGTCTTTGACAGTAAATATAACGCAACTAGGGTAAATCCGTATCCTTTACAGAACAATTTCTTTGAAGATTGTCATTCTAGTTTAAGTGAAAGCCCTTTTCTTTCTTTTCTCATTTCATACTTTTCATTCTTATAAGAGCAATTGAAATTTTCCTAATTCGCTTCTTCACAACATTTTGACTCCAAGTAGTTTTAAACTTTTAAGGATTCCTCTTGTACTTTTCTAATAAACCAAAACTCAAAAGAAGTTTCAATGAAACGGAATGTTTTCAAGATGGGGTTTTACTAATGAGAAATAGCACTTCTCCTATATTTTTTCATCTGAATATTAGGCCTTCATTTTTACATGCAGTGGTCCTAATATTACGACCGCATTTCCCCATTTGCGTTCGATTTTAGAGCAAGGACCGAATTTTCATTTGAATTTCTATATTTTCAACTAATTTCCGAGATCATATGTGTGAAATGATTGGATTAATATTCCCTTTAGCTATTTGGTCAAAGAAACTGTTGGAATCTGGGAAAAACTCATATTCGTATTTTTTTCTTTCGTTTTATGATGGAACACATTCAGCTACGTTGCACTAGATACCAAATTCAAAAAATATCTTGACTTTTTTGGAACAAATTTGGACGACTTTGCACTAAGTTTTACTTCTAGCACGTATTTAATACTTTTTACTGGAGAGTATTTAATTAATTTTGGTTTTCAGCTTCCCAGATCTTATTTACTGCCTTTTTTCCGGATTTGTTTCGCCTATTTTCAGATAGTAAGACCTTGCCTTTTAATCGGGATGGATCCAAATCATATTTTCCCACTTTTACCATGCCTGGAATCTACTCTTTCATTACTCTCATTCCTTCCCCTCCTAGAGAGTTGCTGGATTTGATTGGTTGAAATTTAGAATCAACCCCTACGGCGTTTTACGTTCATGTACCATAATGGTCCATGACAGATTGAGATATTTTAGAAATATGTTGATTTATTAGCGGCTCGTACTTTTCCAAATAGATTTTTAATATACTTCACGGTTTCAGGTTTCACTTCCTGGAATTGTGAAATGTCTATTTAGAAGGATTTTGTGATTTTCCACTGACTTTCTTTAAGGATACAATGCATTTAACCGACTTGTGGCAGTTTTTAAGATATTTTTCTTCATAGCTTCTCCTACTTTGGTTATCCCTCGTATTTTTCCCACTATACTGAATTAATGTTTCAATTTAAAGGCACTCCTAAGTTTTACTCAGCATCATTGGATTCCCACGCTAAATTTCACAGCTAACCATAAGACAGCTAATCAATTCATTAGCATGTGTTGTAAGCGCGGAAACAGAGATACCCATTCAAATAAAATCCATAAATTTGGTAAATGGTCTGACTCCATCGACAGGACTTCTAATGATGCCATAAATATTGGACGAAATTTTATTATCTCTGAGGTTATTAAATATGTTTTCTATCTTTTGATAAACATATGAGTTCGAGATTTCACTCATGTTTTTCATATGCGTTGAAAATATCAATTTAAACCTGATGGTGTCACTATGTGGAAATACCAATGGTTTCAAGTCACGGAAAATGTGAAACACTGGAAAATAAATTCAACACGCACTCAGTAAATGTAAAAAAATATTAATGCTAAAACAATTCATTGTAATACAAGTTAAGTAAAAAGTATACCATTGAAATCACTGAGTCTACTAAGCAATATCATTCCTGTAAATGTGCCCCTAGGTGCTTCAAGCAAAGAAACACATGCAAGGCCCTTAACAGAAAGGAACTGGAAAGAATTGTTGTCCCTATGTGGATTATTATAATTTAGAATCTATAACCAAACTCTTCCATTCACAATGTTACAGAAAAATGGTTTGTTTTTGGTTGAATTAAAAAACGCGTTTTTAACGTGACGTCATCATTCAATAGTCTCACTACAAAACCAGACACCTTGTAGCCACCTCACTGAGAAACAGGTGCGGCTTGGTCTGCGTAAGCACGCCTTAAGGTTGTGAGAGAAGGAAGGAATTTGCAAATAAATTCGAAGAAGATAGAAGTAGAAGATAAAAGTTAGAAGATAGAAGTTGAGGATTATTGAGAGGTAGAAGAATGTTAAAGATTTGATGGAAAAGGGTTTTCTCGGTAAAAGAGGTTGACGAAAGAATTGATTAGGCTTTCTAAATTACCTTAAGGAAAGGCTAAAGGAAAGTACATCTGAGGAAGGAAATAATGTAAGAAACACGAGAAATTTCCCGTTAAACTAGTAGAAGACCAAGTATTAAAGGCCAAAAATCTTTCTCTGATAGGATTTGGATGATGACGATTAGCCAAATGTTCAACCCAAATTCCTAGGGAAGCGTTCTTCAGACCGCCAGATGAGCTGTGCGAAGGCTTGGCTTATTGATGATTATAGAAGCTTTCATTTGGTTGAATCTGATCATAAGTGTAAGGGAAATTACCACTTTTAAAATTTATTGGGTTTATTTTATCATCACGGTACTTGTTTTAACCTTTGAACTCAATCCTCACGTGTACCTTCTTTATAGGCGAAAATGATCTTTTCGCATCAAATAAGTGTCTTAGTCAAAAATATTTAATCAATATGAATATTGTTATATGCATTTTGCCAATTAAAGTCGTTTTTAGAAGCTCAAAGGCCAATTAACACCAAATTTGTTTGCCTCTTAAAATTAAAAAAATAGCTTGGCACTGGAGAGTAAAAAAACCTTCTATTATTCCGCAAACATCCTTTCTCTCTTCATTCCGTACAAAACACATTTCCGTACCTACCCCTTCTTCGTTTGTCTAATGTTCTCCCCTCTATCACAGTTCTAAAAATTCCACTGCCAAAGAAATGCTCTTCATCCATCTGTCCGCCTCCTTTGGATTTCACCCAACAATCACCTCTCTCCCTCCATCATGCCCAGCACTTCCTCCTTCGTTTTCCTCTCGGTCCATTTCACCTTCTCCATCCTCCACTTCTATCTACACCTATTTTCCTCCTACCTACACATATTACCACGACGACTATGTTTCCGTGTCGTAAAAAACGAAATCCCCTTTCAAAGTTTTAGGGTTTTTCCTTAATACCCTTACTCAACGGCTTCATCGTCAATCTTGACAGCTTATTTGTCCAACGCAAATTCGTAGATCCCTGCTTATTTGACCATATTCGTTCAAGATAGGTAAATTTGTCTACTTGTTTCGGTTTTTCTCATCCTATTTTAACGTTTAACTTAGCCTTTCGTCTCTATGAAAATCTCACAATCTTTGTTTTTCTTACAGTAATTTTCACCTTAAACGTATCATACAGATTTTTTAATGCTTGTTACCCATTGGCTGTCCCACGATCTTAAGTGTGATCATCCGGTAACCTAACTGATTTTATGGATTCCCCGCCGAGGTTCATTTCATGCCTCTTTAATCATTTCCTCCACAAACAGAGTGGGTTCCGCAAGTCTTGCAATTAGTTTTTTAATTAATTTATTGAACAGATTTGGACAAACACTTAAAATTCTTCAAAGTACTGTCTTTTGGCCTCTAAACATTTTTCCAGCGACTCGGGCATGACCGGTACGCGCCCAGGAAGGCCTCCTCGGGGACCTCTCGCAAGGTCTTCACCACCGCTGATTGGATCTCTTCTATTTACGAAAAACGAGTTCCTTTCAGGGCTGTCTTAATCAAAGGGAACAAAAAGAAGTCTGCTGGGGAGACGTCAGGACTATAGGGGGGTGGGGTGGCGTTTTCGCCTGGTGTTTGGCTAGGAACTTGCGGATTCGTAGTGCGTTGTGCAAGGCGCGTTGTCGTGAGGGAGTTGCCGGATAGCGGAGATATCTTTTGTCGTCCTGATGACCCTATGTATAAATTTTAAATGATACTAAAAATGCCAGAACATTTATTTGATTATTCATTTTAAATAATTCGGAAAAGAAAAGAGTCATAATAGCAGTAATAATAATAAATTTATATCGATAAAATCTTAATATATTCAAATACCTTGTCGATATTGAGACAAAGGAATATTATCTTTATTATTACATTAAGCTGAACGCATTTTTCCTCGACATGCAAAAATACATGTTTTATCGGGAGTCTTTCTCTCCCTTTCATTTTAAATTCTGCAGCTTCAGGCCTACACAAACTTTTCTCATTGCGAGTACTCAATTAATTATGGTCTAATTTTACTTAAATAATACTTTTTATTCAAAACGTAATCTTTTTACCTCCATTTTTCCCATTGAAGGAATGCGACATATAAAAGTGGACATTTCTGTCAGTTTTATGCATTCTAGCATTGTTTTAAGTTCAGAAAGCAAGGGGATTTCTCGTCAGGTATTGGTCAATCATCTAATCCCTTTAGTGGTACACGACAAAAGCACGCAATTTTTTATATATTCGAATGATATACCATGTTTTAATATTTTTAATATATAAATCAAGGTTTCGAATAATAAATTCGAAATAATAAACTTTTCTTCGAATTTTCGAATAATAAACTACGTTTTCAAATTGTTTTACTAATCATAACTGCTGTTGGCAAGGTAGTCGCTTGGATAATGTTTGTATGTTATGGCTCATTACGAGAATGAACGTGCTCTCCTTAGCATCGGATGATTTCTAGGCCATTTACACCTTGATTAAATAATACTATGATACCTTATCATCAGTGAAAAATTAATATCGCTCGCAACTGAATTGCACTTCAGATTCGGAATGTAATGAAATAAAGGGAAGGACGTGAAATGAGGGATTGCGTGCAAAAGTATAATTAGAAAGAGAGTGTGAAATGGGGAAATATTGAATTTATATAGCTATAACCTTTGTCATCAGACCACCTGAGTCTTTTGTGAGGTATTTGCCTACCCTGAATCGAGTTTCTTTCAGACGTGCTGACGTTTGCGGTGAGATGAAGTTATGTGGAATAGTTAAGATTTTTATTAAATACAGACTTTTGGATACGATTAAACCTTTAATATACACAAGGCAAATTTATATGGTGAAAATATGAATCTAAAGCCTTAAGTATTCATATTCTTTCGCAATAGACGTAACTCAAATACATAAACGACCGAATAAATCTTCTCCGTCGCAGAGTTAGAGTCGATTAGTAGTAGTAGTATTTAGGGGAAGCGACCGACAGCTGAGGTCATTTGCGCCATAGGGGATGGAGAGGAAAGGATGAAGGGCGGAGGGAAACCCGGCGTCGGCATTAGCCTACTTTTTACGAAAGGCGCCAAGGGGTCCGCAGCTTAACGTCCCATCCGACGGACGCCGTACTCACTCGAAGTGTCCTCCACAAAGCACCTCAAGTAGGGATTGAGATACCTCTGAAAAATATTCAACACTGCCGGGATTTAAACCCGGGCCCTCTGGGTGGGAAGCCAGTACGTTAGCCCCCGCACCATCTCGATCCCCGTTAGAGTCGATTATTGTCGAAATTATTATATTACTCCCTTCTAAGCTCTTTTAAATTTTTTATTTCTTTAATTGAGATTTAAAATTATTTACTTAATTATTTTAAGCATATATTTGATCAATATTTGAATTTCATTCACTTTTTGTCGATTCTCTCATATCCAGAAATGAATAAAGAAATTCCGTACACAATTTTATGAATCACTTCTCCAATAATATTCTTCGTACGTACCTTATACGCAATCTTTCTATTGATAATGCAGTCTCGTATTGTGAAATGTATTATTATTATTTACGCCAATGTATTTTATGTCAATTTTCATTCCCATATGCTGAATTCCCTCAGCTTGATTCTCGTTTTTGATAGTCCATAGGAGCGCTTTGTTTAGAAACAGCAACGTCAAAAGCCATCATCAATATATCCGCATTGAAAAAACGGCAGACGATTTGTTTCATCAAGAATCGTTTATGGTAACAATATAGTTCCAAGTTTTTTACTAAACGTCTGAAGTTATGAATACCCCTATCACGCGCATACTGCCTTACTTTGTTATTTGCACGAATTCTGGAGCACTCTCTCCAAGGAATCAAAAACGGAGATTATTCAAATTTACCGGGAAAACACAGTCCATGCGTTCATCATGGAAACACAAAAATCAAACCAGAAGGCGAAGAGGAAAAAAAAAGATTCTCGTTTCCGTTGGTTCATGGGTGCTTGGGGGAATCCCTAATCGTTCTCTGGTCACTTCCCGCGCTGCAAGTGGGAAAACATTTAAATTTTACACTATAGTATTTTCAAAAATATTTTTTAGAATGCTCGGGGGAACGAGAGATACAGTTGACTACGTATGTATTCGCGTATATCAACGATGATGACAATTTGAAAACGTCAAAAAGAACCACTTCCCGGTATGATGAATATTTTTCGAGGAAAGTCGGCCTTTATCATTTATCTTTTTGTGACTTTGGCCCTCATTTTTCAGGATGAGCAGGTTTAGCCTAGTGGTTTTGATGCTCTCTTGACTTTCAAATTGGGAAATAATTGCTCACCAGGAAGTTTGGTTGACGCGTTCTGCTCTTCTAATTTATTACTGACATTCTTGCAAAGGCATGGTTTTTTCTAAATTTATAAAATACGATGAAAATTTCGAACTTTGTGCCTTTTACCACTAAAGTTAAATGGCAACTGAAGAGATATACAGAAATAGTTGGGTAAGAGATTAATATGGTAATAAAAAGTAATGATAAGGGTTAATAAGATATAATTAGGTAAGACTTTAAATCATGAGTTCACTTGCATCAAAAGACCAATTTCCGATGGGCATGTGGTTTACATATTTGCATGTAGAGACAGATCACGTAAATTTTAATTTTTTTTATTTTGTGACAAGCAGGCATAATATAATGAGTTAACGAAATTATATTATGTATGTATGTATGATTTCTCTAGAAATGAGTGCTAGTAGCATTTCTACTCAGTTCCCAGTTTAATACTTCAATGTTGCAGGGAATCAGGCTTTTAAAGTAAAAGAAATAAAAATCCACCCAAAGAGAGAGCAATGTAAGGATAAGCTGGAAAATGCATTTTGTATCGTTGGAATGGAAAAATTCGTGTTCGCGATTTTTCTCCCTCGTATATCAAATTATCTCGCGAAATTATCCCAAGGGAAAATGCTCATTTTTGTATTTTTCCATGCATTTTACCATTGCCATTTTTTTCACATACCAACAAAACATAAGATGTTCGTTCAGTAATTGGATGAATTTATAGAGAAGGATTTCATTTAGCATCACCCTCGTTGCAATAGCCATATGTCACAACTTAATTAACTGTTCAAATTGGTTGCCATCTTAATATATTTCCATCTGAACGCCTCTGGTGGTGTTTTTGCCCCTTGGGATCTCAATAAGTCTTTATCAAGCCATCAGATTTCCCAGGGCCGAACCTACAGAATTGACGCAACACCATTCTCCAGGGCGGGATTGGACCCCGCGGCATTTGTGTTGGCAGGCAGCACCTTATCCCTATCGGCTAACTAAGTATAATCAAACAAGTTAGATGCATGTCTAAAAATTGTTCCAGGCGAATAAGCTTATCTTTCATATCATCAAAGACAAGACTATATTATATCAATATTCTATCGATAGATCGAAATAAGATAGGATTATAAATAGTCTATTGAGTATATGGTCGAAGGAACTTACATTATTTGCTAAGTCAAGTTATGAAGTTACCTCTCAGGTTAAATAGTGAAAATAAAAGAATGATAACAGTGAAAAATACAGGTGAAAAAGTTCATGGGTCTCGGTCAATCACGGATAAATCCATAGGCGATCGCGGAATCCATGGATATGAGCGGATATACGTAGGATGGTAGGACAACCATCAGATTGATATTGTAGCGCATTTTTTGAGGCTTGAAATAATGACGGGTGGTCACCGACACAAAGGAAAATGAGGTTCAGGTGAAAGGTGGGCAGAAGGAACAAAAGGTTTGCAGCGAAAATAATGCATGGATAGGAAATGAAGAGAGAACATGGGGAACACGCAACGGCGTATGAATAGCCTGTTTAGTCAAGCACTATATGATTACCGAATCACTGCACAAATCATTTAATCGCGGAGAAGACCGGGCCGTGATTGGGAATCATATTCTATTCGTCCAACATTTAGCAAATTTTTTAGCAAAATTTAGCAAAGGACAAAATAAAAGAACGGTAACCAAAACAAATATGTGAAGGGCAATCCTTTTTAGGATAATTAAATACTAAATTACTATTATGACTGAAAAGTATTTTATAAAATGGTAAAACATTTTAAAGGTCTCTTTAAAACTAAATATAAAATTTGTATATATATATATATATATGTATAATATGTATTTATATACAATATGTATATATATATATATATATATATATATATATATATATGTATATATATATTTATAAATATTTATATATATAATGACTGATATCGAGTTTTAAAAATAGTAATACAAAGAAAGGTACTCACATGTGTAGTTTTAGCGATTCGACGGCAAGGCTGTCATCATCAGATTCTGATGGTGACGGCCATGCCGTTGGAACGTCAAAATTACATATGTGAGTGTCCTTTCTTTGTTTTTCTATGTTTTAAAAATCTATAACAGTGTTTTTATATATTTCTGCGTCGCTGAAGAGCGTTCTATTATATCTTCTCAGGCGGTTAAAATGATTCGGCAAATTTTCGCATGCTTGGCTTTTCAAAAGATTTCTATCCCACCAGGAATTTCTATTTCTATCCCACCACGAATAATATTTACGGACGAGGTTTCCACAAGCCTAAAAGATGCAAATATGAATTTTTGACTTTTTTATTTCAGTTTTAAGATTCAATGTTTGTAGAAAGTAGTTTTTAGATATATTGACAATATTTCCTGTGATTTCATATTCTTGGTATTCTGCATATGTGATCATACCTCTGTAGTGTTTTTCATTTCGCCTGACGAGTTGGCTTTAGAAAGGGAAATAATGCGATAAGGACCGATAATTTTGAGAATAAATGCTACTTTTAGTCGGTTTGGGTTGGTAGTTCTTTTTCAAACAATCAAATTTTTTTGTCAAGTTTACGTAAGCCTAAAATAAATAATGCGTTCCATTCTAAAGCCCGACTTAAACGTAAACAGCGTCGGAAAAGCTTGGCAAGCATTAATTAATATTTACAGCAGAAAATATCCATTCGGCTGGATTGTGTTAATTATCGATTATTTCACTACTTCCATGTATAATACGTAATCATGACACATTTATTTATAACCTTATTAAAATTTATCAACGCTTACGACAATGTATTGCGTAGTTATCTCCCCTCCATTAATCCTTAGGATTCCGCGACGTCTACCTGATGAATCCATGCTGCTTCCGGGAATTACCGGATTCAACTCACCTACGTGACGGTAATTCCAGGGAGCAGCATGGATCACCTCCATTGTTGACCTTGAGAAAACAATGTTTGCTGAAAATATTTCATCACAATAATTTCGATTTCATCACTCTTAAATGACGTAATCATTGGATTGAATGTTAAATTTATTAATCAAGAACAGTTATATGAAGCACGGCAAGCGAATATGTTCTATAATTAAATGAATGACAAATAAGTTCAAGTAATGAACAAGCCATCTATAAGGTAGAAGGGTACCTTCGATTACGAGAAAATTCCAATAAATTTCAGCAAAATGTAACAACGCTCAACTATGCTCACAGAGAACGTCGTTGAATCGTTGGAAAGATTTTAACATATTCATAGAGATTTTCAGCGATTCTTATATAATTTGTTCTTAACGCTCCGTTGTAGGTTTTATGAACAAAAGGTGTGTTCCAATTTTCCCAAGACTAAACATACGTTTATGTATTACAAGACTTTCAATAAACCATTTCAACATAATCGAAGAATAATGCAAGGAAAAATGGTGTGTTTTGATGTGTGGTACATAGTTTTGGGGAAAATATGAAATAAGGAAAACAGGACAAATGCGCAAAAGACAGAGAACTGAAGGGTCTTTCTTCAAGACAATCCAGAAATAAGAGGGTAGACAAACAATTTTTTCTCCTAAATGAGAAATTAAACCGGACTAGCGTAAGAATAAACTTGAGCACCTTCAGCTTTTTCATAAAAAACCTTCAAAGAATGTAGAAAACCAAATCTTTAGAATTTTAATATCCTAATCAAACTCAAAATTTTAATATTTTCATGTTTATTAGATAAGACCTACTTTATCGGTTTGATGACATTCGTTTTCAGAATGGCATTAAAGAAAATCTTAAAATCGACGAACTAAAAATGCGAACTTTTACTAGTGTATATTTTATAAATGATAACTCCAGTTTCCGTTCATTTTTTTCTGCAAAAAACCCAAATGTGTATTATACATAATAAGTATTCATATGCAATGAGAAACAAATTTAGAATATCTATGGAATTGCATTAAAAAAATTGCTGTAAAGTCGCATTTGGGAAAGAGCTTTCACTAATCCGTAAAGTAGAAACAAAAACGGGGACATCCAACAAGTAATTTGTGTATAAATGTACAAATCTGTCTTTCCTATCCTTTGGAAAAAGACTATCTTCACATATGGAGTCTGGCCTTTTATTTAAGATGTCATTTCCTCTCCTCTGAGCGCCCCCGATGTGCTTTTCCCAAGGGTACAGCTGGCTTGCTCCATGCAACTTCCGATCTCTCCAAACTCCTCAGACGACCGCACCGACCTTCGGGATGTCCCCAAACACCGCCCTCGAGACAAGACCCTATTATATTCTCATGTGCTTGGCGTCTACGATCCCGCAGTTACGATGACGCATCGGACCTCGATGTCGTCCAACAGGGCGATAGCCTTCAAAGGCGGGGGGAGGGACACGAAGGCACGAGGGCGTATGGAGGAAGGTCATGAAGGGTTGCCTTGTTGAGGAAGGTCAAGGAATAGCAGTATAGAGGGAGTGTGAACCAGAGACATATAGTATCCTCAGGAGGGTTCACCAGGCTGGGTCAGTGTCGAAGTGCCGGGTCAAGGGCAAAAGATTAGAAGTATTAATGGTATATGATGCATGAATTTTTGTACACCCGGGACGAGACAGACCAGTCTTTTCTTCAAATTAAATGCAAGTCAGATATTTTAATCAGTAAAAAATCATGTCTTACGCGGTAATTGTTTTAAAACAGAATCAACGAAGAAATATTGATCTATTCTACTTTTTCAAAATATAAAAAGATATTATTATTATAAATAATCATCCCACGGCATTTCAAAGCAAAATTTCCATTAAATCTCGATGAAAGCCAGATATCCAATTAATTATGTAAAAAATACATCTCCTTGAAGCTAGTATATGTAAAGTAAGATATTATATATATATATATATATATATATATATATATATATATATATATATATATATATATATATTTATACAGGTATACCTGAAGGATGAAGAATTACACAAAAACCAGCCCATTTCTATCATACGAGTATATCTTTAGACTTACTTGAATTTAAAACTCGCTAGGCGATTAGGTTCCAAAATAAGTTCCTTTGAAAATTTTAATGTGAAAACCAAGTATCATTGACAGTTTTTTTTCTATAAGTTTAAAATTTATAATTTTGAAGCACAGATTTTGTCTTTCCTGGCACTTTTTCTCTATGTGCCTTAGTTCTTTAAATAAACTATACATATGACATTTTAGAGGGAATAATTTTCATTTGAGGAAGGGAATCAATTTTAATATTCCTCTGGAATATGTCACGTAGTACCAAAATGACAATGAATAGTTTGCGAGGCAAATTTCTGTTTTGAAACCGGAATGTCGGCCTTTCGTCGTACCTACCAAGTACATTTCCCATTTATTCATTGTCATTCAGTAAATGTATTTAAAAGGAAAAGGCTTTAGTATTTTTTTCTCATGATTTTACTCCGCTCAATCATGTAAAAAAGAGCTTTTTACTTGAGCTTTGTTTGCACCAAAATTGAATAATTCATGCATATTTTAAACTTACACTCAAAGAATTTTACAATTTGACTGTAAACATTTTTTTAAATATAATAACTATATACGCCGCTTTGTGTATTACCATTTGGCATATTTCATCGAAAAGGATGGCTGTCTGTGTTTGTGTGCTACTTGCAAAAGTGTGCCAAATGACTCGTTTTAACTCCAAATCTCTAATTTTCTAGAAGGTAGGACTTCAAAATGCTGGCTTTATACTGAACGAATGGTTTAGAGGGTCTTGCAATTGAGTCATCTATTTCTCGACAGAGTTAAAAAGACATGAAATCATGTTCCTTGACAGGAATTCAAACCCAGATTCCCCAGTCCCAGAATTAAGATCTAGGTGAATGGTTATGGTCACCTTTTAAGCCTTGCGTTTGAGTGCACACCGGTAGGTTCTCCGCTTAAGTTACTTTTGCCTAATTTCCTTCAAATTCATTCATCTCCCATTGATACTGTTGGTCGCAGTTGAATTCCATAGACTGCAGCAAATGAACTCTCAGTGTCGTCTACTTATGCGACAATCTGCATCTCCGTGTCTTCGTTAGAAATGTGTTCCAAGTTCTGGTTACACAATGGTTATTACAGTGGGTAAAAGCTGTACTGAATGATACAGCTGATGGATAGGAATTACGGGCACTACCTTCTATCCACAATGCAGAGACATTAGAGAGCGTTAGGAATAAATAAAACTTCTGAGAAACTGTGGAAAGAATTAGGAATGGGGAAATATTAGCCACATTTAGATCCCCCGTGTTCGCATTTCATTCCACAGTTTCTATTAATTGACGTTCTAATTTCCTGTTCTCACCCTTCCTCTTTTTAGCTCTACTTAGCCGTCAATCACGATCGTAGTGAATACTTAAGTTGCGTTAACAAACAATACAGAAAAATGTACACAGTACATAAATAATATTCCTCGCTCAGAGATAGCAAGTTCCGCTGCTGATAACAAAAGGTTTTCAATTTAAAAAATAGAAAAAATATTGTATATGAAAGTTGAAAGCGTATTAAATTGTTATTGTTTAATTTTTAAACCAAATATTCTTGAATGCTAGTTAAAATAACTTCATTGATTTCCTCCTAAATCTATTATTGCGATTTTCGACATGATTCTATAGCACCACATTTTTTTAGAAAAACGGACATGACCACCTATTTTCATAAAACTCTTAAGTGGCTAGTAGTCCAACGTGACGTACCTCAGAACGATCCAAGGCGATGCAGGAACATTTAGGATTGCAGAAACCTCCATCAGCATCATGAACTTCTTATCAGATGTCTAACATTTCAACACGCTGATGGACGAAGTACTTTAGTTTAATGAAATGCCCTCCAAATTAGTCAAGCTTGGTTGGAACGTAAACACTACACTTACACCCGATCGTAAAAGGTAATTAAAGACTTATTTTGGTGGTATCTATACAATCCCATATTATCTAGAGGTATACTAAAATCGTAAGTAAAAAACGTATAATGGATACGGTTCATTTATTTACGAAAATGAATATTTCTAATGTTTTAATTCTATTTTTTAATATCGCGATAAATACACTCGCATTTAAAAACGGAAAATATATAGGTTGAAGGCAATTGCAGTATGTTGATGTGATAACTTGTCGTCCTGTAACCATTGTTAATTATAAATTACCTACAAAGTCGGATATCTTCCTTAAGTAAATGTCACTAATCCACTACTTGGTTCATTTTAACATGAGAGAAAGTTTGGCGGTATATGCACAGAGATTTCCCAATAGAAACGAGGGCACCATAGAATTGGCTATCTTTTCCCGCACCGTTCCCATAAATCCCTGGTGCCACTGAAGCCTCTTGTATCCCTCCGTCACGCTGAGCACACACTCACACATCCCTAGCTGCGGTCGATCTACCGCAAAACTGATCATTTTTGCTCCTTGTCGTTGTTTTGGGTGGTTTGAGGGAGAACTGTGGGGATTAGAGCAAGACAAGGGTGGGTTGTTATACCTTTTCACCTTCTCTTATTTGGCAAATTCCATAACTCATGGATGCTTTCTTCACAAATACAAAATCATGGAGATTGTACAACCGGCCGTGCGCCTAATTAATTTTTGTCGCTGCTCACCCATTTCGCTTCATAATATTAAATTAGTACACGCGTTCTTAACTATGGTCTTTCCTATAAACTTAGGTTCTAAATGTAGATATTCCTTGACTAAAACTCAAGTTAACAGTGTCAAAACTCAATTCAAATCTCTATGGCCCTATTGCCAACAAGTTTAATTAATCTGATTGTGAGCAATTAATGTCCTGATCCTCTCTTTAAAAGGTTTTTACAGTCGACACAAAATTAAAACAAAATATTTTCTTTAATAATATCGTACACACTCCTAGCATGAGTAATGTAAATTTAATCATTCTATCTAGCGGAAATAATTGCAAATAATTCGTCCAATCATGAATAAATATGAAATATTGAACTCAATCCATACCACATTCACAGTTATTGATCGCGACCGCGGTTCCAATGCTTAGGTGGCACTGCCAAATATAAAATTATGCATCTAAATTATAGCTGCAACCTTTGCATAGCGTACTAATGTAAATCTACCGTAGTATTTATTTACTATCTATTTTCCGATTCTTGTACGTATCTTTCCATCAATGCAAATAACCATAAAATATCATAAAAAATAATTGTGTAAACTGTGCCCGAGAACGGTAAAATGTATTTGATATGAAATATTATTTTATTTGATTATTGTTTTTCACGATGAAATTCATCTTCATTCATTAAATTTATCACTTCATGAGTCGGTAATTTCTTGTAAAAATTCATTTAATTCAAGAAGAAAATGAATTCAAGGAATTTACGAAGGTAGTGGTTAAGCTGAAACACCAGCCATTTTTTTAAATCAACTTTGGACCGATTCTATATAGAGCGTATTTTTTCATACTCCTTGCATTACTATTTAAAACAACTTCTTTATTAGCATAATAGGAAAGTAGATATGAGGCTCTAATCATAATAAAATTACTGGATGTATCGTAGGTACAAGCTTTCCTTGTTCCAGCAAAACGTTTTCATTGCCGAGTTTTGCAATTGAAAGAATAAACATGGTACTCCTCTTACAGATGATAGACACGTAAGACTGTATCAAATTTTTAAGAAGATCGACCTAGTTACCTGTCTTTGAAGCGCGATATCCATTTTGGTAAGTCAGTTGAACATAGTTTCGCTCATCCTGTTTGGATGAAGAAAATATTTCATAAAAAGAAAAAGCTAATAAATGCACGCCAAAATACGTTTAATGTACGTACTACATCGCCAATATAACGTTTAACTGTATAAGTATACCGTTATTACGCAAAATTACGTCATGTTATTTCGCTAAGCTAGACTTAAGATTCAAAAACGCCACTTTGGAGTTGACCTCTGATCATAGTTAGACCATTAGTCAAGCTGGTACAGTAATGGCCCGAAAGAGAAAATTCGAAATGCGTTGTAACAAAAGGAAATGGAAAGGAACCTAAACGTAATCAGTATGAAGAATGTTATGGGGTGGAAACTACCGGGGTCATGACTGTGTGCTCCCAGTCTGTTGCCTTTTAAAAACTTTTCGCGCCATTTTTCTGTAATACATATCGATTATTTTCTCCGATTAGCCTGCTCCGACCCAATATTCCAGTGTTCTGAGTGCAACTTCTCAGTGCAACGGAGTGATTTCTACTTTCTTTAAATAGAAATTCATTGATTTTCTAAAAAAACGAACCTTATTTTGAAAATCTTATTATGAAACCGAGTCTTTGAGAGTCTAAGGCCAATGAAGATTGGTTTGAAAGCTGTTGCTGCTAAGTCACCAACATGAAGCAGGAAACCACCGATGTAATATAGCTTAGCAAATAGTCATATCATAGAAAAAAATGAAATGATAAAACATGAGAAACACGAATGAGAATGTCCTAAAAGCGAAGATTAGTGCAATGTATACTTATGGAAGACTGTTTCATTCACATGAACCCCTTAAAAGATTTTCTAACGAAATATTTGAGATCTCATCATCATCATTATCTTGGGTTGTTCTGTCACGTGGCAGGTTCTTTCATGGTTGACCTCCCCTCTTCGTGACCTCAGTCCTTCTCTTGATTTCTTCATATTTTATCCCAATCTTAACTATGTCCTACAATTTATACTCAATATTTAAGGCGCATAAAAAACGACGATCATATATGCTGAGAAATAAATTCCAAAAAGCCCTGTAAAAGCTTAAGAGTCACGACGAGGCCAGAACCAACATAATCAACCGATAAATTATCGCAGTGCTCAAACATATTTCCTTTTGCTGGATTACTCTTTTCTAAAATACCTGATCCGTTAATTTTATCCGTCTATGAGCAACTTCAAAAAAACATTTCGTTTGTGATGACATTTCCTAAAGAAAAGGGGACAGGACTTTTCCTTGCTCTTGTGACAGTAAACTACCCAAAATGGAATGTAAAAGGCTTGAAGATGCTGGAAGATAAGGAGAAATCACAATTAAAGTCCAATAAATAGCATCTGTTCATCAAACTGGGACTAAGAGTACTCTTACTGATGATGGTGGTCGGAAGCCAAGCTCCGATAACGGAAGAGATAAGAGCCAACCAACACTCGGCCAAAAGATCAAAATGGAGACTGAAATTTATAAATCACAAACTTTGAAGATATATGAGTGTCAACAAGAAAGATGCAAAGCGAAAATAAACAGTAGGAGAAATATGCCGTGATAGTACTTACTCAATTTGATTGACAGCGAGATTGAAAACGAAAGATGATGCCAAGCGAATCGAAATAATTGAAGAGCTAGTTCACGATTTACGATGAACAGATATCATAATAATGATCAATCAGGAATAAATAGGAAAAATGTGAACAGAATGCTAAAATCAGAGACAATCTGCATTTTGCAACATATTTATTTGGAGATAAACATACAAACGCGAAAAACATCAGAGTAGAAAGGAAAAGGAAGAATTCAAATAAAAAAGGTCAATAGGTAATAACAAAACATTCAAACAAAAATTCAGGACATTATTATCAACATACAGACGTGCATGTTACCATTTAAATAAGGGAGAAGAGCCCAATTAATTTGTGGAGTTCATTGACAGATGGATATGCGGCATTGACAGATGAATGCTAATCGGGAATAGAAGTAGGAAAATTGATATTTGAAGGAAAACCTGATGGAATGAACAACTTGCAATCTAAAATAACTTATTCTAGAAAACGATTAATAAAGATATACTCTACATAAATGTAATGAAAAATCTGTCACGAAATTCATATTTTCTTTATAATTTCTTATTTAATCTTATTACAGTTGATGGTCTTATTGCCTTTTATTCTTATCTTATTATTAGTCTTATTACCATATATTCAAACAGGAGACTGGATAACTACAGCTATTCACCTTTTCCTTTCAAATTCAAAATCCCATACTCCCTTATTAATAATATTTTCTCATGGTAAAAGATATGAATTTCATAATTAACAAAATTATTGGTCATTGAAAGATGCCCAACAAAAGCGCTATCAATTGGCTTGTTTGTGAAATACAAAAATGTGATAAAAGGACTTTTCCTTTTTTCACATTTTAGATCAATGTGATTCAAGGGAAAGGAGGTTTTATAGGGGAAGAGGAACGGCGATAACAAAAGGTAAGGACCCCACAATGCGAGAAACGGGAACGAATGTGAGAAAACGGAACGACCAATCCTTTCGGTCCGCGAGGCACGGTCTGCAGAGAGGGCGCTTCCGGCGGGAGTCAAACCGGCGTCACAAATGTCCATTCCCGACACCACATTTTCTCCCTCCCCCTCTCTCTCTCCATCCTTCCCCTTGTCACTTGTTAGCAACTCCCTCCCTCTCCTTCCTTCGGGGAGCGGACCCATTCTACACTCACAGAAAACTCAATTCGCTCCGTGTGCTTGCCACTCATCCGAAAGGGCCGCATCGTCAGGTTTCGAGCGAGGAGGCGACTCTTTGGACACGCGAAGCGAAAGAGGATCGGGAAAGTTAACTTCGCCGAGGAGAGATAGGTGGATGGTTTGTGTGGAGGGTGGAGTCGGGCCAAAGGGTGGGGTGTCCTGACAGGTGGGGTGTGGCGCGGTGGAAGGCAGTACACGCAAAGCCTAGACCTCGAGTCCATTTCGACTTTCAGCGGCGAAGTGGTTGGCGCGGCATACTTGTTGCACGCACACTTCCACGGCCGTTAGCAAAAATGTTTGTCCAGCTGAGATCTAAGATGCGCACAATAAAATGTCAATGCATGGCAAATGTCTATGAAAGCGTACTTTAAAAAAGTTTTTGGCTTGTGCCATTTAGGATACTCAATTAAAAATAATTAGTTAATTTTGCAATCCATATCAACAGGAAGTATTATATACTCGTACATAAAAATGTCGGCATTTCAGGAGCGGAAATGTAGTGCAAAATTAAACATTAAAAAAACTAATGCCACGTCCCAATTATAAGAACGTGAATTTTGTCACCTTAATCTAAAACCATTTTTGGAATATAAAACTAATTCAAGAACCCTGAAAATAAAGGTTTACTAGGATCACTCTAACAACCAGTAACATTAAGAATTACTAATTCTAACATTTTTTCCTACGCAAGTGTCCAATCAATATACCTTCCGTTATCTTCTGTGCAACCATAAAATCATAAGTTCGTCGTGGGTTTTGTTACTGCCCCTACTTAATATTTTTTCAATGTTCTGCTGATTTTAGACAAAATTTCTCTTCAATACGTTTCATAACATTTCTTTTGATGAATTTTTAGAAAGGTATCATCACTACCACAAGGAATTATACAAACATGCCATTGATATACGTATTATTTCCTTAATAATATTAATAAACTTGTAAATATATTTAAGTGTCAGAAGATTTAATAAAAATGCAACCTAAAAAAATTTAACTAAAGCTACGTTGCGGATTGAATGCTTACTTCGAAGATTATAACCATTCCTAGAAACAATTCCTAGAAGTGTTGCTGCCTCCTCTGTTTTATAAAAGAGGGTTATTTGTACACCAACAAATTTCCACGTGTTATCAACTTAGTCTTCATCGATTTCGGAGGTCCTGTGAAATTTACTGCCTACCTTTCTTGCCATATTAATATTTTGATAATCTGTAAAGGAAATGACCGGTAAATTTTATCAGCACATGTGCTACTCGCTGGCCTCTTTAACTATTTATAAAATTGCTTTTCCTAATGCAGCGCTCTTTGAAATTAACCTTAGTTGGCAGATTATTTAAATGATACTCGACATGATACAAATATTGTTCTTCAATAATCTGTAATCCACTTTCCGCGCATTGTCACACGTCGCCTGTCGAAGTGGCGCATTTATTTTACAATGGCTAATTCTTCCCATTTTCCGTTTAGTGTTTACAAAGATTACCGGCTACAAGTAAATAGCAAGCCTAAAATATAGTGAACTTTCAGCAAAGCTGCAGAAGCGTAAATTATTTTCCTTGAAATTCTTTATTTAATTCGCAAATCTATATCGTATATGAATAAATGAATATCACAAGGTAAAACTATGTAATCAATACACGGGTTAATTCAAACAAATTTACGTTAGTTATTCGATCAAGTTTAGGTGGTAATAGCCTGGAGGCCGTACTGTGTTAGTTGGTATGAGGGTTGAACTGATGATTTACAACTTCACGGGAACTTTTCTCTCCACCAAATTCAATGTAGAAGTATATACCTCCAGCGTAAACATCCAGTTGAAATTTTTTATGAACGATATGAACGAAAATTTGTTTGTAAAACTGATGGCACCTTATATGTGACTACACGTTTAACTTTTCCATTTGTCAAGGATGTACTACCTTACCTACTTTTTCTCGAGTAAATTTTTTCGGGCATTCACGCCAGTAAATATTTATGAAAGGAATACCTTCCCACTGCGTCATAAAGGCTGTGTCTGAACCACGTCGGCGGGAAAAGATGAAATAAAAGTAGTACATTTCGGGCCGATCTACCGTCCCAAGTATATCGGCGTATGGAGGTAATGGAACGCGATGCCTTGAATGCGAGTGTTTTCTGTACTAAGGCGCGGGGATGCGCGCGGAATGTCTCGGGAATGGCGAGCGTGTGTCTGCATCCCCTTATTGCGCCCCGAAAGAAAATTGCCGACGCTCGAAGACGACGAGGCGGAAACGCAGAAAGGGGAGCCATTTAGGGTTGCCTGGATTGAGATTAGGGTCGAGTTCGGCGTGGTGGGGTGTCTGGTCGAATGGGATAAGGTCGGTTGAAAGGTGGTGGGGTGTGTGGGCATTGGTTTTAGCGGCACCGGGTGATAGTAGGATGAGTTGCGACCTCGTAGGATGGGGTGAGAGAGTGGGTGGGTGGAAGTGTTATGATGCGAGATAATGCGAGCAGCGAATGGCAGTAAATATGGTTGAGATAATGCGGCGGTGGCGGTGGCGGCGGGGGAGCCTTCTGCTACCGAGGGGGAGTGGCGGGGAAAAGGCGATAAAAGCCCCGAAACCTCGCTCCGAAATTAAATCGTCATTGCTCGGTAAAAGAAAGAAAAATTTAATTTTCTGACTTCTGTCTCTAAGATTTTTAAGACTAGACATCCCAGCCACTCTGAAGGTAGTCTTATAAAATATGCCTATCGAGCTTTCTCTCAGTGAGGTAGCACGCAATTTACTAAGAGTATATGCAACAAACAGGAGACAAGATACGTGTGTTCTACGAGCATAATACTACAGGTTTATGGAAAATTATAATAATTATCAAAATATTAGTTTTGACAGTGAATAATAAAAAAATATCCTCCCCTCACTGGAAATAAAGGAACAATTTTAACAATAACTGTAGTAATTTTTCGTGTTACTTCCATTCATTCCGAAAATTATTTTAGCTCATTCCTTAAGTAGATATCTATGGAATATTTCACCGTCACTTGATGATTTTTTATGGTAGCATAAGGGCAACCTGGTCTCTCACTCCCGCATACCTGGCCCAGAAAAGTATTGATGGCGACAGGCCCATTAATCTTCCATTGAATCCGCCCTCGACAGGAACTCATATATGCCATGAAGTTCATTTCTTTTCATCAACTTGAAGTTAGAGTAATTGACAGTTGTGTACTCACAGAAAGCGACTGGCACATTTTCAAAAGCATTTTCTCAAAATCGTTACGGATGATAAGCTCGGCGTAGCCATAAATGGGAATTTGACCGGGCGGCCAGAACTGTGTCCAAATTCAACAGGGATGTTCACTAAAACCACTTCCTAATTGTCTTCACATTTTGGAAAAATGACGATTCGAAATAAATATCGGTCGACTCATCAAAAATTATCCAAATAATTTTCAATGTATAGTAACACGGAGTGACAAACTCGTCATTATGACCTCCTTAACCCTGGGTCAGTTTGACAGATTCCACTCAATGAACGGTAAGTCTTATCTGCTAATTTTATATTTTTATGTGGCACCTAAGCGGGACGCTTATTTTTTAAATTCAAGCAATTTGCAATAATTTATAAGCATATATAACCTTCTCAACTTAATTTTTAAAGCCATTTTTCCAGTATAATGAAAAAGTATACGACCATTTACGGACACGAGAAAAATACCTGTCCAGCTGGTGTCAATTCTCCTTTGCCCCTATGCTTCAAATGAAAGAGCGTGTATAAATCACTCTCACTAAGTTTTACTCAGTGTACGAAGGTCACCTTAATCCCCGTCGTTATCAGCTTAGTGGAGTATACGTTGCTAGTCATCCACCGCGCCAACATAGGCTCCCATCTTAACCACCGTGCCGCTAAACAATACAAATTTCTGAGGGGTCAAAGCCGATGCTACCTTCTGAAAAGCCAGTCTGAGTGGTTACAAGACCTAAGGGGTGAGTCACGGACGTAATTTTGGAAATCCTTTTCTCTCGTAGCACTTGAAGAGAGTGAGCTGCGCGTAGTGAAAACCACAGCTCGTTATTTACGACCCTGGATTTCGAAGCCAATAGTCATTGCAGGTGCAGTAAGACAGCTAAATTAATTTACATCGATTAATGAACCCTAAATAACGGGATAAACGTAGTGAAAATTGGATGAAAATCAAGGAAATGCGCAATTTTAATTTCAAAAACGGATCAGCTCAACAACTCCGAAATTCAACATCATGTATGCTGTCTACTTTCATTTTTCCCGGTATTCTTTCTTTAGTCTAGAAACTAACAGTTTACAGTATCATCTGACAGACAGCGTTTCGGACATTGATTTCCGATGAAAGTACACCTGAACTCCAAAACACACTCCTTAAACTAATGAAGTGCACGAGAGGCACCAACCCTCCAAAGTGAAACTAAGAATGCCAGGGGTAATTTAAGTGTGAAAAGTAATTTTGAGACGTATATTGTAAATCGAAGAGGTGAGGAGTTGGGGAAAGGTATTTGAGGCCGAGGAAGAGAGGGAATAAAAGAGAGAAGAGGGGTAGAAGCGAAAAAGAGCGCGAGTGGAACTTGTTTGAAACTTCCACTACATCAACTACAAGGATCTCGTCATCTGCGAGACAAAAGAGTTGAGTCGATTGCCTCGCCGATATAAACACGGCCCTCTCGTGGGTCAACGAGCATGCACAACTACGCAGGGAGATATATGTATGCACGTAGTTACTCGGGATGGAGTGAAAGCCGCGGGAGGAGGGTGGAGTGGTCAGGGGCGTGGGTACCGGCGGAAACGGAAGAGGTGGAACGGGAATAAAAGGGTGTGCAGGGACTACTGGGTATCGGGGAAGGGGAGAGCCTAAGGGAAGGATTGAATGGGGTGCTCCGCGTCGGACATCGCACCGATTTCTCGCACACCAACAACCAAACTCACACGCAGACAACAAGTGCAGGCCTAGGCAGGCACAAATCGCTCCCCCCTCCCCCTACTCCTTCCTTTTCCGTTCTTCCACCCACCCGATCCCCACCCCCCTCATTCCAACAAAACCATCCTCAAAATTCACGAACATTCGAATCCGAACCCCTTTTAACTCAATCGAGTGACCACTCATCGTTTTTTTAGTTTCGTTCTCAACGACAAAGCGGGGCCCGGGCAGAATCGCAGAATGGGCATGGTAGTCATATGGGGCTCCCCGTAAAACCACGACCCAGTCATCCACTAAGCTCTTCTAATCTCCTGTATTCCTCCCCTTCGTATCCCTTCCCTCCACCCCTCGCTCATCCATCGCTCCTAATCCTGCCCCTTTTCTGCCTCCACCTCCATCTCCCGCCTTCATGAGCCCCCACTCCGTCCTCCCAGGGGCTTCGTTTCATCGTTTCATTCACGGGTGATTGAGCACGAGCAGGCAGTGGTCTCTAAATATGGTTTCAACATCAGGGCGGTTGCTTTTGTGAGAGTGTATGCGTTTGTGTTCACTTGTGACCGCTTGAATATATACGCATATGCATATAAGCCGTATTAGCAACAAACTTTCATTGCATAAGATCCTCGATTTGAAATTAAAACCGTTTAGCCGAGAGATCCTGACCAGCAAGGCGCAAATTACTTTGTTCATCGCATGCGTTCAACAGAGAAATCTTCTGTACCAGAAACATTACGACGACCATGATGAAATTTTTTCACTGATCCATACTCAAATACGCATACTTACGAGGTTGTTCTGAAAATTTTCCGACCTAAAACAGATACAAGGCATTTTTTTCTGAAATTTTCTGAGGTCGGAAACTTTTCAGACCACCTTCGTACATGAACTCCGCATTAAGTAAGAACATATGAAGTAATATTGCAATTACCATTCTAATAAATATAACTGAAACTGGAATATTTGCCTTTGATTTCTTATTGAGGTATATCTGAGATTATGTCTGCAAGTTTGCTAAAAATATTCTTTATGGTGTACAGATGTGAAATAAGAAACCTTAGTCTGCTAAAGGTAGGCATATTATGGCCAGAATGGACCCGAAAAATGTTGTACAGAGTACCAAGGTTAAAAGAATACTCTAGAACAACTCAAAGGTTTGTATGGTTACTAAACATTGTTTTATTACTATATAATTTAAGGCATCTAAATGTTACAAAATTTCTTAGCTAAAAATGTTTTGTTTATTTCGAGACATTACTTTCTTAAATCCCTCGTTGCATTATTATAAAAAAATGGACCCTAAGAGTTAACATAGAAATTTTTGGTTTAGTAAATTTAAATGGGAAATTAAATAACTCTATCCAAATGAATAAATAAACAATAAGAAAAATCATGCAAAAGTGCTGATATTTTGAAATAATTTTTTATCAACTATAATAATTGAAAAATTCGTAGCTAAAATCAGAAAAAGTCTGCGTAAGTGTTTTTATGCATATAAAGCATAAATTTGAAGTACCGTAAATTGAGCCGTGAGACTCCAATCGAATGATATCGAATCCGATATTTAACTTTATTTTATTTACACCATTAAAATATTTTGGTGCTAATTAAAGCCTTATTTTTATGCATTTGGGTAGCAAAGATCTTTCGATGTATCGAGGGAAGGGATTGCGAGTCATGCGTGCGTTAGGAAGCTAATCATTTAATCAGACAAACAAACATCGCTCGCATTCATGAAAACCCAGGCATACACATATAGCAGGTTAAACAGGATGCGATAGTGAGTCGATCGGATCTAAAGTCCATATACTCTACTCGAGATACAAAATACATCCTCAGTACGGCTTTAATTGGCAGTTGAAGCATTTTTATGCCAGCTAGATGCGTCAAATAATTCTTTATACAATATTATCATTAGTAAACATTTACCTTAAATGTATAGGCATGGCAAGACATATTTGGCCAGTAAGCTGAGCTTTTTCAGAAAGTAATAAGCAGTGTTTGTTTTTTTTATATTTTATACTGAAACACTGAGTATTAGATAGAATCAAGTAATTAAATATTTTTAATTCAACATGAAGGCGCATATTTTCAAAAATCAATTTTAAGGTTTCAAATATGAGTTATTTTTAGTAATATTACTACAAGTAAATGTATGACAAAAAAATATATTCTTGTTTTTATTCGATGTACTGAAAATCGCTTTGTGAAGACTGTTGTTGGTTAAAATGTGCCTACTTTTTTCATAATTTTTAAAAGCTGTTATCGATTTAAATTTTTTTAATTCTAAAATGTTCTTATGGGTCATCATTAATTTAAAGAAAGCTAATGAGCTGAGAGCTAATAAGTAAGTCAGCGTGCAGTTAGACGGAATTTCTAAATTTCACAATACTAATAAACAAGGATCCGCTTGGACTGTTGGCCGAGCGCAACTGCAGCTTTCTAAATTACATCTGAGCAAACTGAGGAGTATATCCTGCATTGGGTCTGCACCTTATCAAGAGTATATTAACACATTAACCGATTAAGCACCCGATCTAATTTCCGATCTCAGCGTTCGATGGAGTGGGAGTAGGATAGAGGCTGAGAGGAAGGAGGGAAGGAACGGCACGTACAGAACATTACTATCACCCCGGTGGACCATCGCGTGAGCCATTCAATGAAGTGGTACTCCACTACCTAATGCGCATTAGTGCCAGTGAATCAAAATGGCTTGGGATATCTTATTGTAACCACCGCCCACAGTATTCTAACCAATACCGTTTCACCGCGCAGCTAAGAAAATTGAAGGAGAAGAACCTCATCTGAGAAGTATTCTTTGAAAGGTAGGTCACAAGATTATTACGTAAAAATGGTTATACAGAAACTATGATCATGGTAACTCTCATTATAGAGAGAAAAACAGGTATCATAAAATAAAATTATTCCTAACGTGGGAAATTTAATATTCAGAAATACACACATTGAAATATTTGCTCTATATATATATATATATATATATATATATATATATATATATATATATATATAAGCTTAAGAGGTTAGATCATCCGCCCGGCAAGTGGGAAGATCCGGTGTTGAAGTCTCGCTCAAGGAAATATTTTTAAGCTTGTGATCTGTTCGTTTTCGCCTTCCTCACCTCTCCTGGGTTCGTCCTTTGTATGTTCCTAACCCTTTTCCTTATATCTATTTCCATGCAAATTAATATGTATATATATGTATATTTAACTGTTTTTATAGGTAAACTCAACTTACATTAATGATTTCAAGAATTTATAAAGACATTTCTAAAACTGCCAGCAATTGGCATAGGATCCAGGGCAAAAGAAATATAGTGAGGCAGGTGGTATCAGTGTTAGAGTACTGGCATATCCGGATTCGTCATAAGCAAACATAATAATAATATCAGTAATTACACGTATCGTCTATAGTCAAGCATAGCTAAATTAAACTACGCGAGAGCATAATACATTCATTTTCATACGTTTAATTTATTTGAATTCCTCGTCCAAAATTAACGTTTTCATGAAAATACTAAGGTATTGATTTTTTAAAATTGATTCTCATTAAACAATATTCAAAGTTAGATTAATTACTACACCTTATTTAATGTAAGACGACTGGAGGTTTTTCTGACTCATAAATATTATTTATCGATTTTTAGAGAGTTATTCAGAATATACGTATTAATAAAACACCAACTATTAGAAAGTATAACCCGAATTCATGTACATATAACCCGACAAAATATTTCATTGAGCAACGTGTTCATTAAAAAGATCAAAACTCGTTAGTTTTCAAATCATTTTGGACATGGATATTATGTTTCTAAAAGATATACTATTAATTGAATCATATAATCACGTTAACGGAGTTAATGTTGCCATATGATCGTAACTTTTAGAGTTTCGTTCATTAGTATTAACTCTATAAAATTATATAATGAAATTGAACTTGTTAGTTAGAAACTAACAGGAATAAGGTTTTGTGCATCTATCGAAAATGTAATTGAAAGCAATCTTTCCATTCCTTGGAATCCACATATTTAAATTTGTCTATGTTATCCTACTTGTTATGCAGCACTTCTTTTTTATGTGTATAGTATTTGCCTATACTGCAGGATATACTACTTTCTAATTTGCACACCCATGCTGAAGCTTAGTCAAAACTATTAAGGTTGCAAGCAATATTTAACTGGTTATTTATGTGCCCTACAACCTCTGTAGTGTTTAGAAGTACGTTTGCTTGTATGAAATTCTTACAATCTACACAAAACTTCGCGCCATAGGGGCATATTTTGCTCATTTAAGAAATGTGAGAGCCGTGAAAAAGACAAATACCGACTTTTCCATTTGACTCATTTCACATCCTAAACAAATCCATGATTAAAATACAATCGCACTTGTAAGTATTAATATTTTGATACCTTATTCTTTCTTATACTTACTGTCGAATGGCTTTCTACCAAAGATTGTGTGATGTTTACCTATGATGTAGATTAACATTAACCTTACAGGGTTAAAATTAATGTAGTTGAATCAGAAACACAATTTGGCGGGAATAGGGAAATAAAAGGCTACTCCAATTCAAAACTAAGCATAACTTATATAAACACATAAAAATACATGGATCACCTAAGATAAAAAGTAAAAGACATTATTACTCAGGTAAACGCGAATATGCAGGCTTAGAAGGCCAAGATTTTGTAATGGGATGCAATTTAAATCTACCATATATTGATACATTAAGTATAATATGAGCCTTTCTAGTTTAGCTATTATACTTCCTTTAAGTCTAATAACCTAATAATATGCTGCATGTCACGTTATATTATCTTCAGATAAAAATCACCGCAGAAATATCGCTTTTACCTTCGCATTACATATTATTGCCCAATGTAGTAATTTAAAAAGTAAATAAAAGTAAAAGCATGTGTCTAAATGTGGATTATAACTGCAGCTAGTATTCGTGCAATGTAAAAATACAGACGATACCATAAAAATATGATAAAAACATGTGTAATGTGAAATAGAGAATATTTTTCATTCAATACAGTAAAAGGTACATAGTTAGAAAGGCCCATTATATTTCTGCATTGGTCCAGCCATTATCATTAGTTAAATCCTATTAATAGCTTATATTACCACTCCAAGATATAATATTTATTATAGAACCCTTTACTACATCATACTTCATTTGATTCTAATTCAAATATGCAATTTGATGTTGTATGTTTAGATAATATTGCTACTTACCTCAAGAAAAAATACTATAAGGTTTTTGTATTATATGATTTCATATATCACATTTGCAATCTGCTTTTCACTGTTCACTTGAACCTAATTCATTTGATCCAAAGACTAAGGAGGAAATTTAAGGAATGATGCTATTAAATTCACATTGTACGTGGTAATTTTAAGTCTTATATCCTGATGTTAACCGGGAAACTCTTCTCTTGCACAATAATAGATTATTTAATATTTTACGAATTTACCTTTGCTTACTCTCCAAAACTTCCGAAAAAGCACTATTTATGGTAAAATCTTGAACTTAAACATAGCAAGTAGAGAATCACTTCGTTATATTCCATATTCAAAATAACTCTAACGCGAAATATAAAAGGAAACTTGATTGAGACTATAGGTTTAAAATACTAAATAAAAATAAAAGTTAACTTGCAGTAAATCCAAGTAGCTAATGAACATTGTCAACCTTGTTATTAAAATTCTATATCCATTAACAACAATATCCAAATGATTTCACCTCATCAGTGTGTAATATTTTTCATTTCCACAAAGTTAATCATTATCTACGAAACTAACTCCTTAGAGTACTATACAGATGGCCTTGTGGGAAATACAATTCAAAATTGCAAGTTTAAGTGGAAATAAGTCAAAAATACATGTCATTTGAAACTGCGAAAAGAAGTAAGGGCTCTAATCCATATTCAAATATGTCTTTTCCTATAATCTCATTTAGCAAAGTAAACAATTAGCCGGTCCCTTGCCTATTGTTATTAATCAGTGTTTGATCGAAAGTAATGCCCCTCTTCCTAAATTAGGAAAAGGTAGTACCTGTCTTTATATCATATTGGTTTTCGAAATGCCTATATACCTAACTCAAAGCAGCTTTTACCCACCCCTAGCCCTCTCCAAATTTCTAGGTGGTAGATTTATTTTAAAATAACCTCCTTAAATTAGGTATTTGTAAACTGAAATGCAATAAATGCAACACCTTTTATGTAGGTCAGATAGGGATAAATGGCAAGTTTCGAGACAAGGAACACACAAAGTGTCACAAAAATAAGAACACCTACTCTATTTTTGCTAAGCGCCTACTAGAAGTCGAGCACAGCATTGATTTTTTCCCAGAAATATTGCATGCACTCCCAAAAGGATTTGAAATGGACGCTCTGGAGCAAATGGAGAAAAGCAGACACTTATAAAACCTCAACGCAACCCTTTTTAAGAAGCAATCGTTCCCGACCCCCTACCCACTCCTTTCGGAGAAACTAGCCTGGAAATGGTGAAGCCAACTCTTCAACGCTCCTGATCGACACCACCCCTCACAGGCCCTTCCACCCCTACCCACCCCCTTCCTGTCCTGAGCGTATGTATTCTTGCACTGTATGTTAAGAAAATGTGTACCTGATGATGCCGCAACTCGGTAAAACGCGTTGTAACTTATATAAACGTCTATAGAAAAGTACGTAAGTCTTTTAGTATGGATAACAAATACTTCCACTGAGTGAAGCTTGAAACAGTAAAATATACGAGGGTAGGCTAAAAAGTACGAAATGCACACATGCTAGTAGAGCGCGAACAAAATCAAATAGCAAGATTGGGAAAAAAGTGCATTAGCGTACAATTATTAAGCTACAAAATCATATATTTATTTTTCAACATAGTTACCGTTAAGGCTAACACATTTCTCCCAACGTGTAACAAGTTTTTTTATTCCGTCACTTAGTAATTCTCCCAACTTTCCTTGAATCCAGGACTTGATAGCTGCCTTAACGTAATCGTCCAAGGGGCAATGATTACCCTTGAGGTGTCTCTTGAGTTGAGGAACAAATAAACATCGTAAGGCGCAAGAGGGGGGGAATAAGGAGGGTGTGGAATCGGTTCAAATTTCAGATTTTGCAGAGCCTCTCCAGTTGCGCGCGAGGTGTGTGGACGAGCGTTGTCATGTCGTAAAATTATTGGCGCCAGGCTGCCTTTACAAACGCCAGGCCACGGCAAACTCGACTTCGGAGGTGTTTTGATGTCTGTATTTACTGAGAAGAGGGTCATTTTGAATCAAATCTTCGGCGATTTTGCAATGTTTATCGTCTTTGACTGTGATCAGACGTCCGCTGCGTGTTTCATCAACAAACTTGGATTTTCTAGGCTCGCAACCACGAAATTTTACTACCCATCAATTCGTAGGAGACCTATTAACAGCATTGTCACCATAAAGAGCCTTTGAACGACGATGAATCTCAGTAGGAGTCACTTTATCAGCATTTAAATATTTGATCACAGTACGCTGTTTAACTCGCGTTTATATAGTACAAGAAAAAGCCTCCATACTTCTGCTTCTCGAAATATACTGGAAGAGCACCACGACCTCAAACTAGGACAAGCATATCGAGGGGGAATTTTAGGCTCATATTTTGAAAATAAATGCTACTATATATATTTAAAGGAGATTAATCAACCACCGCATCTATGTGAGCTTAATTCCGCATTGTTTCTTGCACACATTCTATCTAAAATAGTGTGTTATTCTTAAATGAAAACAATTAAATTTGAGCAAATTAAGACACATTAAAAATAGGAAAAAATGCAGAGTTCTGTGCAACTGACAAGGGAGTGTTATGTAGCCAATCATTTTTAAAGAATCAGTCTTTAGTCCTCATCATCCCTGGTTTGGAATACATACCTTCCAAATAATACTCAACGTAAATTAAAAATTTTACAGATGTTACGCACCAAAATTATTTCGAAGCACTAGAATACGAATAAGCAACAGGCACATACAAATCTGGTTGAAGTTCAATTATATTTTTCTATTGATAATTTAAAACTAAATAAAATAAAACAATATTTCACAGTCATCCTGTCCAACAATTTTGATATACGTACTAATTCCTACAGTAGTAAGGATTGATAACTGTATTAGAGGCTTAACTAACATATATATTTATACATATACCCCTACCATGGAATTCAATCTTGACGTGCTGGAATGGCTTGTACGTTCCAATGACCCCTAGATTTGTACTGACGGGAGTGATGAGTAATGATAAATGCTCCCGGTAGGGTCACTCATGCCAGATAAGTTGAAGGTTAGGAGCTAGACAAAAGGTAGTCCACGCAGCGTCTGTTCCTCAGTGAGGCGGCTGAAAAGGCGTCTGGCCCCGATATGGGGTGGCCATTGATTGATGGTGTCACGTTAAAAACACTATTGAGGAAGTCAACAGGAAACTACCTCAATTATCATTCCCAAGAATATAATGGCCATGCAGCTAAAAGGGTTCTCAGGACCGTCATCAAAAGGATAGAGAGCAAGGAAAATGGTTACTTAGGAGATGAACAATTTGGGTTAGGAAGGGGAGAGGTAGACGCAATGCCATTGAAGTAATGATCTCACTAATGGAGAGGAATTAATAATGCAATCAGGACGTATTTGCCTGTTTCGCAGATTTTGAAAAGGCGTTTGATAGAGTAAATTGAGATAAACTAAAAGGTATACTATATTGCAGAAACTAGGAATAGATTGAAGGAACAAGAGGCTAGTCCGTAACCTGTGAATGTATCAGACAATGACGTTAACATTGTGCGAATTCAATGAATTTGTGACCTATTATGTTACCATCTGTGATCATTTGTGCAATATGAAAGCTCATTTGAATAATCGCGTAATGATGCCAGACATTTACAACCATAATACGAGAAATATTTTGAAGTTTAAGACTTCTTACTGTCAGTTCACCAAGTCTCAGGACTCTATAATACATAGATAAAATGTGATACATTACCTAAAAATCAGAGGTCTTACTAAGATATTTTTCGCTAAACTCTTGGGTATCATTTTAGTTATTTTATTCAATCACAGAGTTTATATTCCGTGAATTCACTTCAAAATAAAAATTCAATAGGTGTAATGATGTGAGTTGTCTGAAAATCTTACAACCGAAACTTAAAGATAACAGCACCATTGATAAAAGGTAAAGAATGTAATTGCGCATATTTTTGTAGGTATACACCAGTCATTTTTGAAACTCAGATGTTATTTGGCAATCGTTTGAGGGAGTCGCTGCGAGGGTTTTGGTAAAAATGAAAACATTTGGGCATCAAGCTACCGGTAAATATTAGTTTATGAAAGGCAATGTGCCTTCATAAATCAAAGGCGAGTTGAATGCTTTGTGCGGGAACTCTACAGCACCATTTATGACCGTAAAATTATGGTCAGCTGAATTTAAACACGGCCATGCCAGCTCGGCTGGTTCTGAGCGTTCGCGACGCGAAAAACTGCTTTAACTACAATAACACCAAAAAAGCTCACCAAATGGAATTAGACGCCAATCGAATCAAGGTTATAGAGAAAGCAAAGGTTATTAAACTATCAAAATAACACGTTTGTCATATACTCAATGAAGGATTGGGCATGCGTACGCAAAAATACATTCGAATGAAAATTTTCAAGATCCTGGTGGAGCGTTTAAGCGAAACAGGTTCATTTTTTTGCGTAGACTCCTAACTATAGATGAAACTTGGATCAACCAGTACACTCCTGACATGCAAGGATATTCAAATCATTGGATTGCAAAGGGTGAACCTACTCCGCAAAAGGCGAAGACGGTTTCATCGGCCGGGAAGGTGATGGCGATTATTTTTTGGAATTTCCACGTTATTATGTTTACATGTTATCTTCAAAAAGCTACAATAATGACAAGATAGTGTCACGCATTATTACTTGATAAGCTGCAGGGAGAAATCACGAAGAAAAAGACTTGATTTGATGAAGAAGAAAGTGCTTTTCCATCAGGACAACTCTCTCTTTTCACACTGCGGCGGTCATTCGGTCATAGATAGCGTTCACCAATCGTGCTTCGATTTGGTTGTATTTTCATTAAAATTCAACAGATCTGGCCATCAGCGACTTTTCTGTTTTCCAATCTTAAGTTTATTGGGAAGGCAGAGATTTTTATCTAATTAGATGGTTGTCGCATACGTAAACGCCTATTTTACGAAGAAAGACGCCCACTACAATTTGGAAGGGTTAAAAAAGTTCATCACTGGAAAACTTGTATCGACTTAAAAGGAGGTAATGTTGGAAAATATAAACACTTTCGAAGGAAAATATGACTCGTTTACTTCTGAGGTTGAAAACCTTTCAAACTTCCCTCGTATATGCAGTGTTTTTAATGTATTGGTGACACAATCTGGTGCTCAACCAATGAGCAATAATAACGAGGTACTACTCGTATTAAATTTATTATTTGCACATTTTTCATCTATTTTCTTTTTTAACTCAACACTATCCTCTTTCTGTAGATTTACGTTTTTAGTTTTTTTCGCAACGATCGTATTTACCTTGCCAGGGAATATGCCAAATCAACGTTCTTCTTATTTTTAGCGTTCATTATTAGTTTATCCCTTAACCTTACGTTAGATTGGATCTTCATAAGTGATTTGGTCTAAGCATTTAATTTTCAAAATCCTCCTTTAGCATCATATTTAAAATTTGCAGCCTTTTTTCCGCCATTACTTCAGTGATCACCATATATAACTAAAATATATTAATTTTGATTAAGTGTTTCATTTTTCACAATTTACATAAATACCAAAATCTGTACTTATATTAGCTAAGTATTTCTTGTAAAGTTCTAATTTTTAGCCATTTTTGTTTCATTTATTTAATAAGCTATTTCTGCATAATTTCTCCCTTTATCTTCTCTCTCTATGAACCAGCTATCTATAAAATAATATCATTCCACTCCTTTAAGCGTGCCTCTCAATTTATTCGAAAATCGTTCCTTTTTCCTTAGATATAGCCCCTAATATTTCGTTTACATATTTCCTAATTCTGTTTTTTACTTTGTCATACTCTGAGCAATCAAGTTTATTTAAATTAAAATTATTTAAATAATCAAGTAAATTTAAATAAAAATATTTATTTATTTAAATAAAAATAAATAAATAAATAAATAAAGGTGGTGAAAGTTAAGAAGAAATGAAAATAAAAAGAACACTAAGGAAGGGATGCTCATTATTCTCCTTGATCTTTAGTGTATGCACTAAGAAGGCAATAAATGAGACAAAGGGAAGATAAAAGCAGCAAAACCAAAACACGGAGGGATATGTAAGCATGTTGAAGTTTGTGGATGACTTAGCTGCTTACTCAGAGCACTGTCACCCGTTTTCACAATAGAATATGTATCAAACTTCTATCATTGTAGTCATTTCAATTTCCTTCCGGAAAGGTAGTATTATGGGCCAGACCACGTCATTGAAATCTTTCCCCAGATCCACGAAGGTAGTAAAGGTAGGCTGTTCCTATTTCATTCTTTTCCTATGATAACTCTCTCAATTTAATTACTCTTTGCCTTTCCTACTCATCCGTTGATTGTTTTTGTCATTATCTTTGATAAACTGCTGACCAAAGTAATTATACAGAAACTTTTTATTTCTTTTCTCTTATTTTGTTTATTACCACAATTATATCATTTTTATCACATTTGTCGATATTTCTCATTTTTTCAAATATTTTAACTTTTTTTGTAGAAATTTCTATTTTTAACAAATTATAATTTATTTTGGTTCAAATTATTTCAATTAATTATTACTACATCCTAACTCAGATTAGGTTGCTTAGTTATCTACGGTCGTATTTCCTAATCTTGTTCCTATAAATTTATACCTAAAACTCATTTTGTCGCTCTTTGGTGGCGTATCTATCTGTAAGTAGTTGACGAAAAGGCAAAATAGTATAGAGTATAGACTTCCCTTCTTCCTCATCCTAGTTTATTTCTATTTCAAATATAGCAACATACCATTTCGCTCCGTCCGTCATGAGTTTGCTCAAAATACTACACCCATCATGTGTATTTTCATTTTTGGATGAGAAACTAATATAAAATTTACGGTAAAAGGATACCCAACAGTTTGACTTCTATGACAAATTTCCATTCATATCTTTAACGTCTGGCTCTAAATAACATTATTCATAAGCAGCATTCCGAGACCATTGGTAGTTTTCTTCATAAATAGAGTGCAGCCCTAATGATATTAAATTTTCTTTTCTGCATCTAGCATATTTCGAAGGAGAGAGGAGAAGAAAAACTGGGTAGAAAAGACACTTAGAGGTACCCGTGTGATGATGTAGGCCAGAATAGGGAATCTCTTTATAAACGAGGTAAACAATCTACATATAAGTATGGAAGAGATAAAACATTACCCATTCAATACACCAATAATGTGGTATGAATTAAGCACCTTTGTACAATAAATTTTCTTGGTAAATCTCCGAATAGTTTCAGAAGTAGACTCTAAATTAGTATTCAATGCCAACCAAAGTTATTCTTCTATGAAAGACTACCTACAATAATACTTCGAGATGATAACTGAAATCGCTTACAAACTACAAACTGTAAAACGATAGGCCAAGTATTAATTAAGCAAATACTTCATTAAGTAATATGGTCTGTTCTCAGAATATATAAATATAAAATAAATAAGGTCATTCACAATTACCTCCGAGATATTGATGGTTTAGTATTCAATAACTTAAACAGATACATTAAAATTGGCTAGTACCTAGATCTCTAACTACGCAATGCGGCTTATTTCAAATAAACACTTAAATATTTTCTTAATCTTTCGCTAAATTCTGTTTTACTTTAACTTTTAGAGTTATTGAACAACAAACTTTCAAAACCTTAGGAGTAATTAAGTATCGTTTAGCCTGTGCAAAATAATATAAATTGCCAATACTATCCGACATGGCAATTCTGCTAAGATTGTGAGGCTGAGCTGAGCTAGAAGACTGAGAGAATTCTCAAAAATATGTTTTGCGTGCTCATTTTTTTCTTTTCAAAATGATCTTTAAAATCAAATGGATTTATTACTGAGAGCACAATTCTTAAACTTATTAGTGATTTTATTCTATTGATATCAATGCCTTTGTAATCAACTTGTGCAGGCAATGTATTCAGAATAAAGTGAATCGGTCGTAGGGTTGACTTGGGTTGCTTTTGTAAATTTTCAGAAGACCTTAGAAATTGAAAATTCGATCTAATTACAATTAGTTAGCTTATAAATTAATTTCATGTAAGATACATCTAAACACAAATATGACTTTCTCTACAGAGGATAATATTGCCTCGCATTCCCTTATTTCTCTGTTATGATAGTAATCTTTATCTGTGAATCCTTCGTATTTCAAGGTAAAATCATTATGCACATCTCATTAATTGCCAAGAAATTCAAATAACAAATGAAAATATTGCCTTTTACGGAGAAAACCAATATTTGGAAATAACATTGTTATATATATATGTAATAATAATGTAAAATTATCTCTGGATAAAAACCTTTGTTTCTTGTTTACATTATTACTATTAACCACTATAAAACCTAATGCCAAGCCAGTTACTATCCTAAATATAAAAATTGAAAGAATTATTTGTCCATATTTTGTAACTTTTATATGGTCGGTGAGATTTTATTTTTATAAAAACTTGTCATATTATTCTAATATTCTTTTTTACTATTTTATATCCCAAGTAATTATTTTAATATTTTTGAAAATATATAATTTTCTATTTCTAATTCCTTATTGGTAACTTTTGCGAGGTTAAAACAAGAGAATAAATTATTTTTTATAGATTTTTAAGAGATTGCTCGCGTTATCCGCTGACTCGAAAAATTGAATTTCATCGTAAAATTAAATCATACGAACACAAATTAAACACATTATCTTTACAATTCTGATTACTAATTGCCGGCGTATGCTGCCGCAGGACAATAGCATAAATATATCTCTATCCCGCTTGTGGGTCACCCGCTTCCTCTTTCCCGACCCCACCCCTCTCACCCGCCTTCGCACTGCATCCGACCCCCTTCCAATGCGAGATTCGAGCGTATCCTCCCAACCCATTCTTCCTTTTATCTCGACTTCTTTCACTCTACTGTCGCCCCGTCCCCTCTCCCTCCGACATCCCCTCCTCCTATTCCCTCCTCCCCCACAGACATTCCCCCCTTCCCTTTTTCCACAATGTCTCACACCACACACGAAAGCATTCTTTTCCCTTGACCCTCTTATCGGCTTTCCACTTGAACACTTTTGGGCGGTCGCCATTACAGCTTCCAAATGCACTATAGCTCACCACTCCCACCAGCGTCCTCCCCTCCGGCTCCCACTCCCGTCCTCCCCACACCAATCTCCCCTCCACTCCCAAAATCCACAGATTTCATGCTCCTCCTCACCCTCCTTATTCCTCCTTCTCCCTACCACTACCACGCACTCAACATTCACTCCTACACACACACACACACAAGTACGACGAACACCAACACCTTTCCTCCTTTCGAAGCACACACAGATACCCCGTCCGTTTCCCGCGCTCAACTTTTTCTATCGCGGATGTCCCGCACAGATCGCCGCCTCCAAGGCAATGGGCAAAGTCACCCGAAACGGGCACACGTTACGCGCTCACAATGGGTAGGTTCGCTAACCATACGGTTTCTCCTCCCGCTTCCGTGTCTTTCAAAGACTTTGGACACGGACTCCAGGTGTGGATACTTCACCAATAAGCGCATTTTTTACGCTACGTTCCGAAGTATGTTGTGCATGGTACTCTTTACTTTTCAGGATGAGGCCATTCTAGCTTAGGGCTAATTTCGAAGGAACACTTTGAAATTTTGGAATGCACTTTGAAGAAAAATACTAACAACGCTATCATTACACTTTATCATATACATAAAAAAGATAAGCAGTGGCGATTTTCATCTGTTATGTAAAAGTGCCGCCGTATGGCTTCATTAATTACCAGGAAATTTTTGACTTCTCAGTTTTCTTCAAGAGTTTCTAAGATAAATTCATTTTTTAGCTAATCACATTAGGAATTGCTAATTCCACTAAAATAAATATATATTTATAACCTAACATGAAAGTTATATAAACATTAAAGCATAAAAATCCTCAACGGGATAAAAAAGGGACTAGTGCTGGGGATCCTGTTTACAGAATGAACGTGTACGGAATATCTGTACAGAGTTGTGAAAAACTCACGGAAAGAGGCCGAAAGTTTTCATGGTCAATATTTTTTTTGTATACTGATAGCATACATAATTCCTTCAATTCGTCTTGAAGACGAAATACACATCCGTAAAAATAGTTATGTAATTACTTACTGTGATTGGCTAACCATGAAATGATAAACTGAAAAAAACTGATTTAGCCATTAAACGCTGCTCTTCGAACAGCCAAGAGTATTGGTTAAGTTGGTGTTAATAAAATTATTTATTGAATCAAATGCAATGAAACAGGAAGGAAGCCAAATGAGCCTTCAGAAGAATTTGATTGACCCTTTGTACAAGTAGGAGACACAGAGATAGGAAAATATTGAACCATTGACCTCCCTGCGAGCGTCTAAATTTCCTCGCAAGAGCTATTCACCCTAGTATCTACCGAAAGACAGAAGGATTCCCCGACGAAAACCAATTCGGCTTTAGAAAAAACAGAAGGGAAAAGCTACTTTTGCCTTGAGAGTTATCGTAGAGAATAGAATGGCTATACTCGTACCTCTGTTTTTCCTAAAGCCAAGTCAGCCTTCGAGTACGATTCATTTTGACTTATATTCTGTTCTTTTGAAAATAACTCTTGTGTATATTTCAAAGGAAATGGCTACAATCTGAAATCATCACAGTTCAGCAAACATAATCATTAGATTCATAGAGCAGGGAGTTATACAAATATATATATATATATATATAGGATGTTAAACAAATCACCATTGAATTGTAAAAGATTGATGAAAACATATAACTTGCATTATTGAATTTCTGATTAGTCCTCGTGTACTTATTTCTTAAACAAATTGTCATTTATAGATTAAATCATTATTAAAACAGCCTTTCTTGTCTATCTTGTTAAAATTAAGTTTAATATTAGTCAAAGTTAAACTGTTTGTAAAATGAAACCTATTATGAGCAACCTTTCAAATTTTACATGCTCTATAAGACATGTAAAATTTTTATTTTAAAACGGTCCCCAAATATAATATATATATATATATATATATATATATATATATATATATATATATATATATATATATATATATGTATATTTATATACATGATTTCGTCGACGTAACACGGAAGTGCCGAATAGTGAATTAGACAGCAACAAACAAAATAGAAATCAAAAAACGGATCACTTACACGTTATTTCTTGATTATTTCGACGGAATTCTGCTCCGTCTTCATCGGAAGGTAGAGAAGTAATCATGTGAGTGATTACTTCTCTATCTTTCGAAAAAGACGGAGCAGAATTCCGTCAAAATTATCAAGAAATAACGTGTGAGTGATCCGTTTCTTGTGTTTCTATATTGTTTGTTGCTGTCTAATTCACTGTATATATACATATATATATATATATAGTATATATATATATATATATATATATATATATATATATATATATATATATATACATATATATATATATATATACATATATATATACACACACACACATACGCACATGCATACATACATGTATATACACATGTATATCAAAGTAAAGCATTAGCTGACTAATGTGCTTTCATTTTAAAAGTTCACAAGGTTAAATGCATTGAAAATCAATACAAACCACTTTACAACTTTTGAAAAATTCACTTTATTTTTCGTCTATGAACTGTAGATTTTAACACTCCAAAATATATTTTCCTATTTTACATCACCAAATGGTTGAGCTCAGAAAACAGTATTTCCTTGATGGAAATTTTCATATGATTTTTATAGTTTTTCGCGAAATTTATGAATATTTCTTGTTTTCATGCACCAAACACACTCTTCGATATAGATTATAACGTACATCTTAATCAGTGAATGCAAAAATAAGGAGGTTTTAGGCCTTAAGCTGTATTTTCACTTGATGTGAAGGTTTCTGGGTGGAGAGGAGTACGAGGGGAGACCCAAAAGTAATGGAAATTGGGCTGCGGTGGGGAGCGAGAGTGGGGAAGCGTTTGTTCGGCAGGGTTCGTGGAGTTCAATTTCAGAGGATTCTATCTGAAGATTTGTTTATGAAAAGGTTTACAGCCAAATTTGTCCCTCACCATCTTACTAACGAGCAAAGGGAGCGTCGAGTTCAGGCATGTTTTGAGCTTGAAAGTCAGCTCGAAAAGGACCCTGATTTTTTTTCCAAGGTGATTACTGGCGATGAATCGTGGTGCTATGGATACAATCCTCAAACGAAGCAGCAATCAAGCCAATGGAAGATAGCTGGCTCTCCTCGTCCTCAAAAAGGGCTCGCCAAGTGAAATAAAGACAATGCTCATTTTTTTCTTCAATTGCAGAGGTATTGTGGCCTCGGAGTTCGTTCCCCTGGGTCAAACTGTCAATCAAAAGTATTACCTGGAGGTTTGAAGAGATTGAGGGAGGGTATCCGGAAGAAAGGGCAGATCTTTGGCACACAGGCGACTGGTTCTTCGATCATGACAACATGCCGACTCATACCGCCCTCTCCGTGATGCAGTTTTCTACAAAAAACGGCATGACATCGATTGCCTACCCCCCATTCTCACCGGATTTAGCTCCCCGTGACTTCTTTTTGTTCCCCAGACTCAAAATGGACATGAAAGGAAAGCGTTTTGACATTCTGGAGGGGGTAAAACAAAAATCGCTAGAAGGCTTAAAGGACATCCCGATAAATGAATTTCAGAAATGTTTCAAGCAATGGAAACATCGTTTTGAGAAGTGCATTATGGTCAAAGGGGAATACTTTAAAGGTGAACAAAGTTAATTCAAATATATTGAGAACTAAAGAATCTATAACAAAATTCCTGATACTGTTGGGTCCCCCCTCGGGGGACACCGGGGCAAGAGAAAGATACCTGGTAACAGCAGAAAGGTTAGCGGAAAAGACCTTTGGTAAGGGTAACCCCGTTGGAAATTGGAGATGTCCAGAAGGAATGAGTGGGAAGGATATAATATCCCATTGATAGTTCCGGGAATTTCCAATTTCTGAAACGCATTAATAGCTATACAAGTATAATCAGTCGGTTGTCTTTTCCCAAAAAATACTACATTTGTGAGGCGAGTAATCATTATTTCAGTCCATACCATCCATTGCTTTCAAATATTTAATAGTAAATATTGTGTTGAAGGTCAAGTATTTCAGTTCGGTTATATATACAGTTAAACTTATTCGTCCAAAAAAGTTTTGTTTCTCGGGACATCTGGAAAGGGTTCTCGCTATTTAGTTTTACTTAAGTGTTTAGGCTTTAGGGCCATAGATGGCTTTTATTGTTTACTTTTCCTTTTTTGTTATAAGAGCTAAAATTATTAAGATTCTTCAAATTTAATAAAAGCTATAGAGTTCATAATTGTTGATGTATCTCATTTAAGATCTAGATCCTTGAACAAGGACATTTACAAACTAAAAAACTTCAGGATAAACAAAAATCAAATCTTTATAACGGCTTGAATTTGACGTAAAGAATGTAATCTCAAAATAAAATATGCTGAAATTTCTTTGGAAACAATCGAAAATTTTTAATATTTGGGAAGCAAAATGACTAACAATAGCAGGAGTATAAGAGGCTGATAAGCAGAATAGAGAAAACAAAGAAACAACTACTAACGAGTAATAATAATAGTCTATGCATAAGGAAGCAGTTCATTAAAATCTATGTACATATCTTGCTAAGTTTATTGCCTAAGGCTGTGAGACATGCATGATAGGAGCAACTAAGGAAAGAAAATAAGAAAAGATAAAGATACGGCATTACCAAAGAATTATGAAAGATAGATTTGCCAAAAGAATACATCACGTATTTTGAAAAGCGAGCAATGGGAGATGCTCGTGGGTGCCGGCAAGAAGAGAAAATCTAACTGGAAATATCTAGAGTCTTGATAGCTAAATGAAGACTATAAATAAATGAAATACAGAGAGAGTATTCCATATCAAGTACTAGGGTGAATTACGAGAAATATTAGATGGAAAATTCAAGCGCAATGAGCCATGAAGTAATAAGAATTTTAGCAAGTAAAATTAAAGGATGCAGAATTGCTATCAACCAGTCTTCGAATTGATAGGCTATCATAGTAATTTAACAGTTATAAAAGCTTAATAAACCCTTCATCATGGACGGTCGCGAAAATATGTAAAATAAATCTGGGAAAAAATTTTCCGCAGATGAAACTACAAATTGCTTTAATTCTTCATAAGAGCCACGTTATGTATCGACACACCAATGCCAGTGCCTCCGTCAGTTGATGTATGCTTCCTGTAAGGCCCTCGTTCAGGCATCTCGTCATGGTCTGTGTGACATAATCCAGTGGTCCAAAGCAATATTCTAAGAAGTTATACTTGGGTCATATTCAAAGATCAATGTCTCGTCATCACTAACCACCTATTCTGAAAAAACTCCGGTCACTAGTCTGGTCTAGTCCAAGAGGGCCAAATTAAGATTGTCAGACAAGCAGCCTTCTGACAGCACCTAGGGGACCATCTTCACCCACATTTCTCATGGCTAAATCATCTGTAAGAATGAACTCACTGTGATTTTCGGAATATTACACTCTTCTGCTAACATCTTGACACTTGGGGGTCAATCATAATTGACTATATGTCTCACTTTTGGCACATTTTCATCACACTGTGTAGTTGATGGATGTCCTCCGTCGTCTCCGTATCTCATCGTCGACCTCCTCATTGACCTCCCAGAACATCCTGTGCAAGCATAAAACCATCACTTGGGACATTTCTCCATTTCCATAAGTATTATGAAACATGGTTATGGTCTCTGAACCTAATTTAATCGCATAGCATTGCTCCATGGAAGGTGGAATCGTGAATACGTGACGTGACCGTCGAACAGAGGTTCAGTCTAGCAGGAACTCGCACGATGTAAATGCCCACAGCTTACTGACGTGGGTTGCGTTGCTTCTCCAAGGTCTCCCATTACCTTTTCCACCACAAATCAACCCACTCCAGCCATCTGCATTGGTGACAAAAAATAATTCTACTTATTTTTGGGACAGGTGCTGTAGCCTTTGGTACTGTTAAACATTAATATTCGATCAAACGCGGTTAAAAATTAAATAAAGTAAAATTGAATTGGAGGGAGACATGTTGCCTTGTGGTCGATCATATGGAACTAAGGAGATAGGGTTCAACCACGGAGCATCGTTGGCTATATTCATTTCGTACCGTTGCAAAATCGGAATTATTGGAAATAAAAATGTAATATAATCATTTATTTTCATCTTACCTTACATCCATATATAGGTTCATGTGATTTACATCAATTAAATAAAAATATATAAATTCATAAGATATTACTGTAACTTAAATATTCTAAATTTAAAAATGTTATCATTTAATAAAAAAAATGCTTCCCGGAGAACTTTTAACACGCAAGTAATACTTAGATGAAAATTGCCTAAGAGAGGGTTTCACTTCACGAAAATTTTAAAACAGCCCCACAGTGCTTCATTATTTGATCAGTCTATCAGGATGAGCCTTAGACGGGATCTATGTATCCTCAACATCATGACTACGATTTCCTTCCGACAGCTATTCCAAACTTAGGAATTCCATGCTACAATATCGACTTTTATGAGCTGAAGTTTCTTGTGAGCAATATCCTACCACCACGCATGACAAATTTGAAGAGATGTCTTCTTCAACATACATGTGACGCCACAGTAAAGAATTATTTCGATGCCGCTAAATCTTTGCCACTTTATTCCCGGGGAAATTCCCTCGTCACTAGGGACCCAGAGAAATCTAATGTTAACATTGTTTTATTAAAGAAAGATAATGGGTGGATACATTTCTAAATCAAGTGGATATCTGAAGCTACAAATGGCCTCGGACGCACAACAGGAGTTACAAAATACTAAAAATTTATTTTTTTCTCTTCTGTTATGAGGTCAAGTGCAGTTGTGATAGCTAATAATTCTGCAGTGTATTTTTTACCTACCTGTACAATTATTACATTTTGATAAAATTACCGAAACTACTTAATAATTACAAGTTTCCGAGCCTGAGCTCAATTGGCATACTTTCGGACTCAGATCTCGTGCAGGACAAGTAGTAAAGTTATTGAGGGACTTCCGACGGTGGATGCTCTAAAGTCCTCACAGAGTACCCCAGAGACACTCTGGGAAGGTCGATATCTAGGCCATCAAATATCCATTTTAAACGCATGCCGATAGGTGCATTAGCCTTCGGTCGAGACTTATATAGGTCGAAAAAACGTTCGTTAAAAATTATAATTATAAAAAAACTTAAGCCACTCACCCCCTCGCCATGGATGATTCTATATTGATTAGGCCTTGTAACCATCTTTCAAATTTTGCTTAGGGTACTTCTTTCGATAATTCCTGATACTTAGGTTGAAATTGTGAAGTAAAATACAATTGCCTGACTTATTCTGTTTTAGCACGGGAGGATGCTATATTGTTCACTACTACTAGTTATTTAAAGAACAAATAAAATAATTATTCTACTAAAATAATGTAGCGTACTCATTGCTTTAAACCTCTTCGGATGATTTACACTCCAAGGAAGCAATGAAGAGTTATATTTCGATAAAAATGTTCCGTCATTTTCCTATCAAAAATATGTTTTGTTTCTCTTCCATCTCAAATACGAAGATAATTTGAAAAGTTCTCAGAATGGTATAAAAATAAACAACCTACCTCATTACATTTTTTTTATTTTATAATTTAGTTTCCCTGTACACTAATGCACTTGGTTCAGAGATATTCTCATATCTTGATCCCATCTGGAAAATTAGATTCCTCCAAGCCTGCAAAATACCTGTCTAATGCGGCTGTTAACTCTTTGTTTAAAAAAAATCTCCGCGTACTTAGAAACAATTTGAGTTGGGGAAGAGATGGAAATCTTATGGAGCCAAATCAGGCGAATAAGGCGGGTGTGGAACAATTCGTAACTTAGTTCCCGTATTTTTGCTATGGAAACGACACTTGTGTGGCCATGCATTGTCTTCATAAAAGATGATTTTCTTCCTTTCCAAACCTGGCCTTTTTCATGTATCTCTTGCTACAGTCGGTTCAGGAGGTTATTGCAGTATTTTGCAGCAATTGCATGGCCAGTGGGAAGATAATTTATCAGCGGAATCCCTTTCGCATCCCAGAAAACTGAAGCGATGACCTTTCCGACAGCTTGTATTACCTTCGCTTTCTTTGGTGTTGGCGAATAAGCATTTTTCCACTGGATTGAGTTCTACTTTATCTCTGGGGAATAGTAGTAAACCCAAGTGTCATCCATAGTTAAAAACCGGCACAGAAAATCCTGCTGGTTGCTCTTAAAACAGGTCAAACATTTTTCGGAAATTTCCATTTTGATGCGTCTGTGATCCTGCATCAACAGTCACACCACCCATTTAACAGATAATTTTCTCATATCCAATTCCACCGTTCAAATTTAATATACCCGTTCAGATGGCATCCATACAACTTCAACGATTTCTCACACTTTCAGTCGAAAATCCTCCATGACCGTTTTATGCACTTTTACAATAATTTCTAGGGTATGGCACATTTTGGCCAACCACTCCACGGATCAACATCTAAGCTGTCCCAACTAAACTTTAACTCATTTTTCCACTTGGCAACAGTTGAATATGTAAGGGTAGTCCCTCAGAATATTCTGAAAGTCAGCTCAAATTTCCTTTGCTTTCATATTTTTCTTTGCGAATTATTTAATTTGCTGATTATTATCTCTGCTGAAATCTAAATTTTTTTCAATCTTCACAAATCACTAGATGGGAACAACAACAGAGAGGCGTACGCACTACAGATATCTTCCTGGAGCACTGACCCGTAACGTGTTTACTCATTAAGGATTACCTATGACTACGTGGGAAACTCGTTGCGCTAGCGTTGAAATCTGGTGGTGATACCGAGAAACTTTCAAATTACCCTCGAACTTCAGCATTTCAGAGCCTTAACCTATATAAGTTCTTCAAGGTTGAAAGCGCTCTGTTGTGGTGTATTTCTCCTCCTACTTGTAATTGTTCGGCTAATTCTTAGAAATTATAAGGTTTGTATTAAAAAAATATCGGTAACAGTTTTTTCCAGACGCATGCGTGGAGTGCTGATTCAGACCGTCGGTTGAGTATGCGCATGATCGCAGATCTTATTGCCCTTGATACGATGAAAGTGCACACCACTATGTAACTGAAAATTTGGCGAGGCAAAATATCTGCGCTTCACTCGTTCCGAAGGTCTCGACGGACAACCAAGAGCAGAGTCGAGTTTCTGCTTGCAAAGACCTTCTGCAAAACCATGAAGAAGAACCCGGCTTCTTTGACAGTACCAGCTTGGCCCCCGTACACTTTTTCCTATTCCCAAAAGTGAAACCTTTGCCCAAAAGGGCACCATCATGGGACCTTAAGTGCCATTTAAGAAGCTTACACGCGTACCCTTCACGACCTTCCAGAATAGAAAGCCTTCGGGTTGGGAAAAAGTCGTCGGCAACAGTGCGCCGACGCTCAAGGAATGCGCTTTAAAGAATTTTGAGGTACTACTTATATCTAGCATAAATCTATTTTTCCGAAATTTGTTCAGATACTTTTTATCCAGACCAACTATAGGCTCATATTTTTAAGTATATAGTAAACCCTTTCCATTCAGTTTTGCAATGCAATTACTGAAAGCTGAATCATACTAGTTTTCATGCAGTTTCTGAATAAGAAAAATAATCAAATAATGCAATAATCAAAATAACTAAACATTTCCTTTTCTTGTGCATATTATATTAAATTGCGAGACATTAAATACCAATACAAGCTTATTGAAACATAAATTGACATAATAAGGCTTTTTACTTCATAAAATTGCATTAATTACTGGACTAATAGCACTAAATATATATTTTATTCTTCTCCGATATCATTATCCTACATGAAATGATGATTAACAAAAGTAATTACAACGGAATAAACCGTTGGGTTTAATACCATCAATACTCTATAAATATTTCTCAACTATACAATATGTGATAACATTCCAAATCACGAAAGAATAATGAATTGAAACTATAACTCATATTCTTCTGTGAACCATTTACAGAACTAAATGTTTCCAAAATGAAAATGGTGCAATTTAGCTAAAATGGACAAAAATTAATAACTAACGAACTAAAGCAATGCATTTGTTATCTTTTGCACATAATTAAAAAGATTTCTAAAAATAATATTATTGAAAGTTACAGAAATACCCTCATACTACTCACACAGAAAAATGATCGAGTCTATTTTGTTATATTCTTCCTGGGCATTTGTTCCTTTTTTATGCAATTAAGACATGGATTTAAGTGTTTCAGCATAGAGAATCACTAACAGGAGACCTAATCGCTTTAATTGATTAAAGCCTGGCTTTGATGCCGCAGGTGTACCTTCCCACAATTCCGCTCCGCTAAAATGTGCATGTGAAAGGAACGGTGCACTCCAACAGGAAGCATTAGTACTATTGTGCAGCAATGAGTCCGCAGAAATTCATTGATAGAGCAATTTTCCAGCCCTCCCTGAAATATCATTTAACGCTACCAACCGCAACCGACCACACCATAAGTGACTCTGTTCAGTGAGAATTTCCATGGGGTTTAAAGATACATTTCAACCAATTTTTATCGCAATACAACAGAGTTCCCACTGCATTATTGTTTACAAAATTGGATATTGCGGAAATTGGGCTTAAACTTCATGTGCACCGCTTCATGAATGAATTATCATTTTCCGGAAGTACTAATACATCAAAGGAAAAATAAACCCCCCTACACTTTACGTATTAGATCGGTCATGAAGTTAACCTCAGATATGCATTAAAGAACAAATATTGGATGGAAACTGTTAGGATAAAATGTTAAAATGAATTAATATCTATATAAATAAAAATGTAAATGTTCGTTTATACAAAATCTAATGCCTCCGAAAAATCTTACCGATTGTTTTGAAATTTTGACACAAAATTGCATTTAAATACGCGCGAATATACGTAACTACTGCATACTATATGTTATATAGATTTCAACCTGTGACAGGTAGCGCAATCTGTTGGACGTTAAAGCAACACGCGCTATACTAAATATAGGAAGAGATTCTATAGTAAGACAAGGTTGCCATTGGTAACGGAGGATGCCAAGGAAGATTAAGACTTACAACTATGATGGATAGTGAGTATGCAAAGAAAGCGACTCAATATTAAATTCTCAAACTGGTTTTGTTACTTTTCTGTTCTATTGGCGATATAATTGAGCTGTGCCGATTGATCTGCACTTGAATTGAAATAATTCATTAGCATTTTTCATTTTTGTTATTTCTTTTTTTATTAGATTGCATTTTTTCTTTTTTAAATGTTTTTTTATAACTTTCTTCCTTCTTTTATTGCTTTATTTCATCAAAATAATAACTCGCACAAGATGAAACTTTGGCCGCGTACTCGCGGAGCGGAAGCAGTGCGACGAGTAATCGCAAATCAAACCGAGGAAGAACGGGCATCAACGAACAAGCGGAACAGACACAGAATTTCTCACATACCTGCCGAGGAAAGAGCAGTGCGACGTGCAGCCAGACTTAGGAATGCGCGGTTGGAAATGCGGCGACCTCGTTCTGCAGTTACAGATATGATTCCTTCTCAACAGAATGAACGCGACAGGCTGAGTGGCTGAAAGCTGTCAACGAGGCACAGAAGATCAGATTTAATTCGCTCGATCTGCCAGCGATGACACCGAACTTACTGAATTTGAAAAAGGCGTATCAATCATCACGTTGCGAAATATCAACCAGCCAAAGCTTTGAAACTGCACGCGGCTTGAAGTAAAAAAGTTAATACGCAACGTCATATACGTTAAGTCATAGAAGCAACGATCTTGACAGGACGTTTCAAAAGTAAAGATGTCCCCATTCCTCGCATGTCCATAATTCCAAAGGATATAGCATTTCTATTTGGAAGACTGCGATTTCCAATTTGATTGGCGCTTGTAATCACCATCAAGAAACTTTTGGACTAATCTTTAGAATTGTATCGTTTAGATCTAGACAGGTATTCCTTCCTACATGGACAGTTATATGTTGCGTGGTCTAGAATCAGCAAAAAGGACGATCTCCATTTCTTCATTGACAATGGAACAAAAAAAAATATTATTTACTTTGTGAAATTAAACATATTATATATAAATAAAGATACATGTGAATGTTTATACATACATATATATATAAACATAAAATTTAGGACAAAGTCTCACGGACCACCATGTTTTAACCACCGAAAATTCTTAAACGTTATTTTTTTCTTTTTGTGTCTTTCTGATTTTGTGTGTATTTGCCAGTGCTATGATGATAAACATTTATATACATATATATATATATATACATATATATATATACATATATATATATATATACATATATATATATATATATATATATATATATATATATTATAACGACAACTTAACGATGGAGAGTAAGGCTAATGATTACTTAGGGGATGATCAGTTTGGGTTTACGAAGGAAGCGGCACGCGCGATGCCATTGCAGTAATGAGATCACTAATCAAGAGGAATATAGCATTAAATCAGGACAAATTTGTCCGTTTCGAAAAGATGTTTTATAGAGTGCATTGGGAAAAACTAATAGATTTATAGTAGAAAATGGCTTGGGGAAATAGGAAGCTAATTTTCAACCTGTACATGTCTCAGACTGCTCAGGCACGAGTGTGGAATGGGCTATGTTAGGAAGACGTGTAAGGGAGAGTTGTCCATTGTTACCAATGATATTCAACGTATATGTATGCTGAGGAAATGATTAAAGAGGTGTGGGAAGAGCTGGAGGTTGAAATGATAGTCAGAGGGGAATTCATAAAATCAATTAGTTTTGCTGATGACCAAGTTCTAATTTGTCAATCAGCCAAGGGGTTGCAAGTTTTGCTGAGTGAATTATAAACTCAGTGCGATAGAAATGAGATGGCAATCAATATTAATTAAAACAAAGGTTATGCAATTTTCCAGAGAGAAAAAGGCTAAGCCAAACATTGAAATTGGAGGGGAAAACCAGAGCAGCTAAAACAGTTTACGTATCTCGGAAGTGCTTTGGACCAACAGGGTCAAAGTATTAGGAACGTAAGGAGAAGAATTGCAATAGGATAAGCGTTTTTTATAAAGAAGAGGCAGCTAATGACTGGGACGTTGAGTAAGGGTGTTAAGAAAACTCGTCAACACTTTGATATGGCGCGTGGATATTTTCGGCGCGGAAACGTCGTCACTGAATCAGGAGGATAGAATTAGATTGGAGGCTTTTGAAATGTGGGAATGTAGAAGAATAGAGTGGGTGGAATGGATAAAATTGAAAACAAATGAGGAAGTGCTAGGCATGGAGGGTGAGGAAAGGGGTTTGTTGGGAGAAATCGAGGATGCATGAAAAATGGATGAAGGACGTATTGGTCGGCGGTGGGATGTTGAAGACTTTAATAGAGGGGATTACGTTAGGAAAAGAGGAAAGGGCAGGAACAGGATAGGGATGTTGGACGGGATAAGGGAGGAAGTATACAGAGAAGAAGAGGGACCTGATGTAGAGTAGGTGGCTGGGTTTGCTAGAGCAGTTTCTTGCAAGGGCTCTTGCGTAGCCCTTACACCGCGCCTTTCCAGCCTCCAAGGCTACTAAGGCGGGAAGAATTCTTCTGCGTTGTCAGTCGTTTGATTTATTCCCGCTCAGGGCAGCCTTGGCTTCTTCTTTGCCGGAAGGGTGTCTTGCTCGTCTTGGGATGCTATGGGGCGCTTGTAGCGGTCCCATGGCCAGACCCTTATGTCGCCAACCCGGCGAATCACTTTTACTTCCGTTTCTGCCGCTTTTCTGAAGAATTTTCCAGATATTCTAGGCAGAAGGACGTCCAGGGTTTCCAGCTTTCCGTCCTCGTGCATCTCGGAAACGCGGGCGTAACGACCGCGTGCCATGATGTCACGAAGAGCAGAATTCTGCACCACCTGAATTTGAGCGAGACTCGTTCGCGACACTCCTGACCATACCGGAGCAGCGTACGTGATGACAGGCAGCACGCACGCTTGGTACAGTCTACGCTTCGTGTCCATACTTAGGACCGGCGGGCGGATAATCGGCCGGAGCCGACTAAGCGCCGCGAATGCCTTTCTGCGTACACGAAGCGCTTGGGCGTTCCAAAGGAGTTTCCGGTCCATCAGCACTCCGAGGTAGGTAACTTCGGACTCCCACGGTAGGGCGACTCCATTCACAGTTAGGTTCACTCCTGGCGGCCGACCATTTCCCGGATGGAAGATGATCGCCTTCGTCTTCTGTGCGTTAACAGCAAAGCGCCATCGGCGGTACCATTCTAGGAGATCCGCCACAGCGCTCTGCAGTCTTCGCACCGCGGTCACCTTCTGCCAGGAGCAGCACAGGAGGGCCGTATCGTCGGCATAGAGAGACAGGATCTCGAGGTTCCCACGTGGAGTTGGAATGTCGTGGGAGTAGATATTGTAAAGCACAAAATATTTATTTGGTAGTTGGGTCCATCCAATACTTACCTTACCGGTAGATTACCTTTAATAACAAGAATATATGCATGAATATTATATATGTATAGGTATATATATATAAAATGCATGCTATATATATATATATTTATTTATATTTATATACATACAGGGTGTGATAAAGAAGAGACCGGATTGATTTCATTCTGCGCAAACCGTGCAACGGATCGAAACAAAACACAGTGCGCCATCTAGCGACACATCTGACGGCTAAAACGAGAGGTGTTGCGTTTGTTTACGTCAAGTCGTTACGCAGCAGCAGCGGTACGTGTCTTCATCTGTTCGTTGCCGCGTGCAGTGGCAGCAATGAAGGAGCTAGAGGAACAGCGTGTGTGCGTGAAATTTTGTTTCACACTTGGCAAAGGTGCAATGGAGACATTTGGAATGATTTAAAGCGCCTTGGTTTACGCCATGAGTCGAAGCCTGTTTTTTTAGTGGTACCGTCGTTTTAAATTGGGATGAACCTCGACAGATAAAGATTCGCGAACGGGGCGGTCTTCCACTTCAACAGACCCCAACCATGTCAAATTGGTAAACGATTTGGTGCGGGCAAATCGCTTTTTAACTGTTAGGGAGATAGCCGAGGAAAGGGATACTAGTTTTGGATCCTGTCAGACAATTTTGACAGAGATTTTGAGCATGACGCGCGTCGCATAAAATTTCGTCCCACGGGAGCTTACTGATGAAGAAAGACAAAAACGTGTGGACATTTGTCAGGAACTCCTGAATCGAGCCAATGCCGAGACAGAGTTTCTGAGAGCTATTATAATCGGTTACGTAACCTGTGTTTACGGTTATGATGATGAGACAAAGGTCAAGTCTTCTGAGTGGAAAGGTCCTCATTCTCCGCGACCAAAGAAAGCTCGCATTTCTCGGTCCAATGTGAAGGTCATGCTGGTGTGTTTCTTCGATTAGTAAGGGCTGATTCATTACGAATACGTCCCTCAAGGTCAAACTGTCAACAGAGATTTCCACTTAAAGGTTATGAAGAGGCTGAGGGTCGCAGTGATCTGAAAGAGGCCGGACATGTGGAGAAACAATTTATGGCATTTCTACCACGATAACGTGCCGGCTTACACGGCCCTGATCGTGACCGAGTTTTTCACCAGAACCGGAACTTCCGTGATCCCGCAGCCACCCTGCTCTCCGGGCGTGGCTCCATCAGCCTTTTTTTTGTTTCCAAAGTTAAAATCAACCTTGAAAGGGCGCCGATTCGACTCTATTGTGGACAATAAAACTAATTGTACGGCGGACCTGAAGAGGATCCCTAAGGCGGCTTACCAGGCAGGGTTCGAGAACTGGAAGAAACGTTGGCAACGGTGGGCCGTCAGCAAAGGTATGTACTTTGAGGGCGACAAGTTCAATTAAGCTATATCCGTCGAAATAAACAAGTTATAAAATCAGTCCTCTCTTTTTTGATAACACCTTGCATAAATAAAAAACTTCCAAATACAATCACAAATAAATGATAGATGTATTAACATACCTTATCCATACTAAAAAGAAAGAAGTCTTTCTTTTTAGTATGGATATTAAATACTTCCACGAAGTGAAGCCTGAGACGATAGAATATAACATACCTTATATTAATGCAGTACAGTACTTTGATTCAAAGTTTTGCGATACCAACGGAGGAAAAGATGGATAAGAAAAACAAAAAAAATAAAATTGAAATTTATTAGTCATAAAAACTAATATAATAATGCGTCCCTCACATTGATTTACGGCATACTAAATATTTTGCTTTAAGACATAATTATAAAAATCTCAGGAACATATGGCTGAAAAGTGCACATTTCATTTACATTTCACCCTTGTTAAAGCATATAAAATATGTAAATGATTTCTATCTATGATTTTTATTTTATTACTAGTTTCTACAAGTCTATAGGACTATTAAGGAATTGTATTGAACTATTTAGAAAAAAGTTAAGTACACTCAGCATAGATATCGCGCAAGTAACAGGAAATGAAGGGGAAGATGAAAATTATTTCACATTTACATTCCATCCTATCAATTATGTACGAAGCCTGAATGTAGGAATTACATCAACCCGGTAGAATCCAACTGTCGATGTGGTCTATTTGCGCTTCGTTGACCATTTCCAGAGCATCCAGTCTCAGTTCATGAACTGTAATTCTGTAACCCATGAAGAGATAAATCTCATTTTATAACAGAATTCTTCCTTCATTGTATCACGGAAATGAAAAAATAACCTAAAACATTAAGTTTTGTTAACACTAGCGGCAAACTTTTTTATTTCCCTAAGAACTTGATAATTTTCCGGAAATAGGTGATAATTTGATTTAATGACTGCCAGTTATTCTCTGGTTATATAGAGGTAAACTGAAAGCGATAGGTAACTAATAACGATAAAAGATACTTTTTGCCAGGTAATTAGGGATTATAAGTGAAAGCTTGACGCCAGACTGGCTGCTATGGTATTTTTGGTGCTACTCTTTAGTGGTTCCCAGTTAATTACCGTGATAAACTTAATTGAATATCGGCTCACGAAATAGCCATTCGACCCAATCATGATTCCACTGATAACGCCGTATCTAACATGCGATATGAATTACTTGACTAATAAAAAAATCAATTTAGTCAAAAAATATAGGAAAAGGTATTTTGAGTGAACAATAATAAACCTAACCAAGGCGCCGAAATTTCCAAAGCTGTTTTTGATACTTTTTGGTGCTCCAAAGGACAAAATGAACTCATCTTAGGGCTACATTGTCTTTCTAAGTCAATCCTATAAAGCCTTTAAATGCATTTTGCTAAATGTTTCCTCTGTTTGTAAAATTAGTTCACTGAAATACTTGTACTGAATTTCGGAAATTAAGAAATCAAAATTAGCGTATCAAAGTATATCTTACCGTATATTAACCCAACGTTGCTAACTATGATATTGAACAAAATATCCGTTGGAATGTAAATTAAGAATTTACAATTAATGATAATGAATGTGGAATAATATTAATGGGTAAATACTTCATATTAAACATTCGTTATATAGTACCTTATTACTGATAGTTAGATTCTCAAAATAACCTTAGAAGAAGAGCTTGTAGAGAGAAGTTATGAATCCGCATATTAAACTTTTCAACGCTTTAAGTCATCATAAATTAATCAAATCTTAAATCTACAAAAATTGGGACATTAATCGTAAATGGTAGGTCACGGCTGAAATGTTCAAATAAATAAATTACCTTTTAATTCACAGCAGGATCTTGTATTTACACAACTCCATTTAATTGGATTTTTATTACTTAATTTTGTGACCATATATATTTAATTTTAGAGAATACATAAAGTTTTGCAAAAACAAGAGTTTCTTTACCCAAGCATCACCACAGTGTACTGAAGGTACCTAGAGTAAGATATATAATATGAAAACTCTATGACCCTTCACGGACGGGATAAATAATAATCCATCCCCAGGAACTAACCATATTATTGAATTAATTCTGTGGAACATCAAATTAAGCTTAAACATTTCATTCTTCGAAGTTGCTTCATCCACTTTTACTCAGACTACATCTTAGTCCACCAAATAAAATGTCAGATATTACAAGTGCATTAACATCTTTCACGAAATTCGGGGTTTCTCTTAAAATCACTGATTTTCACTAACATGCATGCTTCACAAACTCAAATTTTATTAAGAATTCCGTCTCTATTTTATTTAAAAAATTAATTCAAAGCATTTTAAATTTTAGACTTTTATTTGTATATTATTGCAGAGAATCCCGACTCTAATGGAATATACAGTACCTTATATGCTAGCGGATAATCATTTGGTATTAATAAACCCCCCTGCCACACACCTTTTTGGTGGCTTGCAGGGTATTAATGTAGATGTAGATGAATTTTTCTACTAATGCATTATTGATGTACAATTTTCAAAATTTTCTAAAAAAAATATTCAAATTTAATGTCCTTAGATCATAAATGCCTACGAGAGAGTTTATTAGAATATTTCATGAAAGAAACGTCAAAATCCATAAAATGAGGAAAGATTTGTGACAGGTCTTACGTCAAACCCACATTATTGAAAAGATAACAGTTATCCTAGCCTTTGTTAATCCTGCGATTGATTAAGACACATCGCTATCTATTAGCAGTTATTGATCATAAATATTAATTACAATAAAGTTGGAAAATAACATTCTAACAAAATATCGCTAATATCATAAGCGCAGTTCTAGCAAGTTTTGCAAAACTTTTTGCAAACCTATTGCAATTTTTTCACAATGTATACGAATTTTAGAACTATGACAACGCTTGACTGAAAATTAAGGGTTTTTTTTGCCACATCTGTCTCAGAAACCTTGAAAAAATAGTTTAAAATTATTTATTATCGAGTTACTAGAATATTCACCATTAGTACGCGAATAGTGTGTTAGAACATAAAATACACATAGCATAATAATCATTTATTAATCTCTCATTCCGTATTAGCATATATATACGTATCTTATGTTATTCCAGATATTTTAATGTATTTTTTTATTTCCAAAAATTGATAAACCAGGGATGTTAAGAGTTCAAAATTAATTCCAGTAGTAATCGAAAACGTAATTGCATCTCTGTTCCTAAGTCCAAAAATTGGTCCTCTTACTCGCCACTTAATTAATAATTCAATCGACTTAGAATTCCAAATTTGATCAACTCTTACCAAGTTAATTTCTTTAATCAGCGGTTAAGAGGAAATAAATGGAAAATGATCGCCGCCTGCGATAATTTTGTTCACTGTTGAAACATCATCTAAGATGTGAATGAATAGGGACGGGTAGCCGTGTGAATTATTCAGTGCTGGAGTGAAAAAAATGCTTAGGTCAAAGCCTCATAAATGCCGTTGCAGTGTCATGATCCGCCAATATAAACAAAATTAACGACAGCGTCCCCCAATTCCATCCACGTCCTCTCAAATGCACTGAGTCCTCTTGGCTGGTGGACGAATTTTCATTAAGCCCTCCCTAATTGAGCGCACCGCCTGCAGTCATTGACCGCCCCACGGCCTGCATTTTCTCTCATTACCTCATTCCCAACAACGCGATCAGATGTGGAAAAGAAAAAATTTTCGAAATCATTCAAAAAAATTTCTAGGCCTGGAATTGAGGTATACGGGGGTGGTGGGAGGGAAAAAGACGGAAAGTTGTAACCTATGGAGTAGCAGGTGAAATTTTCACACAACGTCACTGTCTCCTACCTCTTTCCCGCACGTGAAAAACCATTTCCTCACACGGTTACCCTAAACCCATCCCCTCCACCCTTTCCGCAGTGATACTTCTATCCCTTCCCTTAATACACGACGCTCTCCCTCCCTCCTCCCTCTCTTCCGCTTCTCGCTCGTTATTATTTCATTTTCGCCACGGCAGCGACTCGCGCGAAATTACGAGAGGACTGCAGCAGCACACCCTATCGCAGTTCAAGGGAATTACCACTCCGGTCCACTTGGCTTATTTTTATAGCCACCGAACAGCCGACGTCGGAGAGAGAATTAAAAGGAGGTGGTAGTGTAGGGGGAGGGCTCAATGAAGCAGGGATGGAGGGAGTGAGAATAGTCACGATGATGGGGGAGGAAACAGAGAGAGAGAGGGCGAGACATAGACGCCAGAGTACCAGAGCAGTGTTATTCATTCGGGAGTCACGCGGACTCCAAGGAGTTTAAGTGAGGCCTCTTCAAGTCGTTGGCAAAGACATAGTTTTAAAACATTCCAAAAAATAAAATTTGTCATTCATTCCGTAAAAGTGCCCCATGACAAATTCATCGACACGAAAATTTCGAAAAAAATCAAATGGTTTTTTGTAGGAATTCCCATTTGGAGAAAAATGCTAAGCACCTAGTAGCTACAAAAAATCTATCATCATAAAAAATATTGAAAATGATTATCCTCTTCGCGATTATACCTGTTCCCAATTTTTCAACACATAAACTAATATTATCAATCGGTTGTACCCTGATCTTCCAGTAAAAAGTTGGGACAAAATTAAAATAATTTTAAAGACAGAACTATAATTTTACACATTTTAAATGCTTTGATATCTTTAATTAAGTGAACTAAGATTTCCACGTAGTTCTTTATTCCTTTGATGAATGTTTTCACCTAGTTTTGCCAAGAAGATAAAAGGAAGTGTACGTTAAAGACTAAATCATAAACCACAGTTGGATTGTTATAACGGATGAATAAGCCGTACAGGGCATTTAGTTTGAGTATTAAGAGATACCTCAAAATTATAATATAATTCTTTTTTCAGCCCCTCCTCTAAGTGGACAATAAGATGACCTGGAAAATAAGATGATCTTTAAATTCGTATTAAAACAAAACTTTTACTAGGTATGTAATTTTATTTCCACATATTTGATTCATCCTTTATAATCGGCACTCTATTGTCCATATACTATATAATTTAAACTTACTAATTACTTTTATATTTTACCAACTTACCAACTATTAGCTTTTAAGTAATGATAGGAAATTAAGTATTCTTAAACTAAACTAATAGATACCTTTAAAATAATTCAACACTAAAGCAATTCATTTTATTTTAATTACCGATACTAAATACTCAAATGTTTATTTGATAAATTTCGAATTTCTATTATTTTTACATCTAGACCACTATAATATTTTACATAGAGTAGTGATAGATTATTTTTAAAAGAGAAGACATATATTTAATACAACTGTTCCCCGCAAGTGATGTGCATCGACGTGATATTGAAAATCCCTCCCGTAATTATATCAACCGAAATCGGATCATATCCATTCACACAGAACGCTAAATTTAACGATTGTGTTCACCGTTGTCGAGGTAGCTCGGTCAAACATACCAAGCGTTAAACAGGTCGTAAACGTTAAACACGTCAACGTAGTGAGTAATTGAATATCACGAATACTGGTTCCCGGGGCCGTATTCTCAGTCGCACAATAGTAGAAGAGACCCCCTGGATTTTCCTGTGAGAGCAATGCACCCTCTCTTCTTCAAATTCTTCTCAAACAATAGTCCCTATCTCGTTCATGGAGCGAGAGGGTACATTTAAAATGCTAATTCTAATAAAGTTATTTCTCTGGTAAATACTATAAACAGAGTATCCACTGATTCATAAAGTTTTAGCTTGGAATGTTACATTTTTATAATCAGAACTAAGACAAATTTGAATCATTTGAACCGGAATATTTGTTTATATTTAACTGTTATTAACATGGACGCATTGGAGAACAGAAAGAGTTAAGAATATCGATTTAACAATATATAATATAAAATCGCGCCAACTAATGCGTATGGTAGGTTAGAGATTGTGGCAAGGATCAAGCATTCCCATTGGGAAAAATGTATGGGTATATTTTTTGAAAATAATGTAGGTATAGTATGCTTGTAGGGTATTATAGAACAGCATTATCGTTTTCGTTTATATAAAGGAAAGGGATAAATAACTATCCTACTCGCTTAAATTATTTCCTACGCCAATAACTTGGCAGAATGTTCTGCGAATGATGGAGGGGCAAATGAAGTGATTAAGACGCGCATATTCAGCCGCCGCTGGGTTTTGTGCATATCATAAAGGAAAAATTAAAATAATAATAGTGGCAACCTTATTATGCATATTTTCTTATGTTTTTGTTGATAAATGTGTTCGAGTAACCATCACGTTGGCCAAAGGCAATGGGTATTTTAGTAAATAATTCAGGAGATATAAGATGAGGAATGGGGTAAATCGTGCAAGAATGTGCACCGAATCCACTGGAGACGAATGAGTGGGAAAGACGCTTGTTTCGCTGGGATGGTCATTTTGAGATACTGGATAATCGAATCACCAATGAGATAAATGAGAGAATAGTGAACAATTTGAGAGGGAAAGGTAGATCGAGATAATCATGGATGACTGTGGTAGGAGAGAATTTTAAGGCGAGGAATAGTATAGCCCTTAGAAAATAAGAGCAAGGTTACATTTAAAAGGAAAGTCATAGTTAAGAAATTTAGTTAAATAATGCTTAATGACATTGTGATTACCATATTGTTACATTGTAACATTGATCGTTTCAGTTAATAAATAACAAAGAAATAATTGTATAGCAAATGAGCATCATAGTAAAAATGAAATTATAGATGAATTACCATGCTTAGGCTAGCTTCTAGTGTTTTCTTAAGGTAGCGTTCATTTCATCGCGTAATCATTTATAACCAGGAATGCGTTACCCAACGCAGCAGCACTCGACTTAATTGCTAATTTTTATATACAAGCTACTCCAATACATCATGTATTGCATATTATTATTTTGATAGGCATTTTATCCTCCATTTCAAAATTATTATTGGTAATTTCCTTTTGTATCCGTGATATGACAACTATTCATTTCTTGTTTTCATGTGGTAGCTATTAAAAACATCATTTGCAACAACACTGTGAGTGAGTCATTCACAATCCGTTTTTTGGATGGCGTTCTGCCTCTTATCATGAAGATTATCCGCAGGTTTGCGGTCAATTCCGAATTTTTGGGTCAATCCGAATTCCAGTTTTCTGGTGGCAAATTCTGATATAACGCAACCGGATAGCATAAACGGCAGTTTTCAAAACATTTAGGTCATTTCTAAGAAGTAAATGTTCGAAACCTGTTGTATATAGCTATAATATAATTTTCACTAGAGGAAATGATCAATAAAAAAAGATTTTATTTACGTTTCTGGCTGATATTTTAATTCATAAAGCTAATTTTTTTAAACTTACATGAATCTACTTTAACAATATGGTCCTCTCATTTTCAGTTTTCTCTTTGGAAATAGTTGAGCAAACCGGAATTCAAGCTGGGATGATCAAGCTCTACCTAGAGCTACACTTTTGTTAACTGTCCGGAATAATACAATATATCCTCTATCATTAAATCAAGAACACAATGTATTTTCCGCAGTTCTTTATTTTGGTACTACTAGTTTTAACGCTTTGGCGTCATCATCAGGTACCTGTACCCGGTAGGTAAATACCTGATGATGACGCTTAAGTGTTGAAACTAGTAGCACCAAAATTATTAACAGTAAAAAAATACGTTGTATTCTTCATTTAATGGAAGTTTACCTCCACAAAGTTGAGCCAGAAACCATCCTCTATAATTCTATCTCTCAAAGTTATACTCTCAATATCACAATTCCAAAAATTTATTTTCTGAGTGAGATTCACCTGACCTCACGACTTGCAACAGTATTCCTTCATTTCCCGTTCTCCTTTCATTTTATCAATGGTTTAAACATCAGGATTCTCACGTTTTTATAATATAGTCAACCCCATCAGGACTATATAGTACACCGAACAAACAAAATTAATTAAGTAAAAATAAGTGTTACCTCCGTGAAGGTAAATCATGTTTAATTTACACAACAACACTTAATAAACTCTGAAAACATGAACATAAATATGATTTAAGTAATGATAAGACATTCCGAAAGTCAGTCAAATTTTATGGTTATGCATTTCACTCCTATGGCAAAAAAATATGTATCGTAAGAATAAATTGATTTTTTCGCAAAACTGGCATTACAGCTATTTGATCATATCATCAATATCATTTTCTAATGACTAAATAGTCCTCAAGAACATAAATACAAGAATCAAAGCAAACGATTCACCATTCATTGATAGAGGCGATTAGCAGGCGACGAGTGGGAGAGATATGTAGGTACTGTTCGTACGCATATACAAACCATCACCCTCCATTCAGGAACAGAAAATACCATATGGAGGACAATATGCCCTGGAAATGACGTATAGAGTGTGGCTGGAGTTTGGACTGACAAATGAAAATACGGATTGAGTCCGTTTCAATATGTCATTAAAGAACCCTTGTGAGCTTTCAATGATACGTCCCGAACGTTATCCGTGCACACATACTACTGTCGTAAAGTAACTAATAACGCACAGGAACGGACCTCTGATTGTATAGACTTCTGATTCGGGCAAACACAATGCTGAGTCCCTAATGAGGTATCGATCAATATCTTAAAGTGTCGCGATCATAAAATTTGAAATGCATCAAATAATCTTCATGAAATTTATTGTAGTCATTGCTACCTTATTCCTCAGATTATTAATCCTCATTATGATGATTATAGTGGGCGAATAAATTTATCTCATCAGAAATTCGCTCCCAAGGATAGCATTTGATTTCATAGCCAAGTTCTTAAAAAATCAAACTGACTCCTATTTTTATGTCGCCCCTTACAGGTAGGTATTTATGGACTTGAAATTCAAATACTATTGCACAAATAGAGAGTATAGTAAAAACTTTAATTCTTACTCATTAAAATAGCTTTCGTTTTATAATTCTAAAAAAAAACAGAAAATGCGGACTCACGCATCTTGTAAATGTAAAATATTTTGTTTGAGAATATTGTTGGGAAGTTTTCAAGTATGCATTTTTTGTAATGTTGAGACAAATTTATTCACTTTAAGGAAAATGATAATATAAAATTATTAGATTAAAAACGAATAGCAAAATTTTATGGAGCAAAAGAAAGTTGTCATTTAACTAATACAAAAAGCCTAAAAATAGTTATGAATGCTAATTCTCCGTCATTTACAGTGGCCGTAGTAGTGAATATCACCATCAAAGAGCTTTTAAACCCGTGAAAATCTCTTCAAAAGTGTGACTCACGTTACGGAATTCAATTCCTTGGAACCGGCGTTCCAAGGAGTCTTACACAGTATTTTTCCATTCAAAAATTACATTGCGTCTTGTGAAATGGCCTTAGGCATATATGTCGACCAAATTTGCTGGCCATATAGGGTGGTTTTGGTTAAATTAGGAATAATAGGGTAAGTGTCATGAAAGTATGAATTGAATATACCGGTAATACACAAGTATGGAGTAAGTTTGCAACGCTGGTTGGGGCGTGGTGGGAGAATGGATGAAAGTCGAATCTCCAAACTAAGACACGATAGAAGTAGAGTTGGTGGTTTGAGGGTTATTTTGTCATGGTTGAACCTGTTTGAAAACTCTAAACACAGTTGGTGTTGAGTCCAGGAATAGAAGAAACATGCATGAAAGTATGAATCTTGTATTCATTTTTTGATCACAGTGTTACTTGTCTGTATTAGGTGAAAATATATGTGTGCAAGAATTAGGCAACATCAGTAATTATGTGAGCATTCCATTTGATCTCTCTTCCAAGGTTGTTATGCCATTGTGGAATCATTCATCATGCGTTTCTCTTAAATCGTCAACAATTTCAGGAAAGCCACCAACGGGACTCTGCAGATGACAAATCTTTATGTTCAAATTGCAACCATTCTGTGGAAACTAAGATATCTTGTTCTCTACAAATCTCGCGTGATTTTATACATTTAACTTGTCAGGAAACATTTTAAGGCTATAATAAATAAACCCTCTAGCTCATTTTCGTTCATATACTTATTTTACAATTTTGGACTTATTTATAAATTGTATTATTTAGAAATGTATATCCCTTCACTGGTTCAAACAGGATGCGCAATGATTTTTAGTGTTTTCTACATTTATTTCAAATAGGATAACCGAACCAAATGACGAATTCGGTCTGTGCGTCAAGGGTGGGTGTAAAAAGAAGAAATAAGGGTGGGTGTATGCCTTCCGAGGGATGGGACATGGTCAAAAAGGAGTACGGTTGGATAAAAAGGGAAAATGATAAAGTGGAAGAGAGACTAAGGAGTCAAAGAGAGATGGTAGGTGGGTAAGTCATAGTTTGGTGATGATAGACGTTGAGCAAGATCGAGGAAACGACTAAGGTGATTGATGGGGAACATGAGTTCCGTCAAAGGGGCGCGAAATTCAACAGCGGCTAAACCCTCTTTCTTCCTCCCCTTCTACTTATCCTTCACCTTATTTCTAGTCCCCCTTTTCCTTATTTCTAGCAGTCTATCCTGTTACTCCCTTCCAAATCGACTTTTCAGATCCAAAGCCAGGAGCCAAAAATTGGATTCCAAGTGGAGTGAAATTATATGCTACACTCATCCCTGCGGAATGGACGTCATGTGAGATTTAGACCGATTCCATGCCGGCACATCTGGGTTTTCCTTTTATATTTAAGTCCTTACACTCGGTCCTATCATAGAATTTTAGAAACGGGTAAATTTCACAATATGCCTCAAAGTAAAAAAACGGGGGAATATGAAATTAGACATGGTTCATTTATAAGTAGAGGAACATCGTAAGAGTGGTATTGATTATTTTTTATTTTCTATTTTCTATATTTCTACAGCAACATAGCAATGCAATTAAGAAAATCACTAATATTTATCCCCATAATACTTAGTGCACAATCATACATTATGAATTATTTACATGTTAACATGCTATAAAATAAGTTTAAAACAAATAAATTCTTTTTTTAAACGCAACTATCAAAAAGTTCACCAAAAGTTCATTCACCTACTAAGGGAAAATATATGAAATTTAATCATAATTTTCCCAATATTAAAGTATAATTTAACCTTAAGATGAAACATGAAAAAAATCAATGGTGAGTATTAATACTAGTTCTTACGGTTTACAGGTCATCAGAAAACAATTCTCCAATATATCGGTCGGGCCGATAGCATTTTTACCCAATTTTCCATGGTCACGTGGTCTTAAAACAGCTCATTAAACTAGTATTACGGTTCCTTCATGCTGTTTACCATATTAATTACTTCATTTTGCCCAAAATTTACATCGTTTTTTTTGCGAAAAATAGGAATTACTAATATTGTTTTCAAACTGGGTGTTGTTGCTACAAGAACGTAATTAGGTTTACCCAGCAGCACCTTGAAGAAAATTGGAACAGTGAAACGGTGGAAGCATTCGAAACTATCGTGTTAATCTTTTAACTTTTACTCTAGCATTGAGTTGTTCTATTAGCATTCATTTCATCCATCGATTATCCTTTGAAATTAAGTGAACAGCATTTTCAAAGGTCGTTTGTAATCACTCTTTGGAAATTGATCTTTTATCTCGTAGTTCAAATTGAAAGTTTCGAAATGGACACGCCGATAATACATTCTAGAACATTAATATTTATTAATTATCACCGTCCTTTTATTTTTATATTTCTAGTCTCGTAAAACTACACCGCTTCTACTTTCTCATTTATTTAAATCAAGCTCGCAAGAACTTAGTTATACCTCGTATATTAATTTTACCCATTAATTTCGTTCCTAAATTAATGAAGAGCATGCCCTAAGGCTAATGTTTCGAATCAACCTTTAAATATGACTCTTTTGTATAGTACAAACTTTTTTAAAGCGACCGTGACAATAATTTCGTTTGAAACATTCGATTGCCATTAGCTATTACTTTTAGTAATCTTTAGAAACAATTTAATTTTCATGATTTTAATCTCCAATAATAACATTAACTCTTGCATTTTTACTTCCTCGTCCCCTGTGATCGTCGAAGCCTCCAGAGTGAAGAATTTCACAACGTAGATATACCAGCTGAATCCTCACCATTTTATGTATGGTAAGGAAATGCTATTAATAAACCAAAAATAACTAGCCAAGGGCCCACATTTTTATGGATTTTTGCATTTTCTGGTCACATTCAAAATTATAATGATAACAATTCCTTCATTCAATAATGACTCTCATCTGCAATTACTTGTGCATTAAAAAAGTAGCAGAGTATAGATCTCGTATAAGGTGCATTTAAATATATATACTATATATATATATATATATATATATATATATATATATATATATATATACACACATATATACATATATATATATATATACATACATATACATATACGTCAGGCCATATTAATTACTCCATGCCTGGTGGATTTCCCTGAAATTATTATTACAGGATTTGACAGGGCCGAAAAGTTTAACCGAAAAAAGTAATCAATGGCTTTTTTTCCGTTCAGTCGTCACTAAAAATTGGCAAACCCTTAAAAAAGGCTTTTGAATACGTTCTTCCTTTGTCATAAAATATCGACCAAATGTTACGTCATCGTGAAAAATTCCACGTCAATTCGAAATGTCTTACTTTTATGTCTTCCATGCTCGGCGCTTTCGTTATATCTAGCTTTCAGGAATATATTTCCCTATCCACTCTCGAATTTTTCCAACCCATATTTTACTGTCTCCTTAGACTCTCAGTCTTGCGTCTCAAGTTTTCCCCATCTATTCTTTTCGGCCTCTCACGTCTGAAACGGCAATGCAGCATTAAGGATAAATTTTGCCTACTTATCAAGGTCTATTTTTTGTGGCCACGGCCTTTTCGTATATTTGGCAATCAGGTTTTCTCATACAAAGTAGGAAATAAGTCCTCTTTCTACAATGTTAACCCTCTCCGCATCACGCCCGAAATTTCAAAATATATTCTTCGCGAAAGTAATATTTTTGCCCTTAGCCATTTTATTCATCACAAAGACGTTCGGCAAATTGCGGCGAAATATTCTTTTATGTGCTCCTATATATTCTAGATTTCAAGAGCTCTTCGAAAGGCTTTAGAGCAATTTTCATCCATGCCTTGATAATAATTGCCACCATTGACGAGGATTTCTTTACAACTTTCAGGATTTTACTTCCATCATACTATTACTGAATTATTTGCTTCCAGCAAAAACTTTTTCACGTCAATTTGATATTATTTTGGACATTAGGAGTTACGATGATCACATCGCCATAGCTGTCTCCAAGTAGAATATTTCTCATGAATTTGCTCCCCGGCTGGCTATTGCGGTGATATTTCTTCACGTGAAGCGGACACTTTCCTTCGCGTACGTTTCAGATAAACCCCTTCATTATGACGTTAGTGGCACTTTCAAGTCTTGGCCGACGATGTCAAAATACAATGAGCTCTCACTGCCAACACTTGGAAAGTGTTCAATAGCTGCTGAGGTACCAGGTTACGTCGAGGACATCAACTTGGTATAGTCCCGGGAAGTCCCATTGAACTCGTATTTTGTGAAGCATCTCTTAGAGGCATTGTTGGCCGCTCGGTCCCGGTTTTTGTAAAAGGAAACACATATTTCGACATATTTTTTCATAGTGATCACTCAAGAATAGATCCCTATAAGGTGTTCTTCCCTTTTCAAGTGAAGTTGTAAAATTTCCTTCGAATCCAGAGGTATGCTTACGACATTATATCTCACTCACTTTTTCCAGCCATTTCATTTTGGGACACTATTTGACATTGTCAACGTTCGAGGCTGCACATTTATATTCTTTTTAATTTATATTTTCAGGGCATAATTTTAGGTTCCACATTTTATAACGGCTTCTGAGACATGTTTATTTAGGAAGATGGTAAAAAATAAGCTGAACAAAGAGTGAGCTAAATGATGTGTAACGAGGTAAAGATGGGGCGAAAAGGTACTTTTGAGAAAAATCGAAGGACTCAAAAAGACGGATGAATAAAATATTAATAAAAGTAGGTAATTAGAGACAAATTAGTGTGAGATAGAAATAAAAAACTGTGGATAAAATTATTGTATTTGCCGAAGTACTTCGAACGAAGTAAGACAAGAAAGGACTCTCGAAGGAAGGCTGTATAGTGATAGTTTCCGAGGAACCTTTAAATACTGGCTACTTAAAGGTGAAGGGTCCAAAATATAAATATAAAGGCTACTATATCGTATGCGCAGAAGCTTATGGAATATCAAAAAATGAAAATCAAACTAAACTGGATGCTCTATCGGATTTTTAATCAACTAGAATATTTCTAACAAATTATAAGATAAATTAAATACAGGGTCAGTACAATAAGCATCGTGACCGGTTCGCTGTAGCCTCAACGGAGCGGTGGATGGGAGTCCGACCGGCCGACTAGGTTGAGGGGTCCCCCACCACTCAGGCGCACTTTAGTTCAGTCGCCTCCGGAGACAGGAGGTGGATTTTGGTGACGTGTGATTGTTTGTGGTGCCGTCGCGCCAGCATGGAGCGCACCATCGAGCAACGCTACGCTGTGAAGTTCTGGGTTAAACTTGGGAAGTCCGCATTGGAGACCCTTGAACTCATTAAATAGACTTAAGGGGATGATGCCTTAAGCCGCACAATTGAGGAAGGCTGGGAGCTTGTCGAAGACGACAGAGGATCTTGCGATAAGGAAAGTGTGCGCGAAGCTGGTGTCGAAAGTCTTTAGCGAGGAACAAAAACTGCGGGTAGAAATTTTGCAAGAAATTTTGGACTACGTCCAGGAAGATGAAGATTTTCTCCACATGGTTATTATAGCTCAAAAGTAGCTCAAAGGATATCAGTTCGACTCCATCGAAGCGGTTCAAGCGGCGACGACAAAGGCTCTCCACAGATTCCGGAAATCAACTTCCAGCAGGCTTTTAACGAGTGGCGCGCCGAACGCACCGAACTAAGTGTACCGATGCAGGAGGAATGTATTTTGAAGATTATTAAGTAATTTTAATGATAACTGCAATAAATTTTGATTTTTGGAAACAGTCCTGATACTTATTGTACGGAACGTGTATGAAAAGAGAAATAAAAAAGTATTTTTATTGGTTTAAACTCCTAATATTCAATTTACATACATGGACTTGTATTTACTCATACCTTATACTTTTATGTAATGCGTAAAAGTAAAATTCAATTTATTGTGAAACAATATTGGTTATTTATTGTAATAAAATATTTTATATTAATGTTTTAAGTCATTATATCCTGCGTCCATCCTATTGAGGTAAATTTTATAACCCATGTCTTTCGATACGTGTGCATTTTCCGCATAAAATATTTTATCGAAAAAAATAAAATTTCCATCAATATTTTCTCATATTTTGAAATTATATCTTTCATGTTAATATGAATATAATGCTGGTCCGGTATCAGAAAAAAGTTTTTTTTATTCTTAGAGGACGTATGTAAAATGTAGGGCTGCACTTAAAAATATTAATATTACTATGATTTTAATGGGAAGATTTCATATATCCAAGTGATTGGCTAATTCTGGCCAAAAAAATAGGAGCCACAGATATGACTAACTCGTTTGACTAGCCTTCTGGTGAGCGGATCCTCTTTGCAGTAATCGCCTCTTCCCCTCATCACCGGAGCGAGGAAACGAACCGAGGCCTCCTCGAGCAGAAACACTTCCCTTTAACCATTCGGATAGCTCTGATCCCTGTCTATTCCGCATTAAAACTCCAACGCTCCCATTCCTCCCCATTTTCTCCTCTCCATCCCGTCTCTTCCAATTGCGAGCACAAGGGTACCGCCTCCCCACGGTTTCCCTCCCTCAACCCCTTCTGCCGCTCTTGCCTCCTCCCTGTAATTGACGTGGCCAGCTGCACTTAAGGGACAGCCGGACCGTGGAATTGGGGGGGAGAGGGAACACTCTTCCGTCAGGCCACGAGAGCATGGCTCAATGCATCGAACTCATCGCGTGTTTCAACGAAAAGAGTGGATTGGGCAGGTGGAAGGAGAATTTGGGGGAGTGATGGGGGGAGGAGGCACGCCTGGTCCCCGCGCATGGAGTTCCGGGGGACAGAGTGCTTCAGGCTATCGGGGTCGGGTAGAGGGAGCTGAGAAAGAGATGGGGGCGGGACGGAGTTGAAAGGGAGCGGAAGCGAAGGGTGGACGGTACGAAATTGAACGAAGGGGAGAAAGAAATTATTCGATGCGTAGGGGTGTAACTAAAGTAGGCGGCAGGATCTGTCAGAAACAAAGGAGTGGGGATGCGTCATTATCGGTCGAACAGATAGAGACAATTCGCCACCCAGCCGAGACCTGAGGTAAATGAATACATTCAGCAAGGTCGTGTCGACGTGATCTTCAAAGTAATGACAGGAGAATGTGAGCTATTCAGAAGAGGAATAGAGGAGGAGTGACAGAATTGAAGTAGGAAACTAACGAAAGATTAAAAAAAGGAAAGAAGAGAGGAAGACGGAGAATACGCGAATGGAAATGAAGTGCAATGCATGGAACGAAAAAAATAATGTAAGCGTTTTGATCATATTTAGCAATGCTCTATTAATTGAGAATTTTTTAATGGACATGAGGTATAACCATTGCTAAACTTATAGATTTCATTTAATATGACAGCAGATACCCTTAAAATTGTATTTTTCCTAGATTTTCTTAAAACCTAGGTTACATGAGTCCATTTTCTAAATCTACAGATACAATCTACGACTCTTGTCTTCGCCCAATATCTCTATCTATGACGAGTATTTCCATACCTCTACTTTGGGTCACCAACATTCTTCCACTGTTTAAGTATTCAATATTAAATTGTCTTTTATAATCTTCAACAACTAGTTTTTCTTTTTTCTTCAAATTTCTCCTCAAAATCTTCTCTAATTTCCGGCTTAAAAATGAATATTTCCTACGAATCACTTTTTCCCGAGTCACAGCGGAGGTTTAACAATATTATCAAATCATATTTTTGCTTGCCAAAATTAGTACTCGCACAAACTCCAAGACAAACACGAGAAAATAGAGTCGTATCACTATTTCAACACTGCTTTTCAAGAAATATTTAATGAAATAAGGCTCACTAAAGCAAATTTAAGAGGCATGGAGCCTACCTCTCAGAGCAAAAAAGTTCCTGAGTTTTCAATAAATATATTATGTATCAAAACAATTATGGCTTGATAAAGTAATTTACACTTGTAGCATGTTTACCATACCGTGTTTGTTATTTCCGTCATAAATAATTCTACGGCATTAAGTGCACGCCAATTACTGTATTATTTGAAAAAGTCTTTAGACATGATGCGTAGTCACGATCAGAAATGCTCTACCAGGATTGTGACCTGACCATTTGAAATAATTCTCACGTCTCGCGCTCTGTATGTTGACTTCCCAACCACATTTCTTCCTTGGTACTCTCACCCTTCAACTACAGCCGACATTCGTGATATGCCCTTTGTTATATTACGCCTATACATACCGCATACATTGGGCAATTAGAAATTTAAAAGGAAGCAGCATAGCAACAAAAGAAAAAGCTTATAATGTTCTGGTTCCCCAGATCCTACAATACCCATTCTTAGTATTGCACCCGTGTGAGGTGGGACACATTTGAATGAAAGCAATAGTGAAAAAAGGGTATATACGAGATATGTGCTCAGTAGGTGAAAAATCTCAAATAGCGTACGAGATATGTTGGATTGTAAGGGAAGAGTTTAAAAATAGAAAAAAGGGGGTAGGCTGGATGTGATGTATAGAATATATAAAAATAACAAAGCATGGAAAGATTTGAGGAAAAAAATAGAAAAATTAAGTTAAAAAGGGAAAATAAATCATAGTTTTAAAGTAGAAATAAAACCACAAACATGGCTTGTCAGTGATGCTGGAGACGTGAGAAGTTGGACTTTAAAAATGTGAGATGTTCGACGGTGGGTGTTTTGGTCAGAGTATGACGCCGCGTAATACAGGTAGGTGTTTTTGGACGGCGCGTTGTTTACATGGTGTAATGCTAGGTCATGTTCAAAACACTGGCTTTGTATTTGCTTTTCATTTCGTGTATCTTAGTATCTAGCAGCTTAGTTTTGATTTTTTCTATTGACTGAGAATCTGTTGGCAATGGAATGTGGATTGTTTGTGATAGAAATTCTATTTGTGCCGTTCATTTTATTGTTTTAAGGTTGATTATGATGAGATTTCTAGAGATCCAGGGACACTTAACTCGATCTGTGCACATGTATTTTCAGAGAGATACTACCTTGATCAAAAAGTTCCCGGAATAACCACCGTGTGGCGCTCCCATCGTTCCGATTTGAGTTCTGTTTTTTTTGTTAAATTGGTACATCTGTTGTTGATATTCCCTTTAAATCTTAGTGTCATAACTTGACATTTGCAAAAGTTACGTAGCCAAGAGTACATCTATCTCTGTGTGTGTTGGCGATTTTTTACAATTTCAGAAATGGATTTAAATTTGCAACAACGAACTTGTATTAAATTTTGCGTAAAAAACGGATTTAGTGGCGCACGGACGTTGGAAATGTTGGAAAAGTGTTTCGGCAACGATTCTCTAAAAAAAACGGTCGTTTACCAGTGGCACGAGCGGTTCAGAAGTGGTCGTGAGTCAATCGAAGATGATGAACGCAGTGGCAGACCATCGACATCGAAAGTCGGTGAAAAAATTGATAAAGTAAAAGAAATGTTGGTCAATAACCGCAAATTAACCATCAGAGAAATAGCGGAGGACTTGAACATTGCCTATGGATCCGCCCAAGACATTGTGGTTAATGATTTGGGTTTCCGTCGTGTAGCATGCCAAAAGACCTCAATTTCATGCAAAAAAGAGACCGTGTTGACGTCGCAAAAGACATGATTTGCGAGGCTGAATCCGATCCCACATTCATCAAAAGGATCATTACTGGAGACGAGACGTGGGTTTATGAGTACGACACGCAATCCAGACATCAGGCAAGTGAATGGCGTTCACCAAATGAGCCGAGACCAAAAAAACCACGTCGTTTTCAGTCAAAAAAGAAGGCAATGCTGACGGTTTTCATGGATTACAACGGTGTAGTGCATCATGAATTTTTGCCAGAAGGCCAGACAGTAAACAAAGAGTATTATTTGGGCGTTATGAGACGTTTGCGTGAAGCAATTCGCCGAAAGAGACCAGAAATGTGGGCAGAAAACTCGTGGATTTTGCACCATGATAACGCACCGTCGCACAGTGCTATCATTATTCGTAATTTTTTGACGAAAAATGCAACAAATACCATCCAACAGCCACCGAATTCACCTTGGTTGGCTCTTATCTCTTCCGTTATCGGAGCTTGGCTTCCGACCACCATCATCAGTAAGAGTACTCTTAGTCCCAGTTTGATGAACAGATGCTATTTATTGGACTTTAATTGTGATTTCTCCTTATCTTCCAGCATCTTCAAGCCTTTTACATTCCATTTTGGGTAGTTTACTGTCACAAGAGCAAGGAAAAGTCCTGTCCCCTTTTCTTTAGGAAATGTCATCACAAACGAAATGTTTTTTTGAAGTTGCTCATAGACGGATAAAATTAACGGATCAGGTATTTTAGAAAAGAGTAATCCAGCAAAAGGAAATATGTTTGAGCACTGCGATAATTTATCGGTTGATTATGTTGGTTCTGGCCTCGTCGTGACTCTTAAGCTTTTACAGGGCTTTTTGGAATTTATTTCTCAGCATATATGATCGTCGTTTTTTATGCGCCTTAAATATTGAGTATAAATTGTAGGACATAGTTAAGATTGGGATAAAATATGAAGAAATCAAGAGAAGGACTGAGGTCACGAAGAGGGGAGGTCAACCATGAAAGAACCTGCCACGTGACAGAACAACCCAAGATAATGATGATGATGAGATCTCAAATATTTCGTTAGAAAATCTTTTAAGGGGTTCATGTGAATGAAACAGTCTTCCATAAGTATACATTGCACTAATCTTCGCTTTTAGGACATTCTCATTCGTGTTTCTCATGTTTTATCATTTCATTTTTTTCTATGATATGACTATTTGCTAAGCTATATTACATCGGTGGTTTCCTGCTTCATGTTGGTGACTTAGCAGCAACAGCTTTCAAACCAATCTTCATTGGCCTTAGACTCTCAAAGACTCGGTTTCATAATAAGATTTTCAAAATAAGGTTCGTTTTTTTAGAAAATCAATTAATTTCTATTTAAAGAAAGTAGAAATCACTCCGTTGCACTGAGAAGTTGCACTCAGAACACTGGAATATTGGGTCGGAGCAGGCTAATCGGAGAAAATAATCGATATGTATTACAGAAAAATGGCGCGAAAAGTTTTTAAAAGGCAACAGACTGGGAGCACACAGTCATGACCCCGGTAGTTTCCACCCCATAACATTCTTCATACTGATTACGTTTAGGTTCCTTTCCATTTCCTTTTGTTACAACGCATTTCGAATTTTCTCTTTCGGGCCATTACTGTACCAGCTTGACTAATGGTCTAACTATGATCAGAGGTCAACTCCAAAGTGGCGTTTTTGAATCTTAAGTCTAGCTTAGCGAAATAACATGACGTAATTTTGCGTAATAACGGTATACTTATACAGTTAAACGTTATATTGGCGATGTAGTACGTACATTAAACGTATTTTGGCGTGCATTTATTAGCTTTTTCTTTTTATGAAATATTTTCTTCATCCAAACAGGATGAGCGAAACTATGTTCAACTGACTTACCAAAATGGATATCGCGCTTCAAAGAAAGGTAACTAGGTCGATCTTCTTAAAAATTTGATACAGTCTTACGTGTCTATCATCTGTAAGAGGAGTACCATGTTTATTCTTTCAATTGCAAAACTCGGCAATGAAAACGTTTTGCTGGAACAAGGAAAGCTTGTACCTACGATACATCAGTAATTTTATTATGATTAGAGCCTCATATCTACTTTCCTATTATGCTAATAAAGAAGTTGTTTTAAATAGTAATGCAAGGAGTATGAAAAAATACGCTCTATATAGAATCGGTCCAAAGTTGATTAAAAAAAATGGCTGGTGTTTCAGCTTAACCACTACCTTCGTAAATTCCTTGAATTCATTTTCTTCTTGAATTAAATGAATTTTTACAAGAAATTACCGACTCATGAAGTGATAAATTTAATGAATGAAGATGAATTTCATCGTGAAAAACAATAATCAAATAAAATAATATTTCATATCAAATACATTTTACCGTTCTCGGGCACAGTTTACACAATTATTTTTTATGATATTTTATGGTTATTTGCATTGATGGAAAGATACGTACAAGAATCGGAAAATAGATAGTAAATAAATACTACGGTAGATTTACATTAGTACGCTATGCAAAGGTTGCAGCTATAATTTAGATGCATAATTTTATATTTGGCAGTGCCACCTAAGCATTGGAACCGCGGTCGCGATCAATAACTGTGAATGTGGTATGGATTGAGTTCAATATTTCATATTTATTCATGATTGGACGAATTATTTGCAATTATAGTATTAGCATGCTCACGCTTCCAAAATTATGCCACACCATTTACAAGTGAAAACCTTCATCATGTTAAAGATTCATCACATACAATCAAATTAACCATTAAAAAAGCCGTTTAAAAGGATTTAGAGTGTTTTACATGCTCGGTAAGACTCAGCCCTGAAGAAGGCCAAAAGCCTATACTTTCTTAAATGTGTCTTTTTACGTATTTTCCATTTATACTCTTGTGTTCTCTTATGCCGTCCAAGCGTTACATGAGTCTCGTGAGTGCTTATATATACATATATATATATATATATATATATATATATATATATATATATATATATATATATATATATATACATACATATATATATATATATATAATTATATACATATATATATATAATTATATATATATATGGCCTACCAACGCCCTACCCCCTGGACTACCGCGACCCACACACACACACACACATATATATATATGTATATATATATGTGTGTGTGTGTGTGGGGTATATATATATATATATGTATACATATATATGTGGGGTAGGGCGTTGGACTACTGACCGGAGGGTCCCGGGTTCCATTCCCGGGCAAGGCACTCTGGGTACCTGCAGCTCCACCCCAGCTATGTGATTTTTCGGGTACCAGGTCTAATTAATTTTTGTTTTTTAAACCCCCTCCCAACAGAAATACTTGGACCAGCTGCATGAATCCCTCAGAAAATGTGGGTACCCGGAAAAACTGCTAAACAGTAAAATCCTCAAACCGTCAACACAATACACTCCCCTCCCCAAACCAAACCGCCCAAAATGCCCTAATCTTATCACCACTTTCTTCCCCGGTACCCACAAAATTAAACATCTAATCCGTGACCTCTTCCCAATTATCAATAAAACTCAGTCCACATCACTTTTATTCCCACACTGTCCCTCTGTTTCATTTAAACGCCCGTCGAACCTGCGAGACATCTTTAAGTCCACAAATCCAACTTCAAGCACCCCCGTCTCTCCCCCGCCCCTATCCGCACCATGCAACCGCCCACGCTGCAAATGCTGTCATCTTTTAAGACCCTCCCCCTCACTCAGTACCAACTCCCAACCACTCGCCACCTGTACCTCAAAAAATATTATATATCGCCTCTCCTGTAACTTCTGCCCTGCCTTCTACGTGGGCGAATGCACGACCGCACTTTCCCTCCGCATGAATAACCACCGTTATTCCACCAAATCCCCCACCTTTCTTAATTATCCCATCCCTACTCACACCGCTTCCCACAACCAATCTTTTGACGACTGCTTCTCTGTTTCGGTGATTGAAATCCTTCCCAAATCTGCGAGTATAATAGAGGTGAGAACCCGCGAGATGGCACATATCTGGGTGGCCCAATCATTCAAACCGCCCGGGCTGAACCAAGCCCACTGAATGCATCAATTGGCTGCCTACATATCCCCCCCACCCCCTTGTTCATTTCCTATTGGCCCCTTTACCTCTCCTTCCCCCACCTCTCCCCCGCACATCCTCTCCGCTCTTCCCCGAGAACGCCATTCTGAAGACGACAGCCGTGCTGTCGAAACGTAAAATAACAAATTGTGAGTGTCCTTTCTTTGTGTCTCTATATTCTAAAAATCTACATCTGTGTTTTTATATATTTGTGTGTCGCCGATGAGCGTTCCATTTCGAAGATATTTTATATATATATATATATATATATATATATATATATATATATATATATATATATATATATATGAATTGGATAAGCAAGTGTTTGTTCGATATATATATATATATATATATATATATATATATATATATATATATCGAACAAACACTTGCTTATCCAATTCATTTACTTATACTAACAACTCGAATGAACATAATACATAGCAATGCATAACTTTCAGCAAGGGCACTTTCGTATATACGAAAGATATAATATGACCTTTTCATACTCTAAAATAAATGGAAAATCAGATCCAAAGAATATGCACGAGTACGTGAATGAAAATATAATAAATGGGATTGAAAATTTTAAAGTCGCAAACAAAAATGGAAAGTGCCACCTTGAGATCCAATTATCTGGGACTCTTGGTTCCTTGGTTTCACAAAGGGAGTCATGCGAGGGATTTTACTGTTTCTTGCATATATAAATGGTAATAGTCCGAAAATAAAAAGCAGTTTAAGATTGCTCGTTAAAGATATCGTAATTAATACTGAAATAGCGAGATGCATAGTCCCAGAAAAATTTAAAGGTTTGAAGGTTTACAGATCATTCACGAATGGGATATAGGGTGAAATACTCTTACTAAATAATTATTATAATGTATTTATTTTATGAGAAGACGAAGATACTTATATACAGGTAGAGGGCGTTTGTGTTAATGTAGAACACAGGTCTCACCATCGTGCACCACCATGGGCGCAACATGAGGAAAGTGTATGGCGAAGGTGAACCTACCTTGAAAATCTAGAGTTGAAATATTTAGAGGGGAAACATACCGACGCAAATTTTGACAAATTACTATCACTGGTAGGTCATACAGCAAAAATGTTAATGGATATCATTTGGAAGCCATTCCCATAACCGTATTTCAATTATGTGCAAAACGCAAAAAAATTTGTTAATGGGCTAGAGGCGTGAAAGTAACTGTACACAGTTTGGAATGGAAGCTACTGGAGTCTCGATGACTCAAAAATAAAATTCATTACATATGTATTATTCATTAAATTTCACTTACTATGTAGAAATAATCAAATCCCCGTATTATTCCGTCAGACTTGAAAGCAACAACAAAATTAGAGAGACATACGACCGAAAATGAATATTCATAGATTCCTGTTCCACGACCTCAATACTAAGAAAGGGTCAAACTAACGTATCAATTCAAACATACCATTTACGTACTTCGCCATCACTTTTTAAAATTAAATAAAAAAACAAATTTTTGTCCTTACCAATCCTACCACCTATCATACGGTGGCTTGCGTGGTTTATACTCAGCTGCTTAATTGCAAAATTGGTCATGCGGAGAACTAATGAGAAAAGAGTTTCCGGAAATATTTAAAACCTTTTTTTCTCCTTTGAGTTTTATCGCTTACATTAAAAAAAATCGACAGTTAATAACCGCAAAATAATTCATTCCTGAAAATTTTTGCGATTAGGTCTTAATCTAAAAGGATTGTCAAAATAAAAATCATATTCCCTAAACTAATATATTTAAGTAAATTAAGGCCATGCGCGAGTTCAGAGTGGTGGTCAATAAAGTAATTTGTTGAAGATATCCGCTAAGGTAATCGCACACGTGCTAAGAAATTGTTAGCAGTGACCGTCAATAACTTGGCGTCACTATCAATAGTCAGCCGACGGTGAAAGTCAACAACAATCTCCTAGAATATCATGCATTTAGCAATCCGCTTCTAAACACTGCCAGAGGATTATTATTTGGGTATGTTGGCGACAAACTTCAATATGTATTCAAATATTGTCCATCCTATTCTCTTCGTTTGGGATATGAATTTAGTAATATCGTCAACGTTTATTTTACTGATGTATTCATATTGTCTATTATTTAGTTATATTACTGCAGGCCGTTATAGAAATCTGAACGCACAATTCATGACCCAGTAATCAGCAGAGACGGGTGCACATTTAACAATCCGGTTAGTTTTACGATTAAGAGACTAAATAGATAAGGTGATTACGTTTTATTAGGATATGGCATTCATTTACTTTATGATATTCTACAATACGCCATTATTACGTTCTTTATTTCGGGTGGATATACAGGAGAGAGCCAGGCTTATGAGCTGAAATGAACATCAATTTGGATAAGCTTTCAGGAATCTGTCGTTTTGTCGTAAAATTGAGGTTCCGTAAAGGCAACTCCGACGCGATCCAGCTACGACAGACACACTTCACATTGTGCTCAGAGAACAATGTGATGTGACAAATACGCATTGGAGATGTAGCAACCGTGTATCGGCGTCCCTTTCTACACAGAACGGTAGCTTCCGGTCAAGTTCTATTCCTGTTAAATGAAGTTACAACCATCAGCGCACAACCGACACAAATCCGATTCGTTGAAGTACACACTCCGATACCTGTCACAGTGACAGATATAGCTGGATTAGATGAAGGGTATCTCCTTCCCTGTTTCAGTTACCGCACGTACAACACTACTGGAATTCCCATCGCTGTGTTGTTAAATTTTTTAAGCATTAATAAATATATCTTTGACCGGATGGCGTAGAGAACTTCCTAATTTCTCGAACAAACTAACACATGCAAAAAAATATTACGCACCATAGAATTCTTAGAAGGTGACACAACAGTGGCAGTGTACCTCGGATTTTCTTATACATTAATTCATGTATGAGAAAGCTGCCTTCACAGAACAATATTTCCATATACTCGCTAGGTGTAATTAAAAAAATGCATCGAAGTATAAATTTCATACTTTGATCATATACCTCTAACTCACACAATTATGCCTAATTACATTTCTACATCAAGGCTGCCTCTGATTCAACATACTTTAATTAGTAACATATGCAAGAACTGATATTTTTCCCAACTATTAATCATATCGTGAGGTTACCTGATTTAAGATGGTGCCATAGATAAAATATGGGTTATTAAAAAGAGGTGCACTCTTAGTTAAGAGAGGTTAGAATACGAGCATCCCCCTTCTACACACCTTCTTGGTGGCTTGCAGGGTATTGATGTAGATGTAGACGAGTCTCGAACTAGTTGAAAAAACTTCTGCAGATTGATTTGACACTGGCAATTTAGCGGCTAGACAGATTTTATTTACCATATTAATTAAATTGAAATTTATGGTTTTTATTTTCAATGTTGTAATTATTTTGAGTGAATAACATCCATTTCATTTCAATGTTAAACAAAATTCAATTTATTTAACTGATTAAAGAGTATAAAATTCAATTTTTTCAATATTTGAATCAATGTTTCTCTTCTGTTTGCGCATTAAAAAAGTGAAGCCTTTTGTGGCCAGTATTCCCAATGATCAAGTAAACAATATTGTAATTATTTAAAATAATTTACTTAATTTTTTACACCCGCTCATTATTTAAATATTTTCCTGTGTCTCATTTTTATTAGAAGAAATGATTGTTTGCCATCAAAGAGAAACGCTATCCTCTGCTTATATTAATGGACGTATTGCATTCCTTATAATGTGTAAATAGTTTTAATTTTCATTAGTTTACATTTATATTGGCAAATGGGATCATTCCCCTCTAAGGATAAATACCAATTTCATCATTTTATCCATCCAAAAATCCCGTTGTGCCATTTATATCGAGTAAAACTCAGTCATATATATAGTTATACAGGGTGCGGCAACATAACTTCCTTTTTTTAAACGCAAAACGCTTTTAAAAAAGGAAGTTATGTGTATTCCGTTTTAAAAGAAGATCGGTAATGCTTACATATTTATGATAATTAAATATCGTTAATGATCCGAAAATTTTCTTTTTGTCCCACATAATTAGTCTAAGTAGACATCACTATCAGCGGAGTGAATAAGCCGTGAGAAATTCCATTACTTCGCAAAACTTTAAATTAGTCCACCAGCAGTAAGTTCTTGAGACCGCGTGGAAATACACCGCAGCGAATCAAGTTTCTCCGATAAGAAATGGATGAGCCGATGCAAATGACGTGAGAGGTTAACGAAGAGGGATCCCCTGATCCCTCATACTTCCTACCTCTTGCAATCGATTTCGTAAAATCAGCCCATTCAACGTAACAAACAAGATTTTATGGGACGAGAGGAGGAGGGGAAAAAAGTTTTCTGGTTATACTCCACCTCCAATCTCCCTGGCGATCTGTTTTATTTATATTTCAGATATTTTACGTGACAAGTCATGGAAACCCTTACTTTCAAACTTTTATTTTGGCGTATAAAACTTTTTAGAAGGCTTTCTTTACTTGTTATCACGGCTATTTTCTAAAGTTCGTGCTTTAGCATATAATTAAAAATTTATAATTGCAAAATCGGCTGCATATTTGACTGAAAAATTGGCTTTATATCTAATGGTTAAAATGCTATCAACGCTCTTTTTCTCTCCTAATTATGTTTTCTAATAATTAGCTACTTACAAACTTTTATGCAGCATCTACAAGAGTTCGAAAGAGTTGAAGGTTAGGAGAAAAAAACACAATTTTATCTTTGCTTTTCTACAGAATAGACTTTACTCGTCGACTAGTTTCGTTTACACAATAAACATCATCAGGACTAGATGCACTAGTCCTGATGATGTTTATTGTGTAAACGAAACTAGTCGACGAGTAAAGTCTATTCTGTAGAAAAGCAAAGATAAAATTGTGTTTTTTTCTCCTAAGTTAATAATGGAATTCTACAAAGTTAAGGCCTCAACCATTCAGTGAGTTGAAGGTTGTTTCTCAAGGAAATTAATGTATCTATGTATCTCCTAACAGTTATTTTTCCTCTATTAAAATAAAATTCTAGGGTAATTTGTCTTTTTTATTCTTAAAATCAGCTAAAAAATAAGCTAACCAAAAAGCAAATCAGGGGCATAAATTTGGCGATTTCGTAAAACTCCGCCGACTGTTATCCATTTTATAGTCTAAATGTCCGTTTCAGAGAATTTGTGTGACTACAAAAATACTAACAATACTCAGAAGTTTTGGAAACGATAAAAAAACAATAATAAAGATTGTATTAATTTTTAATTTGGAAGAGATATTTTTGGCGAAAATTATTCTAAGCATAGTACATAGTAGCGAGTAGCGTTCTAAACATACTGCACAATTTTTTTGGACTTATTGTTTACCTAGTACCTTAACGCTCATTTGTATTAATCTGTGTCACTGATTGCGATTTTTGGCACCTATTTTAGTTTGATGAATATCTAACACATTTATTCATATAGATTTTGAGATTTACGTTGTCTCAGCCCTCATTTTCATCGACGAAATCCTTGGATTGGAATCAATTTAAATACATCATTATTCTCTAACTTACGCCTTTTTTATACTGTTCCGTTCGGAGGTTTTTATCTCCTCTGCAGCTAATAGTACGTCAATGATTCCGAGTTATGTTTTTATTATTGATCGTTGATTCTAACTTCCTTTATTTCTTTTTTTGTAATGTTTTATTGATTTTTCTTGATATTTTTTGTTCTTCTATCACTTGTTACTTCATTGGTTATGAGAGTTTTCTTTCTTGCGTACTCTCAGACGGACTCTAGGGGCGAGCTAGGTCATATACTTCCTTTTTAGCCGAACTGTAATGTTCCTACTAAAGTTATATTTTACATAGCAATCAAAACTGCAGGCATCAACCTTTTTAGTCAAATCAAAAATTCATCAAACGCCATTGGATACTCTATGCTGAAATACTATGGTACCCTGGCTGATGATCGGGGCTCACCGACCTCGACGCCGGGAGCCCCGGGATTAGTCCGGTCACCCAGGGATTTAGGTCACCATTTAGTTAACACCAAAACACATCCTCGCCATCTAAAGACACCAGTTTCCTAATGATACTGTATTTTTGGGATATTGCAATTTGTATCTTTGCATTCGCTGCTCTCATGGCATTTGATTAATGCCTTATTGTTATCCCCATTCACCGATATTCACCTGATTTCCTGCACGTTCTCCCTAATGGCTTCTCCATTAAAAATTAACTTCATCCTCAGCTCTACAAAATTCTTTGCATGTATGCAAGTGCATCTAGATTAATTCCTCTCACAGCTTCCACATCATTTCTCCCACTCGAATTATTCACTTTCAAGTCGTTTCACCATCACGAAGTGTTCTAGGAAATATAACCCTTGGTTTTTTATGGGATTTTTCGCATGCCTCTTCATTTAGTCACAATTCGTGAAATTTCCTCATTAGCGTCTCCCTTCGTCTAGTTAAACCGACCGCCAACTTTTATTTTATTTTATATTAAAGACTTCTTTTTATAAAGGGAAATTGGGCAAGAGAAATTTTCCCTACTATCTAAACATTAACACGAGCACTTTGCTCAGGTAAGCGCAATATTTTCCAATTTCGCTGTCTATTCCTGTCTCTTGGTTGCTGTGAAACTTTTCAGATGCACTTCATGTTCTTATTTTCTAGGAAGTGTTTTCAGTTTAGTAGGAGAAATCCTGGGTAGTACCTTCGCCAATGGGTCGTATTAAAGTTGAATCATCGAAAGTTATCGGTCAGAGGAATAATTAAAAAACGCACAGGAAACTTTCTAATACTTGGTGGAAAATTTTATTGACTTCAGTTACTATCCTTAGCAAACTTTTGCCTTCTGTGTAAACATTTTTGTCCACCATGATGCCATTGTTGACTGGCCACAAAAATAATGAAATTATACCCAATGGAAGAGATGAGGACACACGAGCTAAATGATTCGTCTTTGCTATTAGTTGAATTTAAGCGGATTCTTCAATTTAAAAAGTAATTAAAATTAATTTATATTATTATGATAAAGTCCGATTCAATTGCATAAAACGCATGCCTCATTCTAGACACAACAATAATCAAATTAGGAAATAATTATTCGGTCGGATTCTTCGAAAGCTATTTTCTTATTCGTGCATGAAATTGTATGCACGAGGAAAAAGGAAACGATATGAAGTTTTCTTAGTTCATTTTTATTCCCTATATTTAAAAAATTGAAATCAAAGAAATATTTTTCAAAATCCCCTCGCATAATTGACTCTTCATTTCAATTACTTATGATAAATTCTTTAAATTTCCAAATATATTTATATAATTATGGGTATTTGAACGTAATTTATATTGATTCCATTTCACAATACCTACGTTTTCATGTACGAGCATTCCACACATTTTGTTTCAGGGAGAGAGAGGATAGCAACTTTATCATTTCATTGCTGGCTAATATGATTTACTCGTAATATTAATCCAAGATTATGTTAATATAAGATTTTTTCGATCACGACTTTTGGGGAAAATTACCTTGAGATTTCGGTTATCACGAATCGTTAAGATAGATTTAGTAGATAGAATTTTAATTTATTTAAAAACGTGACAACAAATTTCATATGCAAAACAGAGTGGACCATGGTGCCTTGAAACACGCAATGAGAACCGTCCTTGCTGCTGTTAATAAAAGCCCAATATTTCTTAAATGTATTAATTTCTAGTGTTATTGTTAAAGTCGACATTCGTAATGAACCAGACAATGCTCACCAAAGTTGCTTACTCCCATTGGTAGATTTTGGATTAATGTGCAGCGAGAATAATCCAAATTTTAAATCATAAATGTCAATATTTTGGCAAGGGAAATATGTCAACTTAAATAGATGTCAAACCATACACACTCCCCTTTTTATGTACTCAAAATTCATATTGAAAGTATACACTTCTAACAAATATCTTAGAAGATTTTTTAGAACCTTTAGTTAGAACCTTTTTCTGTGTGCACCTAACAACTTATCCTCATAATCATGTCATTGGGGATGAATAAATAGCCCCATTTCAGAGGCGTCCCTTTCAAACCAAACCAGCCATTTACGATAAGATTAATACACACTCCTAATACTGTTATTCATTCACCAGAGCCAAAACCATTCAAAACTTTCCCCAATTTTTCCAGACTCATGTGTCATATTCAGGTTTCTCATTCTACTGATGCACAAAGCTACGATAAAACAAAAAATATTAGAATTATTTTATATTAAAAAATTAGGTTATTTTGGAAATATATAGAAACAATAATAGAGTACGTAATTTGCATAGCATCACAAAATAAATGCTATGATACTGTTTGAGATGAATAAGGATTTAAGATTATTGGAGTAAGTGCCTATATAACGGATTTATATTACAGCAAGTTCTCAAAGTGAGTCAAATGCATACTGTCTGAAAAAAATATCTTTAATAAATAAAAAATAAATGCATAAAATTTAAATTTGGATTGTAACATTTTTGAGAAATTTTTAAAATGGAAAAACTGCGGACGCAAGTGATATATTAAGCTGAATTTTGAAGTGTAAGTAGTCGGTGGCCTATTTCTTGTTTCTGCGGATTTTTTTCACTTGTTTTTGCAAACCTGAGCGGTACCAAGTGATGCAAATCCAATATTTGTACCCTTGTATAAAATGAACTGGAGTAAGATGGGATGTAAGCAAGAGAGAATTTAGGCGTTTGAGCGTAAAGAACCATTGACTAAACCATAGATAAGATAGTTATGGCTTTCAAACGCACATATACATGAACGTGGAAGAGACGGATGCATGGATAATGTGAGCGTAATTATTTGGGGATGTTAATTTGCCCCTTCTCCTATACGCCGACGATGCACTTTGGTTGACCTAGATCCCAGAAGATATAACAGGGACACTGAAAATCTGCAGTGAGGGAACGGAGAGCATTGAGAGTAAATTCGTCCAAAATGAAAGAAGTTGCGTTTGATAAAGAGAATGGGAGGAATGATTGCATAATAATTGCTATCGTCCAATTAATTGAAATCGCGGATTATTTTATAAATGTACCTGAACACAGAATGCTCGTGAAAAATAGCAGGGTAGACGGAAGCGTACGAATGCCGGCAGCAAGGCTGCTGATAATACATAGATGTAAAAGAATCTATTTTCGACTTGTACGGCGGAAATGAAGGCGAATGTGTAAAGGTAAACAAAGGTGCTCAAATCTGTATGGAAGTAAACCGGGGTATCCCAGGAAGAACAAAACACCGACTGACAGGATTCAATTTGGAGTACTTGAGTGTTTTAGACAAAACTAAGAAAGACAGGGCGAAAAATAAGTGCGCTTTAATATAATGTGGATTGGGTGCACCAGTAACAGGAAAGTATTTCAGAAATACGATAGTATAGAGAAGAGTAAATGAAAGACAAGGAGAAGATTGAGAAAGGTAATGGGTAACATGGAAAGAAAGAAAGAGAGTCCTAAAAAATGCAACGACCGTTAAGTCGGAAGATCATATTTTAAGGAAGTAAGTTTTCAAGAATAACCTAAATGAAGCTTTTTTAAATTTGCCTCGTCCGAATGGAAAGTAAGTGAAGGGTATTTCATTGTACACGAGAAAAAGCCTCCGTGGATCAATAACCAGTTTACTTTTGCAAGTTACACAGTAGATGTATCTTATTCATGAAAATTAAAATTGAAATCATTGAGTTTTCAGAGGAGCAAGAACGAATCACAGATTAATGTACTGCATCTGAACTTTTACCGATTGATTGAGGGTCCGAAAAAATAAATAACCCATGATTCAACATATCCATGCATCCTTTCAACACCAACGGAACAATAATGTTTTCCATCAACGATCCGTCGCCTCAGGCACCTGCAAGATATTTTCGAAAACCTAGGAGGAAACAATGAAGGTGATGTTTTACTAATACTTGCATTTTTCAACAGAGAAAAATTCATGAAAAAATCTCCACAACTACTTCTACCAGCAGCATTACTGCAAACACTTTCTATCAGTGATCATCTTTCACTGTTTTCAAACAAAATATTGAATTTTGTATGAAGAAAAACACCTAGATATCACTAAATATGTATTCGATGGTTTCTGGCTCACTTTTGTCAGAGTTAATGTTCATTAAATGAAGAACACAATGTATTTTTCCATTGTTCTTTATTCTGGCACAGGAGAGCATTCGGCTACGTTCAATGGTAAAATGCTCGCCTGCACTAAAATAAAGAACAGTAGAAAATACATTGTGTTCTTCATTTAAATCACTAAATACTTTTAATATTTGTAATACTATTCTGAATAAACTGGGTAGAAGTTAATTTACACTTCTTAAAACATATTTTAACGACCGTAGCAGGTATTGCGTAAGGAGATAATGTAAAAACCCAAGATATTTTTGAAATCCAATCGTTATACTTCATGAGCTGCATTTGCCATATTTCACAATATATAACATGGTAATATTAAAGTATATCAAGATATCCTGGCTTCAAAACACTCGTAACTTACTTTGGTTGCAATGATTAAAAACGCGCACATTTAATTAGCATCATGAGATTGCTTAATTTTTGCTGAATGAAAATAGTTGTGCACTCAGACAAAGATTTGGTTGACAGCTTCAGAGACAAGATTCGCATATCTTCTCGTGTTTGGCTAATCAATGAGGAAAATCTTCCGAATTTTCGAGTTTCTGGTGGTTTAGTCATAGAAGTTTCCTATTACATTGTCGCAATGAAAAGATTTTGAACATTTCCATATTGCCTCGTGAGTACATAGTTTATATCCTTCGCTCACTCTATCACGCAACAATGTAAACGTAGAGGTATCTCAACACGTTGAAACATTTTTTGAAATGAGGATATAGATCCATCATACATTGCCCAAAGTTTTCCTACTATTTCTGGAAAGTGCACACGTACTCGTATGTGACTGAAAATTCTTCGCTGCAGCCGGTCTTTACGATTTGCCGAGGTCGTCCAACTCGTACACTCACTCCAGCACATTAGCGGTGGTTCCCGGTAACAGAAGCAGTAGTGGTAGTAGTCAAACGGAGCACTCCCTTTGTATGGCCTGATGAAGTGTTTCCCGATCCCTGAGCTCCCATTCCACCAGTAGAAAAGGAATAAAACGACCGCTTTTCCAATGACGATAAGTTCCAACGCAATCGGTGGTCATGATGGTTTCCATTCCCCTCGAATAGAGCCGTTCACCTGTCCGTCCGCCTGCCTCTTGGTCTCGCTCAAACCGCCTCCAACCAACTGCCGCCCCCCAGCACTCGTTCCCTTCACCCCCCTTTCTAAAAATCCCTCCCCCCCGCCACCCGTCCACCTCGGTCCCTTCTCACTCCATTATATTCACTCGTCTCCTCTTCCAGAATATTAAGTGGAATAAGGGCTCCTGTTCTCCGACCCTTCCCCGTCCACCGCGCTCTCTCACTTTCCCGTTACGCTGACGACCCCCGCCCTCCCTCCCCCAACCTCTCGGGCCCATTTTCATTCCTACCTCCCCTTCCACCCATCGTCTCCCCACCCCCCACACTTATCCGCATTATGGTGAGCGCTCTTACTCCTCCGCAGGGTAATATCGCACCTCGCATAAAATAACGACGCCATTATTCCGGCGAGAGAGTGTGGGTGTGGAGGGAGAGGGATGGGTAAGGAGAGGGGATGGGGTGGGGACAGATGAGGTTAGGGTTTAGAGGGCTCGTTCGTGGCAAATCGGCACGAGATTTCGGAAAGAAAGAAGTCGTAGGAATCGGGGGTAGGTGGATGTGGGGATAGGTTTTTTTTCTTTGATGAGTTCGCGTGAGAAGAATGTTGAGATCATCGGTGATGCGGAGGACATGTATAGGTGGGTTGAATATACGATTGATTGATAAGGGAATTCTTTTCAATATACTTGAATATTTTAACGGAGTTAACTCACACACTGGCGTGACCTTAGTTTTGGGGAGGATTGATAGAAACGTGATCCGCTCCCTCCCACTAGCCTTTACAATGTCTGCGATAATGATTATATTAAGAATACTAAATTCGAGCCACCAACATTCCACGTCATGATCTTGGAAATTACTTGGGCCAGCTAATAGTTGACCCCTGACTGTGGAGCCACCCTTCCGCCACGCTAGAATATTGGTTTCTAGAAAATTAAGCAATGCCAATCAAACCAACATCTTTCGAATGGAGACTTAAATGGAGGTCGAAGTGGTACGGGGGATAAAGCATCTCAATCGGGAGATCTTAGGTGATGAGCAGAGGTGCTGTTTAGTTATGACAGGGTATTTATATTTAACAAATCTTTCTGCTGGAAACTCACTGTTTTCTTTACCCGTTCACTTGCTTTTCCTGAAGCGTCCTTCATCTCCCCGTATGAAACATCTGTGTTTCTAACCAATCACAATTTAGAGTTTCCTCATGGGAACTTTTCCAATCAAATATTTTAGTTGATCGTATTAACCATGTATTTTTTAGGCTCATCGTCACAACTTGACGGTATCTGGCTTATGAACCACTATCTTTTGCTTCATAAGCCGCATACGTATGCTAACAATGTGATAATATTCATTCCTAAGTTATCACCTCCCTCTAAACCCCCCAATTTTCTGTTCATTACCTTATCTACCCCAAGTTGACTCTCTTACCCACAACGAGGGCGGTTCAATAAGTACCCGTGTTAGAAATGAAGGAACCATTTTTTTATTTTTCAACATAGTCCCCATTTAGAAAGATACACTTCTCCCAACGTTACGGCCATTTTTTTAACCCCTCCAAAAAATGGGATTTGTCGAACTCATCAAAATACGCCTCTGTCTCGGCGATTACTTCCTCGTTTGAGCTAAATTTTTTTCCTGCGAGCCATTTCTTCATGTTTGGGAATTAGAAAAAGTCGCAGGGAGCCAGATCGGGTGAATACGGGGGGTGCGGCAGCAATTCATAACGTAGTTCATGCAGTTTGGCGGCGACTACTCCGGATCAGCTTGTTGTCCACCGTGAGCAATCGCGGCACCCATCGGGCCGACAATTTTTTCAGCACCAACTTATCATGCAAAATATTAATTTTCGTTCCCTTCGACACACCCACGGCCTCTACTACTTCGCGCACTTTCGTTCGTCGATCAGCGAGAATCATGGCGTGGACTTTTTGAATGATTTCCTCGGTAACCACGTCTGCCGGGCGTCCTGGTCGCTCCTCATCAAAAACAGATGTTCACCCACGTTTAAATTCGTTGAACCAATATCTAACTGTGGTAATAGGTAGCAGAGTGTTCTTATAAACAGAATCCAACTTTGCTTTTCTCTCCTCGCATTTCTTCCCATCCAAAAACAAAGAGCGAATTACCGAACGATACTGCTCTTTTTCCATCTTAGCGAAAATCACGAAACACGTCTTACTCGAATGGCTGCAAAATCCAAACTAGCCTTTAAATCAGTCTGACATTTGTTTCACCGTCGTTTGATAGATGGCAGCACACGATGATAACATAAACTTCCCTCAGGAACGCCCTTTGTCGTCAAACACGGGTACTTATTGAACCGCCCTCGTACTACCAAATGCTTAATCACTATTACTCAGTAATCCCCATTTCCTTTTCATCTAACTTCATAAAAATATCACACATCAATGCTTCCTCATTTCATTCCTCATTTAATATTTTCTAGCATATCAGTCCTCAACATTTCTATGACATTCTAATCATTTATCTAATCTCAGCGGCTCCCCGTATCTCTTTTTCTAATACTTTTTATCCGTTTCCGTAAGGTTTATATGTAACTACAAGGACCGAGTCTCCCCCACTCACGGAAATGGCACTCGCTCAAATGGGTTGATAAATATAATGTTCCCGGTTTCCTGGGTAAGTTAATTTAGACATTTTCTCATTTGTTTAGAGTGTTTTTTACCATCACGTAAGATAGCCATGGATAGATATGGCCATCATAGTGGCTCTTTTAAATACTGATATTCACTATCAGCCCTTAAAATTATTTATTAAAATATTTAATGTTTAATATTAGAGGTTTAAATGGTTGATTATTTTTCAATTTAGTAAAACTATAGTGTATTTTCACCGGATAACCATGGAGCCAGTTTAGTCTAACTGATTGAAAAATAGCATTTGTTATCATGAAACCAAAATTGATTCAACTTACAGAAGTCTTTTTAATTGTCTAATCGGAGTGTGTATATTTGCATCTGATAAAAATATAATATATTTATAACCTGGATCGTTTGCGCTCGAGTCCCTCATAATTATACGCCCTTTCTCTCGTTACAAAAAATACGCAATGTATAATAAAATCCAGATATTAGGAGTAAATTTTAGGAGATATCAATTTTTCATGTTCCACACAACTTTTTCTGACCTATAGTTGGGAAACAAGGACTTCTTTAAATGCTCAAAGTTGGATTGCATATCCGACCAGAATCAGTTCCATTGCTCAAACCTCAGGCCAAAAGGAGTAAAACTAGCATTTTAGTGACTCACTTCTCATAGAAACATAAGTTTACCAAATAATATATTATTATCAAATTGGGTAATGGAAACAAAATGAGATGATTTCAATGAAAATCCGTGTTTATATGAACAAGGATTTGGCTCTATCAGGTCCAACATGGATGCTCGCTTAAACATGTATACACTGTGACTCTATTGAAAGATTTTATGACCCTGAGAACTCAGCAGGAAATTTCACTTAAGTTTATTGGGTGAAACCACTTTCAACAAAGACAGAATTAAAATAAAATACAAAAGATACCCAAATATTTTATGTATTATTCGGTTCATTTTTCTTCTAATGTATGGTAAAAATTTTTAATAATCTGCTTCAACTATATTGATGTAGTTGAGCATATTACGTGGGTATCAATGCAGGGGTACTTTGAATAACCATGCACGCTATCCCTCTACTCCACGCTCAATCGAATGCATGGGCTCCAGAGCTACCATGACCAGGACGAACTACGCTATTCTTCAGTTCTTATAAAATCACGAACTTCAGCTGCCGCTAAGCACGTAATATACTCCAGTAAGTCCATTTTTTTCCTCGACAAATATATTCATTGATTGGGTGCAATCGTGCGTATTGAAATCAATGTCGCTCGCCCGAAGCGTGAACTCCGGATTAAAAACTTACGATTATTCGTAAATTTTAATTGGACATCAGGGCTCCAGTTCCGTTTACTAACTCTGATGGGGATTAGTTCCAAACTTTCAGCACAAGTGTTTAACATGGTTTTTACGGAAGTGCTAAAGCTACAGAAATAGCTCCCAAAAACCTACAAAAGGTTAACATTTAAAATACACATATGTACAGCCTAACCATCCCTGTGGTACACACACCGTTTAATACTCTAATCAGACGAAAGTTATTACTTCTACTACCACTCATTGGCTAATGAATTTTTCCAAAATAACTGCCTTTACCTTAATATTTTTGAATCAGAAAAACTGGGTTTTCTCTTTGCTGCAGATTAAAGGGAAGACGTCCATGGGAAGACTTCCATGAAAATACTTGTGAGACTTTCATGGAAAAACTTAAATGAAAAGGATTGAGAGAGTGTTATCGATGCTAGGTTTAGAATATTAAGGACACCTTTATTTACAACATTTTAAAAAGTGAATTCATTAAAGTAAATTAATTAAAGTAAAATTAATCTTAAAAAATAAATCTGAGGTTCGTTGAGATTATGATAATTTTAAATTTGAGCGCTTTTGTAAAAGCTTTACAAAAATACATAAATTCAATTTTCCATCCACTAACAAAGTTATGCCCATCACATACACCCGACAGATTTTTTAATTTAAATCTCATTATTGTTCCGCGTTACAAAGCCACACATTCATATGTTTTGTTAAACCAGACTCAATCAAATACAGATTTTGTGGTAAAATATTTTATTGAAAAACGATATGAGCAAAAATTCAAGAGCCTTGGAAAGAGCATTCACGGGAAAAGTATGCAATAATGACTTAAACCCGTAAGGGTGGATATACTAAGACAAAAATCGGTAGAGTGAAACCGTGACCGATTGTCAGTCACATTACAGTCATCATTAATATTAATCCATAATTCTTTTAACTTTGAGTTATACATTCAAAGGTGAATAATGATATTTTAATGCAACCATTTCAGAGCGTAAAAATCATTCGCCTTGACTGGGACTCGAACCCAGATCCCTCAATATCCGGTCGAGTGCTTTAGCCACTTAAGCTACCGAGGCGTCCTCTTAAACTCTGAAATTTTGGGGCTTTTAAAGGAACTAGATGTTATGACGAAATACCGTACATACAATGTCACATGCATTCGTAGTCGTGCGCGAGGCGCCACTGTCCACGAGGTTAAAAGCCAACTTTAAACACGTATGGTGTTTTCCCTTTGACAAATTCCGAAGAAACTGCGGGAGATGCCGCAACAGTAACTTTTAACGGAGTCATCCGCTAATGTGCATTTTAATGCAACAATTTCAGAGCGTAAAAATCATTCGCCTTGACTGGGACTCGAACCCAGATCCCTCAATATCCGGTCGAGTGCTTTGGCCACTTAAGCTACCGAGGCGTCCTCTTAAACTCTGAAATTTTGGGGCTTTTAAAGGAACTAGATGTTATGACGAAATACCGTACATACAATGTCACATGCATTCGTAGTCGTGCGCGAGGCGCCACTGTCCACGAGGTTAAAAGCCAACTTTAAACACGTATGGTGTTTTCCCTTTGACAAATTCCGAAGAAACTGCGGGAGATGCCGCAACAGTAACTTTTAACGGAGTCATCCGCTAATGTGCATTTTAATGCAACAATTTCAGAGCGTAAAAATCATTCGCCTTGACTGGGACTCGAACCCAGATCCCTCAATATCCGGTCGAGTGCTGGATCTGGGTTCGAGTCCCAGTCAAGGCGAATGATTTTTACGCTCTGAAATTGTTGCATTAAAATGCACATTAGCGGATGACTCCGTTAAAAGTTACTGTTGCGGCATCTCCCGCAGTTTCTTCGGAATTTGTCAAAGGGAAAACACCATACGTGTTTAAAGTTGGCTTTTAACCTCGTGGACAGTGGCGCCTCGCGCACGACTACGAATGCATGTGACATTGTATGTACGGTATTTCGTCATAACATCTAGTTCCTTTAAAAGCCCCAAAATTTCAGAGTTTAAGAGGACGCCTCGGTAGCTTAAGTGGCCAAAGCACTCGACCGGATATTGAGGGATCTGGGTTCGAGTCCCAGTCAAGGCGAATGATTTTTACGCTCTGAAATTGTTGCATTAAAATGCACATTAGCGGATGACTCCGTTAAAAGTTACTGTTGCGGCATCTCCCGCAGTTTCTTCGGAATTTGTGAATAATGATATAAATTTATCATTCCTCAATCTTTCCCCTGTCATCAATTGTATTTATCAAAAGGGAGAACCAATCGCAATTCAAATAAAAGTGTAACATTCATTTGCTCACTAATAATTCCACATTATACTATTATCATTACGATGATATTGATAAAAAATGAGCTGTTTTGCCATTAATTTTGTGGTCTCTTTTGTAAAAAATATAATAATGGAAGCGCTGCACTGCTAAAATAAAAAAGGTATATTTTATCTGCAAGGAAAACGGGAAGAAGGGAGAAAGTTAATCTGAAACTTTATCTCAAATCGATTTCTCTTTACATTACTCACTAAATTTATTCAATAATAATAGCACGGCAGCAACAGAAAAATTACTGGAAACCATTTCATTTTAATATTTCATACCGATTTAATGAGCGCCGTTCTCAGCAAATTCAGCAATATTTTAACAAATAAAATAGTTATCAATTTTACAACCGGGGCAGCTTGAAGTCCATATCAACCACGATTCTCCCGAGCTGTGAACGCAAACGCTGACGGCATTATTTCCGGATCCGTTTGACGAGGTCCCCATCATCCGAGGCCACTCTCACATTGCCTTCTGTCCCTCGTCCATCAAACGGAAAACCTTGACCTGGTGATACATTACAATTCACGTTCATCACGCCGCTGCTATAAATCCTCACTATTACGTTTCCATCCAATCCTTTTTCCGCCTATCCTACCGCTCTTGACCTTTTTCTCTGTCTCTTACTCTCCCCGTTTCTGCCATCCCTTCCGCCTCCAACAAGCAAATCCCATATTCACTTTTTTCCGAACTTTTCTTAAACAGGTAACCTTGGATATTTTCCAGATCAGGCAAGGATTTTCCATCTATGTACGTAGTATCCCTCCAATTTTGGCAAGCATTAAAAATCTACTTTCAATGACGAAGAGTGTATATAAACCTATATAGTTTTTAAACGCCGTAGCTTATCGCAATCCTTTAAGTACCTACTTATGGTTATATGTGGAATGGTTGAGTCTTTCAAATAAACTAGAATACAAAAGTTATGATGGCATAATCATAATGGTAGAAGATGATATAAAAATATTATTTCCCTGAGATGGAATAAATACTTTTGCAGAATTGTACAGGTATGGAAACCATTAATGATATTTGTTTTATTCTTGTAAACTCCTTTTCATTAACATTTATTGTAATTCAAACCAGATCATACATGTACATCCTTCGTCATGCATCCATACAAAATTTCAAAATATTTCAAAAAAATTATTGATCTTAAGCGGTAGCTACAACAAGGTATGAAGTTAAGGTATTTTTATGCATCTACAACTCACACAAATCATCAACTTCCCTTTTCAAATATAGATACCTCACTATTTTACTTCTCACCAATTTCTTCGCCAATGCTAAAAGGGATATGTGTAACTCACAAACCAACCGGAGAAGTTTTCATGTAATGATGAATACAAGAGAAAGTGGATCGATAACGAATACTATACGTCGTTTACTCCACAATATTGAATATCACTGAATTCTAAAATTAATTTCCCTTTAGCGATTCTCGGAACAAACTTTTTTGTAGTGGTGGTATTTGGATTACCTTTCAAAAATAATAGCCATAACTCAACATTATGAGTATTTACCACCGATTTACGGAAGCCATGTAATGCTTTTATTACCAGTATGCTCGTATTATTAAAAAAACCATCCACTCAATATCTTAAATCTTTCAAAATCAATTGAAAGTTTTAGCAAAATATTTATAGTAATAATAACTAACGGTGTTAGAAAAAATTAAATTATTTTTGTGAACATCGAATTATACATGTGTTGTATGCGTAGAAACCTCCATGGACTCCCGTCAAAGTGTTCACCCTAAAGATTGTTTTGTTATGCGAAGTTAAACCTCATCTCGTAATTGCCCCGCGCCGAGTGAAATTCCCATATTACTTTTCCCCCCTAGCCGCATGGGGTTTCCCAGAAAGTTTTATTGCACGAAGAACCATACGGATTGGATTACCTGGAGGTGCCCACAGTCACCGCTGGAATATGAGCATATCTCATCGGCCAGCAATAAAAAGCTGGCTGAAGCTATCTATGCTTAGCCATAACATAGCTCGTACCAATGGAAGAACGATTGTAATTTTACATTAAAAACTGAAATGCATAATGCATATATATATATATATATATATATATATATATATATATATATATATATATATATATATATATATATATATATATATATATATATATATTCTTTCGATCTTTACTTCTATTTCTTCCGATGAAGACGGAGCTGAATTCCGTTGAAATGATCAAGAAATAACGTGTGAGTGTTCTTTTTATGTGTTCTTATATTGTTTGTTGCTGTCCAAGTTTGTTATATATATATATATATATATATATATATATATATATATATATATATATATATATATATATATATATAAATCTCTTTTTATATCTGCACGCAGCCCGTTTTTAAAATAGTGTCGTTCGAATTGTTCGAAAAAAATGTACTCCAAAATCCAAAATGTCGACCGTTTGTGTGCCTTATGCTGCTCTAAATACGTTCAATACGATAGATTCTAATTGATACACGGCTTTTAGTGGATTCTGAATAGTTAAAGGAGTATCTTACCGACAACTCAGCCAAGGAAATGGACTTCTAGCAATGCATCCATAGACGGGATCAGAACTAGCTACAAAAGGTTACAAGACGAGAAGTCACCCGCTAAACTGAACTAGTCCATAGGTTTAAAGTTGGGTAAATGTCGATTATTTTTTTATTTTAACATTTCATGTCATCCTTTCCTTAACGATATTTAAAAGTATCCCGCTAGTACCGGAGGATGCCAGAATAGAAAATTTAAGATTTAATTTAGCGATTTTACTTTTCCTCCAACGGATTCTCTCCATCTCCCAGAACCTTCCTAATTCTCATTTACCCCATATACGTAGTTTCTCCCCTTCGCCCGACCGGCTCTCTTTCTCCCGCTTCCTACTCCCTACTAAATTTCTTGCGTCATAAATGCGACCCTCTCCATTCCTCTTCCTTGGACCCTTGAGAAGCAAAGGAATCAAACAGTTCCTCTGAAATCGAGAAAAAACTGGAGAAGGCTACGTGCTCCAATCCGTGAAGTTAGGGCTTTCATCAATGATTCTCGGTCGAGATATCTGTAGGACTTGTTCCATGGGATTTGGCAAAATGAAACCCTTCCAACATTTAAAAAAATTAACCATGTGGAAGAGGAGAACATTTTAAGGCCAATTAATTTTAAATGACGAATTTATTGCATGGTTCTCCGTCAAATATTTGAAATTTGAATGGCATCATCATTATCCCAATACGATGGTTAGTTTACCGACTTCATTTTCTCACTTACCCTGCGGTGCAAGTAGTGTTAACTTGAATACATTACAGCCAAATTTGGAAGAAAAAAATTCCTTTCACATTCAATGGAGAGTAATATTTCCCAAATTATGTGAATTTACTTAAGACTCACTATTACAGAAATTGCTATATCAAATGTTTAGGAGGGCCATAATTCATCTCAGTGGACCGTTTTCAGCGAAATTCGATAAATGGCAGTAACGTGAATATCAAAATCTATAATTCTATTGAGAAGTTTTCAATTATCTCGTTTACAGTGGATAGCAAAGATTTAGTTATGTTGTAGATTATGTTCCAGGCTGATTGTCGTCATTAATTACACTCAATTAATCAAGGCTATGGATAAAATATAATCATATTTAGTTCGGTAAGTTTTCAATTACGATGGATACTTATCCACTGTGTAATGTATTTAGCCTCGAAGTATTTAGTTTATTCAATTTTTTGTAATGCCAAAAGAAACATTTCATAGCTAATGAAATCAGTAATTATATATGTATCCATTCATCATGACTCATGATTTCTCTCATCTCTATATAATTGTTATTTGTCATTCGTAGAATATGTAAAATCTAATTAAGCACAAAGCAGACTCTGTGATAACAAATATCCTATTCTTATTTAACTACGCGATGTTTTACTTTCATAAAAACCCAACCCGATTAATTAAAATATGGAAAGTTTAAAAAAACATACCTCTTGGTACATCGCATCCCGCTCCTAAATATGCATGTCACTAGCAAAAGTTAATAACTACTTGTATTTACTTTGTGTTGCTCCATCATCAACTGCGCACAAAATATTTATTTCAACGTCACGTGGTCATCATTTTTTGTGGTAAATCACGAATCACTGGAAAATTTTTGAGTCTTATTTACGAGAAGCGGGAGGTATTATTTTAGAGCTTCGGCCTTTGAAAGTAGGAAAAACGTTAGATTCGAATTTGATGAAAGTAAAGTTTCATCACAAATCTCCACGTTTGATGTTGAAGGCAGAGTTCGATGCAGTCCTCCGGGCCATCGCCCGATTTATTGAAGGAAAAGCTCCCTCGCTTGGCTTTAGAAGAGCGGGGATAAAAAAATAACCAAGGCGAAGACGATATCTCGGGCCATTATTCCGCATTCCGCATGACAATGGTATTTCTTCCGCGATAATATCGACGCGGAAAATTCGTTCGCGCCACAGCCCGCCTCTTTTTTTCTTCCCGCCACCCTCCGTTCACCTTTCCGCGGTAACTCAGACTCTGGATTCGCTGGCACGTTCAGGCATAAGCCCCCGCGTGACGTAATAATATTTATCTCCGCTTTTCGATCTAAAACGCGGGAAAGGGCGGTTATAAGCCGACGGATTCGGAGAGTGTGTGTTTGTTTAGCAGATAAAGATGGAAGGGGGGTGAGGTGAGAAGGGTGTTGGTAGTGTTTCTGAAGAGCAGGAAGATTGGAAGTGAGTGCGGAAGGAGAGGTAGGGGAGAAGGAAGAAGGAGAGGAATGGGAGAGTGAATGAGGAAGGGGGAGGAGAGACGGAGGAAGAGGATCTTTCAGGGTGGAATCGAACAAGAGCGTGTGACTCTTAAGATTTGAGCCGCGGGAGAATCCACAACGGGGAGGAAGGGGTGGAGGGAAACGTGTGTTTGATATTCCTAATACGTCATTACGTCGAAACATATTCCGCCAACACGAGTTAATCCAGGATCGAAAGTGATGGTGAAGGTAAATCGTATTCCATTTGTTCTCTCCTCCTCGCATGATAAGTTTGAGACGCCTGGGATCGAGGTCGTTTATCAAACTGCTCGTCGATTTAAAGAATGTGGGGAAACATCCTGACGCGTGTATGCATTTCATATGATAGAGAGCAAGGGAAGACAAGCGGGATAATCAATTCAAATCTATGTATTCGTGCGAACAGAGGGTCGCTTAGTAACAGGTATACCTTTTTAAGGTCAAGCTGTTCTTTTTTTCAAGCCGAAGATGATATTGTGCGATGAATTCAATACGATCGATCCAATATCCTTTTCCCCGGCATGGCTTCCGAAAAGCATGGTTATCTACACAAAGCTTCAAATCAAGTTTAATAAAATGCTCTACAGCAGAGTATTTTGATTATAATAATCTTAAATGATGCAGTTCATATTTAAAAGTAATCTTATAATGTTAGACAAATATATGTAGGTTAGATAGCAAATTTAATTCGTTATTTATCAAATTTTATCATCATCCCAGCTGAACTACTTAAGAATTTAGGAAAATTGGGGAGGAAGAGTTTTATGGGTATATTCGTTGAATTTATGAGAAAGGAAGTTGGCCGAAAGACTGATATAAGTACAGATACATATCCTCATAAAAGAAAAAAATCATTACGTAAGAACGAGACGTTTGATTTCCCATGGGGCCAAGAGATTTCTTAGGATCAACAGCAAAAGAATGCAGAAGACAGGAATTGAGTACTTAGGTAAAGATAAGTTTTGATTTAGAACGGGGATGGATACACAAAAATAATAATGTTACTTGTAGAAATAAACATCAAATATAACCAGGATGTGTTTTTTTGCCTAGTGAATTTTGAGAAGTAAGACAGGGGTCCATTATCACTTTTTCTATTCAATATTTAAGCGGAGGAAATGATAAGAGAGGCGTGAAAAGGACTGGAAACATGGGTAAAAGTATTCGTAGATTTGAAGAAATGATCAGTTAGATTTGGTGATGATTATGCGCTTGTTGACGAGTCAGTCAAAGGGTTACAATCATTAGCACATTACACAATCAGTGTGATACATATGGGATGAGGAAAAATCAAAGGAAAACGAAGAGAATGAGATTCTCAAGAAACAGGATAACTAATATGTATGTAAAAGATGTGGCCATACGGTAAACTAGAACAAACAGAGCAGTTCAGTCGTCATTTAAGAATTGTTTTAGAAGAAGGCGGGAAAAGTAGTAAGGACATTAAAAAAAGAATTCAGTTGGACTAAGAAACTTAAACAAAATTCAGGGGTCCGATGTCAGGTACCTTTTTGAAGACTAGGGAAAATTTTTCATTGTCGTGACTAGACGCTGTTTTATATGGATCGGAAACTTGGTATTTGATGCAAGGGGATAAGCGCAGGTCAAAAGTTTTTGAAATAGTGTGGTGGAGAAGATGGCATAAAATAAATCTGAGGGAAATAAAAACAATGAATGGAGTTCTAGTAGAGCAGGGAAAGAGATAAGGCTGTTGAGAGAAATTCGAAGAAAGTAGAACAAGTGAAAGCAGGATGTACTACAAGAGTTAGGTCGAGGGAGGAAACTAAGAGACAATTTGGATTAAATATAGGGGGGTTGAAAGTTAGCTTCGTTAAGGAACTAGTTATTGTTGTATCAACAATGGGGTCTAAGGATAATTTTAATCATGCTAGTTAGGGCTGAGGAGCACTGCCATGATTCACCAAGAACCTACTCGAACCTGGAAAATTATTGCTATTCAAAACCAATCCGTTTGTGCAGTAGATGACTGATAGGGATGAAGAGAGGATTGTTGGGTGAAATCCGAAGGAGGCAAGAAAATAAATAAGATATGGATAACTTTGATCGAAATTTGAAGGCTATGATTGAGAGGTATAGTATTAGACTAGCGATGTTTGGATGAAGAAGAATCACGTTGAAACGAGTAAAGGGAGGACTAACGTGTCCGGATTTTATTAATAATATATTGCAGTGTAGGGTGTCACGGTGTCTTGCTAGGCGAAGCGTATGAATACAGCGGTGATTAGTTTATGTGCTCATTAAAAACATATGCTAAAAGTTTGGCTACCACTAATAATATCGAGAAATACCTATGCCATATTATTCAGGTTTGACTGGTAAAAGCATTGTTTTTTATCTAACAAATAATTTTAAAAATTGACTTATCCAAGATTTCCTAAATTAGATTCAATCATGGATAATTCTAGATGATGGGGTTGTGTGCAAACAGAGATAAAAGCTAATTAACATTATAGTTAGATGAACACTTTATTTCATATTAGATATTAGCATTATTCATCGACTAAGTGCATTTCAATAGTTATTCCTTCAATATAGGTACCGCTTTTCTTAGTATTCAAAGAAACAAATATGTTTGAGGAAAACAGGACACTTTTTAGTTTACACGAGTGTAGAGTAAGGGGTGTGTGTATGTCCAGAATGTGTAAAATATTTGGAATACATACTTAATTATTGTATTTTCAATACATATGGTGATAAGCCAGCTTAGAATAATAAAATGAATAAAAACTCCGAATTAAAAAGTATCGTCATTGTCTTTTTTTCTTTAAAATCATCTCTGATATAAATTAAATCTACAGCGAATAGCTTTAAGTACAGGGGAAATTCCAAGAGAGAATACAGGCAAACTTATGAATTGAATTTAAGTTAGTGTGTGACACTTGAACCTGGAGAGGAGATTACAGGCTACAAAGAGACTGAAGATCACTTAAGTGCGGAAGCGAACCACTTTTAACATTTCAGACAGAATGTAAAGGCAATTTATATTAAGCATCCTTAATATAATTTGTAAGCAAAAATCGTTGCATCACTTTTTCCATATTTCAAAAATATCATCCTTTAATATTTATTTTCAGCAATAAAGCTCATTATATGAGGCCGCTACAGATTGTTAGTTATGATATATGGGATTTAATAAGGGGAAAAGTGCGCGAATAATGAAACTGCTGCTCAACAGAGGAAAGCTTGTTCATTTGTGAATCTCAGTTTTGAAATCAAACCTAAAGTTGTACGCATTAAAATTCAATGCGAGCTAATCACCCAACGCAAAAAATAAAAGAAGTTATGAAATTAGGATAAATCCTCCATCAAAAATAATCCGTATGTGTCTTTGGCAATCATTGATTATATTGATCAACCAAGTCTCTTTCGTGAAATACTAATATAACGCCGGGATTATGATAAATAAAACAAGCAGAAGCGTTTAAGTTTGCATCGGGAAAGTGGTGTATCAGGAAGAAGCTCGTCAAAAATCAAATGACCAACGAGGATGTCCTGTAATACCTGTAATGGACACTCTTATCAAAGACTTTGCTACGCCTAAAAGGATGACCATGAGGATACGATGGAGCGGGATGTGAATCAGAATAAACAAGGTCAGTCACGTGCCATGCCAGGCCCAACATGCACACCCTTGATGAGACCTTTAAGCTTTAACTCTCTGCTTATAAAAACAACAAAAAAGACGCATTGGAAGCCTTTTCATCAATATCACATGAAAACTGATGCACAAAAAATCAAATACGCTGAAATATGCTAAAGGAAATTTCAGTGTCCGAAGTTTTTTGTTACTGCAGCCTCATTCAATTATTCAATGATCAACCTACTATCACCGACCAAACAGAAAAACAATTAACAGAAAAGGAAGAAAATGTTTCAACCAGCCGCGGAGTTCAGCAGAAGTTAATAATTTGGAAGATGAGGAATTTAAATACTGACCCAGAATGGACACTAATGGTTCATATAAATTTTAAGTCCAATGACAGAAAACAGCATCATTAAAACAAGTCTCTCAATCCTAGTTGCATTTCCCTTCCAATACTTCATTTTCAAAACTCAAAATTTAACGGGTGAATCACTACTCCAAAGTATGCATCAACATCAATTCTAACATTTTTTAACAAAACCCTTTTTAGATAAAATAAGAAATGTCTTCAGAATTTTAAGTTTCAAATACTTAAACGGGTCTTAAGTTTGAATATATTAAGGCGATGGATGCTCGAAATGGATTTCCAAAAAATCTTAGTTTTGTAATTGGACGTCTCTGAGTAGGCTTTAACATACAACGGGAATGTCTCAAAAATTTACCAAGAACACTCACCTCTATGCCTCATTATTATAGTAATTGAATATGTTATGATCGACCTTTGACCTTCTCACAAATAATTTGAGCTTCAACTGGAGTGTACTCGCTTTTGCTCCCATTCTAATTACAAGTGAGATATTTTGAGAAGAGGATAATTTATCGCATTAAAAATAATACCAAATATGGAACAAGAGAACCTGTTTATATCCATAGTGGTATGTATACGTTTGATCTCATGATGATTTATTTGGGGTGCAGAAAAATTCCAGCACCCCAAATGCAATGCATAAAGGAAAAATGCGTAAGTGTGCAACAGAACAAAACATTTCAATCACAGTAATATTTTAAATAACTAAATCAAACCTTATGTGACATATACCGTACATGATTTTAGTGACCTCAAAAGGAGCCAAATCTGGAGAAATTTGAAAGCAGCGCAAAACTTTAATTTATTAGAGAATCGCAGCGGTTGTAGTAATAAACGTTACATTAATTCTACCATCTAACTCCATTTCATTCTCATCGACAAATGGATTTGCGGTTTCAATTCTGTAGAGCATTGGGACTGTTTGAAGTAAGATTTATTCCCCGCGTTCCTGCTGGTGGATTTTTGGCTCCAGGACGACGTAGCCTGCACCGAGAATATAACGTTTTGCCGCCTCTCCCAACGGGAGATGTCCCCTTTCCGCTTGATTTACGAACTAGCACGCTTATCTCGCGTCCCTAAATTCCAAAAGTGAAACCAATTTCCGATTTATAGCTCATTTTGCGTCCAGAGCCGTTGTTAGACTTGGTCACTCGAAAAGAGAGGAACGGTAGCATGGGGCGGAGAAGCGTATTTCATTGAATGTAGGAAAATTTTGAACAGATCATTTTCGACAATTTTGCTGCCATTCGCGAGACTTATGCCTGCTCCCACTTCCAATCCATCCGCGTCAAGCCGTCAGTAGGTACACTACGAATTAGTATTGAATGCATGAAAATTTGCTTTTTTTTCGGCTGAAAACCGAGCGAGCGAGAAATACCCTGCGGGGAAAGGGTGTATTTTTCGTGTATTCCCGAATAAAATTAAGGGGTGCAAAACCTCATGACCGTTTAGTTTTCTGGATTTTCTCGTGTGCTCTTGGATCAGCGTTTCCGCCGTAAGCGGATTTGCTCACACGTTTTATTTATACATAAATAAATACGTGTGAAGAGCGAATTCCGTGACTTGCATGTGTGTCCCCACTCTACACCCCCTGGATTCTCGCCGGCCTCCTCCAATCCCTCCTCCACGGCTACCCCTTACCATTTATCCAAACCAAGGGAAGCATTAATCAAGACCCCAAATATTTCAAAGGTCCCTGTAATCTCGACGGAGAAATGTAAACACCGCTAATCCTCGGAACCTTCAGCGCCTCTCAGTTTTGTTCCCTCCAACCCGGAGATACACTTTACATTTTTACCGCATCCCTTGGGAGCGAGCCCCCTCAAACCTAGGCGCCCGTTCACTAGGGGTCACAACCCCTTCACTTTCGACATTCTTATATTAGGACACGTTTTTCGAGACAATATCTTCTATTATTTCCAGAGATTACGGAGTTGTCATGACTCAATTTTTAGGGGGTAGATTTTGCTCTTTTTAGGAATTACCCATATTATAACGTTCCCCAAAAGTTGATTTACTTTATTTCAGAAGGTTCTTCCAGCAAAGACTTATTTACGATGCATATTAACTCAGATATATACTCAGAGAGTACACTCAGAGATCAGGTTACTCAAAGAGTAGAAAAAAATGACAATTGATGCTGAAAACCCTCCAAATATAAAAACTAATCCAATATAATCTCTTATTTCTTCTAGGTATAAACAAACGTTCAGTTATATTTTGATTGAAACTTAAATAACTCACCATTCCATTACTTTGGCCCTGTAATATATTCATTAATTATTATATTCCTTTGACTGGCTAGCTCACTAAAGCTTGATCACTAGGAAATCTGATTTTCTGATTCGATATTATATACTTATTCCCACTTACAGATAATCCGCAACTTTTTTACTATTTTCTCTATGCATACGCTGAAAAAAACACGTGATAATAACCCTGCCTAACACTGCCCATCCTGACTACATCCGCCACCCGCACCTGTGCAAACTAAGACGTGTATGTATAGGTCCCGGATGGGTCACAATCCTTCCAGCCTACTCCTGTCTTCTGAAATGCATCTATTAGTTCTACCCCATTTGCTCAATCGAATACCACCTTGAAATCCACAAAGCAAACAATTGCATCGCCATTGTATTTTGAATGTTTTCTACCAGTCGTAATAGATGAGAAACAATGAAAATGAAATTAATATAATGAGATCCTTGATAAATAAGACGACAAAGTTGAACATTATAATTTGTGGGCATAAACTAGAACATGCGGTACTGTCTTTGAAAAATATTATCAAAGTACCGGTGGCATAAGAATAATGATGCATGGTAAATAAGCTATTACAAGAGATGAATTGATTACAAGAGTCTTAAGTAGGGACTTGAAGAAAAGATTATTTTTCTACGAAACTTTTAAATGAAGCGTAGTAGATACACAACGTCAAAAAATTAGTCATTAAAGCGAGAGGACGCCTTCCTGTGCAATTTACCTGCTCAATAAGTGACAATGAATATCCATTTCAGGTGCAAAATTCTCCAAAAATCAATCAATTTCACTACTCTTGGTTGTTTTGATTCCTAAGCATCAAAGGGTAGATAAAACCATCTCTAATGTCAATGTCCACAAATATATAACGGCTAAGGTAGAATATGCGTAGTATTGAAATAGGGTTTATGGTAGCCTGACAAATAAAAGTATCGGTGTTCAGTCCGCGCCCATTCAAAATCTACCTAAAACAGTAGATTACCTAATAATAATATAAAGGCTACTGCATGGGCCACATATTTCTAAGGAGCTCAAAGCAACAAACAAGCGTAGTGAATAACGTCACCGAATTCTCCAACACGAATTGGATTTCAAGAGAATGCCCTGAGTGCATAAAGGCATGCATAATTCTAGGGAAAGCACACGTTAGGATGACATATGGGCATGGTCTCTCTGCGCTCAAGAAAAACACGAAAACTCCGCTGGCGCATTCATCCTGAAGACCGTAAAAGAGGAAATTCGCTGTGGCAGCTCAACGGGAGCCCAAAGTTGTTCCGCCTTGCCATCTCCCATTTCCCGTAATATTTGATCTGCGCAGAAGACCTCCGTCCAAAGAACAGCAAACAATTCGGCTCTTGGCTAATTACAGTTACGCCCACCGGACGAGGAGAAACAAAATAAGGCCGAGGATTTCCACGGATAGGGCTTCCTGCCAAGTAACCTTTTCTCTCCGTACTCATGCACACATACACTTTCCCTCTATCACATTGGCCAATATGAAGCGAGAGAGAGAGATATAGAACGGGCCTTTTAAACGCATCCCCCACAAAGGCGTTCAGGACAAACTAACGACACAATTTCCATCACGTCTCATGAATATGGGAGTGGACGGATGCGGAAAGAGAGATTGCGAGCAAGGAAAACGTTGACTAAGCCATCGTGTTGGCCGCCAAACTGTCATTGCAAACGGGGTGACCATGTTTGCTTAGCGGTAGGATAGAGGGGAGGTCTCTTCCTTACTTAACTAGGAATTTAATCTTAAATTAGGAATTGTGCATCGATGCCAAACAATCAATAAATGATTAATCGAATAATAAACATCGATAGATAAAACCCTTCCCTGCCTCTCTCTCTCTCTCTCTTTCTCTCTCTCTCTCTCTCTCTCTCTCTCAAACCCTCATACATCTCACCAAGGTGGTTATGAAGTAATAGATATCATCAAATGAAACAATATTTTATTTGGCTTTATTGGGTTTCTCCTCTCTCTTTCACTTTCCATGCAAAAAAAAATAACGGTTTGCTTGACCAATCCTCCAATAAGCAAACATTTTTGCTCGTCCACGCCAATGATCCCGGTTTCCAAATTTATAATTGAATATGGTAGCTGCGGCGCCGCAGAGAGATCCGCCCGCAGTGAAATAATTGAAATTATTCTACGACTGTCCGAGCATTCCAAGAAGCAAAATATTTGGACCTTTCGTTATACCACAGTGCAATTTGTCAATTACCTCCCGACGTGAGGTTTAAAAAAAATCAACTGATGACATTATATATTAGCACACTGTTATACAGCAATACGCCACATTTATGGAACGGAGTTGGGGTGTGCTGGCGTTCGCCTCAAACAAAGAGTTGACGCGATATTCCCTAATCCGGTTAGGTCGGCCGTTCTCTTTTTCACGTGCAGCTTGCCTTACCTCCCAGATTTGTAGGTGGGCCCCCAGGTCGAAAGTCAAACGCTCGACCCATTATGAAGTAAACCGAAATTAAAATCAAATAAATGCTTACAAACATGTAAAAAAGGAAAAATTTAAGTTATATCTAGTTCCAAGATTTGGATTGTGTTTCGAATGAGCATTCAGTTCACTACTTTTTCAAAATATCAGCATATTTTATTTCGGGCTATTATGATTATTTCTAGTACAGCTGTCAAATTCTTCAATACCCAAACCTTTTGGTGGGCATATATTATAATGGCAAAGTATAAATCTTACATGAATTAACTCGTACGGATATCCATTTGAAATATTGACCATTACGTGTTACTACAACAGCCTTCACCATCGACCATCGCTGAGTTCGATACTTGGATGCAGTACTCCCAGCTACCGCTTTAGTTGACATCGACGAGAATTCAATTGTTTTGAGTTAAACATTCTGATCGGGATTATGTCTCGTATTACATAAGAAGTGAAATTATGTATTTCGACCTTCGAACATTGAATGAATAATTTATTTGTTTAATTCTTAATAGTTCATTTGGCGTTTCAAAACTGTTGAAGCTGGTTAAGCGCCGCTACTAGAACAAGTATTTTTGAAGTTGCAGAAATGTTTATCAATCTAAATTGAGTCAATTCGATATTTGAGTCGACAAAAATCAATCTGTTATGAGTCAATATCTACGAGCAATCGCCGCTTCACACCGAATTCAAGCATCAAAATTTGATCAATCGATGTTTATCTAACATCAACTCAATCAAAATCATCACTAAATACGACCCTGCCGAGAAATGCAGATCGCGCCCGTCATGGCATCACCTGAGAGAAAGACTGTTCCCACCTGTTTCGGAAAGAGGAAGGGAAACGCTGGCGGGGGACGTGGGGGAATAGGAAAGAGGTACTAATAAAAACGGTTACGCGTTAGGAAATTATATCACGAACCCTAGGAAAATGAAATTTAAGAGTGCCGGGCGAGTTTCTTTTCTTGATTGTTTTCGTATTTTACTGGTGCGATTAGCAGTGAAGTAATTAGTACCAACAACGCAATTTTGTTCGAACGCCTGTGACTTTAATCTCCGCCACGCCCTTTTGTCCAATAACTCGCAAATCTCGCTCGCCTATTTTTAAAATTATTTTGTAGGCATGGGTTCATCATATATTCTTAATATACTCAAGAATTAATGAGCGTGCAAACAAAAATTCAATGCCGTTTTAATAGAGGTACATTATTTATTATTATAAAAAGGGGATAGGCACAACTATCATCTCCCATGTAAGTGAAATGGTTGATCGAAGCAACTATTTTGTTTCCTCATTCACATTTACCTCCATGTTTACTGGGCATTTGACTCGAAATTAATTTCTGAATCTAAATTTTGCCATATTCAAGATTTGTTGAGTTTTCTACGGATTCACTAATTACTTTCTTATCATATTGCATACATAAGAGTCAAAAATGTTTCTATATCACGGATCTGTTAATTTCATTTGTTGTTCCCATTTTTTCTGCCATTGCTCTTGTGATGTCACTGATTGTGGACCAGTTCCACTCTTCTCTAACACCAGTACAGATATGTTCGAGCAGGTAATAAGGCCAGTAATAATTTGATACAGTGAATATAAAAGGTTATAATTTGAATAGAAGAAGAATGATGAGTTTTCTTCATCCCATACTGAAATTAAATAAATTTTCTTTGCGTAACCCAAACCACGGTTGATTAAAAGGTTTTAAAGATTTTCAGCCGGTTATCGTTCAAACGTTTGAATCAGAACGCAATCTGTAGAATATAAATGCTATGAAACTAATACCTGTAGAATATACTTGATCAGAAAACAAAAATACAAATATTTTTGGAACTTAGACGATTAATGGCATAGTGCGACAAAAATTTGCAGAAAGTGATAGACATGCTCAATTCCATTTAACGTCTCGAAACGCAACCGTTTTGGAAGGCTGGATGGACGAGGTACCTGAACGATGCTCCCGTGGACGCCTTCCTTGAAGCGTACCACGTAATGGCAAAGGCGCAGACATCGATGTGCGTCGATGCACAGGGGTGCCATTTTGAAGAATTTTATTCATTTGTACTTTGATCAGCAATAATTTTTTCTCGAATTAATTCTAATTATTTTTTTACAGACCCTGAATGGTAACCAAAAACCGTATATTTCTGAGGAAGTTAGAAATTCCGCCTGAATCTGCAAAAAAAATTGTATACAGCTTCAAGACGGATTTATATATAATTTAATTTCTGATATGATGATATATATCATTATTAAGGATCGATTTGAAAGGGTTACATGCTTAAATTAATTGTACTATGTATTACTATGCTTAATATTAACCGTGCTATGTATCAATGTGCTAACATTAATTGTACTATGTTTACATCAATTGAATGTTATCGAAGGTCAATCAAGAAAGCATGACCATTTCGCCTCATGTTCTCATTTTAATGTGTACTCGTACATATTGCATATTTAATGCCGTTTTTTGATAAAGTTAACCATAATACTAGAATATTATTACCATGATATCATGCGTACATCAATTTGGTGGTATCCACCCGATAGCTTCGAACATTGAAAACCAAACTTTATCGAAAACACTAATTTCAAGCGAAAAAAATGTTCATTATAAGTAAGTATAATTAATGCAGTATGGTCAATACGTTGCATAAGAACGGTATCAACAAGATTACCCTTATTTTGAAGTATAAAATAATGACAGTGCCAATCGGCTGAAGATCATGCGGGAACTGCATGGCCATGTTAAGTCTAATTAGAGCACTACAGAGTTGCCAAACAAGATAGCAAATTCCACGGGAAGGCAATCTCGTGCAATCATCAAGTCTTCCCTGGACCTTTGTTTAGCGTTTCTGCTAATGCCAATTGAATATTGAAGAGGCCATTAACGCTTTCTGATTGCCTAACGTCCAAGTTTACTTGCTATCCCGATGTCTATATCGGTCTCCCTTGTCGCTTAACTTGCATGATGGGTTGTGCGCCCCTTACAACTACAACGTTAGATGCCAAGGAGTCCATTACGATGTGTTTCCAATTTTGTTTGATTTGCACTGAAGGTAGTGTAACTTCCTGTACAAAATTTACTCTGGCTCGTAAATTCTGCTGAGTAGCTGATCCCCACACTTGGCAGTTGCACCAAAAAATAGTGTTACCTATTTCTAACTCTAGAACCAAAACCATTCGTCATCAGAATTACAACCCAAGGACTACTCAACTTCAGTCCCCTTCATCTTCCATCTCCAATGCTAGTTCTCTTACCCCCTGAGAGCTTTTCCGTCTAGCAACCAATTTTATTTTACCTATGTATGTGTCTATTAATATCGCATCCGTCAAATACATGTTCAACCATAGATCCAGTCTAATTCAAGATCTGTATAGTTATCCACATTGCCTTCAACTCTTCTATTCTTCAGTAGACTTACTTGTTTATCTTTATGTCTTTCATTTGATATCGATAAATTTCTTCTTAAAAAAATCATACTACCAATGGAAATTTCCGATTCATATTATCAAAAATCTTGTTTTTCACGCTAAGCGATGTTAACGAATGAAGATAAATGACCTCTACAAAAGTCTTCACCGAAAATTTTACACAAATACTTTACATCAGTAAAATCTCCATTTTTGGCTAATGTAACCGCAAATTAAAGCTTTAGAACTGAAAGTGGTTTGACTATTGCACGTGAAATTATTGTTATCCTGCGTCATTAATTTCCCAAGTATTTGGGAAACCACTTTTATGCACCACGTTCTCTAACTTTGATTGCGATTACGTTTCGCACGCTATTAAAGAGATGATGTTATTGGCATCCCTTATAGGTTGTTCTATTAATCGATTATCTGATGATCGGACATAGAATCATTAGCAAAATCAAAAAACTTCATATAGAGCGTGCGTTATCGCTAACAATATTTTTGCAATATTTGCACTGTTTTACCTTCCTGCTTCAAATCTCTAACTACAAAACCCTACACAAATCGACAGCCATTTACTTTAATCAGTTTGTAAGATTCATTGCTGCAAACTGTGCTGCAGAAGAAAATCACTTAATTGACGGAAAAATCGTGAATATTATCATAATCGTGGATAGTGAATCGTAATAAAAGATACATGGCCGCACTTCTGCTTTATTCCGCAAAACATTTAATGACAGCCAATTTAATCATATTTTTTATTATAAACAACTTCAGTTTCATTGCATTAGCAGTTTTTCAATTGGTTTTATAAACATTTAGCGTGCGATTATTTCTTGAGTATCGTGTATCAGTGATGACTGCCGAAACATATCTACACAGTTGCTCAAAATTTAAACATTAAAATCCAAATTACATCTGTATAAAACATAAAATAGTGATCATTTACATTTAGGATACTTGTTTATGCTCTGCTCACCTCAGTTGGAGAGTCACATGAGAGTAAGTACATCTTTTCCCAGCCTTGTCAAATTCTCTTTCCAGCTTTCAGTTGCTTACACCCACACACTCTCCGGGCGTTCGCAATCCTATAAGTCGAAGCCCTTCTAGGCTTCTTTCGTGTTGGAGAAATGTATGCATTATAAATACCCATAACGCACTTTCAACTTAGAGCAAAAAGAGTAAAATATCGACCCAGAGTAGTGTCACCACTGACTTCCATTTCTCTGATTCATGGTTAAGGCACGACCGTTATTTATTCCGCTACTAAAGTTCACTCCCAGGAATTATATTATTAATTACTTTCAACTTTGATTTTCATTTAGTTGATGAAATCATGATGCCTTTTCTGAAATTAAACCTGTAATGTGATAAGTAAAGTTGACAAAATATGACGTGTAACTTGCACAACTAAGGAGCGGCACGGTTCTAACGGATTCGGGCATGACCTTATTCAAATTATACTTATTTGTCTTCATAAACGCAATGCAAGCTGTCCATCAGACATTTCAAATAATTTCCAATTTTATTAATTTAAAACTTCATCAAAGCAATCAAATAATTTACATGTATTAATGTTTTCATTGATAGTTTAAAAGTAAGATTGCGTTCTAAATACTCTTTTCAACTCCAGGAATCCTGCAACTTAGAGATTCATATAATTTACGGTTACTCAATTAATATTTTTCAAAGTTATAACGTTTTAAATGTTACGTTTCAAAGTCAACGTTCAATCGTTTTTACTTCTGTAATATAATTTACACAGATCAAGGCAAAAACAAGTTAAGTAAGTATTTATCGTGGTGATAAATTCCAACAGGTAATCAATTCCCTGGAGAGAGAAATAGTTTGTACCGCAAAAACCGAACATGTAAAGTGCACCTTGCATGCAGAAATGTTAATGAGACTTGTAAGTAAGAATCCTCTTCAAGGAAAGCTCAAATGAATAGAAAAATTTCATGTTTTGGACAAACTTAAACATGCAAGCAATAATGCCATAGAGTAACGAATCATAATGATGTCAACTTATCACCATCTTCACCAAATTACACTTTCGCCTTATTGTTTTACCATCACGTTTCTCTTTAGTGGCACTTAATTCATTCAATTTATTGAGTCACGGATATATTTCATATCCTTGGCCAATGAAGTAATTCCATGAAATATGATGATGGCATGCACTCTGATCAAATTCTTTCTGATCCGGTTGACAATGAAGGCCTTAATTACGAACACAAAAAAACAAGGGTATTACTTTAGTTGCAAACAAGCGAATAAGGTCTAGAATAACATAAGAAGAAACATAATATGTACATTATTTCTCTTATGAATAAAAGTTTGATGATGAGGTCATCACTTTCTCACGCAAATAAATTGAGTATGAAACGAGAGGGCACTATTCAGCGGAAAACATTTAGAGAATTGTTTCATTATAATGTCTAGTTCCAAGGAAGAGGAAGACGACTTGAATCTTTCTAAAACCGTGGTGTTAAGACTGCAAGATGAAAATCAATAGGTATATATTCGAGTTCAATAAAATAATGCATTATGTAGCAATAAGAAAAAGAAGAAATTGGTAAATGGAACACACCACGAGACGAATGCTATAAGAAGTGTTTCGGAATGAAAAGTTAAGAGATATCTACCAGAAGAAGACTTGAAAATACTTAAGGAAAAATTTGACTTAGGAATAGAGGGCTAATAGGGAGGGAATGAATTAACACAGGAGTAGGAAAGAGAGAATAACACTGGGAGAGAAGGGGGAATGGCTTTTCGTTATTCCTAAAATACCACCATTGCCAGAAAACGGAGGCTTAATAAGCCCTTGTTTTCATATCATAAATCTATGATCGTCTTTATAACATCTATTCTATTTACTCTAAGAACACTGAAAGAACGCATATGGAAAATAAAATGGAACTCGCTTTAGGCAAGTTCCATAAAATTTACATGGAATATTTTTCCATGCACAAGGGTGTTCACAAGAAACAAGACTAAGCATTATTCTCTTAGCCCTTGAGCTAAGCTGGAACTCCATCATTAAGTTATCATTCTTCAGCATTTTTCTCCCTCTAAGGAGGAAGGTAGTCACTTTTCTGAAGAATACGAAATTCATTTAGAGATATGCGAGAGAGAAAATGATGGAAGTATGGGCCAAATAATACAGAATGTGCTTCGAGCGATTTCCAGATAATGTACACGGAAATGTTTTTTTGATTACACCAGGGACTTCCCAAGAAACAAGACGGTATTCTTTTTTATATTTCTTGAGTTAAACTGGAACTAACATTAAGTTATGATTCCTCGACATTTTCTTCCCAGTAAGGAAGAAGCTAATCACCTCTCAGAAACATGCCAAATTCATCTTGAGATTTGTGGGTCCATGTACTTTTTTGATGTATTGAAAAAATATGCAGATAGTCTTCCTGTTTAACTCCCATTCCTCCAGTCTCCATTGAATAAAAGAAGGATGCTTAATATTCTTTTTTTCCTCATTTTTCATTTGATTATATTTTACCTAAAGCTACCAAAAAATCATTCATACGGGGTGAAATGTTATCCCATATATTTAACGGACGTGCGAAGCATAATTCCTGATTTACTGCTTGCATTTAAAAAAATGAATGTTACTAGTCTTAAATTTTTCTTCGATGAATGATAATTTATAAAAAATTACATCATTCAACAACTATCGACATAACTGATAACCTAACAAAAAAGAGTGCGGAATTACAGTATTCTAATATACTTTAGTTCGTGGATTCAATTTCGTAGTTAAAACACAATTACAATATTCTAGTATCGTTAAAATATTCGTTATTTCCGGCATATGTGCAAAATATGGTTATGGTGCCACAGTTTTCACTTGGATTTTACAGAAAAACATTCTTCAACATTAGGCGCTGTGAGCCACGATGTGATCGAGAGGTAAATATCTAATACGTATCTGTTAACGCATATCTAGGGGAATACATGGAGGATAAAACTGTTGGGTAGTAGTAGTAGTAGTATTTAGGGGAGACGACCGACAGCTGAGGTCATTTGCGCCATAGGGGATGGACAGGAAAGGATGAAGGGTGGAGAGAAACCCGGCGTCGGCATTAGCCTACTCTTTATGAAAGGCGCCAAGGAGTCCGCAGCTTAACGCCCCATCCGACGGACGGCGTACTCACTCAAAGTGCCCTCCACAAAACACGTCAAGTAGGGATCAGGATACCTCTGAAAAATAATCAATACCGCCGGGATTTGAACCCAAGCCCTCTGGGTAGGAAGCCACGATGTGCGATAGCCACCGCAACAATCCCGATCCCCCTATAAAAAAACTGTTGAATCCACTACAATATGCAGAAGGAAGTACAACATAATCCACAACGAAGTCAAATGTCAAAGGAAAGTAAAGTACCGAATATCCACAGCTTTATGCAATATATGCCACTTTGTCTGGTTAAAACCATTCATTATTCACAGACAACTACATTTCGCTCGGTTTACAAGAAATCGGCGTATTACTAAAAAAAATCCTGTGGCTCTAATCTGTGATTGAGTCACGACTATGGTTGGTCAAGCCATATTGCACAAATGAAGAATGTTATAGCGTTTATATATCCACTCATTTATATTTTATGGTGACAATAAATTCCTTTTGCCTCTGTAAAGTAAGGAATATTCTTTCAGCGAAATATTTTTATCCTTAATTTCCTCTCGTCCTAATTTTCGGTTTAAATTCCACGTATATTTGATTTTCGATTTTTTGTGGCATTATGTTGGTACTTTTGTCTCTCATTTATGCTGAAAAGTTCGGCCATTTTGAAAGTTCGGTTAATTATTGACAGCTGTTACGCTTAGACGTGTTTTGGTTTGTTTTCAAATTTTGCCTGATCCAAAAAATGGACAGAGTCCTTATCAAATTTTGTGTGAAAAACGGAATTAAGTACGCGGACGCATTCCGAATGTTGGCTGTGACATATTGAGAATCTACCTTGGACCGCAGCAACGTTTATCGGTGGCACAAAATGTGCCCCGATGGCCGAGAAGGTGTGAACGACAAAGTGCGTTCCCGACGCCCGAGCACGCAATAACAGATGAAAACATTGATGAAGTGAAGAAAATAGTATTGCTCAATCGTCGTCGTTAAGGTTTAATTATGACGTTGAAAAATGTCAGTTTTGCCCGTGATTGGACGATTCGATTACATTGAGGCTGTAGGCAAATCTAGGTTTGTAATTCATCTCAACATGGGGTTTTTTATTGGTTTTCCGTAAATAGTATTCAACATATTACAGTTATAGTCAAAATGGGATTATATAATAGTTTTTAATCAAGGCACTTTGTTCTTAAGTATTAATTTATCTCTCATTTAACTGCTGGTTGGTCAAATACAGGTATTTACTCTTTATATTTGGTGTTTTTTTATAATTCCACGCCAGTTACCGACGTAGTGGTGATATTTACATTGCCGGACACTTTTTAGTTGGTCATCAATGCCAACAAAATACACTGCAAGGTTATTGTGAGTGACAGGGGGCAAAGGGTGATACTATGCCAATATTCAGAAATAATAACCGCGAATTCAGGGCAGAATTACGCCGACCCAATTAAATGGAAGATTATTCTTTCCCAGCAGTACTTGTGTAAGACCGTACAAAGAGGGAAAACGAAAGGGAAGCTGCAATCGGTTTAGGCGTATTTTTTTAATGAGGTTGTGCCGTGGGGGAAACATGCATGAGAGAGCAGTTGAAGTACGTACCAAGAGAGAGGAGTAGGAAGCAGTCGGAGGCAGAAGGAAACAAGTACAACAGACATGAGGGACACGAGCGAAGGGGAGAAACTGGGGCATCGGGTAAACAAGAGAGCTTACGCCACAATAGAAGTGGGTGAAACTTGAGTGGTGGTGCGTTTGGGTGAACTCGTATTGAGTCGTTGAGCTGACCCTTCTGCGTACATCCCAGTAACCCGGAAGGTAAGTATTGTTTTCACGGTTTTTCTCTTGTCGCGCAGAACATGCAAAGAATTTTCCTGTGCAGTGCCTGCGTGATAAGAGTGGTGCCACTCCTATAACAATCACCGAAGTGGTCAATAGCGAGAGAATCCGTCACACGCACGAGTAACTTTCCGAAAGGTTGGCTTAACCAGGTTGGGAGGTGCAAACCTGCTGGCTTATCTCCGTGGGATAATGAGTCCGATGAAAGAAACCTAACTTGCGTTCATACTTTCTAAAAGAGCTTAGACACAAAATTTTAGCTTCTAACCAATGTAGTGATAAGAGGGCAATTATGCCGTAAAAGTACCGCGTCCATTTTGAATGCAGATTACTTTAATTAACTCTACAATCGCTGAGAGTATCTATTACGTTGACGCAGCAGGGAAGGTACATGTATGATTCAATATGATCTCTGAGTCCCATATCTCGAAACATAGAATTTTGGGCGCAAGAATATCTCTGAATCGTGTTTTTATAAAGCCAAGAGGTATTTGCGAATACACCGCCTCCTGATTCCCATCCTCTCAAATTAACAGAATAGCAGTTATCATTTCTTTCTCCTACTTAGCATCAATCTGTTAGGAATATCGGGGTAGTAGTAAAGGGCCTAACGAGTCGCAACTGCTACTCCACCGTGAGCTCGTTGACCACTCGTGTCATCCAGTCTAAAAACAGTGTATCCCTTTAAAATTCCCTTGCCAGCCGCCTTAAAGTGTGTCTCTTGCAGATAGACGCAACAGGGATTAAAGCCATGAATAAAAACGGCCGGCTCCTCCTTGTGCCGTTGCAGTTCCACTGTAAAATAAAAGAGACGATTTTAATTTTTTTAATGTAAAAAATACATAAGTAAATAAATAAATAAGTTTTTTAAAAGTTTTGAGATGACTGACTTGGAAGATTATTGCTTGAAGCGATGTTTCCTCCTCCACTCACTCAAGTGGACCTCAGTATCAGAGATACTATGGTCCTCTTCAATAACCTCTAGCTTTCTTGGCTTTGCTGGAGGTGAAAGGGGTGGTGTCTTTTCCCACCCTTTTGGCGTGTCCCGCTTGATAGTTTTTGGTGGGGTCTTCTTTGAAGAGCCCACCGGATTAGGTGTCTCGTTGTCCACCTTACTTTTGACCTCTTTATTGCTCTTTCTTTTTCTCTCTGAGTGACTGCATTGTTTTCTCTTGGGTCATTTGTCTGAATGGCGATGGTGCACTTTGGCAATGTGATGGAAGCAACGGAAGCAAAGTACCAGGAGAAAGCGCCCTGAATTTTCTCCTCACTTCCATGCATGGTACTTTTTTCCAGCGTCTTTATCTCCATGGCCTTCCTTTCCTCATTTTTCTTGGGACAATTACGCGAGTACACTGGGTGTGAACCCTCGCAATTGACGGAAAGAGATTCCGAATTGCACTCTTTACCCTCGTTCGTGTCCTTGCCACAGCGCGGGCAGGTGGCTCTACCCTCGCATCGCGACGCGACGTGGCCAAAGTGTTGGCACTGAAAACAACGCACTGGGTTTGGTTCATAACAGATTCATAACCTACGAGCACCTTGTCGGGGAGCCTGTCTCGCGCAAACGTCACTATCACGCTATCACGGAGGTGTTGTTCTCCGTTGCGCCTCGTGGTTAGTCGACAATCAATCAGTCTCTGAGAAAACATTTCTCTCTTGAACTCGACGACTTCCACGCATAGGAGGTCACAATGACTAATAGCTCTCCGAAAAGTGTTTAGAGAGCGGTGCACCTCCACCTTCATCAGAATGTTATGGAGCATTCCCATTGCCAATATTTTTTCGATCTGTTTATCATTCAAGGTTTCAATGAGCAGGGTACCTTCCCTCAGTTCCTTCATGCCCTTCGGGTCACCAGGCACGACTTGGGAAAGCACTCTTCGTATTATGAAATGAGACACTTTTTTCAAGTTCTCACCTTCCTTGGTACACGACGTGATAAGGTGCCACTTGCATGGTGCCACTTGCATGCGGCATAACAATTTTCTTCCCCGCCCACGTCCGAACGAGATATCTTGGGTGGTAAAAAGGTTTTTCCTCCATAATGATAAATATTTCGTCTCTCGGCCTCCGCACCCACCAAGGAGCTACACATTCGGATCACTAGGACTAACTCGAGGGATATAGCGCTTCAGAATTGGTTGTCTGTTTCGGGGTGAATCTTCAATTCAAGGGCCCACCAAAACCCTTGCAATCTCCGACCTTCCAATGCAGACCCCCACCACCTTGGCACTCGCCGCCGGAACGAAAACGCGACGGAAGTCGATTTACCGGGAATGGCTAGCTCTCGGCCTCCCGTTTACACGAAATCTGGGGCCAAAGAGCTGCTGGAAATCAGAAAACTCACCCTCCAGGATCTCCTTCTCTCCCTTACGAGTCTCCAGGCACAGCAAACACCTGAGCGCAGGCCAGATGGTATGGCTACAAACAAGCAGTGGATCCACAGCACTGTCCGGACGCATCCCTTGCTGGCTGGGGGTTTGTTTTCAGGGTTTTCTCCCCGCCCTTTTAGTCGCCTCTTACGACAAGCAGGGATACTGCGGGAGTATTCTCTATCCCCCTACCCGCAGGGGTAAAAATATCGGTAGTCATTCAGTGGTTGCGACATTTCATCGAACGAGAAAGCACAATTTACGGTTATAAAACAGACATTGCAAAGTATGTTGTAATTGAATGGAGCACATTTCCTGAATCATTTTTTAGACGTACTATAAGAAAACTTCTAACGAAATAAATACAGCGAGTAGCATTTATCAAATATGTCATGATTAGGTATGGTTACAGAATCATGTCTTTTATATAATAATATATATGCATATTTATTTATTTATATTTTTTTTACTCTCGCAATTGATGCAAACGGCATCGGAGCTGCCTATTTGACCATCTCGCTTGACCTTGGTTCACCAAGAGCAGATGACTTTGCCTTCGAATCGGCTAGCGATATGGCCGAAACGCTGGAAGAAACAATTGGATATGGATGGAACAGCTAGAAATAAATAGTTACAATGAGACCTATTCATAACCTATTATCACCTTGTCCTGGAACGCATCTAAAATGAGTATGAGGTTTAGATATGCGATGTTGATCAATTCATACCTGCCCTTTCTTGTCAGACGACGTCATTCGGTGACACCCTGAGATGTCACGTCTTTCTTCATTCCCTTGTCGTCTCCGCAAAGCAGGTAATACCTGTTGACTATACCCCTAGAGGCGCTCAGGGTGCGATGCGTCCATGTAGTAACCGAAATATTAAGGAGTGCCTTCAATCCCACCTCTTCGTTAATCGCTCGCCATGAGTATAGTGCGGATGCTATTTAAAAGCTTCTTTGTTGATTTTACAGGCACCTTTGAAAAGTACTATACGCATCATAAAGGGAAACAAATTCTGCAACCTCTCACTTTCCTGGGCACATTTCATGATCGAATAAAGTTTACAAGCGACATGAACTGTATTTCCACACCCAGGGAGGGATCTTTTTATTGGCAGAAGGTTATTCTCCTCCATACAAATTTTAGTTCCCCTTTCCACTCATCAAGAAAACACACGTTCGGGACGCCACACCACTAACCGTTGCGGTCGCTAGGATTAGCATGACGGATATTTAAGTAGTGGTAGCCTTTCCCAGGTTGGATCTTCGCTTTACATGCTCCCTCAAACCAGGACACACGGTTCCCCACCTGCCTAACACTCACACTGGAACTATAAGTAGAGAGGCAGAAGTTGACAGACCGAAAATAACTATATTCACCAGTTTAAAGTGAACTTGTGATCGAAGTGGAGTGTTGACCAAAGGGGCTCTTACCCATGCATCCGAGACACAGCAGGGTGCCAGGGGGATCAACCACAAGGGTCCCCTTCTCCTTTTACTGGTCACTGTGTACAGGATGCAAACAGAGGGTTTGCAGACCAAGCGATATGGACATACGCAGACAGTTGATCCATACAGACACATTCATTGACAGGTCAGGAGTATTTTAATGCAACAATTTCAGATAGTAAAAATCATCGGTCAAGGCCAATGATTTTTACACTCTGAAATTGTTCCATAAAAATGCATATTAGCAGATGACTCAGTTAAAAGTTACTGAGCGGCATCTCCCGCAGTTTCTTGTAATAGGTGAGGAGTAGCCCACCCTTTTAGTCACCTCTTAAAAGGGTCAGGGATATGGCAGGAGTGTTCTCCATCCCCTTCCCCAGGGGCCTCTCCCTTTACAGGTAAATAAACTCAAATGCAGGTGGCCTTAAGAGCACCTTCTGATCAGCATTAGGGTGATGATTAGCCCTACAATTTTAAATGCACAAAATACATTTAAAAAGGGTGTTGATTCATTCTTTATGCTAGGAACTTAAAAAATCAAATCATTTTAGGTTTCTCATTGCATACCAACAGCCTTGAATATAGTTATGTGGATAATATGCTATTCAATAATATCTCTTCCATTCCCACTATTTTCCTATTGAGCTATTATGGGAATCACAGTCACCATACTTCAAGTGCATGCTGGAATGCAGCATGGGTCCTTCAACACTTTCCTGCCACTGTTTCCTATCACTGTAGTACTGAGTATCAACTGAGAGTGTCTTCTTCTACCCACATCTAATATGATCTTATATGAAGGCAAGGCATTATTTTCTAGTTTATTCATAGATATGGTTAGCAAAGTGCATAAATTAGTATTAACAGCTCTATACATATCAGATTAATCATAATTTTAAAGTAATTAACTCTCAGCAAGCATGGTTTCAAACCCATTTTCAGGAGTCCTGCTGTGAACTTTAGCGACTAGGGATTCATTCTTTGAAATCAGTTTGATGGCAAGTACCCCTATATTAACCAAAAAACTCATCCTTTGTAAATAGAATGGGTATGCAGATGAATAACGATAAAGACTGAAGTAGGCCAAAATTGAAGTGCTTGAGTTACATGTACATATTTGTATGTAAATGTAACAATTAGAAAAGTAAATTTAGAGGAGTTGAGCATGATTATGCACTTAATCTTACAAACACTATTATTCCAAAAAAAGTGTGCCCAACATTAGGTAACACCATCCACTAGTTGATTCATGTAATTGAAAAAGAAGCTTCATTACTTACAGGACAAAAAGATGCAGATGCAGAATACTACTTTTCACCAAATCATAAAAAGGAGACCAGTTTCCCTTCATTAGGGCCTTTGCACCCCCAAAACTGAGCAGCTAAAATATATTAATTGCAATATAAGCAGCTGAAAGATTACGGGTAAAAGAGGGGAGACAAATAATGCAGCAATTTTTTTGCATTGACAACTGGGAGGCTTATTCTATCAAATAGCTCCAGCTCAGTCTCCAGGTATCTCATCTCCAGTAGCTGATTAGCGATAATATTGCTACAGCCTGTATTACATGTTGTAGCCACAACTCTTAGGCAACTACCCCTCAGTAGTACCTTTCTTATCAAAACTGTAAGGGTAGCCTATTATGATGGCTGTTCCACCAAAGAATTATGTCAGAGTCTCTTTCCAAGTCCTTCCAATACCTCTTATAATGAAGTGAAGGCATAGTTGAATGTTGAGACCAAGGATTTTTATATCTATTTCCAAGTAGTGTTTGACCAAAAACTACTCATCAGTTCCGGCCTTCTTTTCATTTCAACTAATAATGGCATGCATAATTGAGCCTATCTCTGTTTCACTGCACCAAAATATTTACCTCTCCTTTACGTACTCCCAAATCCCATTTCTAAGGCAGTTCATCCATATTTTTAGGTCTTAATTTAGCAATGTTAGGGCAATAGTTTTTGATAATCTTAGACCTTTGCCTTCCAAAATTTATGAAATACACAATATAACCAAACCTCTAAAATAAAAAAATAGTAAAAAACGGAAACCAAAATTGCTTCAATCCATTATAAGGTGTCAAATTTTTGTGCTTCGACTTACTTAAAAAATAAGTAATATTCCCACATGTCAAACTTCTAAATTTTACTCGTTGAACATATATATCAATATATACATGACCCAACCTTCAAATCAATTACGGTTGTTATGATTTTCCACACACACACATATTTATACATGGTCAGTCCAATAAATACACGAACTTGTGCAATCTGGCAGCCATGACATGGACTATAGCTCTGCCTACCAGCCACGCTAGTTGCTTGAGACACAATGAGCGAACAGCTCATTGTGTCTCAGATGTTTTTGTTCGCTAGTGCTTTCTTGATTTCTATTATTATTCAAATCCATGAGAATTTCACATAATTTTTATATACATATACACATAAAGAGACACCTAAGAAAGGATTATCAGCAGCCTGTATAGAAAAATCATTTGTAAGGGAAAAGAGCTGAATAATGTCGAGGAAAGATGAAAATATACCAAAATAGGGATATTAAAAGCCATGAAAGAAACTATAGGAACTGTGAATTCAGAAAAGGGTTAGGAAACCATAGGTCACAGGCAAGATGATTAGAAATATAGACGAGAGAATGAAATGGAAGAATGTAAATATGCAGTTAAGTAGAAGGAAGTATAGAGTTAATTAATAAATAGGCAGGTAAAAATAGAGCAAAAGAAGCAAATGGAAGACACGGTGGAAGTAAATGGAAAGTTTGCAGAGGAAGGGTGACATTGGTGCATTAAAGAGGAGGGTTGGGAGGCAAGAAGATAAAATCTAGGTTAACAATCGGAGATAAGTCAGGAAAAATATTAGGTGTACCAGGAAAGAGATCCAAGAGAGATGGAAGGAATATATAGACCGGTATGGCAAAAGCATTTGGCCAGCAAATTAGACATAGAGAGAAAATATGATGTAGACGAGGTTAACTTAGGTCCAGGCTTACTTGATAGTGTGATAGAACAGACAATGAAGGAATCATAATCCAATAAGGGCTTGGGGGTAGACAACATTCCTACAAAAATTATTGAAGTTTAAAGAAAATGTGGGAGGAAGAGTTTTCATGAGCTAATTTGTAAAATTTCTGGGAGAGAAATTTGGCTTGAACATTTAGTCAGATCAGTGTTAGTTTCTATTTCAAAAAAGATAAAGGCTATATTATATGAGGACACAAATTGCACACAGCTAAAGTGGCTCTCAGAATCATCAACTAGAGAATGGAGAGCAGGGAAAATGATTACTTAGAAGACCAGTTTGGGGTCAGGAAGGAGATAGGCATGCATGATGCCACTGCAGTAATGAGGTTAATAATAGACAGAACAGACCTGGAATACCATCAGTATATATTTTCCTCTTTCATAGATTTTGAAAAGGTGTTTGATAAGAGTGAAATGAGAAAACCAATGAATAGATAGCAGAAAATAGAAATACATAGGAGAAATAGGAAGCTAATCCTCAACCTGTACGTCTCAGACTGCTCAGGTGCTAGTGGGGAAGAGAGAGACCGGATGAGCAATGCTAGGCAGAGTAAGGCAGGTTGTCTATTCTCATCTATGCAGTTCACTTTATATGTGGAGGTAAAATTAAAGAGGGATAGGAAGAACTGGAAATTGGAATCAAAGACTGTGGGAAATTTATTAAAACAGTTAGGTTTGTCGATGATCACACCCTAGTTTGTCAATCAGCCAAGGGGTCACAAGCATTGCTGAGTGAATTGGAAATTCAGGGTTATACATAGATATGAGATGAGAATACATTTTTATAAAGCAATGGTTGTACAGTTTTCCAAAAGAAAAAGGCTATGCTATACATTAATATAGGAGGACAAAAACTGTAGCAGGTGCAACAGTTTACCTATCTCAGAAGTGTTTATACCAAAATGATCAAACTAGTTCGGACATAATATGAAGAATTGCATTAAAAAAATGCAAAGAAGCTTTCATAGGGAGGAGGGATTTGATGTCAGTTACATTGAGAAAGGATGTTAAGAAAAAACTTGTCATTGAATGGTAGAATCGAAGGTCATTGAACGGTAGGGGGAATGGTCATTAAAACAGGATGGTAGGTTTAGCATGTAGGCTTTTGAAATGTGGGTGTAGAGAAAGATGGGAGGTGAAGTGGGCAGAAAAGAATATAAACGAGGTGCCAGGCATGGTATAAGAGAAGAAGGGGGTTGTTGGAAATGTCCAAAGAAGGCAGGTAAGATTGGATTCGGAGAAGTTTATGTGATGCAGAGAAGACAATGTAATGCTGAAGACTATTATGGGGTGGAAGGATGCTAAGCCAAAGAGGAAGGGGCAGGAATGGGATGTTGACAGATTGAAGAGGAATAAGGAAGTAGATGGAGTTGAAGAGGTGGAGTGCACTTGCTGGAGTGCAGGATGTTGGTTTTGTACATGTTATGACAGACAAGAGGATTGTCACTGTACTGTTTGTAAGATATGCCCATCCAAAACTTAACTTAAGTGGTAGGTTTCTGATAGACTCATTCAACTTCTACCTCTTCTCATTAAAATAATAATCATAACGAAAATAACTATATATATAAAAATATATTTATTTATATATATATATATATATATATATATATATATATATAATATATATATATATAAATATATATATATATATATTGAAGGGAAGTCTCATAAATGTGTATAATAATTTGAAGTATCAGATGAGTTTACTTTTTGTATCTCTGTGTTCCTGTTCCCTAGTGCTACCTCTTTTCTCCCTTTAAATTATCAATATCGTGTATATATATATATATATATATATATATATATACTATATATATATATATACACATTCAAACACGAAATCCCGCCAAACGGCGAATAAATACTCATATATACAGAAACAGATATAAGGAAAAGGGATAGGAACACATATAAAGGACGAACACAATAGAGGTGGGGAAGGCGGAATCGAACGGATCACAAGAGTAAAAATATTTCCTCAACCGGGACTCGAACACCGGATCTTTCCACTTGCCGGGCGGATGCTCTTAACCACTTGAGCTATCGAGGATAGTCAATTTACCCCTGAGATCCGTGGGTCTTATATGTCGCCAAGCGCCCCGATTCTTTCAGCCAAGAGATGGCGTCAGGGGGCTGTTTCACCCACCAAAGGAGAAATAGACAATACACAAGGAAAGGAAAGGACAGTGGGTTAGAAATATATATATATATAGATATATACATATATATATATATATATATATATATATATATATATAATATATATATATAGAAATATATATATATATATATATATATTATATATATATATATATAGAATATATATATATATATATATATATATATATATATATATATATATATATATATATATATATATATATATATATATATATATATTTATATATATATATATATGATACAGAGAAACAAAAAGTAACCTCATCTGATTCTTCAAATTATTATACACATCCTCTTCAAAAATATATATATACATATACATTAATATATATATATCCCCTCCCCGGACTACAACCTTGACGTGGTAGAAGGGCTTGTGCGTTCCGATGACCCCTAGAGCTGTGCTGGCGGGAGTAATAAAAAATTGCTCCTGGTAGGGTCACCCATGCCAGATAGGTCGAAGGTTAGGAGCCAGACGAAGGGTAGTCCACGCAGCGTCTGTTCCTCAGTGAGGCGGCTGCAATGGCGTCTGACCCCCAGTGGGGCGGCCAGTAAGTGATGGTGTCACGTTAAAAACACTATTGAGGAAGGCAACGGGAAACCACCTCAATTATCATTCCCAAGAACAATGTGATGGACAATAGAGATATTTTGAGTCCTGGCAGCCACGGGGCTCGGCCCAATCGGCCGTGTGTCGTGCCCGGCAGCGGGGGAGGCAAGGCTTCCGCGGTCGTCATCCCCACGAAACCCTTGCAAGGGAAAACCAGCAGCAGCAGGACAGAAGACGCAGGAGAGTGATAAGTATAGAATAATATACAGCGGTGGGGACGAGAGCCAACGAGGAGTTGCCATAGTATTAAATGAAGAGGTAGGAAGAAAGCTTAGTCAACATAGAGCAGGTAACGGATAGAATACTTCTAGTGGAGATAAAAGCAGAACCGATGAACTTGGTTATTATTCAGGTATACATGCCACGAGCAGCCATAAGGAATAAGCAGGTCGATAGGATATACGATCAGTTAGAGGACATGATCGCATGTGTTCCTGCAGGGAAACATTTGATAGTGATGGGGATTGGAATGCGACGGTAGGCGAAGGAAGAGATGGTGATGAGGTGGGGGACTACGGTTTAGGCACGAGGAATGACCGCGGGGAGAAAGCAGTTGAGTTCTGCAGGAGACAGGGGTTAGTCATCACCAACCACTTGATTTAGACACCACCAAAGACGCAGGTATACATGGAAAATGCCAGGCGACTCAGAAGATATCAGCTAGATTATATCCTGGTTAGACACAGGTTTAGGAACAGTGTGATAAATTCCCACAGTTTCCCGGAGCGGATGCGGACTCAGACCACAATTTAGTTGTTATGAAATGTTGCGTACGTTTCAAAAAGAGAAGGCAGGGGCGGCGAGTTAGAAAATGGAATGTAGAAGCATTAAATGGGTTGAAAAGGAAGGAATACAAACAGGTGGTAGAGAAAATCATGGAGGATGGTAAAGGCTTAGTACTATCGAAGAAAAATGGGAAATGATCAAGAAAGGGTTGTCTAAAGCCGCAAAAGACACTATTGGAACCGTTAATGCTAAAAGGACTAGGAAACCATGGATCACGGATGAGATGATTACAAAGATGGATGAGCGGGCGAAAATGGAAGAATATAAATACAGAATTAGGCAAAATGAAGTACAAAGAATTAAACAATAAATTGAGGCGGGCAACAAATAAAGCAAAAGAAGCATGGTGGAAGACGCAGAGCGAGGATATGGAAAGTCTGCAGAGGAAGGGTGAAATCGGTGCGCTGTAACAGCAAACTTAAATCGTTATCGGGAAGTAAGAAAGGAAGAGCTATGCTAACAGTTAGAGATAAGGCGGGTAAGGTAATAGTTGATGCAGGGAAGATCCAAGAGAGATGGAGGGAGTATATAGAAGAACTGTATAGTAAAGAAACTCAGACCAACAAAGTTAGACATTGAAAAAGAAAATGACGTAGAGGAAGACAGCTTAGGTCCAGGCATACTAGACAATGAGATAGATAGGCATTAAGGGAGATGAAACTAAATAAGGCCGTGGGGGTAGATAACATTCCCGTGGAACTTTTAAAATGCTTAGGAAAATGTGGGAGGAAGAGGCTATATGGGCTGATCCGTAGTATTTATGAGGAGGGAATCTGGCCGGAAGACTTTGTGAGATCAGTTTTAGTTCCTATTCCGAAAAAGGTAAAGGCCACGTCATGTGAGGGACTATAGGACAATTAGTTTGATATCCCACGCAGCTAAAGTTGTTCTCAGGATCATAAACAAAAGGATAGAGAGTAGGGCAAATGATTACTTAGGGGACAAGGTTTAGGAAGGGAAGAGGTACGCGTGATGCCATTGCAGTAATGAGATTATTAATCGAGAGGAATATAGAACACAACCAGGAGGTATTTGCCTGTTTCGTAGATTTCGAAAAAGCGTTTGATAGAGTGAATTGGGAAAAACTAATGAGTATATTGCAGAAAATAGGAATAGATTGGAGGGAAAGGAGGCTAATCCGCAACCTGTACATGTCTCAGACTGCTCAGGTGCGGGTGGGAAACGGGGAGTCAGGATGGGCAGTGTTAGGAAGAGGTGTAAGGCAGGGTTGCCCATTATCACCGTTGCTGTTCAACCTGTATGCAGAGGAAATGATTAAAGAGGCATGGGAAGAACTCGAGGTAGGAATGAAAGTGGGCGGGGAATTCATAAAATCAGTTAGGTTTGCTGATGACCAAGCTTTAGTTTGTCAGTCAGCCAAGGGGCTGCAAGCATTGCTGAGTGAATTGGAAATTCAGTGCGACAGGTATGGGATGAGAATCAATATTAATAAAACAAAGGTTATGCGATTTTCTAGAAAGAGAAAGGCCAAGCTTAACATTAAAATAGGATGGCAAAAACTAGAGCAGGTAGAACAGTTTACGTATCTCGGTAGTGTTTTGGACCAACACGGTCAAAGTAGTAGGGACGTAAGAAGAAGAATTGCGCTAGGCAAAGAGGCTTTCACAAGGAGGAGGGAGTTGATGACGGGGGCTTTGAGTAAGGATGTTAAGAAAAGACTCGTAAAAACTTTGATATGGAGCGTATCTATGTACGGTGCGGAAACGTGGTCGTTGAAGCAGGAGGATAGACGTAGATTGGAGGCTTTTGAAATGTGGGTGTGGAGAAGAATGGAGAAGGTGAAATGGACAGAGAAGAAAACAAATGAGGAAGTACTTGGTATGGTGGGCGAAGAGAGGGGTTTGTTGGGAGCAATCCTATGGAGGCAGGAAAAGTGGATGAAGGGGGTGTTGACCGGCAGTGGGATGTTGAAGACTGTGATAGAGGGTAGAATGTTGGGCAAAAGAGGAAAGGGAAGGAACAGGATAGGGATGCTGGGCGGGATGAAGGGAGGAAGAAAGTACTCAAGAGATGAAGAGGGACCTGATATAGAGTAGGATGATGGATTTTGTGTTTTGTTAGGAGTAATAAAATATTTGTTTGGTAGTTGTGTCCATCCAAAAACCTACCTTAACTGGTAGATTACCTTAAAAAAATATATATCATATATATATATATATATATATATATATATATATATATATATATATATATATATATATATATATATATATATATATATATATATATATAAACCATAAACACAGTAATCAGCCCGAAGGTCAGTTTGATAGGTGATGGTAAAGTTAACCCAATACTAAGCCCGATCGCGTGTGAAATTCACACATCAGGATAGGGGGGCCAGTTCCTTTCCCTATGCCGGTTATGGTTTTCCAGGAAGATCTGGTACTCAAAAAAAAAAAAATATATATATATATATATATATATATATATATATATATATATATATATATATATATATATATATATATATATATATGTGTGTGTGTGTGTGTGTGTGTGTGTGTGTGTACAGGGTTCGTCCGGAAAATAAGTGTACTGAGCTCAGGAAAAAAAAATTTATTACACTTTTACATATCTTAAGCTAATATTCCTCAAAATAGGACCCTTGTGAGTCGATACACTTGTTCCAGCGGCGTTCCCATTCCTGGAACGCTCCCGCGAAGGCATCATCGGGAACCTCTCGAAGACACGTCGTCACGGCCTCTTTGACGGCGTCCAAAGTCCCGTATCGCGTTCCTTTCAAACTCCTCTTTATCTTCGGGAACAGAAAGAAGTCCGGTGGTGCCAAGTCCAGGCTGTAGGGCGGGTGCGGCAGCGTTGCCACGCCGTGCTTGGCCAAGAAGTCCGACACGACAAGCGCGGTGTGAGACGGCGCATCGTCGTGATGCAGCCGCCAGATGTTTTTGATCGCTGTCCGGACGCGGGCATTGTTTTTGGCACATTACACTGCTCTGCTATCATCCGAACACTAAGACGACGATCAGAGTTCAGTACATCGCGAACTTTTCGCACATTTTCGTCGGTGAGTGTCGTTGATGGGCGTCCAGGCCGTGGTTCGTCGTCGACCT